>NC_137799.1:49306636-50004136 GCF_963383645.1 Muscardinus avellanarius
TGATACTTCTTAATCATCCCATTTCCCCATACTCCTACTAGTGCTTTTTGCAGAAGAGCCATTTCCTATACTCCATATTCTCTTCCCATACTTTCACTGTTATCTTTCATATTATAGCATGAATGTGCCTTCCATGTGAAATCATTCTCTTTCATAATGTATAGGAAAGAGTACCTTTGTAGTTACTCTTGAAGCTTCATGAGCATCATGTACAAATATACATCATAGCACTTGTCAGAGTTTTAATGATGTTGGCTCATCACAAATTCTTACTGTAGTATCTGTTACATAAAAATGTCCCAATAAAATGTAATAAATCAACCAATAAATTAATGGTATCCAAGAAAATGGATTGCAAGAAATAAGCTTTTGTGGCTTTATTAGCACTCTGAGGACAGACGATAGTTTTGGAGCAGATCAGAGGAATCAGGAGGCAGTTTTGGCAATAAGCCAGCCATGCTAAAACTAGTACATCTTTTTTAGTGTAGCATCATCTTAAGTATAAACATTTTCTTCATCACAGGAAACACACATATTCCTCTTTTATACAAGATACTAAAATGTGTTCATTCTGTATTTCTGAAACATGATTTTGAATTATGTATGACATGCAGGTAGTTTCTCACATAAATAGTGGCTTTACATGGTCCCTTTGAATAAGTGACTATTGAAAAAAAAAACCACTAGTCAAACAGCTGATACCATCCTCCTTATATTTTCTAGTAATTTATGGTCTATGCACCAAACATACTAGCACTTTAGGAAAGTTTGCTCAGCAACATTACCACAAACTACTATGAACAGATTTTTTTGTCGCTTTATACTATTTCCAAAATAAATATAATGTGTCAATGAATTTAATGTTGGCACCAAAAATGACATGAGTTTGACCACTTATTTTAACTTAAACTTGACGATGCCTTTCCCATGCTAGCAGGGTGTGACATAAAATCTCAATTTGGGGGATATAAAACACTAAGTCCTCAGTTCAAGAACTCTAGTCTTATTTGTTCACCATAAGTTGGCTTTCAGTAAATTTTTTGAAGTCATATTGACCTTCAAATGATAGTTACTAAAAAGTTTCTTCTTTAAAATATTGATTGTTACAAGTTTAATGTATTTTCATTGATAATCCTGTTATAATCCCCAAGGATTTTCTTTTCTTACTTCATTCTTTCTTTTCTTCCTCCTTTGTTTCTTTCTTTCTTTCATTTTTTTTTCTGTGTTCTATATTATTATTTGGGGGGGTTGGTTTTCTAAGTGAAATTTAACACTTGATATATACCTTGGGCTCTTTCTCCCTTCAAACTCATGAGCAATTCTACATTTCTCTATCTCTTTATTGTTTGAGAAAACAGTTCTTCATATCAGTTCAAAGTTTCATGTCTAGGAATGAGGTTAATTGAGATGCCCCCTCTGTCCACTGAAAGTCTTTAGTCTTCTATTATTTTGGGATTTAAACTCCCTTTGTACTTTCCTGATTATTGAAAATACACATTGTTGCCACTGTATCTCCTGAAAATTCTGTGAGAACTTCCAGGAAGATCAATCTAAAATTGGAACACTCTCCTATGGCCCTTTTCCTCTGTATATTACGAAGAGTATATTAGGAGAACATCAAATTTCTTATTTTTTATTTTTTGTGACTGACTAATCTCACTTCTCACTTAGCATAATGTTCTCCAGTTCCATCCATTTCTCCACAAATAATGTAATTTTGTTCTTCTTTGTGACAGAGTAAAATTCTATTTTTTTTGTATATATATATATATATATATATATATATATATAATAATTTTATAATCCATTCATCTGTTCATGGACATCTTTGCTGATTCCATAATTTGGCAATAGTGAATTGTGCAACTATGAACATAGATACAAATACATTAGTTTGTAGTTTGGTTTTTATTATTTGGGGTAGATACACAGAAGCGGTATTGCTGGATCATATGGTAGGTTTCTTCCCATTCTTCTGAGGATCCTCTATATTGTTTTCGAAAGTGGTTGTACTAATTTACAATCCCACAAACAATGTATTAGATTCCCCACTTCTCCATTCCTTGCCAGCATTTGTTGTTGTTTGTGTTTTAAATTATTGCCATTCTAGTTGGAGTTAGATAAACTCTCAGGGTGGGTTTGACTTGCATCTCTCTGATTGCTAATGATGTTGAACATTTTTTTCATACCTTTATTCATTTGTATTTCTTTTTTGTGAAGTGTCCATTTAGTTCACTTGCCCATTTTTGATTGAGTTATTTGTTTTCTTTGTGCTAAATTTTTTAGTTCTCTGTATATTCTAGATATTAGTCCTCTATCAGAGGAAGAGTTGGGAAATTTTTTCTTCTATTCTCTTGGCTCTCTGTTGAAGTTCTTGATAGTTTCCTTTGCTGTACAGAAGCTCTTCAGTTTCATGCAATTCCACATACTGATTCACCTTTTAGTTTCTTGTGCCTTTAGGGTCTTGTTGAGAATGTTTTTTACCTGTGCCTATGTGTTGTAGCGTTGGACCTATGCTTTCTTCAAGGAGCTTCAAGGTCTCTGGTCTGATTTCCAAGTCTTTGATCCAATCTTGAATTGACTTTTGTGCATGGTGAGAAAGTTTTTATTTAAAAAATGCTGGACCCCTGGAGAAACCAGTCCCAGTAAGACGCTGGGTTCTGGGCGGGGGCCGAGCACAGGGCATGCCAGCAGGGGCCCGGGTCGCGGGACTCTGGGTCCCGGCCGAACTGCTCGTAGCACGCCAGACCCCTGGAGAAACCAGGCCCAGTAAGACGCTGGGATCTGGGCGGGGGTCGCGGGCTGGGCACGCCAGATGGGGCCTGGGTCTCGGGACTCTGAGCCCCAGGCAGAACTGCGAGTAGCACGCCAGACCCCTGGAGAAACCGGGCCCAGAACAGAAAAAGATAAAGAAAAATATCGGAGAGGTGGTAAGAAAGCCGTTATGGATGCCAGGACACTGGAGATGCAGACAAAACTTATCTAAATGCACTGGAACTTATGGAAAAATTCGCCGTGAAAGAGGACTGCTATTTCTCTATATTGTTAAGAATCTCAGACATCACATATAAGGAGAGAGTTTAGCGGAGACCAAGGAGAAATGCGGTGTTGAAAGAGTTCTCTGCGATGGTGGTGGAGACTTGTATTCAGGAGAAGCAGAAACCGGATCTTACCAACTTTATTTTTTTGGAGAAATTACACCAAATGTCGAATGCTACCATCACACATGCTTAGGAACACTGGACAACATTCAGAGTGGAAAAAGAGCCTGGGAAGGATTTGAAACGGTGGAGGCAGTGGCAATGCCAGTGGTCAATATTCGGGGGAGGCAGAGATCTGATACATTACAACTGGAACCTTTGAAATAATAACCACAGATTCAGTGATCGGAACCTGCTGAGGGGTCAGGCGGGCGCCGGGGCCAGTGGCTGACATCGGAGCTTGCTGTGAGGCAAGGCCACTACTGAGGCCTCCGTGGCCGGGATTGGAACCTGCAGAGGGGTTAGACCGATGCTGGGGCCAGCAAGGCCGGCATTGGAGCCTGCCATGATACAAGGCTTGTGCTAGGGCCTCCAAGGTCGGGTCCGGAACTTGCTGAGGGGTTAGGCCGGTGCTGGGGTCAGCGAGGCTGGAATTGGAGCCTGCCGTGAGGCAAGGCCAGTGTTGGGGCCCCCGAGGACGGGACCGGAGCCTGCTGAGGGGTTAGGCCGGTGCTGGGGCCAGCGAGGCTGGCATCAGAGCCTGCCATGAGGCAAGGCCGGTACTTGGGCCTCCGAGGCCAGGATAAGAGCCTGCCGAGGGGTTAGGCCGGTGCTGGGGCTGGTGAGGCCGGCATCGGAGCCTGCCGTGAGGCAAGGCCGGTACTGGGGCCTCCGAGGCCAGGATAAGAGCCTGCCGAGGGGTTAGGCCGGTGCTGGGGCCAGCGAGGCCGGCATCGGAGCCTGCCTTGAGGCATGACCAGTGCTGGGGCCTCGGAGGCCGGGATCGGAGCCTGCCGAGGGGTTAGGCCTGTGCTGGGGCCAGTGAGGCCGGCATCGGAGCCTGCCGTGAGGCAAGGCCGGTACTGGGGCCTCCGAGGCCAGAATAAGAGCCTGCCGAGGGGTTAGGCCGGTGCTGGGGCCAACGAGGCCGGCATCGGAGCCTGCCTTAAGGCATGACCAGTGCTGGGGCCTCCGAGTCCGGGATTGGAGCCTGCCGAGGGGTTAGGCCGGTGCTGGGGCCAGCGAGGCCGGCATCGGAGCCTGCCGTGAGGCAAGGCCAGTACTGGGGCCTCCGAGGCCAGGATAAGAGCCTGCCGAGGGGTTAGGCCGGTGCTGGGGCCAGCGAGGCCTGCATCGGAGCCTGCCTTGAGGCAAGGCCGGTACTGGGGCCTCGAGGCCAGGATAAGAGCCTGCCGAGGGGTTAGGCCGGTGCTGGGGCCAGCAAGGCCAGCATCGGAGCCTGCCGTGAGGCATGACCAGTGCTGGGGCCTCCGAGGCCAGGATCGGAGCCTGCCGAGGGCTTAGGCCGGTGCTGGGGCCAGCGAGGCCGGCATCGGAGCCTGCCTTGAGGCAAGGCCGGTACTGGGGCCTCCGAGGCCAGGACAAGAGCCTGCCGAGGGGTTAGGCCGGTGCTGGGGCCAGCGAGGCCGGCATCGGAGCCTGCCTGAGGCAAGGCCGGTACTGGGGCCTCCGAGGCCAGGATAAGAGCCTGCCGAGGGGTTAGGCCGGTGCTGGGGCCAGCGAGGCCGGCATCGGAACCTTCCGTGAGGCAAGGCCAGTACTGGGGCCTCCGAGGCCAGGATAAGAGCCTGCCGAGGGGTTAAGCCGGTGCTGGGGCCAGCGAGGCCAGCATCAGAGCCTGCCTTGAGGCATGACCAGTGCTGGGGCCTCCGAGGCCGGGATCGGAGCCTGCCGAGGAGTTAGGCTGGTGCTGGGGCCAGTGAGGCCGGCATCGGAGCCTGCCTTGAGGCAAGGCCGGTACTGGGGCTTCCAAATCCGTGATTGGAGCCTGCCAAGGGGTTAGGCCGGTGCTGGGGCCAGCAAGGCCGGCATCGGAGCCTGTCGTGAGGCACGGCCGGTACTGGGGCTCTGAGGCCAGGATAAGAGCCTGCCGAGGGGTTAGGCCGGTGCTGGGGCCAGCGAGGCCGGCATTGGAGCCTGCCATGAGGCTAGGCCAGTGCTGGGGCCTCCGAGGCCGGGATTGGAATCCTGCCAAGGGGTTAGACCGGTGCAGGGGCCAATGGCCAGCATCGGAGTCTGGCGTGAGGCAAGTTCACTCCTGCGGCCTCCAAGGTCGGGACCAAAGCCAGCTTAGGGGTTAGACCGGTTCAGGGGCCAGCGAGACCAGAACTGGGGCCTCCCATGAGGCAAGGCCGCTGCTTGAGCCAGCGAGATCTGGATCAGTCCACTGAGTAGCCAGGCCACTACTGGGACCATCAAGAGTGGGATTGGTACTTGCAACGCAGCATGCACAGAGAAATATCGCAGAAAATATAAATCAGATGCTTCTCTTAATCAGCAATAACTAGGAGGAAAAGGGCAACAGGAAGAGGTTGAGCTATAGAAAGGGCCCTATAGTGAAGCAACTAATGTGACCAATCAGAGGGTATGTAATACTGGAGGACGGAGCCTCTTTAAAACGCAGGCGGTACATAAACAAATGTATCAAAGTAAATCACCAAAGAAGTGTGGGATGGAGGGAGGGGGAGGGAATGGGATGGGGGCTGGAGGAGGGCTAATTGGATGATGTGTGCTTGTATATCCTCTCAAGTCTTGTACTCCAATGTGATTGATATATGACTACAATGCACCAATTTAAAAAATAAATTAATTTAAAAAAAATAAAAAAAAAATAAATAAATATATGATAGTTTCACCTAAAAATAGAAAAAAAATATTCTCTGGTAAGAAAGAAAGCAAAAAGAAATATTGAAATGTTATCTTTAAGTCATCAAAAGCTTGGTATCAGAGAAATGAAACTGTTATGTGAGATTATCATTTTTAATTTTAGATAAATTTCCGTAATACTAGATGTCAACTACTAAGCCAAGCATGGGAGGGAGGGATAGGGAGAGAATGGTGTGGGGATTGGGTGGGGGCTGACTGGGAAAAGTGTGCATGTATGTCTACAAAAGTATGTATCCTACTATGATGTATGAATACAGTGCACCAATAAAAATAAATAAATTAAATTAAAAAAAAAAAAAAAGTAAAATAGTGCTAGCAGTACAGCTCAGAGGTAGAACACCTCTGCGTTCAATCCTCAGTGCTATACACACAAAAAGAAAGGTATTGGAATAATTTCCCAAATACCTTATCTGTTTTTAAAAGCATTACCAGTGTGCTGTCTAATATTTAACTACAAGAAATACATGGCTATTGAGAACATTAAATGTGGCTAGTGTCATAGAAAATAAAATACTATTTAGAATATATTAACATAAAAAAAAAGAGCAAGGGTTAAAGAGGTAAGCAAATGCTAATAATTGTGGGGTTTTTTTAAAGGATTTTTTGTTTTGTTTTTGTTTTCTTCTTTTCAAAATCCATTTAAAAAAACTATTTTCTAATGGTAGACTCCAGTTTTGATGTATAAAGAACCATTACTAAGAATGTGCAAAGTAGAAATAACATGAATAATTATACTGCAATTATTAAATCATCTTTGCACCATGGTAAAAAACCAGTATATGGTGAATTAAGATCATGTATTCGCAAAAGACAGTGATATTAAAATCTTATAAAACAAGAAAAAAAAATGCTGAAAAAGCACTTGACAAAAATCCAACACCCATTTATGCTGAAAACACAGCAGAGAATTGGAATAGAAGGAATATACCTCAACGTAATAAAGATAATTACAATAGTCCACAGTCAACATCATATTAAACAGGGGAAAATTGCAAAAATTCTCCCTAAAAAATGGGAACAAGGACATCCATTATCACTACTTCTTTTTATTATAGTACTTCGACTCTAGCCAGAGAAATAAGGCAAAAGAAGGAAATCAAAGAGAAAAAAATATAAAAAAAGCTAAAACTGTATTTATAGATGACATGATACTATACTTAGAAGACCCAACAAACTCAACCAAAGAGCTTATAGAAGTAATCAACAAGTTCAGCAATGTATCTGTACAAACCAGTTTTAAAATATCAGAAACTTTCCTGTATGTCAACCACAAGCCAACAACAACAAAAAAAATCCAGAAACCACTTTCACTCAGTATAGCCCACACAAAAAATAAAATACTTACAAATAAAACTAATTAGAGGTAAAAGTTTTTAGAAAGAAAATTCTAAAACATTGAAAAAATCAAAGAAGACTTTAGAAAAAGGAAAATCTTCTATGTTCTTGTATAAGCAGAATAAATATAATCAAAATGGCCATTCTTCTTCTTAACATAATGTTCTCCAGGTCTTTTATCTTCTTGCAAATGACATGATTTTCTTCTTCTTTATAGCTGAGTAGAAAATTCTTATAACAACTTGATCAAGGCATGAATTATCATTGCATTTTAGAACTAAGCCTTAGTTAAAAACTCTTATTCAAGGTCAAACTGATAGTAAAAGATAATGCTGAGAATAAAAATAACTTTTAAAACTAGATAGTTCATTGGTTCTTCATATAATAGCCAAAAGTGAACAGATATTAGACCTTTTGTGTGAGTATGCATGTATGTGTGTGTTTGTGTGTGTGTATCTTTCTACTTTTGAAATGTCAAAGGACATGCCCAATGCAGTAGCATCTTAGTGACAGCTGCTAAAAGTTATTTCTCTCTCAGTGTCACTGAACAGTCACTGCCTGGAAGTGATGGAGTAACCTCTAATAGAGGTCATCCTGATGGAGCATTTTGGAAATCAGAGCTGTAGCCAAACTACTGAAGTGAGGCCTACAGATAGAAATGAATCTGTTATGGTAGTTTGGCTTCACTCTTTGAAGTACATTGATAACACATTGGCTTGACAGGAAGCCTACATGTTCATAAAGTATAAAGGCATGATTTCTTTTCAATTCAACTGCTTTCAGAGGCAATGGAGATTTGCACTGAACTAAAATATGCAGTTAAAGTCAGTCTAATGATTCAATTTGTACAGCTTTTGATAATAGATTTTCAGGTCAAATGAAGATAGACTGAAAGAAGTGGTACACAGGCAAATTGTTTCAATTTAAGTTTAATATGACAGTGAACAGATGGAAAATCTGAATTATCATTAAAATGTAGAAAATATGGGGAACAAAATATATGGATGTAATATATTTATATATGAGCATACATAATACAAGAAAAAGAACTTATGCCCTTTGTTAAAAGTCTGGTTTTTAAATCACAACTTTATTGATGTAGAAAAAATAAAAGTTAACTATCAATTGTCCTTGAGATTCAAACAAAATAAAATATATATAAAAAGGTATAAAATAATATTAAGTATTTACTTAAAATAAATAATTAGCTGCTATTAACTTAAATATTTTTCATGATTTATTATGTTTAAGCCTGGAAAAGTCCTATTAGTTCAATATCTTATATCTAACTACTTTTGTTGGAGAAAATGTATAACACAGTGAAGAAATGTGAATTTACATAATTTTAAACTCCAGTTTCTCTGATAATTAGTTATATGAGTTGGTTAAGTCACTGTTTCCTTATTTACAAATGCAGATCCATTGTACAGATGGAGCAGATACAGATATCTGCTCCTTGACTTAGAGTGTGGTTATATCACCATAAAGCCACTATAAATTGAAAATATCATAAACAGAAAATGCATTTAACACATCTAAGTAATACATTATCCTAATACACTAAACAGTATCCTGTGACCATGCAGCTGACTAGAAACTGAGTTCACTATAGCTGCCCAAGATTATAAAAGGATATTTGAGCATAATGGCTGTCTTACAAAAAGATAAAAAATCCAAATTTGCAGTAACGTTTTAACTGAATGTGTAACAAATTCACACCATCATAAAGATGAAATTTTGTAAGTTGTAACATCATTAATCAGGGACTAGATGTAATCACACTTATTTGTTTGTGAGGAAGTTCCTAATGAGATGATCCATGGGAGGCTCCTGAGAGCACAAGTCCTGTTCAAGTAAGTGTTCAGTAAAAATTGGACTTTAGTCTCAATATTTTTATTTATAGGTAAAGAACTAACACAGAAGAAACTGCACAATGTAAGAGCACTGGCAGTAACAAACTTGAGATATTGATATCTAGAGGAAAACTTCAAAATATTTGAAATATTAAGTAGAAACATACCATCTTGTGCTATTATCTCATTCTGATTGTCCTTGAAATATACACCCAACTTTATAGTCTTACACTAATCAGGCTTAACATTTTAACTCTATAATAGTGTAAGATCTTCCTTTGAATTTTGGATTTTTACCTTTTTTGTGGGGCAGTCATATACAATAAAATACTTTCTCATGGGAGTCAGGTGTGGTGGCTCAGGCTTGTAATCTCAGCATTTGGGAAGCTGAGACAGGAGGACTGCGGTTCACCGACAGCCTCAGCTACATAGTGAGGCCCTTTGCAACTCAGTGAGACTCTTTTGCAAAGCAAAGAATAAAAATTAGGGCTGGGAGTGAAGCTCAGAGGTAGAATGCCTCTGGGTTCCATCCCTAGTACTTCAAAAAAGAAAAAAAACACACACACACACACACACAAACACTTTTTCATGAATCCGGACAGTAGCAGTGAGTCAGAACACCAAGGCAGCTACAGGACCATGAAGGTAAACAACCAATACTCGCCAATGTATTGGGTTGCTAGGCTATGACGTTTCATAGGTTACATGCATTAAATGCACTTTTTACTGATGATATTTTAAAATAATAATGGAGTTATTGGCAAATAGTCCTCTCATAAGCTGAGGAGCATCTTTATGCACTTTAATAAAGAAATAATCAATTTTTTAGATTGGTACTAAGCCCTTTTAAATCTTAATGTTAAGTTTCAAATTAAGTCCATTTTTCTCTGCCTAAAAATGCGTACACTTATTTTTGGAATAGACTTTAAAATGCAAAACCAAGAAAAAGAGTTCTTGAGTCTGAAAAGTATGGTAAAATCATGTGATATATACAACATTCATACTCAACCTGCCATCCAAATTCCTCAGTCACAGAAAGTGAAGGATAACGTGTTTTCTTTCATAAGCAGAAGCAGAAGCTAGGGAGTAGTTGGGATATAAGAAGGACTTTATTTTTTATTTTTTATTTATTTATTTATTTGGTGGTACTGGGGTTCCTGGAAGCCCTTCTACCTCCGGGCGACACTCCCAGACCTATTTTATATTTTTATTTGGAAACAGTGTCTCTTAAGCCAGCGCGACTGGCTTCGAACCTGCGCGATCCTCCTGTCTCTGCCTCCCAAGCGCGGGGATTACAAGCGTGCGCCACAGCGCCTGGCTATAGGATGGACTTTAGATAATAGAGGAGAAGCTCCAGTGGGATGAGGGAGGTAGTTTGGGGGAGGGAAAGAAGGAGGAGAATTAATAAAGGAAAAAATATATATATATATATATATATATATATATATATATATATATGGCTTTACTGGTTTTTCTAAACTGAATTTGTCTTTAGAACTCAAGAATTACTTATTTTACTATTTTCTAAACTCCTGTGCTAATCACTGTTCTCCAGCAGGCAGGAAAAAACTTAAGATGTATCTACATGTCTTTGTATCTTTACATCTATATAGATACCTCTCTGTCTATGTAGCTGTCATCTATCCATTGAGAGATTTATTATAGGAATTGGCTGACATGATTAGAGAGGCCAAGAATTACCAACATCTGCCATCTGTACTCTCGAGAACCAGGAAAGCCAGTGGTCCTTATTCAAAGTCCAAAGCCTGGTACCATTGTTGTAAGTTTCAGAAACTGAAGACCCTAAAACCAAGGGATATGTTGTCCAATAGCAGAAAAACAATGTCTTGGTTCAAGAGAAGAGGGAGTGAATTCACTCTTCCTCTGCCTTCCACTTGTATCAAATTTCTATGTTGGAGTCATAGTCATCTAAATTAAAAAAAAAAAAAACTTGTCCCACCTGTCATTTGTTTTATACACTGTATCTCCCCACTGAATACAATATGTTAACCAGATTTGCCCATCATGATTCAAAGAAAAGACCCAGAATAGCCAAATCAATTCTCAGCAATAAGAACCATGCAGGAAGCATCACAATCCCAGACTTCAAATAATACTATAGAGCAATAGTAGTAAAAACAGCATGGTATTGGAACAATAACAGGTATACTGACCAGTGGCTTAGAATAGAAGATACAGAAACAAATCCACACATCTTTAGTCAATTAATCTTTGACAAAGGGGCAAGGTCATATTTCTATGTATGTTAAACAACAAAAAATGATATATACTTTCATTTACAAAATGGTGCTCTACAGAATAAAAAGCAAATATGGTGAAATGACTCTGCGATTGGACCTGTGAATATCTGTTTTATAATAATGCAATACAACAAAGAATGAAAAATTTGTTATACCTTCCTGACATCAAACATTATCTGAGATGGCTAATATCATATGAAAGTGGAAATCTCAGCAGTTGTTCAATTTTGCATGGTCAAAGTGACTGTAACAGTAGAATTCTGTCACCAATACTATGGTGACAGCCATAGTATTGTCACCATGCTATGTTGAAAGATGGATGTAATTAGCATTATGCATTATGATCCAGGCAATGATCAATGCAGATTAAATACTGACAGACATTTTTTTCAGTACAGTTAAATGGAATAGTCCCCAAAAGTTCAGGGAATAATATATTATACAGTGGATTTGTAAATAACCCTGCCTCTATTGGTTTTACTCATTAAATTATTACTTATATACAAGGGTTTATATATATGAGTTATATATGAGTTTTCAAGTGAAAAAATAATATTTAGGCCAAGGGGGGAAAAACCATTATTAGATTTAACAGTAGCGTATCTCACAGCAAGAAATATGATAGCAGGTTATCTCTATCTAGAAAATAAAACCAGTCTTAGTATTAGAGATTTAGGATCCTTTTTTATTTTTTGTATTTTATTGGTGCATTATAGTCTCACATCATCATGTGAATCATGCTGACAATAGCATATATTCACATAGTACTTGGTGCCCCCCTTCCCGCTTCCCATTTCCCCTCCCTCCCAATACTGAGCATCCAGTTAACTATGTTATAATCACATGTATACACATATTTGAATGTAGCTTTTCATTAATTAATCTCAGCCTTCTTCCTCCCTTACCCCTACTTTCAGGCTTTGCTGAGCTTTCCTCCCCATTATCTGGAGTCCTTTTGTTATCCCTAATACTCCCTAGCTTGAGCATATTAGAGAAAATATATGTCCCTTCTCTTTCTGTGCTTAGCTAATATCACCAAATTTTATGAGTGCACGCGCACGTGAGAGAGAGAGACAAACAGACAGACACTCTTGTGAGCTTGGGACAATGCTTGAGTTTATAGCAGTAATTGGCTTTTCATGTTTACATGAACATTATGCTGGGAGTGGCTTGAGGTTTATTTCGTCAGGAAAGCAAATATGTAACTGTATTTCTTTCAGCAAAAAAAAAAAAAAGTAAAAGAAAATGTGTTGGGGATATGGTAAAGTCACTTAATTCAAACCTCTTCACACAATCTTTGATGAGTACACTATTTATATAGAGAAAATCTACCCAATACAAATTTAAAAAAGATTTAATGTCAACTTTGGTGTCTTCTGTAATTTAGAGAAAGAAAGAGAATCTAACATTTAGTTAGTTCCTACATAATTAATTCTCTGAGAAAATCAGATGCTCGTCTATTATATTCACTATTATATCCCTGCAAATTTAGAATTGTACCTAAGACTTAAAAGATAACAAATCTTGCCAGGCGTGGTGACGCACGCTTGTAATCCCCGCACTTGGAAGGCAGAGACAGGAGGATCATGCTCTTTTGAAGCTAGCCCTGCTGGCTTAAGAGATCCTGTTTCCAAAAATAAAAAAGTATAAAATAGGTCTGGGAGTGTAGTCCAGAGGTAGAAGGGCTTCCAGGAACCCCAGTACCACACACACAAAAAAAGGATAACAAATGTTTAAGTGAGTGAATAAATAGTAACTAAAATTCAGATATAAAAAAAATTTAATAAAAATAACCATTGAATGAGTAAACATTATTTTAATATACTTACACATAGACATGTTGGAGTTTTGAGGGATATCAATTTAAGCATTTTTACACAAGCCTATTTAAATAAATCCACTTAAGTCATACTATTTGTTTTTTTGAGGAATTTTACTTTTATTCAACTAGAGTGCTTTTGTTCTAAATGACATATTTAAAATGTAATAATATATAATCAACAACACATATTCATGAGAATTCATACATACAATAGATGTAGTTGATAATATTTTTACATACTAAACTTCAGCAAATGTTTATACCAACCTACTATCTTATCTGTCTTGTTTTATTCCAAAGAGCCTTAAAATTTGGGACGTATCATTTTTAAGTTGATACTCCGTGTACCATTTATATTTTCTGCAGAAGTTTCTGGTACCTGCAGAAGAATGAGGATACCTTTACCTTGGAATTGGAGCTCACAAAATCATCAGAAAGATTTATTGTGAAGTATCTCCTCTGTTTTTTTCCTTTCTTCTCCATATTGTATAACAGTCCAACTACTTTTGCTTTTTGAAGGATAAATTCAAGCTGATGGTAAGTTCAACAATATCAACTCAACTGTAGCTATTGAACTCAAATAGACTTGTGCAAAAAATCGCTTTAATTTACTTTCCTCATTATTAAGAAAGGTTGTGCCTCCTGACATGGGTTGGAAACAGAACTTTAATGACATAAACTTTCATTAAGTAATATGAGAAAAATTTTATTAACTCAAATATGATGACTGTATTAGAAAATATTCAAGGAATCTACATATTCATAAGGCACACTGTTATATTTGTGAGATGACTGATTACTAGAATTGATGAAAAACCTGTCATTGATTTGTAGGAATTTTATTTCCTTTCTGAGAAGAGAAAGGGGAGGGAGAAAACCATATCTCTCTTCCCATCTTTCCATCTAGTTTGGCCACAGCTCTTCTTAACTTCTCTAAGGGTCTTTCAGAGGGTCTTTTAAGTTCCAAGTCCCCTTATCAAACTCAATCTATTATCTATTGTTGAAGGCACTTCACATTTTCTGTCCTGCTAAAAAAAAAAAAAGCACTTGAATATATTTTTTCTCCAATAGGAGAAAATCACTAATCTCCCTAGAGAATAAGATTCTTTACCTTCACAGTATGTACTGAATGGATTATATCTAATAATAACATCAGCTGGATGTCATTGCTCAAGGAAATGTCAGATCCTCCTAGAATTAAGTTGACCTGATAATTCAAAAATGGTGGAGTTTTAGGGTCTTTCATTTCAATGAATTGAGTTGTAGATGTCATCTTTTTTACCAGGCAAAATATATTTGAATTTTTATTTGTGACTCCTTTCCAAACAGACAATAAATTTAATGCCTCACCTGTTATCATATACATCTGCAGTACATGTTCTATTTCTTCTTGTGATGACTTGTAAACATAATTTCAGCACAGAGTTTTTTCTGTAAGTAGATTTAATTCATTTTTTGTCAACATATTCTGACTAATCTCTCCTGCTCCAGACTTCCTTATTATTTTCTTCATTATTAATACTATATGGCATAAAAATATTGCATTTAGAACCTTCTAAATGATACTTGTTAGGAATTGTTCTCATATATAAAGTCCATGTGAATCTAAAATTTGGATGGTTAAACGAGATATTTTATCAAACTCAATATCAAACCGACAACACCCTTCATAACAACAAT
The DNA here is from genome assembly GCF_963383645.1 of Muscardinus avellanarius. Classification (NCBI taxonomy): domain Eukaryota; kingdom Metazoa; phylum Chordata; class Mammalia; order Rodentia; family Gliridae; genus Muscardinus; species Muscardinus avellanarius. The sequence continues at coordinate 49,321,476 of NC_137799.1, forward strand.
TTGCCAAATGGAGAAATGTCATATTCTGAATGAGCATTATCCTTCATGCTGATAGGTGAAATTAATGAAATAATTAAAAAGCCATAAGAGGAAAATGAAGAGTGTCAGAAGACACCAACAAGATGGAAAACAAAATATTACTGGCATGGTAATGTGATTGCCAAAAATAAAATACCTTCCTCTAATCTCAAGGAGAATGGAATTTTATTCACAGATTAAATTTTTCCATGTATTTAGCATATTTTCTTTAATATCCCATAACCAATCAATGTCACAATGGAATATAGTTGCTGTTTTGTCAAGATAAACTTAACTAGGCACTATATATAGGAAATGTTAAATTAAAAATTTGTAACCTTGCCTTGTTTTCTATGAAAGATCCAATGACTTTTGCAACATAGTAATTGAGATACATCAGTAAATAAAGGAGCACAACATACATTGAATAAAATGACATCATAGGAATCACTGAAATTTTCCACACTAGAAAAGTCATATGAAAAATCCATCATTGGTCTACATAGTATTTTTCTATTTTTGTGCATGTAAATGTTTTATATTTTTAAAGTATCAATGCTTATTTGAAAAATATAAGATATAGGTGATGAGCAGCCAAAATTTTTAGAGAGATAAAAAGTACTATTTAGAAAACTTCTGGTTGAATAATATCCCCCATGTAATTAACTTATGAACATTTGTCTTTTTCAAGTGTACTTGCTCTGTAATGATATTTTGTTCTATAATAAGAAGAAACCTGTCATATATGAAAGAATCTTCTTTATGATGTTCTCATTTCAATCAGTAGAAATAATAGTAGCTACCTGGTATTTGGAAACTAAGGCAAAAGAAAAAGGGTAATAGGAATTCTTTTACCTCAATAATACTCAATAATACTCACCTATGATTTCTTACCTTTTGCCCATTAATAGGGCAAAAGGTACCTATTTTTTTTGTACTCTATTAAGACCTATTAGTGCTTTCCACTGTTAGGGACCATTTAAGTCATAACAGTTTAGTGAAATTCTTTCTTTTATTTTCCCTATTTTTGATTGAAATGTTATTTTTTAGTCAATTCCTATGGCTTAATAGAAAGAAGGAATGAATAAGATTCAGTAACTGGCCAAAATTCTAACAGCAGATGTTAACATACTGATAAGTGTTAATTACAACTACAAATATTAGGCAAAGAGACAGCTATTATAAACTGAAAATTTATCTCTATTGCAAATGGGAAAATACTTTTCTTCTATATCATAGTGAGGTTGAATCTGGGAAATAATATAAAATAGATTAGAACTTCTATTACACTGAATAAAGCAATCGCTTCTGCATGTTACCACCTAGAATATTTTTTTGGTGGTACTGGAGACTAATTCCATACAAAATTTATTGTTGTCAAACCAAGTCTCTAAGTACATAAAATTCTATGTGCAAAAGTCTTTTCTTACAAAGAAAAAATACCTATGTATGATAAAGTTAATGTCTTGAACTGCAATCAGGACATTTATGTTACTATGAGACAACGAATCTTTGTTGCCCTGTTATTCCATATGAATTATTTACTCTTCAATTTATACTCTTATTTCTTGCACAGTACAATATTTTAATCCATGGATACTACAAAATAATTCCTTGATATAATTTATTAGTGATGTTTTATAAGTTCAGTTTAATTTTAATACGTAATGTATATGCTGATGACACTGAAAATTTGAAACCTTGTTCAAATTTGGATTCTGGCTTTTGATCATATCACTAAAATAAATGATCATAAAAAGGAATTAAAATGAGTTCCTCAGTTCACCTTACAGTTAATCTAAAAACTTCTAAAAATTAATCTAAATAAAAAGGATGTGTTAATATTGTGTATTTTTAATAAATCACATCAACTGAATAAATCAGTTGTAAGTCCTTGAATTAAGGTACCAAAACTGAGGGCTATCATATGACAAGGATCTCACCTTTAAAAGGTAACTGATTACTCAGTTTAACGGAAAAGTGAGATATTATTCTTATTATAAGTGATCGATAATTGATGGAGATTATCCTAGAGCTATAGTGAGTTTTTGCCTTTCTTGAGTTCTAAAGCCCAAGCCAAAGAATAGGATGGCTCGGGAGTATCAGATCCTGTACTTTGCACTCTCTCTCCTTCCAGAGTCAAAAGTTGTGGCTGCTGAGTACATAACTTATTTTATTCTGGCTACTGGATGATGAACTGTAATTCTCTCAGGAAGATGCATTAGTTTTATCTCTGTGAACCTCTACTTGGATCATAATAAGACAATTACACTCACATTGGACTGTATAATAGACCTAGATGTCCACCAATGAATAACCATAACTGATTATAGTTCATTATATTCTCAAATAATTTGAAACAGGATTTGTTATTCCATAGTGAAACCTAAAAGCTTGTTGTCTCTGTCTGGCCTGTTCATTATTTGAACCAAATCATGGATCAATACTCTAAAAAGTATGATTGATTACACAGACATATAGATTTGAGTCAGTCAGCCTTTGAACGTTTTATTAAATAAACCACTACCACATGCAAGACAATGTCTAACTGGAAGGGAATTTTAAAAATATGTATCCAATACAGACAATACTGTTGAGAGAATATAAATGTAAAAAGTGAATGCTTCAAAAGCTTATGAATGCAAAAATAATACCAATACTACAAAAATAAAAATTTAAAACCCCTACTGAACAGTACAGACATAAGACACATTTCTTTTTCTTTGCCACCCATTTATATTTAATCATAGGTAAAGCAAAACAGAGTCTATGTTGCTATAGAATTTGCTGGAAAGAATTAAAATGCTTTAATCATGTATACTCATTTCTTCATACACTATTGCAAAAAATTATGCAAATATAAATTTAGACCAGTTTGCATTTTACAAATCTTATTATTTAGTTTTCTAATTAGGTGTCCAGTTACAATGTATTTCCAACTGAAGGCCAATACCTTATGTAAAATGGTGTATGGAGCTTGTGTTAATTATATAATGTGCTGCACAGTTTATTCAATATAAGTAATATTTCTAAATTTAAAGTTAAATTTGGAAACCCTTCATCTTACACTAAATATTTAGATGCTGGAAATCTTGTCCAAGGCAACTGAACCCAGTGATGACGGAGCTGTGATGCTGGTAGAGGTTTTTCTGCTGGATAGTCCAGCATCCAGCACACTTTTTCTCTTTTCTTCTCTTCCCGTAGAGCTTTACATAAAAAGTATTTTTACTTGTCATAGCCATCATTACTCTTAATCACCACATGTGTTCATATGCATTACCAAATGCTGGGATTACAAGCGTGTGCTACCATGCCGGGCTTTGTTTTAATTTTTATTGGTGCGGACAGGATCATGATTGCGGACAGCCTCAGCTACCTAGTGAGGCCCTTTGCATCATCTATGTTCATATCTGCACAATTCACAATCACCCAACTATAGAACCAGCCAAAATGTCCATCAACAGATGAATGGATTACAAAACTATGAAATGTGTACACAGTAGAATTTTACTGAGCCGTACAAAGAACAAAATTATGTCATTTACATGGAAATAAACGGAATGAATATTCTAAGCGAGATTAGTCAGTCAGAAAAAAGTAAAAAAATTGAATGCATTCCCTAATATGCAGAAGCTAGGGAGAAAAGGGCCATAGGAAGAACTCTAGATGAAGAAAGAGAAACTATAGATGAGCAAATAAGGCGACCTGACTGAGGGGGATCAGAGAAGGTGAAGAAGGAAATTCCCTAATGTACATGATGTACATTCACACACATATCACAATTAATCACCAAGCCAAGCATGGGAAGGAAGGAATGGGAGGTTGGGGTGGGAATTGGGGAAGGGTAAAATGAGTGATGTGTGTATGTATGCCTCTACCATCTTGTACTCCATTAAGATGTATGACTAAATGAACCGGAAAAAAAAAAAAAAAAAAGCCTGGTGTGGTGGCACAGGCTTGTAATTCCAGCATTTGGGAGCCTGAGACAGGAGGATCATGGTTTATGGTTTGCAGACAGCCTACCTAGTGAGGCCCTTTCAACTCAGTGAGACCCTGTTTCAAAATAAAGAATAAAAAATAGGGATGAAGGTGTCACTCAGCGATAGAATGTCCCTGGATTCCATCCCTAGTACGGCAAAAAAAAAAAAAAGAAAGAAAAAAAAAAAAGAAAAAGAAAAGTTGAGATTGGACATTTACCAAAAGAATGCTTCAGGATAAGCAGTTTTCTAACCATTTAGCTGTTTGGAAGACTCTGGCTCAAAAAAGTTAAGTCTTATATTCAGTTACACAACTAATAAAAAGCAAACCTGGAATATTAACTAAAGTACTCTGACTCTATTCAATGTTTGTTTCATTTGCCACTCTGTGGCTAATGTAATTATATCTGATTTTCTTTACCTTAAAGGCACAAAATCATTAACAAAATCCTGTGTGCTATTAAAAGATACTAGAGATAAAAAAGTAAAAATAAATAAAGCACATATTCTGTGATTAATGAGTTCATATACCAGAGAACAAATAATAAGTATTTAAATGAACAATTATGTTGCAGTATGTCAAGGTGCTAACACTGGAGATACATATTTATGTCAAGTGCACTGGCCACATAAATAATTTTATAATAAATTACTTTGTTCTTCTTGGTTGAGTTTAAAAACAAATATAAGAGGTATGGTGCACACACCTGTAATCCTAGTACTTGAGAGGCTAAGACTGGAGGATCACAGGTTCAAATCCAGCCTCAGCAACTTAGGGAGATCTTTTTCTCAAATATAAAGTAAAATGGGGTTGGGGTATAGCTTGAAGGTAGAATGCCCCTAGGTTCAATCGCTATTACCACAAAAAAGTAAATAAATGTAAGTCACACAGTTGGTTATGGAATATTCCATGTAATAATTTATTGGAATTTGTATTTATCAAGATTTAGATGTTTTATTGTGTTTCTAGTAATACTCACATGAAAACTATCTGAAGATACTATATTCACCATAGATGTTTATATTTTATTCTTTAGTTACACTGTTTATACTGCTTGACACAAAAACTTCAAAGATAGATACTAAAATTAAAAGAGAGAAGAATGATGTTGGTTTGTACACTCATTTTACCCATACAAAAGGAGTGGAGTAGGGAATCCATCATTCTACATTGAAAAATAAAAATTCTAGTTATTTCACCAGGAATAAAATTGATTCCTCACAAAGAGTATATCACTTCAAATGTGAAAACAAGTTACTCTTTACAAGTTTAAAATGTGTGATATATTAAATTATGTTTACATAAAACATTGCTAAAGTGAATTTGTGATTTTGATGGTCTTTTCTGAACCAGAAATGGGAATGATAGTGGCATTTTTTTTTTAATTTGAAGGAAAAGGTGGTAAATTTGTGCTTTTATTACCACTGCTAACAGTAATCTCTAGAGTACTTTAAGCCAGGTGTGGTGGCACACATCTGCAATCCTAGCATTTGTAAGGCCTAGAAAAGAAAGTCACAGGTTCAAGACCAGCCACAACAAGTTAGCAAGACCCTGTTTCAAAATAAAAAATAAAAAGTTCTGCGGGTATAGTTCAGAAGTTAAATATCCCTAGGTTCATTTCCCAGTACAAAAAAAGACAAAATGACAAAATTGCTTTGAATATATAAATTTATTGTTATTGTTTTTACTTATTATCTTATCTGAATTATATGGGCACCCTGTAAGTTTGATAAACTATTCTTAGCATACTTTAGAGATGATGAAATTGTGGCTCAGAGAGACTAAGTGACCTAAGTCATTCACTCTGCAGATAAAAGTCTGAGATGATTTTCCAATGTATGTCATTATCCTTGCTTTTTTGACATTTTATTTTTCTGAATTGAATGATGCTTCACATTTTTCTGAAGTTATCAATAATTGCTTTTCAATAAAATATTGATACGTGCTTTTACACGTAGCTATGTGTTAATATAGTTTTTAAAGTACAATTTATATAATTTACATATGGAAAATGTTTCTTTTTTAGTGATCAGTTCCTTGAGTTTTGTTATTTGCATGTAGTTGTATAACCATAGTGACTAGCAGGACAGCAGTCTCATCACCATAAAATATCCCCCTATGCCTTCAGTACTGAGTGCTTCCTTTTTAACTCTTGCCCTTAGAGACAAGGGATCCCTTTTCATGGCAGTAGATTTGCCTTTTTTCCTTAAAATTATTTATACTTTTATTGGCATACTATATTTTCACATCGTAATATGGTTTATACTGATAGTACATGCACCTTTTGAGATGTCATAGTAAGAGAATTATAGGATTGGTGCCAGTTTCATGGGATTGCAATCCATGCAGTCACCCTAAGCACTGTGCATAGAAAAGCCCCAGGCTTGGTTTAATACCCTGTGGTCACTGAATGAAGTCTTAATTTTTGAACATTAGGCCCTTTGTTTTTATTTTGCACTGGATCCTATAAATTATGAAGACAGATTGACTGATAAGTGCCATGTAGATATTCAGGATGGCTTCGTTCCCTAGCATAACGCGTTTGAAGTCACCCTGTTATAGATATCAGCATTTTGTTCCTTTTTACTGCCAAGTGATTTTTCTATCATAAAGTTTTACCAGAGTTGAAATATTTATTACAGTAACAGTTTTCCCATTTAGAAAAACAAACTCATAAATGGCTTAGCTGCCCCATTCATTTCATTTTACATAAACAGAGTTTTGAGGCTGAAACAAGGTGACTGGTTTCAATTTTAAAATAAAATTTAAACAAAAACTATCTTTGCATTTATTCCTAAACAGAACTGTGTCTAATCTTAACATAATTGAAATGTATATGATGATAAGTATTTAATATTTTTTATGTAGTAAACTTCTATAATCTGAATGTTATCTTGGAGTAAACACAATCACTACCAAGATTCAGGGACAAATGGAGAAAGGTTTAAAAAATTTATATTGTTACAGTTTGGGGAAATTATAAATAAAATGAATATTGACATATTTTTATTTGTATGATACCTAGGGGCTCACCCTTCCTTCCTTCCTCCCTTCCTTCCTTCCTTCCTTCCTTCTTTTCTTTTGTTTTTTCTTTCTTCTTTCTTTCTTTTAGCATAGGGTCTCACTAAATTACCACACTGGCCTAATATCGGCAACCCTAAATTAACCTCCCAAGTACTGGAATTATAGGTCTGTGCCATTGTACCCAGTTCAAGATTCTTAATCGTCAAAAATATACTGTATTATCATGCATTTATATTATTTAGACATTAAATTCTTAAATAGCATATATAAAATTGCATTGAGCCAAATATATAGCAATTATATCTTTAAAGGAATTTATTCTCTCTCACAAAGTACTCTTTTAGTTTAATGAATACTATTTGGTTTATAAACTTGTTTATATGTGTATTTATGTGTGTAAGCATAGCTATGTGTATGTTATGGCAAACATACATATATATATATATATATATATATATATATATATATATATACACATACATGCATATATAAATATAGACATTAATCACTTACTTCTCACAAGTATTTAAAGTATCTATTAAGGTGGCTACTGTCACAATAACCTCATGTTATAGATCATTCCCAATTTCAATGCCTATTGTAGCAGGCCTTTGCTTTCATGCTCTTGAGTTTCCAGCTCATTACTCTAGCCTGATCCAGCTGTTCTACTTTGGGTGCATAGGGCTGTGTTTCAGGCTACAGTTTTGAATCATGGTTCCTCCATGTGCTTCTTGTGATCTTAGAATTTATGCTTTCCACAGATATGTTATGATACTGACAAAACATATTAGATAAAACATAAGAATGCATGTACTTTAAGTATTGTCCTAGAACTAGTACATTATCATCCATGTCCAAACTACACTGGCCAGGAAAAGTGAGATGGGCTCATTCAACATCAACTGAAGGAAATATATCCCTCTCTTTATTATAAGAGTCACTAAAGAGTTGCATGAATCAAGCAGAGAGTATGATTAAAACATGCCGGGAGATACAATAATTGAAAATACTGGTTAAAGAAATTGAACTATCTGAAATTCAAATTATTTATTTACTATTTTTCATCTTTATTGTTTCATAGTAACTGTATATGATAGTTGAAATTCATAGTGATGTATTTATATATACACACACCATTAGGTTAAATAATTTATATGCAATATTTTTCTTATCTACCCACACCAAGTTTTCCTAACCAAAGATTTTGTTATGGTAAAAGTATATGCACTTTTGATATTATTTAAAATATATTTTGTTCTACCATTTAGTTTTGTATATATATATTTTTGTGTATATATATATATATATATATATATATATATATATATATATATAACAGATGAGTATATCTGTGCATAGCTATTTGGGAAACTAACATGTTGCCAATTACTAATGATAATAAAGAAGAAAGAAAACTTGTAGCTGGTGAACTGTATGATCTGGAGTAAGTCATCTGACCTCTTTCCTAACTCAGCAAAATCTTGTATAGTAGCAGGAAATGAAAATGATGCTTATGGAAATGTTCTGTGAGGCCTTATGAGGGGAAATTTTATAATAATATTCAGGCAAATATATTCCAGTATTTTATAACAGGCAAGTTTACTTTAGGTCATTTTAAAATCAATATATTTATTGCCATAAATAGATATATCCTAAATTAAATCTGAGTATGGCACAACATTCCTGCTAGTGTTCATATAACTGCATATGTCTATATTCAATTCATAAATCTGGAATGTTTATCCTGCCTCACAAAGTTTTTAGAAAAAATAAATAATGCTTAGGGCATTGTTAATAAGTTTTGTGTGGGTTTACTCAATTTATTTCACTGCCCACCTCAAGCAACCACTGTTTGGAACAAGACTCTCTCTAGGCCTCCTTTCCTGTTTCTCCATTCCACATCTCTCCTTCCCTTTCTCCATGTCTGTGTTTATATCTTACTCTCTTTCTCTCTCTCCTTATTTTTCCTTTGCTGTCCCTCTCCTTTTGTTGTGTAAGTATAATGTTTAGGAGATTTTCCCTCTGACCACTTTCTCATTCTTGGTAAATAAAAAGAAACTCCTCTGAACAAGCAAGCTTCTGAAAACCACAGTGTGGTAATATCATTTCTTTATCCAAGTTTTGCATTGTTTATACACATATTCCACTATTTAATTTTAATAATGTATTCTTACAATATGGTGAGGAGGAATCTTGCAAATTAGTGACACTATCAATATTTCAATGCCATTTAATGAAATCAATAATCTATCAAAACATTTGGGTTGTTTCATATTTGTCACTAACATGGAAGATGTCTGTAAAACTCTAAATTATTCTAAAATTATTTTTGTTAGACTAACAAAGTTCTTTTGTTATGATTCTTTTCAATTGAAAGCAGAGGAAAATAGAATCAAATTTTAAAAAATCATATACAAGCTGGGTATGATGGCGCATGCTTGTAATCCCAACATTCGGGAGGCTGAGACAAGAGGATCGTGGTTTGCGGACAGCCTCAGCTACTTAGTGAGGCCCTCCACAACTTAGTGAGACCCTGTTTCAAAATAAAGAATAAAAAATAGGGCAGGGGGTATATCTCAGTGGTCAAATGCCTCTGGGTTCCATCTCCAGACCTGGAAAAAAATCATATACAAAGTTCTAGGCCAGACAAGATGGCATAGACCCATCTTTACTTTGTTTCTTCTCATAAAGTACAACTATAAATTCTGGAAAGAATTCAAGTGGCAACAAAAGGAAAGGCGGGAATTGGGTAAGGGCTAATTGAGTGATGTGTGCATGTGTGCCTCTACCATTTTGTACTCCATTAAGATGTATGACTACAATGTACAATAAAAAATTAAAAAAGATTAGAAAAGAACATCTTAGGTGAGTTTGAGAGAGAAAGACAAAGCAAATCTTATTGTCTTCTATCCCAACAAATGGTGATAATCGAGACTCAGAGTCTTCTGACCCCCAAAACTAACAGGATGGCAAAGCAAAGGGATGTTTTCTTTTCCAGTCTCATAAGAGTCCTGCCTAAAAAATGCCAGCCTGGCATAAAAAGCAAAGGGGAAACATTGGAAGTCCTGCTGACAGAAAACATCTAAGGAAAATCTACCTCTCCCCATGGAGCCTGAGACTTTCCTCTATCATGGGGCAGGGCCACAGGTGAGTGGGATCTCCCATAAAATATCAGCAGGGAAGAAACTTTGCATTCCCCATAGGGAGAGCTCATCTCACCACAAATGGCCATCACAGAAAGTGATCCCCATCTTACAGGTCACCACTTTCCCATAAAAGGGCAGTTCTAAACAAATGAATGATGACTGATGGAAGGTGTTGGACTTTTCTCATTCATCAAAGGCCTAACTCAGAGGCACATGCTTTCCACTGGCCCACAGAACTCCCCAGAAGGCATACTTTGTTTTTTTTGTGTGTGGTTCTGGGGATGGAACCCAGGGGCATTCTACCTCTGCGCTACAACCCAGCCCTATTTTTTATTCTTTATTTTGAAACAGGGTCTCACTGAGTTGCAAAAGGCCTCACTAAGTACCCGAGGCTGACTGCTAACCGTGATTTTCCTATCTCAGCCTCCAAAATGCTGGGATTACAAGCATGCGCCACCACACTCGGCTAAGGCACACATTTTGATACTCCGTGATATGAACACGCTTGATGAGGCATTATGTATTGGATATAACTACTTCCTATTTTTTAACCTCCCATCCACCATCATTAAGAAATGTACTGATTAAATTTGGCTACTTGTCACTAATTTCTTTGGCATTACTTTTTGTGTCTGTGGCTCAAATGTTTCCTTTAAAATATTTTCTCTATTTCCCATTGTACATAGTTTCGTTTTTCTTTCAGCAATGTTCTGTTAATGATAAGCAATGCTTTTGTTATAGTAAATTTAAAGTTTTAAGTTATAAATGTTATAAGTTTTAAGTTATAAAAGTTATTTAAACTGACCAATAATTGCATATATTTATGCTGTACAAAATTATGTTTTGACATATGCACAAAAGTGAAATGATTACGTTTAGCTAAATAACATATCCATCTCATAGTGAGACATTTGAAACCTACTCTTGGTTGTTTTGAAACATACATCCCTATCCCTGACTATATTCATTCTCTTATGCAAGAGATCTCAAAACTTATTTTTCTTAACAGAAATTCTGTACCCTTTGACCAGGATCCCTCTATTCCCTTTTTCCTCTTAATGCTCACCTCTCGTAACCACATTTGGACTCTCTAGTTCTGACTTCAATTTTTTTTAGCTTCATCATGTATCTGTATCTGACTTATTTGTCTTTTATTGTGTTCTTGGAATTAAATCATATTGATCATGGTGTATAATCGTTTTAATATGTTTTAATCAATCTTCTGATATTTTATTAAGAATTTCGCATCTATCCTTATCAAGGGTGCTGCTCTATAGTTCTTTTTTTCTGGGAGTGTATTCATTTATCTTTAGTATCAAGTTGATACTGGCATCATATACTGAATTTACAGTGTTTCTGATCTTTCTTTCTCATGGAATAAATTGAGGAACACTGGCATTATTTCTTCTTTAAAGTTTTGATAGAATTTAGCTTTGAATCCATCTGAATCCATTTTTCTTTGTTAGACAGATTTTTATTACTATCTCAATCTCTTTGCTTGTTATTAGTCTATTTAGGTTTTGTAAATTTTCTTGGTCCATTTCTTCTAGATTTTCTAAGTTATTTGAATATAAGTTTTCAAAAATATTCCCTAATAAGCCTGTGGATCTCAGTGCTTTCTGTTGCAATATCTTCTTTTTCATTTCTAATTTTATTGATTTGAGTCTTCTTTCTCTTTCTTTTGGTTAGTTTGGCTAAAAAAGTATTAATCTTGTTTGTCTTTTTAAAAAATTCAACAATTTGCTTCATTAATACTCTTCATTGTTTTAAGTCTCTATTTCATTAATATTGTTTCTGGTTTCTATCACTTCTTTTCTTCTACTGGTTTTGGGCATCAACATACAAATACAAATAGATTTTTGTACACCAATAATGATTCTACTAAGAAATAAATCAGAAAAAAATTGCATTCATAGTAACTTCTAAAGAAAAATAAAGCATGGGAATAAATCTAACCAAAGATTTTACCTCTATAAGGAAAATTACGGAATGCTAAGAAAAAGAAATCAAATAAGATAACAGAATATGGTAAGAATTTTCATGTTCATGGATAGGCAAAATTAATATTGCTAAAATGACCTGAAAACCAAAATAATCTACAGATTTAATGCAATCCCCATCAAAATGCCAGTAATATTTTTAAGATGTAGAAAAAAGTTTTAAAATTTATATGAAAGAACAAAAAGACCCAGAATAGCCAAAACAATTCTTAGCAAAAAATGTAAATTTGGAGATATTATAACACTCAATTTCAAATTATATTATAGATTCAAAGTAACAAAAACAGCTTGGTGCTAGAATAGATATGTAGAACACTGGATATATATAGAAGATATAATGACACCCACATGGCTATAATCATGTGATTTATAACAAAGATGGTAAGAACTTATGTTTAAAAACTAGCCTCTTGAACAAATGATGCAATAGGACTTCTATAGCTCAGAAAATAATAGCAATAATCAATATATGGGATGGCATTAATCTAAAAAGTTCTGAGAAACAAATGAAACAACAGTGAGAAGAGGTAACTTGCAGAATGGGGAAAATCTTTGCACAATATTCTTGAGATAAAGGACAGATATTCAGAATATATGAAGAGCACAAAACATCAAAAAAGAAATGAAAGAACCAATCTATTCAATAAATGGGTGAATGAATTAAACAGAAACATCTCCAAAGGAGAAGTACAAATATCCAACGATTATATGAAAAGAATGCTCAATATTCTTAGCTTTCAGAGAAATGCAAATCAAAACTACACAATTCCATCTCACTCCAGTAAGAATGGCAATCATCAGGAATATAAATAAATAATAGTAAATGCTGGTGAGGATGTGGGTTAAAAGAAACGTTTACATATTGTTGGCGGGGATATAAATTAGTACAGCCCCTATGGAGCCTTGATGAAGGTTTCCCATAAAACTAAATATGGGGCTACAATGATACAGAAATAACACCTCCCAGTACCTAACAAATAGAATGCATTAGAGATATGAAGTGGACCTATTGTCTCTAGTCTCTACATTCACTTGTAATTATATCTATACAATTTTTTGTATCTTGATGAAAATATACTTAAACAAGAAGTTGACCAAACCAGAAAGATAAAGAAGAAAAAAATTAATTAAATTCAGCATATATTAAAGGTATTTACCTAGCTGGTCGTGGTGGCTCACGCTTGTAATCCCAGCATTCGGGAGGCTGAGACCGGAGGATCATGGTTCGCGGACAACCTCAGATACTTAGTGAGGCCCTCTGCAACTCAGTGAGACCCGGTTTCAAAATAAAGAATAAAAAATATAGGGCAGGGGTGTAACTCGGAGGTCAAATGCCCCTGGGTTCCATCCCCAGACCCGCAAAAAAAAAAAAAAAAAAAAAAAAAAAAAAGTATATACCTTCCTAGGTTTATAGCAGCTCAATTCATGAAAGTCAATTTATGGAACCAGTCCAAATCGTCATCAATAGATAAATCAATAAAGAAACTGTGATATGTTCCATAGCCATAGGTAATAAAATAATTCAGCCATGCAAAACAATAAGGATCTTAGGTCAGTGGCACTCAAACTTGATCATACATTAAAACCACTATGAAGAGCTTTTAAAATACTAGCATATGCCCCCTTTCCACTCTTGGAGTTTCTGCTTTAGTGAGTCTTAGTTGGAATTTATGTTGTTTCACTCCTCTGAGCTTTGGGGTAATTTGTTACACAGCAAGAGATAATTGATAACTTCCACTTGGTACTCCAGACTACTTGTTTTTAGAGACCAACTAACACTCTATGAGGGTACCAAGCACCCATATGTAGGCACTTTGACTGACAGTGCTAGCAGAGGTTTCAGCAGACTACCTAGCATCAACTACAAAATACAAGTGAGAGAGTCTTCGTGTGATTCCATTGGGCAGGAGTTTACATTGCTTCCCTAGGTGACATGTTGTGATAGAAATATGATTTGTTTCCACTGAACCTTGCCTATGTTGCAAATTTGTAAATAAAACAAATTATTATTGTGTATGCCATAAAATTGGAGGTCATTTGTTATGGAGCAGTAAATAACTGAAACATGAGGAAATATAAAATAGTTGTGTACATTTAGTGTCTTTGATTTATTATTAAAAGCCTAAACTCAAATCCAGCCAAAGAAGTGGAAAATATTTTTAAAGGCTGTCCTTTTTATAAAAAAGTTATTTTACCAAGAGATGACTGTTATCACACAGTTACACTTAGAGAATTAATACATTTACAATGCGCTTACTACAGTACATTTTTAAGTCCTGGAAAATATTTTTCTGTATCTACAGAATTAGGACACCCTGTTATACATCTCCTTACACAATGCCCAAAGAATCAATAGCTTGTTATTTTGACAAACAGTTAACTAGGTTTTATTAACCTGTAATATATTGGAGAAAAGTATTCAAATATAATCTTAATTTGAGTATAACTTTATTTTTTAACAATTTCATTGAACTGTATATACTATAGTATATGTGGTATAGTACATTTCAGTTAAGGTATATTCTACATACATATATTAAATTGCAGTTCTTTAACATGCAAAATTGGTTCTGCTTTAACACAGACACACAACTAAAACTGAAACCACAATCAAAATTTCAAACATTTGCACAACCCTCCAAAAGTTGTCATACCATAGTGTTATCCATTAATTTCTCAAATTTCTGCCCCCAGGTAACCACTATCTTAATAAATTAATGTTTATATTTTTTAAAAAATTATGAAGTATTTATAGATAGCATGCCTTTCTTCCTGCTTCTTTTGTTCAGGATAGTGACTGGTTTTTCATGTAACCATGTTTTTGACTGGTGAAAAACAATTCAATGTGTAGACAAGATCTACATATTTATTGTCACTTCCAGGCCCAATAAATCACTAAATTGTCTTCTCTTATTTAGAACTAACTCTCAGTTATAATTTATCTCACTCTGTTATAGAGTTATCTTTTTAAGAACTGTGATGTAAGTAAAATCACACTTTTTCCATGTTATAATATGTATATATGTATTTATATGTTAGATTTTCTTCCTTTTTGTTGCTCATTATTATTCTGTGATATGTATATAAAATATAATATGCTTACCTTATAAATTGTTGTCTATTTGGATAGTTCTCATTTGGAACTATTATAATGAAACCACCATGAACATTGCAGAGTGTTTGTGTGTGCGTATATTTTCATATGCCTTAGGTTAATATATATCTAGTTGCAGAACTTCTGGGTTTTATAAAAAGTATATACCTGACATTCGTAAACTTCTATAATTTAATTCATTTTATATTTTTATGAGCAATGTATGGAGCTTCATTTTCTTTTTATCCTCATTATTATTCACTAAATCATTTCATTGATTAAATCACATTCATATATTACTGAAGATCTACTACATAAATGATCATGTAATCTGCAAAAAAGATAATTTAAAAATCACATTTCAATCTCTAAGTTATTTATTTATCTTTATTAAGATGGATGGAACACCCAATAAATATTTAAATGACATGGCCAGGACAGATATTCTTGTTAAAGTCCTTTTCTTAAGGGGAAAGTATTCAGTCTTTCATCATTTAATAAATCATTAGACATTGGTGTTTAGTAGAAATCTACCAGGTTAAGGAAGTATTTTTAATATTTGGACATGTTTAATATTGTAAATAACATTGTTAGCACCCTAGATTTTGTACTAAGTAGCATTTCATTATTGAGAAGATTGTTATAGTGTTTTGTCATTCTGAAGACAGGTATTTGTGGAGCAGCTTAATTCCTTGAGGTTTATTTTTAAGCTTTTTCTTAGTTTCTGTCCTGAATATATAATTTTAGTATAGTTTTAAAAACTACAATTCTTCTAGAGTCCTTATTGAATTCCCCAGGGTTCCACAAATTCTGTCTACTCTAGCTGATTAGAATTTGAATATTTCCTAAATTTGTATCCTTGTGTAATTTCATTTTACAGTATCCTGATCACTCTGTATTGTATTCTGCAGTTTCAACCTATGTGTGTGCTATTTGGCAACAGACACATGTTCATATCTATACAGATTTCTGAATCTCTTACTTCACAGAACTGCCCCATCTCTATTATTATTTTATTTTTATTTTTTATTTTTTATTTTTTTGGTAGTACTGGGGTTCCTGCAAACCCTGTTACCTCCGGGTTACACTCCCAGACCTATTTTTATACTTTTTTATTTGGAAATAGGGTTGCTTAAGCCAGAGCAGCTGGCTTCAAACCTGTGCTAGCCTCCTGTTTCCACCTCCCAAGCGCAGGGATTACAAGTGTGCGCCACCACTCCTGGCCATTTCTATTATTTCTTCTATAAAGTCCAGTGTCTTGGAGTTGCTATACTCCAAACTCAGTCTTCTCAACTCAGTTCACCTGCTGTGTTCTGCCTGTATTTCCCTCTTCCTGTGGCAGGTCCCCAAAAGAGCCTCTACGCAGAAAGCAAGGGTAATGATAGGGATTGCCTCTAATTTCTACCTTGCCTGTTTGCTATATATGAATATAACTACATTTTTTTCAAATTTTTGTTGTTTTCAGTGGGAAGGCAGACTATTTTTCAATTAAATCATAATGGATAGAAACAAAACTCAATTTATAGTTTTGTAAAATCTAAAATATTGCTAAATGATTGTCCATCAATTCCCTTTAAATGATTTCTATTTATCTACTATAATTTTAATAAGTTTATTTTTAAAGTTAGCCTATATCTTTGAACAGACTGCTACTTGAATTATAAGAACTCTTATATATTACTGGTGAAACGTCAAATTAGTACAACTGTGATAGAGTTCAAATGGAGGTTCTTCAAAAGACTAGAAATAAAACAGAATAGAACCAGCATATGACCCAACTATATTATTTCTTGGTATCTTTCCAAAAGACTTAAGGTCAGAATATTATTGTGAAATAAGCATTCCCATGTTCATTGCAGCACAATTCACAACAGAAGAATTGGTGCATACCCAACCTAGGTATCTGTCAACAGATGAATGGATAACAAAAATGTTATATATGCCCACAATGTAATTTTACTCAGCCACAAAGAAAACAAAGTTATACCATTTGTAGGAGACTAGGTGGAACTAAAGAATATTATGTTAACTGAGATAAGCCAGTCTCAGAAAGCTAAGGATGAAATGTTTTCCCTCATATCTGGAAGTTAAAGACAAAACAAAAACAACAACAAAATAAAAAAAAAAGGAAAGAAAAGGACACTCTCTATTTGAGAAGAGGAATCAGTAGAATAATGCAATTGGATTGGGAATGAAGATGAAGAGGAGAAAAGGAAGAATATTTAAAAGAATAAATTCAAATTATGCCATGCCCATGTGTGAAGTATCACTATGAGTCTCACTGTTATGTGTTGGGAGGAACTTACAATACACTAAAGAAAATATACCTAGATGTTTGCATGTTTGCAAGATTTTGACTCTCATTAAGACATTCAGTTGTAATGCACCAAGTATAAAAAATTTAAAGTTGTAATAAAATAATTATAAGAAATGTTTTTTAGGAAAGAGGGACTACTTTTATTAATTTCAACAGAGGTAGATTAATAAGATATATAGGTAATTTTTAGATGCTACTAGATTTATAAAAATGTTATTTTCAATAGCACCTGGTATAGTGATTTTCAAGTAGCAGATGATAATATATGCCTCCAGGTGTTAGTATCTCATGTATATGGGAAACATGACCTCCCAATATCTGTGTAAAATAAATGATCATATTCCAAAATATAATATCAATGCCTAATGTTTTATAACTTTTACTCAGATTCATAGGATTCAAGGAAAATATAAGGAAGAACTATCTTGGCCTCTTTAATCCCAAATTATGCCTACGTAATTCAGGCAAAATATAGAACTTTCTTGGCTTTCTATACTTCACTCATTAAGCCACAGAAAGATGTTATCAATCCATTTGTCAGTACCTGAATATCATTGCTTATAAATCACAGGAGAATTCTATAAATGGAAGTATTCTAACATATTTAAGAGATTAATCCTACAGAATAGAATGTTTTGACAGGACTCTGATCTCCCACAGGCAAAACTCTAGAGACATTTCCTTTCAAAGTGGCAAACCATTATCTTGTCTCAGTATTCTAGTACTAATGACAAATTTTTGTCATGTCAAATGATTAAAAGATAAATATGGAAAAGAAAGAAGCACTCTGGCTGTCCCACTTGGTGACTCTAATCACAAGGAAGCAAGGTCAGAAAAAAAGGAAGGAATCCATGTCTCTGTTTCAAATATTACTTAATCTTTCAACAATTTTGAAATCTCAAAAAAGGACAACTAACTTCTTCACAAAAGTGAAATTACTTTTCCCAGACAGTCAGTTATTAGGTTCTTGATTTTTAATAGTATGCCTAATAATATTGATACACATTATAGGCACTAATGAAATATGAGACACTATGAGCCTGAACCAAGTACCATCATTTTACCCAGTTTAAGACTGCTCTGATGTGAATATAAAGGTACAAATCTCAAGGAAGAAACATACTCAATCATCTCTTTTAGAGACGTGGTTTATATCAGGATTAGTCTTAGCAAAAATCTCCCAAAATAACAAAATACATCAAATACCACTAAGAAGCCAATATGTGAATATCTGAGAAACATTTTCCTGTGTTCCTTTCTATCCTTTCTGCACCCAACCCCTCCTGATTTGTATAAAATGTTCTGATACTTGTGTTCCATAAATGACTGATAGTACCTTGCTTACACAAAAAAATGCTCATACATATCTATAAGTTGTTTAACGACTGAGGCTAAACCTTCACCATCTTTTTATCTAAGTACTTTATACTTAGCTGAAAATATAAATGTTAAATTATTACTTCTGTAACAAAAAAACTACAACTTACTCCTGGCCAACATGTTTTTCAGTAAACAATATTGCATATTCTATACCAGACACCACAAAAGCTTTAAAAGTCAACTGATCAGAAGTTTGAAAGAGCCTGTAGAGAAGATGATGAAAACACCATTAGATCTTGTTCAAAAAAAGTTGAAAGAAGGGTTAGTGCTGGGTGCATGTAGGTCTCTATCAATCTGAACATAATCATGATGCATGATTACAATGCACCAATAAAAACAGTAAAATAAATATTTTCCTAGAAATGCCAGAATATTATTTGTCTCTTTCCATTGTATGAACACTTGCGGCAATGGTGTAAAATCATTGATTTGTTACACTGCTGGTGTCGTAACAGGAATCAAGACAGTGTTAGCCAGGCATGGTGGTGCATGCTTGTAATACCAATACTTGGGAGGCTGAGACAGAAGGATCACAGTTTGCAGACAGCCCAAGATACTTAGTGAGGCTTTCTGCAACATAGACCTTGTTTCAAAATAAAGAATAAATTTTAATAAAAGGTCTGGAAATGTAGCATGCGGGAAGAATGGCCCTGGGTTTCATCCTCAGTATTGAAAAAAAAAAAGACAGAGAGACAGTGTTATTAAATCATGAGAGGTTTATTCTCTTCAACATCGCATACTTATAGTAAAAATTAAAAAGAAAATGCCAGTTTCACTTACATCAACTTTTTCTAAAAATGCATATTTTTAAAAATATTCTGCAGTTCAGTGAAACAGAACATAATTCTAAAACTTTTTATAAAAAAGCTATATAAAAGTAAGATGTTTATCTTTAGAAAGACTACCTGGGTGACTGAATTTTGAAAAGAATTTCCTCTTTATTCTCAGGAAAGTGTGACTTCATTTGAAAGAATGATGAACATGCAAACAACAGTACTTTAGGCTTGGTCAGTTAATATTTCAATATTAATGAAGTGATAATTTTGTATGCATATATGACTATATTATATTTTTATATGCTGAAAACATCAGTAGTTCATTGTTTGTTTAGTCCAAACATTCAAAATGGAAACTCAAAAAAACTTTTCCACCCCAACCAAACTAGATTCTATTAGCATATAATGCTTAACACATTACAGCAATAAAGATGGTAATCTATTGTTTTCTACATCTACTAAAGCCAAGAGGGTAAAGCCAATTTGTTGGCAATAGCGTCATAAGGATAGACTATTACTATTAAAAATAAAATATAATCACCAAATAACAGTAATGGCAGATTAATATTTTTACTGTTTCACTGAAAAGGGGAGAAAATCTTAAAAGTTCACAATTCTTCAGGTGAACAATCACCATATAAACTTCTCTACAAAGCCAAACAAATGATAATGTTGAAAAATAATTGAAGTGTATAAAATCTTGAGATGATATTGAAGAATAGAGGTGCCGGCACGACAGCAAAAGATGCAAATAATTTATTAAATGAAAGAAGTTTTTTTCAAAGCTCTCCAAAGTTATGCTATAATAATTTTCTTTCAAGGACTACAAAATTCCTTTAAAATGATAAGTTTGTTTCATTTTAATAAGCTTGAAAATAAATAGTGGATTGCATAATTTTTATATATATCTAGGTACATTAAGCAAAAGGGTAGTTATTCTTCTTTAATTAGAAATCCCAAATAATTCTAGATTTTAATTTAAAATTAAAAATTTTAATACTCTTATTTTATCTGAGTAAATACACACAATAATAGATCTAAAATTTTAAATGTCAACATGTCATAGAGGTATTGGAATCTTGGGAAAGAATGGATACATTTAAATTTAATTTGAAACTTTATTTTAATAAATATGTAAATTCTTATTTAAATAGACTTCCTAATATCACCTTTTAATTTGTACAATTAGCATAATAGATCTACACTATTTTTAAAAGTAAACATTTTAAAAATAAGTGTTCTGCATTATTCAAATTTTATGACAACTCACTTAAATTAACATAGCCCCATACAAATGTCATGTCACTCAGGATGCCTACAATCACTTCAATATTTTTCTTGCCATTCTTGATAAATTTTGTATACCATTTATTTTATGGCAATAACCTTATATTTCTCCACAACAGTCTATTAAAGAAATGTTTTTTTCTTTGTTAAGTTTAATTCCCTTTTCCATACTGAAGAGGATAAATTGATTAAAGTCTAGTGAGTTGAGATATAAGTAAAACTGTCTCACTGAGGTAGAGAGGAACTTATCCATTCACCCTTCCATAGTCATTTATCTATCCCTCCACTTAAACCATTCGAGCACTCACTATATTCAAGTCACCTTTCTATTGAATATCTTTAAGGACATTCAAAAGCAGGTCAAATATTGCTGGTCATTTTATACAGGTGACATCTTCTTTCCTTTGGAAACTCTTTTTCCTGATGATTCCAGATCTCCACAGCTCATCTATGAACCTTGGTGTTTTCTTTCATCCATTTTGATATTATCTATAATCCTTACACATAGATCCCTTAACCCACTACAACCATTTTTCAAGTTTCTGTTTCTCTTAATGTATCTCTCCTCCTTTTTTCGTACCCTTTTAGTTGTCCTTCTCTCATCATAAATATGCTGGAGAAAGTATTTTGTAAACTGAATCTTCATATAGAGAGTTCTTAGAAACCTCATCTTAGATGAAAAATTTTCTATGTCAGCAGTTCAAAGTCCTAGAAGTTCTCTTTTATGTAAAATACTCATATTACTTTCCACTTAATTTGCTCCTTGATTCTGTATGAAGCTTCGAGATATTCTCTCTAATAGTATCCTCTAAAGTTCCATGTGCTAGTTTTATTTTCTTAAGACTAACAATATTCTCTTACATTTCATTCACTATAGACAATCAACTTATTAGACATCTTTAATTTTGAATCAATTGCCTTAAATTTCAAGTCATAATTCCTCACTCCCTTATTTATTGTATTAATTCATATTAAACTCTAATATTAACACTGGGTCCTTAAAACACTCTGATTTTTACACAGCACATCATCTTATATTTCATTATATCTATAAGTTAAATCTTAATGATATTAATCTCAAATGATAGCTATGGGTTGAAAGAACAAAAAACCCACTACTTAAAAAGTTATTACATCTATTCAGGTTAAGACTTGATATGATTTGTGTGTGTGTGTGGCACTGGGAATGGAACCCAGGGGCATTCTACCTCTGAGCTACACCCCTGCTCCTATTTTTTATTCTTTAATTTTGAAACAGGGTCTCACTGAGTTGTGAAGGGCCTCATTAAGTAGCTGAGGCTGTCCTTGAACTGGGATCCTCCAGTTTCCGCTTCCTAAATGCTGGGATTACAAGTCTGCGCCACCACGCCCTGCTTGATATGATCTTGAACTCTAACGTTCACATTGCTTTTAATGAGAGGTGCTGAATTTGAAAGACGAAAAATAACTAAAATTTGACCTAATGCCAAATCAAATCACACACACACACACACACACACACACACACACACACCACTAATAAATTTTTTACAAAGCCACACTATCAAATACCACTGTTAATGTAAATTATAGCTTTTTCTATGTCTTTAATTTTTAATATTTGAGAAAGGAATAAGTATAATATATGTTTTCTTTTCTTTTTTATATTTGATTTGGTGCATTGTGTCTCACATCATAATGTAGTTCATAGAGATGGTGACATACATGCAAACAACACTTGGTGGGCTTTTCCTTGGCTCCCTCCTCACTCTTCCTCTTCCCCATACAGGGTACTGGGATTGGTATTCTCACTTATATACATAATGTCCATGGAAATGAGTAAGTGGATCTTTCTTCCACCCACCTAATTCCCCTAGACCACCTTCTGGGTTCCACTGGTGTTTCTTCTCCATTATCTGAAGTCTCTCTGGTATCCTTATTATTCCCTAGCCTCTGTTTATGAGAGAAAACATATGACCCTTCACTTTCTGTGACTGGCTAATATCACCTAACATAATGTTCTTCAGATCTATGATTTATCTGCAGATGAGATAATTTTATTCTTCTTATTTTGAGTAGAATTTCATTGTGTGTATATTAACTTATCTACCTACAATAGAGAACAACAATGTGATTACACTGATAAATGAGAGCTGACCTAAATGTTTCACTCTTGGGAAGATAATAAGGAATTCAGAAAACTGTGGGTATTGTACCATGTAGCATTAACAACTGTCTGCAATACTGTTCAATTTTCCAACAGAAGTCAGACATTGCTAGTTAGTTAAATAAAAGCTATTCACTTTTTACATTTTTGTTACTAAAATTTTTTTTAAATACAGACTTTGTCGTCACTTAGCCAGATTCACAGATGTTGCAGACTTGCCTTGGTGGGCAGAGGCAGAAGGCCTCTTTGTTCAGAACAAAAGTAAATTCAGACAGTCACATGAAATTTGCTATCCTTCTGGTGTATTATGCTGTGACACATGGAGTCCCATTTCTTCCACTACAATTAGAAAACTTTGCCAAACCATCTTGGATTTATGTAAAGGAGCAAATCTTCCCAAATGGGCAATGAGGCCATAAGAGTGGTATGGTCTGAGTTTCTTTTATAAAATTAAAAAAAAAAGCATACCCAATGAGTGCTTAAGCAAAGGTTCTCTCTCACTGAAATGCTAAAATTTTCTTTAAGAACCAGAACCCTTAGAATATCTATTTCTATCCATGAACCCTTCAATCAATTCCTTAATTGCTCTTTAGAGACACATTCTGCTATCTTTTTAATAGCCTCTAAATTGTATGTCCTTCCTGCCCTTAACATCTTCTAATATATTTGAAACATTTGAGGTGATAACCTTTGAGATAATAAATCAGTATCTGCTGTTGTCAGTCAAAAGTAGTGAGCATAGGTGGGGTTCAATAACAAGACCCTTCTGATATAGTTAAAATGCCACTGAAAGCATATAAGACTAGTATCTGGAAATATTCTTTTGGATAAGTTGAGAAAATATTTTTCTAAAAATATTCATACTAGAAATTGTCCCTCACCTCTCTAAAGACAAGTAATAAAGCAGTGGGATTTTCAGGTCTTTAAATGTATAGGGCCTATGGTGCTTGGCATCTGCTGAGTGCATGCACATTTAACAAAAGTCATACTTCCAACTTTGCCTTTATGCACAAATTTCTTCAACAGCAATCAAGGGCAGAAATGGAAGAATGGTAAGGATAGTTTCTTTGGTAACCCCAAATATTTTATATTATTAGTCTAATGTTTATTTGTATGTAAGTTAACTATTTGGTAAACTACTTATTGTTTGGCATTTTGTAGTACAGATTTGGTTTGCTCCTCAACCAAATTTGTTTTATACAAAGCAGATTGTCCATTACATCTAAGATGAGGAACCAATTCCATTCTATTCTGTGTGAATGCTATTTTCACAATAATGTATATTAGTAAATGTGAACTCTTTTGAAGTTTTAACAAGTATGTATATATGTGCTGGCCCCTAGTACTAAGCTAGCATTTTCTTAGAATTTATTCAATGAATTATGAGTATTAGGAATTGAGGGTTGTTTTATACAATGGGGTAGAGTGTAACTCAAAGGATTTTAAAATAAGCTCTTTAGAAAACCACGGAATGAAATGTTATTGTCTTTTACTGATGACAGTCATGTCTTAACATAGTTGTTATCTTTTGCTAACATTGGCTAAGTATACATCAATAATTTATAGCCAAGTTAACCTGGGAATAAAAATTTTTTAACCTCATTTACCCTGTGGGCTATGCTGGTATATCTTTTAAGAGGTCAAATAAAGAACTGGTTCATGGATAATTATTTTGCTTATCATAGAATTTAATATTTCTAAAGCCATCATCGATAACTATGTTCATATCAAGAGACATATTACTTTGAGATTTAAGTCACTGCATCCCAGTATGTTAGTATCTCCTTATGATTGCATCTGTGTTGCAATATTTTTCTCAGTCATTGCCATTTCTTTCTTTCTTTTTTTTTTTTTTTTGTGGGTCTGGGGATGGAACCCAGGGACATTCTACCTCTGAGCCACACCCCCTGCCCTATTTCCTATTTTTTATTCTTTATTTTGAAACTGGGTCTTACTGAGTTGCAGAGGGCCTCACTAAGTAGCTGAGGCTGTCCGCAAACTGCAATCCTCCGGTCTCAGCCTCCCAAATGCTGGGATTACAAGCGTGCGCCACCACACCCAGCTTGCCATTTCTCTTTTTAAATTTTTTTGTGGTACTGGGGATGGAACCTGGGTGTATTCTACCTCTGAGAAACATCCACAGCCCTATTTTTTATTCTTTTATTTTTTGAAACAGGGTCTGACTGTGTTGCAAAGTGCCTCACTAAGTAGATGAGGTTGTCTTCAAACTGCGATCCTCCTGTCTCAGCCCCCCAAATACTGGGATTACAAGCATGTGCTACCATGCCAGATTCTCAGTCGCCATGCCACTGGTTCCTGACAGTTCCTCAATAATAGAGGCTCACAAAGATTATTTTATAAAAATTCAAGACTTTTTGTATAACTGTATGTTACTCCTGGTTTACAAATAAAGATTTTCAGGTTTATAACAATATTCCTGTTATAGGACATTTATTTCTTATGTTGTACTTTTGAAAATATTTTCATCTTTGTCTCAATTTTCAACATTAAAACTAAATCCTTGATTACTATAAATACACTTGTAAAGAAATTAATAAATAGAATTAGAATATTCCTTGACAGTGAAAATTTCATTCTCTGTATCTTCTCAATAGAGAAGATTCAGAAAAAGGAAAGAGAATCTTTACATCATTTTCCTTTTTTGCCATAAGATACTTTACATGGATGCATAGTGGCTTCTGTATAAGATATTGTCAGCCTAATTATTTAAGCTTTAAGCACTTAGTATGTCAATTTTAGGTACATATAAACTTCAAAAATAATCATCTATGTATTTTTTCTCTTTACTGACAATATGAAAGAGCAATTGTGTAGAATTTGATTAGGAATTATTTGTGCACACTGGAACTGAAGATAGTTGATTTTGACTTAAAAATGTATTTCACTTTTATTTTTTTCCACTGACCAAATAAAACCAATTACATTTTAATTATGCAGTATTACTAGAAAAAGCAAAATGGTTTTCCATTAGAAGAGAACATTAACTTCCTAACGCAATTAAACATATACTTCTGAGATTTGTTGTAAAATATCATGATCTAGTTAGGAAATGGAGATGACAGAGAAGCCTGATTTGTCTTGACGAGTTCTTGGACCAAGAGTTAAGTTTCTGAAGACAGAGGGCCTTTGGCTGAAACCCTAGCTCTTACATTTAATATCTTTTTGGCTTTGGGTATATTGCTTAGGTATATAATTATTAAAATGGTAGTACCTTCCTCACAGCATTGACTAATGTTTAAATGAGATTAATTTATATAACTCACTTAGCAAAGTACTTCACAAATAGTAGTAATTGACTAAATATTAACTGTGAAAACTAGTTACTCTGGAATCTAATTCTCAATACTCCCATTCTAATAACCGCAGGAATAAACTTTTACTAGATCAAACATTTATAAATTACTCCCCTTAGGTCCTCTTTAAAACAATCCTTTAAAAATTCCTACTACAGAGTAATATTAGCAACATAATCATGAACTCAGACTAATCTAAAATAGTTTATAAAATCTGAAAGATTATTGCCAGTTACAAATGGTTGGCACAAGTTTGTAGGATTTATCTGGTCAAATTCCTATCATAATTGGCATTACCTGTATGTGGAAGAAACCAAGTCAGTGATAACTAACCAAGATCCTCCTAACTGAAATATGTTTGGCTTTTACTTTCTAACCAAAAAACTTATTCTGCTGCAAGCATTAACAACATTAACTAAATGAATGATGGGCCGCTTACAGGACTGCGGGAAAGATTGCTAAACAAAACGTGAAAGAGAGATAGGAATTCAGGGAAAGCTAAGCACTCAAATCAGCAAGAACCCTCACCCTCTGCTGCATCAAGGGTAGGTTTGCACATAAATAGCACCAAACTAGGTGCTACTAGGTGCTACTGCCACTGCTGCTGCCACCTGCTGTCAGAAGGGATTCTGCACAGCTTCTGCACATCAGCATCGGCCATATCTAAGATGAAGTTTGCCCATGTGTTGGTTACAAAGGGAGTTATTCAAACAAACCTTATTTCTAATGCTTGTAATGGGAATTGGGCTCTGGCCTCTGAAAGAAACCCTGAAGAGGTAAACTCTACAAATACACAAAAAGGATTTAAACTCTTACCAGTAAAGAAAATTAAATAATTTTCATGACAGAAAATAGGAGGAAAGCTAAACATGTTTCCCACTTTCCATCTGAGTCTTACCCCACCACCAAATTCTTTAACTAAGGGGGTTTGGACTGTGACTCCTTAGTAGAGTATTTGATTAGTCTTTGACTCTACCCTAGCACTTTCTCGCCTCCCTTTTTTTTTTTTTTTAATTTAAGATTTGGCTGAAGTCTTTGTCCCATGTGGTTGCCAATTTTGCACATATTTTTCCCTTTCTAGGTCCATCAGGATGTATCATAGTGCAATATGATAACCTAACTTTCATGATAGGTCTTACAAATGAACCTCCACTTGTAAAGCAGATTTGTTAGTATCAGTGGTTACAGGCAATGAGAAAGCAACAGTTGTATTTGGCAATATGAGAAAGGTAAAATAAAGCATAGCAGATCACCTCAACATTGCAACATGTTCTTAACTACAGCCACAAATATTTTCAGCCTTTAAGGTGCAGGCATTTCAAGAAAAGAAATCTACAAATTTCCCCTTCACATCCTACACAGACATGTAAGCTTTGAAAAATACTACTGTTCTAGACCTTCAAATATATAAAGTATATTTCTTATTGTTTCTATAATATTTAAGTATTTTCTTTTAGTTTCCATGCCCGTTTTCTTCCCTAGCCTACCACTTTCTACAGGCAGACATATAAAAGATAAAGTCCTTCCCTGAGCAAGCTGCCTTCCCAGTGACTAAAATGGTGCCTGAATTACAAAAAGTCATTGATAAATAGCTGATAAATACTATATTTTTACAGACCTAGGCCAGTATTAAAAACACAAATGAGTGCCCAAAGAAAATAAGAACATTGGATTACACAATACAAGTATCTCGCAAAGGCACACACACACACACACACACACACACACACACACACACACACACACTTCTAGTTGCCTGAGCTTCAGAATAGAAAAAATATAGGAACTGTAGGCGATATAAGATGAGACAAGAGGAATCAAGACTGATATTAGAAATGGGAAGATTGTGTCTCTTCCTAGGGAATAATAAAAAGAAAGGAGCCAGAATATCCTTGCTTAATAATAGCCCATGTTTATTTCATATTTGCCTTGTGAGCATACTATGATTGGTATCTAAATTTTTATAGATTTCTCACCAAAAACTTGGGATAAAGGTGTTATTTTTATTCTAGAGTTAACAAAATGGTCACATGAATAGTAATAGCAATGATAAATTATTCATGATAAGCAAGAGCTGCCAGATCAATCCTCCCTACAAATTCTCACTCTCCATGAAATTGTGTCCCTTATACATTTTACTATCACATCTTTTCTTTAGAGGGGATGCTGGGGATTAAATTCAGAGGCACTCTACACTCCAGTTATTTTTTATTAGTTTTTATTTTAAAACTATCAAATTTGCTGAAGCTGGACTCGAACCTGTGTCTCAGCCTGCCAGGTATTTGAATTAGATGTGTACACCACTGTGCCCAGTGCAATTACATCATGTTTAAAAAGGAATATTTTAAAATAAAATATCAGGTATCTAGTGACCTACTGTACTGGTTATTACATTTAAAATCAGTCACTGATTCATACAAATTTATATATACTCAGAAGCGTCCACCTCTCAAAAAACTTTCAGAATTTCAACCTATTTCAACAAAAAGTATTAAACATACAATGTATGTATCATAACACTAAAATATTAATATTTGCTATCCAACTAGAAAGTAAAAGTGATAGAATCAAAACACAATAAATTGTTCTGATATTTATTCTCATTTCCATGGATCTAATAAATAGTTATACACAGAAATGTATAGATTTTTATACTTTCTCACTTTGGGGTTTTAGAAAATTATGACAATATTTTAGAAAAAATCTTCATGTTCAATTATTTTTGATGTTTTACTTATCAGTCCTATTTGAGTAAATATGAATTTCACTTATCCCATTTCAATCATCAGCCATTGAGTATTTGTTTAGTCAGCCTTTCATCCATTGTGTTCAAAACACCCTATGGAAATAACTCAGAGGAAGAAAGATTTATTTAGGTTCACAGATTCAGAGGTTCAGTTAATAACCCTTGGAACTCCAAAGCAGAAACCATAGCAGCAAAGCATGGTGGAGGTTCTCCACTCTCACATCATGAAGACCAGAAACAGCGCAGAGAAGAGGTGGCCAGAGAAGTATATGGCCCCCAAGGTCATGTTCCTTGTGACCCACTTCCTCCAGCCAAGCTCTACTTCTATAGCTTCCCAGCACTGCCTAACACATGAGCTTCAGAGAACATTTTAAATCCAAACTCTAACAGTATCCATTTATAATTCAAATATAGTTTCTTATCTAATCACTCCTGCAATATACATACAAAGAGCAGCCTAGCCTTCATCATCTTACCCATGTACTGTGATACTTCAATGTTTCATCTTTCCCTAGTCTACTTATGGTTCCAATACCTTCCTGCTTATGGAATGTAAGCAAAGTATTAACCTTCAAAAATTTTAGTTTCCTTACTTACAAGGTAGTTTATTCACTTTAAAAGACTTATTTTGGGGGATCAAGCTGTATAAAAGTTTTTCTGACTCATCAGGGAGGGCCTACAAATATTCAAGAGTTAGGTGCATCTTATCTCTTTTTCTCACCCATTTATCAGCATTTCCTTGGTGAGTGAAACAATTTTACCACAAGGGAAGAGAGCTGAAAATCATGTTACAAAAATAAAAAGTTTCATTTACCCTCATCCTGCTATTCTTCTAGGCTTAGATGTGGACTTCTAACAGTGAATTTCTTGAATAAAAGGTCATCAGGTAAATATAGTATTCTTAGACTTTTCTACCCAATACCCCTTTACAAAAGAAAAAGATAAGCATGTACAAAGTTGAAGTCTAAGGATTTAAATTGAAGCTTATCATAAGAATTAAATGCCTTTTGCAGTCATGGGCTTTAGGTTTAGAACTTACAGTAATTTGTAATCTCATTGCTAGAAATACATACATTTACTTTAACATAAGTATTGCATAATTTTTTTTTGTCTAGTCAAATGCTCCCACAGTTATGCCAGATAATTCTCTATTCTCATATTGCCCAATGCCAGTGACATGGGACCCACTGTCCCTGAGACTACCCTTGTTTGAGATCAGCAGAGCCATATGGAAAGCAAAAATCCTTTCAAACGATTAGTAAATCTTCAGTGCTTTTAGTGTTCTATCTGAGGTGCCTCAAACATACCACTTACTTGGACCCCTTGTATAAAATAGGTTATAATGTTGAGTAAATTAGCAATGGAAAGTAATGGTAAACTGCCTGAACATGCCAATTTTAATATTTCTAGCTATCCTGTCCTAAGAATCTCCTAATTGGATTTTAAATTCTCACAGAAAGAAGTCATATTTCATTTTAATTGGTCAATTATAATTACATAGGATAGTGTAATTTATTGTATGCAACATGATTTGCTCAATTTCACTCTCCATTACTCTTCTCTCTCCTCCATTCCTTGGTTCCATTCCTCTACTCTAATTGTCTCCCTTTTATTTTCATGAGATTCTACTTTTTCCTGTTACTTTTTCTGTAGCTTCTACTTATAAGAAATAGCATATGACCCTTGAAACCACACTCTAGACCTTAGTTCATCATTTTTTGTCTTTCCCCATCTTTGAAGTTCAAATACAATAACTTTTACAATGCAGACCTTCAATAATTTACTATTCAAGCTCCTATAAAATTGTTTCCAATGGGAATGTGATTGGCATTTTTCAGGAATGAGATTCTTCCATGTGTAAAAAAGTTTCATGTACTACAGGATGTATATTATCTCTGGGCCCCTGTAATATGGCACAGTAGTATTCTCAGATATTATGAAAATCAGAAATGCCTTTCCGCATTATTTCTTGTGGAAGAACAATACAAGTGTATTTGCCTATGCACCACCCCAAAATAAAAAATCCTCTTCAGAAGAAAAAATCCAAAGAAAAATTTAAAATTCAAGTGAGTCAAAATTAGAGAGAAAAAACAAAAGAAATAAATAAAACATAAGAAATGGAGACTGCCAATATTTTAAAATCCTCAAAATGTTTTGAAGCACTTAGGTAATTGGGAAAGAGAAAATTTTCAGTTTAAACTCTAGGCATATCTTTACCTCTTATACCTGGGGTATTACATTGCAAACCAAATATTTTTAAAATGGCCTCAATAAAAATATATAAATATGGGAAACATAATCTTATTTTATAAAAATTGTTACTCTCATTATAAACATTATAATAATTTTGCTCTATTTTTCCCTTCTTCTAAGTAAACATAATTGATATATAGATGATATATATATCAATAATATATAGGTGATATGGATACGAGCTTTTTAAATTTGAAAAACTTATAAAGAATGATGAAAAGACATATAAGTATTTAAATAAGCATAATGGTAGTAATTTGCCCAGGTCAAATTGACACACAAAGGTGAAGTCACCCCTGTGTTAATTATAGAGTAAGTAAAAGTGGTAAACAGGGAGAATTAAGTAGTCTTTTGCATCTTAAAAATAAAATTATCACTGAAGTTGAACATTATAGATTTTATACACATATTTCAAAATCTTTATGTAAATTTTTTCAGAAAGTTTGCACCATTTTCTTTGAATGAGGACACATCTCCGATATGAGACTCATCAGGCTGAAGGAGAATTGGTTCCACTTATGGTAGAATTGTGATAATTATAGCTAGATAATAAGATCTTAAAGATATGGGTAGAGATAATATTTAGTGTAGGTAGGATCAAAATAATAATTACAATCATGATTGGAAAGGAATAAAGGTGAGGTTAGGTTTCCTGCATGGCCAGGGAAGAGATATTTGGAGAAGACTTCTAATATTAGGGCAGAGCTAGAAGGTGCAAAAATTCTGAGAAAACCACAAATTGCAGTTCTCTTTTTTATGATCTTGCAGAATAAATGTTTCTGTTAATATAGTAACACAAACTACAGTGTTTTCTAGATTTGCTCACTCTATTTATTTTAATCTATGGTAAGAGACAAAAGTGGAGGAGAAAGAAGAGCATCTGACTTCAAGGAAATTTATAAAGGAAACCGAACTAAAATGTTCCCAGAGCATGGTTTGTAACAACAGAAACAGGGACTTAAGAATGTGTCAGAGAAACATAACTTTTGAATATTCTGTTTTCTAGATTCTCCTTTCTTTCTTTCTTTCTTTCTTTCTTTCTTTCTTTCTTTCTTTCCTTCCTTCCTTCCTTCTTCCTTCCTTCCTTCCTTCCTTCCTTCCTTCCTTCCTTCCTTCCTTCCTTTCTTCCTTCCTTTCTTTCTTTTTCTTTCTCTCTCTCTCTCTCTTTCTCTTCCTTCCTTCCTTTCTTTCTTCTTCCTTAACTGACAAATATAATTGCATATATTTATGGTGTAGAATGTACTCTTTGGCATATATATACTTTGAGTATCATATTTTTAGGTTTTTACCTATAGAGAACTGATAGCTTAGCTATCCAGTTATGAAAAGACTCACCAAAATCTAAACATAACCATATAATATAGAAAATGATATTAATTAATAGTTGAAGCCTTACATTATTTAATATTTTCATCTTGAAATATCCACTTGAGCCGGGCGTGGTGGTGCACGCTTGTAATCCCCGCGCTTGGGAGGCAGAGACAGGAGGATCGCGCAGGTTCAAAGCCAGCCACGCGCGCTGGCTTAGGAGACCCTGTTTCCAAATAAAAATGTAAAAATAGGTCTGGGAGTGTAGCCCGGAGGTAGAAGGGCTTCCAGGAACCCCAGTACCACCAAAAAAAAAAAAAAAAAAAAAAAAAATCCACTTGAAAATTTCTTTTAAAAAGGTAAAGTTAAATATACTTAGATTTATGTTTTAAAATAATGATGTGTTATACAATGTGTTATGAAAACTCATCTTAAAAATGGACTCATTCCTTTCATATCTGGCTAACATGGAGTCATAAGGCCAAAGGGGGAAAAAAAAAGGGAGAAATTCAGTTCATGAATGTCTGTTCCAGGAAGTATAATACAGAACTAATCGAAAGAAATGCTTTTCCTATCTTTTTAAGACTTGTTTTACTTAGTAACTGATAATAAGCTTCAAACTCTGACCTTATGGCTAGCTTTACATAGTAATTGCTGACACTCAACAGTTATTCCACTCCCCCAATACCAAAAGTACTCATGAGCTTTCATTCAAAATGATTTGCATAAATTTATCTACCCTCATAAAACACCCAACATTTCTTTTGTGCTTCAGACCTACGAGGCCACCTAAGCCTGTGCATGTGTATACTTAACTGCAATTCTATTATTTCTTTATTTCCAAATAAGAATTCTTTAATTGGAGATTTGTCTTTATACTTTTTGCATTACTTTGACAGTATACCCTTTTTTGCTTTCTACCTCCAAGCTATACTCCCAGACCTATTTTATATTTTATTTGGAAACAGGGTCTCACTAAGTTGCTGAGAGCCTCACTAAGTTGCTGAGAGCCTCACTAAGTAGCTGAGGCTGGGTTCAAACCTGTGCGATCCTCCTGTCTCAGGCTCCCAAGCACAGGGATTACAAGCATGCGCCACCATGCGCGGCCTGACAGTATACACTTTTTTGTGGTACTAGGGGTGGAACCCAGAGGCTTTCTACCTCCAGGCTATACTCCCAGACCTATTTTTTATATTTTATTTTGAAACAGGGTCTCACTAAGTTGCTGAAAGCCTCACTAAGTAGCTGAAGCTGGCTTCAAACCTGTGCGATCCTTCTGTCTCAGCCTTCCAAGCACGACAGTATACACTTTTGGAGAGGACTTCTCACATTAAGGTATATCTATACTGAAGATATATTACACTGTAGGTAATATAAACAACATTTATTCTCAACCTGCTAATATTTTCTCTATTATATTCATATATACTAATAATTGGATCTTTCATATATATTACTTCCTTTCACAATATCCAAATATCTAAAATATTTGTTGTTGTTGTTCTTATCTTGTAATCTCTCACATTACCTCTGCCCCTGAAAAATCTGTTTATCTATTACTGTCCCAAAAAGGTCTACAAAAGTGATTTATAAAAACAATTAAGATTAAAAACTTAACCAGGACCAACTCTCATATGTTATGCTCTTGAGTTCGTCTTCCAGAGCTCAGTTTTACTATCTATTTTTTTTCTAGGCTTGTTTCATTCTTTGGCCCTGTGAATGGGTTTGTTCTCTAATCTTCATTTCTATTGTTTCTATGTCCAGCCTAAAGATTCTGCTTTTTTCTTTTCTTTACTTAATCAGGATATTCTATCATACAAAGAAAAATATAAACACACATTCTTTCAGTTTCTTTTTCATACAGTGTTCCTGAGATATGCCACCAGTACCATTTTTACTATATAAGATCTCAATGGTACGATCTCCAATTTATTCATGTATAAAATGTTTAATAATAAATTGCCTAAATATTACACTCTAAACTTTACATCAACAAGTAATTTATTTCACCACTTACTAATTTAAATTAAATTAATTTATTAAGTTTATTTATATCATTGTGTTTTAGTAAGTGCATTGCCTAGAAAAGAGAGCCATCTATTTAGTGAGTAAAGTGATGGGTAATAATATTATACTACATATTCTCTTTAATGCATTCTCATAAAGATGGAGCATATTCACTGTAGGTAAAAGGAATCTTATCTTGCTTTTTGTCTCTTAGTGTATAAAGAAGGCATATTAATGTATTCAAAAGTCAAATGAAGCTTGGTGATAGCAATTCACATAGCAAAATACTCCATCATTATCATATGCTTTTAAGGTTGCAAATTCATTCTTAATTTATCTATTAATTATCCAATTATTATGCTTACATATTACTATGCAGTAAAAATTCAAAGTAAATAATTTCAAGTTTACATTGTTTTTTCCTACTTTTCCTTTCTTCTTTTCCCTCTGCTTTCTATCCCCACCTCCCCTATAATGCAGTAAGTTCTGAAATTCTGTTATCAAGAATAAAGAAGCCAAAGTCAATTTGGGTCACATATTTATTTTGACTGTTGTCCTTAATGCAGTCATTACTCACTATTCTAAAATACTTCATTTATATCACAAGGATAAAATGAATGCCAAATATTTTTAAATGTCATTGTCTAACATAAACAGAGACACTAGCCTTATACTCTATAAAATATTTTTGATGTCCTATTATATGGACTTTGTGGAGGTACTCTTGATGAATTATTTTTATTATACAAGATAAAATTCAATCAGTGTAGCAAAATAAGGTATGATATTAAACAATAGGGAAAACATAAATGCACAAGATAACTTGGCAGATAATGAATTTAAAGTCTACCTTCCTCCCTTTATGAACACATCTTCCTCAGGTCTCATAGTTGAGAGATATCCTGAAATAATAATTTATTAATGGGAAACAATGAGCTTCTGTCACACAAATTAGTGCTACTTATTTTAATTTTGAAAATTTAAAGGAGTTTATTAAAAAGATACAAATACAGAAGATAGTTACAGCCTCATGTTACCCAGGGATACCATGAGGGGGTACTTCGAATGAAATCACCAAAGTACAAAACACGGAACAGACTTTTTTCTTTGGGGGGGGTGGTACTGGGGTTCCTGGAAGCCCTTCTACCTCCGGGCTATACTCCCAGACTTATTTTTACATTTTTATTTGGAAACAGGGTCTCCTAAGCCAGTGAACGCAGCTGGCTTCGAACCTGCGCGATCCTCCTGTCTCTGCCTCCCAAGCGCGGGGATTACAAGCGTGCGCCACCACGCCCGGCAGACTTTTTATACACATGATATCCTCCATCTTGTTTCACGTAATTCTGAAGTGGTAAAAGTACCTGTAAAGCTCTTCCCCGTACTTTCCCCACCAAAATGAGTTTACGGCCATTTTTCTCCTTTCACGAAGGTTGACCCCCTCCTCCCATCCTAGCTAGATTATCCAATTATGTAAACCTGTCTTTAGAATGAGGATGATGAGTACTAGAGATTCATATACAAATCTCAATGCTCTTTTTTCTCTGAAGAAGTACATTCAAAATACAAACAGATATTATTAACTCCACCTTATTGATCTGAGGGAGATGACCAAACCACTATTTGGCATTATGGGACTATTATTTTTGTGACATGAACAACACAAAAACAGAAAGTACAGTTAATGGTCTTCTAAACAAGTCTTGATTCAACTTGGTATAAGGCATCTTTGTAGACTCTTCAATTACATGCCATATTTTCTCTAATATGGTATACCATGACAAGAATCACTGGTGATTATGTGTGAATTCTTTTTGTATTTTTAACTGATATACTTACTTAACGGCACTTGATGACTATATTTAGAAGAAAATTATCAAGGAGATTTGGAAGGTCCAAATCTCACAAATTCCTCATTCAAGCAGAACACAGCTCTTCTCTTTACTTAAGCTATATAACAGCTCACTGACTCAAATCATTTAGTTATCATTAAGAGAGGGAATTGCTGTGGCATTTTTCTAAAAAAATCAAGGCAAAAAATCCTTTTCAAGTCATACTTTTCTCTAGAGTCATTCAATGAGTTGTCACAATATGACACTGTGAATTCTTGTAAAAAAAATAAAGTCAACCATTGTGAAGCACAAAAATTATAGAGTATATTTTACAAAGATTGAAGCCACTGAAAACACATCCTTTCATTTACAGAAACCTGGATGCCAAAGTCTATACAAACTAAACAAATTAGGAACTGGGGAATAAATAAGATTGGTTATGTTGAAAATAAAAACCTGATTCAAAAGGAACAATGTTTAATCAACCTTTCAGCAAAATAAAAAAAGAGTGAGAAAAATATGGATATAAATTTAAAGCAATTTAATGTCCAAGTCAAATGTATGAGAATGCCATTTGGAAAATATTAGAGTGGATAGCTATCTCAGGACTAAGAAGAGACATTTTAGATGTGACCAATTCAGTATCAGTCAATGGAATTTTCAGTTAAATCCTCATAAAATAGCAAACTACCTACCTTAAATGTATCTTCCTGAAAACACAAAATTTTTGCACGTTTTGTCAGATGAAGCAAGTAATGTTTATTTGATAAGATTGTTCTATTCTAAGCATGTTTAACTATAGCCCTTAAATTCACTATAGGTTTCAATAGAATATTTTCCATCGTTGGTTTAATTGTATCAGAGTTATCCTTCTTTTTACATTGTCCCAGGCGGAGAATTGTTTGTACCACTGAAGCCAAGACATCCTGGTGATATCTGTACTGAGTGATTTTTGTCATCATTTCCTTGAAAAATCATGCAATGGGCAAAAGTTATTCTTAAGGCAAGGTCATGCAAAACTTCTTTAAAGATTGGTTTTCTTCTGGTGAATATGAAATAGGAAGTACCTCTTTTCCTGTGTTATTTAGCTATGCAGAGGCTATCTCTCTTTCCCTGATGACCTGACACAGACCCAGCCAGCACCATCTATAATGAAAATCAATAGCACCAAGTCACTAAACAATTATTCCATCTTCTTTAAAATGCACAAGTCTTCAAAAAACAAGGATTTAGAGACTGATTAATTTGCCATTTGTCTAAGGGATTGCACTAGCTGCATTATTTAAGAAGTGCCCTGTCTTTGTGCCCTCGAAAGCTAAAAACAAGATCAAAGATTTGAGGATCACCAAACCCTATGGAGGGCATTTGGTGACACAATGAAAGGCAGCTAGAAGTTGTGCCATGGGTCTGCATTGCTCAGAATTTTAGCCACATATAAAATTACGATGGGTTGCCACTGGTCTGTATATAGAGAATTTTAAAAGCAACACACAACAACACACCATGGCTCATAAATTCTGTGCATTTGTTTACTTAAATAAATATTTATGGTAATATATATATTTCCCAGGCATATTTTCTGAGAAAAGAAAAAATCACCCTTAGACTTTATTCTTCATCTCCGCTTTTTTTATGATTTATCTTTGTGTGCTGATTTCAGGAAAAAAACTAATGATTATCTCTTCCTCTATTATTTTCATAATGACTATCTCTTCCATCAGTACAAATGCCTACTTTCATCATTTTTGGCTAGTAGAGAAAAATTCAACAAGATGTTACTTTATGTGTGGATTCTTTGCTGTCTAACTTCTGACTCCATGAAAGAAAAAAGCCAAAACTTTTCAATTTTTAATTTATTAATTTAAATTAATTCTTATCTCTCAAATATTTTTTGATTAGTTAGGTTTTTCAGAGGGGATTGCTAGAACTTGTATTTTATTTATAGAAATTTTAAGTCACTGAAATTATTTTATTAGAAATGTGTTTGGACATAGTAAAAATATACAATGTGAAAACAAGACCTGCTTCTTTGCTCTGTAAAGTGACGGCAGAAGTTAGTGGTTTGGAGCTTTTTATCCTTGGACAACAAAACTATAAACAATAGGATTAATTAATTTCTGAAAAAGGGCTAGACGTGGTAGTGCATGCTTGCAATCCCAGAATTCCGGAGGCAGAGACCGGAGGATGGTGGTTCACAGACAGCTTCAGCTACTCAGCGAGACCCTTCACAACTCAGTAAGACTCTGTATCAAAAAATAAAAAGACTAAAAATAGGGCTGGGGTGTAGCTCATAGGTACAAAGCCCCTGGGTTTCATACCCAGTACTGCAAAATAATAATAATAATAATAATAATAATAATAATAATAATAATAATAATGATTTCTGAAAGACAGTTTGGGCCATGCTTTGGCCATTCTTCATACCATCATGTTTATCTGTTTAAGAATCAGCTAAAACACCATAAATGAAATGAGCTTTTTGTGCCTTTTGTTGTTATTGTTTAATTTATAGAAAATTTTGGTAACTCTCCTAATGTAAGTGGCTACTTGATCTTGGTGTTTTGAATTTGAGATATACTTTTACCTATTTTTTGAATATTTTGCTCAGCAGCTCTATGAAAAATATGAGGAATCCTGAGCTTATATTTATAAAATTCTTTTGTCATTTGTGAAGTATCTATTCAATTTAGTTGCCCATTTATTAATTGGGTTATTTGTTTTGCTAGTGTAGAGTCTTTTGAGCCCTTTGTATATTCTGGATATTAGCCCTCTATCAGAGTGGTAGCTGGTAAAAATCTCCTCTCATTCTATAGGCTTTCTCTTTAGCCTTATGTTTCCTTTGATGAGCAGAAACTTTTTGGTTTAATGCCATTCCACTTGTTAATTCTTCTTTTGATTTCCTGTGCTTCAGAGGTCTTGTTGAAGAGGTTACTACCTGTGCCTATATGTTGAAGTGTTGAACCTATATCCTTCTCTAATAGTTTCACAGTCTCTGGTCTGATATCCAAGTTTTTGATTCATCTCGAGTTGATTTCTGTGCATGGATGAAATTCAAATGGCCAATAGATACTTGAAAAAAATGTTCAAAATCACTAGCCACCAGGCAGATGCAAATCAAAACTATGCTGAGATTCCTCAATTACAGTGGCAAGCATAAAAAAGTTGAATAACAACAAATGCTGAACTGATCTGTGACCACATGTTCAAAGAATTTTTTTCTGAGGTTGACCCATCACATGGTCTCTAGGTGGCAATGCTCAATTAGAAGCCATATTTCATAACTTCTATGCCATTTATACTCTCCCCTACAACTTCTTGAGCTTGAAATCCCAATAAAATAAATAACATGTCTAGCTAATCCTTTACTATTTATTCATCCAAGAGTATATTAGAAGAAATACACATCCAATAAGATAAACCCATAGACACTGCGGGACATAAGTAAGCACATGATCCAACATCACTATCACCCCTTGCTAGGATATAAGTTTCAATACAAATTTTGTCTGTATGCCCTTATACTGAGGAATAAATGAGTGATGTATGAATGTATGCCTCTACCATCTTGTACCTCATTAAAATGTATGATTGGAACATACCAATTATAAAATAATAGTACTCATGTTATTAAAACTATTTGAATGAAAATTCTCCAAGAAGTCAAAATTCTTACTATAGAAATGATAAATATGTTATTCATTATTCATTGTTCAATTTTTCAAATGATATTATCGATATGTTATTTACTATATAGTAAGAATAAGTATGAGTTAAATATTTCTCTGAATCAAATAACTCAATGGCATTATATCTTAAATTATTACCAAAATAATCTATGGCATTTTAATATTTTACGATGATTTATTGGAAAAAATACATATACATTAAAAATGGTCTTTGACTTATTTAATTCTTTGTTTTGTAAATTAGTGTTCAGTTCTGCCAACAATATCTTATATACTGACAGAGATACAAATAATTCTTTTCACTAAAATTAATATAAAGAAATCGCTTGGGCCTACAACATAATTCAATACAATTGTAGAATAAAGGTCAATATAGTAAAAATTTACTTGTACTTTGAATGACATTTGTTTATTTAAATTTAGAAAAAAGAATGAAATGTTCTTATAAATACTTTTTTAACTGTTCATACTTATAAAATATAAACTAAGCCCGACATGTTGGCACATGTTTGTAATCCCAGAGTTTGGGAGGCTGAGACAGGAGGATCACACAGATTTGAGGCCAGCCTCAGCAACTTAGTGAGACCCTGTTTCCAGATAAAATATAAAATTGGTCTGAGAGTTTAGTTCAGAGGTAGAAAGCCTCTGGGTTCCAATCTCATTTCATGTATATATATATGAACTAAAATAGTTATGAAGATAGTGTGGGAAATTTTTAAAATAATTTCTTGAAGAAAAAATCAAGAAGTAAATATCTATTTTAATTAAATGGGCACACTTGATTTTTTTATATCTGGTTTGTAGAATATATAAGTATTTCATGCCTATTCTCTGATTTTTTGCATATTTTAAATTTTCACAGTAAGATTCACATAAATATAGAAATACAAAGCCCTAAACTATTTATTATTTTACTTTATTTGTTATATAAAGTGAAAAATAACAGGTCAGAAAAAATATTTGAGAAAATAAAAGAACTGGCCCTGAACTAAGCATAAGCCAATATTTTAAAAATTAAATTTGTATGTATGTTTATATTTATGTATATGTGAACATACATATGTATAAATGTCTATGAAAATATATGAGATATAAATAAACTTTGTTCACATCAACTGACCAAAGCACATGTACGTTTTATTAGCTCTCTTTATGTTTCAGGATTTTCCAAAGTGCAGTTCTTTTCAGAAGCCAATGAATGAAACTAATGATTTGCTTCATATCTATTTAAATACTTTCAAAAACCATAGTTAATTCTTCTATTAAAACTAACGAGTAGATATTATTTGCTCCAATGCACAGAACTGAAAACTGGAGAAATGAATAGGACAGATTATATCCCCCAAAATGAAAGAGATAGGATTTAATAATGTGTCTATGTGACTTCAAAAATTTTATTTTTCTTGCTTTATCACATTTTCTTTTTTTTACCTCAATATAGTATGCAATATAGTTATTAGATATAACAATTTCCATTATGAGAGACTTCCTGGTTTCATGATCCCTTCCTTACATTCCTTGTCAATAGTCAGAAATGTATGCATTATAAATAATCTCATGATTTATACATTTTATTTATTACAAAGTGCTTAAATCAATTAATGTTATATTATTTTTAATGAAGCATTTCCAGGTACTCATATGCTGTACCTCTAATTACCATTCTTAACTACTCCACAGTTAAGGTTTTTCTTCTGTCAAAAGAAATAAAATATTCCAATTTGCATTCATATTGAGTTAGCAAAAAGATGTAGCAACATGTCACAAGTTACTGGTGAATCTGAATGCAAAAGTCAATATAGAAACATTGTGGAGTAGAGAAGGTATCCTGCACTAAGAGCTAGAGATATTTGTAATTAATGTACAATGTAGATTTAATAGCAATTAATTATAGGAGTTAAAATTAATCATTTCATATTTCTGGGTCAATTTTAGTGTCTGTGAAACAAATATTTTTGTTTAGAAGAGTATTTACAAAAACGTGTTAAGACATTTTTAAAAAAAATCTTAGATTCTGCTAAATGACTTGAGGAATTTATATGCATTTAATAAACTAACCAAGTGGGGAATTCTGCTCCTTTGACTCAACCTAAGGACTTTCCTCATATTTCTTATACATATTATATATTCTGTCGTGTAAACTCTTAATGCCACTAACCTATTAATCCCACAAGGTTTTTCTCAGTTGTTAACTTTTGTGAAATGTTTATTATTCCTCAGGTAAAGAAAATAAAAAAGGATAGAAGGATATCTTGAATAAAATATACCTATAATATCAATCATGACAGATACTAATCAAACACAGTGGCCATTCAGTGAGTACCTGCTGAGTGTCACATATTCTAAACATACCTAATAGTCCTGTGTACAATACCAAAAAAATTTCCTGGCTTCATCTTCAGGATTAAGTTGCGGAGGCTCAGAGTAGTTAAACTTGCTTCTGTAATTCAACTAGTTAGAAAATGGTGGAAGTGTAGTAGGAAGTATAGTAGGAAGAGCTGCAAATCTCTGCACTTGCTAACACACTACACTGCCTCCCAAATTTTATTCATGCTAAAAGGAGGACTAATGTGGAAGAAAGAGTTTTTAAGCCTTTAAACAGAAGTAAAAGGATTTACCTAAAATTCAACAACATTAATGAAGGGTTAAGTGTATCTTTGTTTTTTGCCATGTCACAACAGTGGAGTAACAGACCCTGCCAAACTACCTTAAGAGACCTCGAAGCCTTGGGCTTTATCAAAGTCATCAATGAACCTGGATCACTTATTTATTTTAGCAAAGGTTAATCTTAACCGAAGAACGAAGGATATTTTCATTCAATATGACAACATTAAAATCTATAGGAGAATAGATTTGCAAAGGACTCATCTTTGACTAATTACAAAATATTTTTAAATGTTATAGAGGAAACATATGACCCTTCATTTTCTGTGACTAATTTCACTTAACATGATATACTCTAGGTCATTTCGTCTTCTTGCAAATGACATAATTTTATTCTTCTTTATTGTCAAGTAGAATTCCATCATGTGTATTTCCCATAATTTTATAATTCACTCATCCACCAATGGACACCCAGGTTTAATCTGG
Organism: Muscardinus avellanarius; assembly: GCF_963383645.1. Taxonomy (NCBI): domain Eukaryota; kingdom Metazoa; phylum Chordata; class Mammalia; order Rodentia; family Gliridae; genus Muscardinus; species Muscardinus avellanarius. The sequence goes on from NC_137799.1 coordinate 49,364,875, forward strand.
CTATTGTGAATTGTGCTTCTATGAACATGGGTATGAATATATTACTGTAGATCTCTTTTGATTCCTTTGGAAAGATACCCAGGAATAGTTCAGCCAGATCATATGGTGGGTTCATTCTCAGTTTTCTGAGGAATTGCCACAAGATCCCCATAGTGGCTGAATTAATTTGCAGTCCTACCATCAGTGTAGAAGAGTTTCTATTTCCCCACTTTCTTGCAAACATTTTTTATTGGTTACCAGAGGAATTGCAGAGAATAGAGGAAAAACCTCAGTGGAGCCAGAGAGGTGATCTAAAGAGTGGGAAGGGAGATTACTGAGGTTCATTAATGAAAATGTGTACATATGTGGATATACCAATTTCAATCTCAGCACTCTTTATTGGGAAGAAAAAAATGGAGAGGTAGGGGGGCCGACAAGTGCCGTGTGCATGTATGTCACTGTCAACATGATGTAAGACTATAATGCATCAATAAAAATCTATTAAATATTATTTCCACTTATTTTCACTATGATCAAATGACTTAGTCATTTCTGAAAAGGTAAAAAATTTTAACAATAAATTCACCATCGATTATAAATCATCAAGTAGACAACGGTGGATGTAGAGCCTCTAAAATACAGCTCTTTACTCTATAACTTTATGATACATTATTACAGTAGCATGGGGATAAAAACAGTTTTACTCACCACTATCCACTATTACTCAGTTAGGTGCTGTGCTGCCCATAATGAAGTCAGATTCTCGGGCTATGGATATGAAAATGTATCATCTTAGTCTGCAGTCCAGTACTGGCTTGAATTAGAATTTCCACATATTAACCTTGCCACTGGATATAATCTATTTTCCCATTTTAAACAATATTATTTTTCTTTTGGCTATCTTATTTCTTATCTTGTTCTGTTTTACTTTACATCTCTGAAATCAAACTCAATGCTTTGATTTTGAATAAGGTTAAGTCTAACTCATGAATAATGATTATCTCAGTAAAGAGAATGATTAGTTTATGTTGATTTACTTATATTTCTTTTGTGAAAACTCTTTGTGACAAGGTCATAGTATGCAAAACACAGGGAATTTAACATTATATGGGAAAGACTGAACAAGCTTAACCAATAACTGGCATGTGAAAAGCTTAATGGGGAATCCTGACTCTGGTAGTTGTAAACTCTTCTTAATTTTCTGAAGAAATGGTTACTCAGAACAGAAATATTTTGAAACTCTGCACATATAAAGTACATAGTAGCGTTTAAATATCAGAAAAGTGATGTATCATTTGCCATTTTTATATTGAAATCCAAGCTGTTAAAAATAAACTTGTAACTATTTTTGGAAACCAACTTGATTGGTATAAATGTATTTCAGTTGCACTGATACATTGGTGGAGCCAAAAATATTCTGTTTATCCAACAGGATGGGAGTCAGACTGCTGCTTTTAGCATTTGGTATCGGTGTCCTCTGCCTGATCATACACACTGGCAGATGCTCCAGGGCTGCACAGATGGGAGCCACTTAGCATCCTGTGAATCTTATGTCACTGCCATTGACGTCTTTCAAGTGAAGGACTGTCACTCTATGCCAATTAGAAGACTGCTAGTAAAGTTAATAAATATATTGGGTTATAAGTATGATATACTTTTTTACTTTTCTTTGAAGTAAATGCTATCTCTATATCATGACAATATTATAAAGTATTCATGTGGCACACAAACTACACATAAAGTGAACACAATCTTTTAAAATAAAAATATGGGAACATCTAGAGGCCTTCTAATCTCTAGAACAACTTAAACTACAATTAAAATTATTGATGTATTTAAATAAAAATATGTTTGTTTCCCTAAAAATAAAATTATATTCAGATTACTGACAAAATTTTTCTGAGCTGGGTGTGGTGGTGCATGCTTGTAATCCCAACATTTGGGAGGCTAAGACAGGATTGTGGTTCGCAGTCAGCCTCCTACTTACTAAGGCCCTCTGCAACTCAGTGAGACTTTGTTTCAAAAAAATAAAGAATAAAAACTGGGCTTTGGTATAGACCAGAGGTAGAATACCCCTGGGTTTCATCCACAGTTCTGAAAATTTTTTTCTGATATATTTCTGTTCAATGTATCTTTTGTTTCTATATTGTTAAAAAAAATAAACATAATTTAGTCCCTAATATAGCTAAATCATATGATAGAAAATGCAGCATAACATTTTTAACTGATAAATGGTTCATATATTTGTTATATGTGTGTTAACACACTGAGGTTTGATACACCATTAAATAACTTTATAGAGAAATTTAACCCGTTCACATTAATTCCTTAATTTTTTGACAATACTTCTAAGTATACCATTAGCCATGCTTCTTAATCATCTGTACTATATATTGCTTAGTGCCTAATGGATTGAGATGAGGACTGTCCCTACCAGGGCTAGATGATTCCTAGAGACAGTTAACAATGTGCTTTCCAGTTCCACTTTGATGGGTAAACCAGTGGCTAAAGTTTGGATATGGTTTGTATATGGCCTCCAAAAGTTTGTGTGTGGGAATCATGGTCTCTAGTACAGGAAAACTGAGAGATGGTGTGATACTTTAGTTTTACCAGACAACCAAGGACTGCTTCTATAGCCCAAACCCCACTGAAATTTTTCAATAATATAATTTTAAACTCACCTTACCTACCCGTTTGGCCCCATTCCTTCCCATATAATCCACAGTCAAGACTACTCCATGTTTTTGTTTATTCCTTGTGCCTTCCCACTAATCCTGAGCAGTCTGTGTGGCTTCCAATGGAATGCCATGCCCTTCTTCCTAGAAACTATAAGAAGAGATCTCTCCAGTGCAATCATCTTCTTACTGAAAGTCTCATTATGCCTGACTAAAAGCTAAATCCAAGTACATTTAAAAAACACTAATTGAACTCAGTTTCTTTCAATGGGTTCTAATACCATCTATTGAAAAATGTATCCAATTGGTCTGGAACTTTGTCAAAGGAGAAAAATATATAGATTCTAATTTGGCTTTGCAATACACAGAAATATGTTTTATAATATACATTTTCTTCTTCTAAGAAATAGTGATTTTCACATGAAAGAACAGTTCTTAATTTGTGGACTGACAAGCACACATAAAGTACTTTGAAAAAGTGTTAATTTTTGTTATCAAGCAAAGTAATTGAATTTCAATTTAAAATTAAGAAGATTAATTACAAGCCAGCTGTGGCGGAAAATGCTTGTAATCCCAGAATTCAGGAGGCTGAGATCAGAGGACTGCAGTACTCGAGCAAGCAGCCTCAGCTACTTAGTGAGACCCTCCTCAACTTAGTGAGACCCTGTTTTCAAAATAAAGAATAAAAAACAGTGCAGGAGGTGTATAGCTCAAAGGCGAATGGCCCTGGGTTCTATCTCCAGACCAGCAAAAAAAAGATCAATATTAATGTTCCTTATTTTTAATTACTTTATATATGCTCAATTTTTTTAAAACACTGCAGAGTTTTATAAAGAAAAAGTAATGAACACTACCATATAAAAACCCATACAAACCCTAGTTCTTCTCACCCTAATGTTACTATCCAGAAATAAATCCCTTAATACCTTTTCTTCAAAAACGTGTCGGAATTTTTAGTTTAAAAAATTACAAAATATTGATCAGAAAAGGCCCTCATTACAAATAAATTTTAGCAAATGAAAGTGTAAAACTGTGCTGTAATAATTAAGTTTCCAATTTGTAATTTGTGACTATCTTAGGAGCGACAGGTAAAAAACATTGAATTAGTCTGGGCGTGGCGGCCACACTTGTAATCCCAGCATTTGGGAGGCTGAGACAGGAGGATCGCAGTTAGTGAACAGCCTCAGCTACTGCTTAGTTAGGCCCTTTACAACTCAGTGAGACTCTGTTTCAAAATAAAGAATTTAAAAAATAAGGCTGGGGCTGTAGCTTGGAGGTAGAATGCCTCTGGGTTCCATCCCCAGGACTGCAAAAAACAAAACAAAACAAAAAAACAACAAAAAAAAAATTGAATTTAAAAGGTTTTATATATAGAAAAGATTATCCCATGGCTCCATTCCAAAGATAATTCATAAGCTTCACTGGGAAATCAGACATTTATAATGATCAAATCTATAGGATTTCACTTTAAATAAGTGTTCCTACTTCACATCACTAATAGTATATCAATGTGCTATCTATGCCTCCTGATATGTTTTAATTTAAAAGAGTCTCCTTTGAAGAAAGTAGCCTTGTAAAAAAACAGCTTAGGTTGAATATAATGGAACCCGTAGAGCAAATCTTCTCTTCACAGAAAAGGGGGTTGATAGAGTTTTATGTTACATAGCAACAGCAGTAATCAAATGCAAAACGTGAGGCCTTCTACAAAAAGGTAGTGCCAATAGAAAATAACACCAGAAATTATTTAAAAAGAAAGGTGTTGCAGATTAAAAGATACCAAGAGAAACATTTTTATAGATGTATTGTGTTAGGCTGATATGGTCCCTTAAAGTAAATGTTGGGAATTTAATTCCCAAAGTAGCAATATTTGGAGGCTGGGCCTTGTGGATGGCACCAGTGGGTTACACTATTACAGAAAGGCTTTGCAATAATGGACTTGCTTTTTTTCTGCCCTTCTACCCTGTGAGGACATAGTATCCATCCCTTATTTGTCTTTCCATCTTTTCTCATGGTAGGATGCAACAAGAAGGCCCTTAGCAGACTCCAGATGCTGGAACCTTAATCCAGAACTTCCTAGCCTCTAGAACTGCCAGAAATAAATTTCTGTTCCTTATATATCACTCAGTGTCAGGTATTTTATTACAGCAACACAAAGGGATTAAGATAAGAACATTTTATAGTCTGTGCTAAATTTTTTATGAACCTCAAACAAATTTTTATTAGCAAAAATAGCATGTGAGCCTTGATTAAACTCTGGTTTGAAAAATAAAGACAATTTAGAAAATTTGAATAGGGTACATATCTGGTCATATTATATAATTATTGTTAATTTTCTTGGTTAGGATAATTATATATCCTATTTATCACTAATTATGTAGGAGAAAGTACCATTGTTCAGGAGATGAATGCTAAAGTATTTAGGGGTAAAGTGCAGCTTTATCTTTAAATTTGTTCAGATAGTTTAGTAACTAAATGATAGTTCTGTGCATTCATATATATGTATGTGTACACATGGAGATAGAAAAATGTGCAAAAATTCTGATTATCATTATATCTAGGTGGGTTTATATGGCTACTGTTTCAAACTTAAACCTCTAGCCGGGAGTAGTGGTGCACGCTTGTAATCCCTGTGCTTGGGAGGCAGAGACAGGAGGATCGCGCAGGTTCAAAGCCAGCCATGCTGGCTTAAGAGACCCTGTTTCCAAATAAAAATATAAAAAAATAGTTCTGGGAGTGTAGCCCGGAGGTAGAAGGGCTTACAGGAACCTCTGCCAAACTTTTCTGAATGTTTGAAAACTTCTTATAATAAAGAAAGGTAGGAAAATCACCGTTTATATTTTCTAATGTGTCTGATAATTGCTTAGCTATTGACTATGAAGATTGTAGCCCTACATGTTTAAAATTTTATACTGGAGACATTCCAGAAAGGTAAAATAAACAACCATCTGATTTCATATATCTGGGGTTTGAATGTTGCATGTGTGTATGGTGTGTGTGTGTGTGTGTGTGTGTGTGTGTGTGTGTGTGTATGTTTTGGTACTGGGATGGAACCCAGGGGTATTCTATCTCCAACCTACTACCCCAGCCCTATTATTTTTATTCTTTCTTTATTTATGTTTTTGAACAGGGTTTCATAAGTTGCAAAGGGCCTCACTTCATAGCTGAGGCCATCCCTGAATTACGATACTCCTGTCTCAGCCTCCCAGGCACTGGGATCACAAGTGTGTGCCACCATGTCTGCCTTCAATGTTCTTAATTGTCTATATGTTATCAACTTACTAACACATTTTTAGTATTGGGCATTAAACCCAGAAGCATTCTACCTCTGAGATACAATGCAAGACACTCAGCATTAAAAAATTTAATTTTTTAATTTTTATTTTGAAACAGGGTCTCACTAAATTGCTGAGGCTGGTCTTGAACCTTGATCTTCCTGTCACAGCTTCCCAAGTATTTTTATTATGGGCATGCACTGCTGTGCCAGGCACTTAGTAATACTTTTCTATGTACTGCTTTGAAGAAAACAGAAAGACAGTCAAAAGAGCCAGGTGTGGTGGCCCATGTTTGTAATCCCCGTGCTTGGTGGGCAGAGACAGGAGGATCACACAGGTTCAAAGGCACCTCAGATACTTAGTGAGGCTCTAAGCAACTTAGTGAGACCCTGTTTCCAAATAAATATAAAAATAGGTATGGGAGTATAGCCTGGAGGTAGAAATCCTCTGGATTCTACCCCAGTACCTCCAAAAACAAACAAACAAACAAACAAACAAAAACAGTTGTGAGGATGATTAGATATTTTTATGAGTCATTTTGCCCCTTTGCCTTGTTACATATTACTATCTGGTTAAACTCTGATAAAAGAGACGTCACTAAGATAAAATGTCATTAAAATAAAAGTTTGGATACTAGATGTTTCCATCTTATTACAAGCCAAGTTTTAATAAGTTTGGTTTTAGCTTTAATAATGGATCCAAGCAAGGATTGTTGGTACAAGCCTATGCCAGTACTTTGGAGGCAGAAATAGGAGAATCACAGGTTTGAGGACAGCCTCAAAAACTTAGATAGACCCTGGCTCAAAATTTAACAAAAAATAAAAAGGGCTAGGGGTGTAGCTCAGAGGTAGACACTCCACCTCCCAGCCAGGTACAATCGGCTGTACCAGAATTAAATGATAAACAACAAGTCCACTTATAAGGACTTGAAGCATTATTTTCTTGAAGAAGTGTTTTACAAAATAATCCCCTAATTATGAAAAAAATCTCTTCAAATTTATCATCTTGTCTACAAAGAAAAACACCGATAGTAACTATTTCAAACTATTGCTACAATATTTTCCTCTCCTATGGAGACAGACCTCCAGTCTAGGCCAAGTTTGCTTTCTTTGCTTCCTTTTTTCTTTTCCTGGGCTCTGGATACTGAAAGCTTTAGGTTATTTATCATTTTTACCAATTAAAACAATAAGCTCCAGCAAATTAAAAGGGCTGCTGCCCCTTTAAGTGCATGTTTAATAATTCATGCACGAAATAGGACTTTCTTTTCCCTGCTGGAATGAACAAAATTTCCTCAGAGATTGCTTTAGTGTTATATCTAGATAATGCTTTAGGATTACAATCTAAATCACACTAGAATAACTGCATTAGAATTACTATGATACATCATTCTAATGTACAGGCTTACAGTATAATGTTGCTATTGGGGTAATCCAATAAAACCAGTGGGTCTCGGCACCAGAATTGTGTGAGAAAGGCCTTGAAGGCTGCCAGAATTTATATTCTTACAAAGAGGAGGAGGTTCGTGAATTTGTAACCATACAAAAATAAGTCCTTTCTAAAGGGCAAATGGGAATCATTTTACAACTAAAGAAAAACGCAGACTGTACTTTTAATTCCATGTCTATGAATTGATAAATAAAATCCTGAGATGGTAAAAGTAAGTTATTTTGGCCTGATACAATGCATATGCATTCACTTGCATTCTAAATTTGCATCAATTAGCCCAGGGTTCAAAGCCCAGTTCAAAAACATTTGGCCAGAAAACATGGTAGGGATAAAAGAGGGGTCTAGATCTTAAAGATTTCAATTCACCCTCTTCCACTTTCTAATTGTATAGTAAAAGGCTACTACACATTTATCTTGCTGTGATTCAATGCTCATTTCTTAAATATGAAGATGACAAGGGTAAAATAGGATTAAATATCTATAACTTAATGACAGCAGGGTTTCAATATGTTTTTTTTAATTATTAATGTGTTGACACACTCTGCCTATCTAAAACCACTCCCCAAGCATCTTTCTGATGCCAAAAAATGTCCAACTTTGTTTTCAGAAAATTCTTTGTTCATATGCAAATATATTTCTTATTGAAAATCTTCCAATAACTTCTGATTGCCTTAAAATGAAATCATATTTGGCTAGAATCTTTTGTACAACTTTTGCCATTGGGATGATTTTTCCAGCCCTATTTTTTAAAAATCTTTTTCAGAATAATTCCAAACTTTCTATTTCTATAGAATTTATACTCCCACCAAACTAATTCATCCGTTATAATTCATACTCTCTTCCAGCTTCAGAACTAGTCTTTCCATTTGGAAACTTCTTTCTTACCTGGTCTATCAAACTAACGTTGACATGCCCTTCAAATCTCTAGATAAATACAACTAAATATGGAATCCCTTGCCTCATTCTTCCAGACCAAATTGATTCCTCTGCTCTGTATCCCCATAGCTCCTCTTGCACTTTACCCCTAAATCATATAATAATATAAAGACCTATTTATATTTGTCTACCATTAGATTGAAAATTTCAGAACAGTCCATGAAGGATTAATTCTAGAAGTTTCTCTCTTATATCTCAGGACCTAGAAGAATGGATATCACATATCATATGGAACAAATATTTGTTGAATAAATAGATACCACAAGTTACATAAATATTGTACTAAATATTAGTATCACTTGTAGTATTTTAATATCTTTTAGTCACTAATTGCAAAGTAAACTTACTCTGTTTCCAAATGACCTTCTAAATTTTTTCCAGAGAAAACTCTTCACCACTCTTGAATAAAAATTCAGACAAACCCATCTGTGAACCCTACATATGGTTTTCATGGCAGTGACTGAGTGAACAGAAAGAAAAGAGTAGAACAAGAAAAATTCCTGTGCTTTGCAAAAAATTGAGCTAAATGACTTCTACTACGTTGTAATGTCCAGGTCCTCATACAGAAAAAGAATCAAAACCCAAGAAAATAATGATAAAAGAAACCATATGAGATTAAATACATAGATGTTATTAATATCTTTAGGGAACAAACATCTATTGTTTGAGAAAAGTCCCCCTTTGTCAGCTGGTAATAGGATCACTTGACTTCAGTGTTTTGGCCAAAGATGTTGGTCTAGGGCTGTGCACTTCTGTTATACCATCTAAGTTAAATTTGTGGATTTGACATACTTATGTAACTACCTAACTGCTTATTTATTTTGCTAGGAATGGAACCCAGAAGTATTCTTCCTCTGAGCTACACCCCCAGCCCTATATTTAGTCTTTATTTTGAAACACGGTCTCACTGAGTTGCAAGGGGCCTGACTAAGTAGCTGAGGCTGTCCGTGAACTGTGATCTTCCTGTCTCAGCTTCCCAAATGCTGGGTTTACAATTGTGCACCATCACACCCAGCTTGAGAAATATTTTAAAACTTTTTTATTGGTGCATTGTAGTCATACATCTTAACATAATCAAAGACTTGTGGAGACATACATGCACACATCACCCAATTAGTCCTTACTCAATCCCCACCTCATCTCTCCCTCCATCCCTCCTTTCCATGCTTGGCTTAGTGATTGACTTTGATATGTTTGTTTTAAGTGTATCATGTGCTTTAGAGAGTTTCCCTCTTCCCCTCTTACATCTCCTCATTCATCTCCTTCTTCATCTAGAGATCTTCCTGTTACCCATTCCTCCCTAGCTTTCACATATTAGGAAAAGCATCAAATTTCTTATTTTTTGTGACTGACTAATTTCACTTAGCATAATGTCCTCCAGTTCCATCCATTTCCCTGTAAATGATGTAATTGTGTTTTTCTTTGCTGAGTGAAATTTCATTGTGTACACATCCCACAGGTTTGTAATCCATTCATCTGTTGATGGACATCATGGCTGGTTCCAAGGGTTGGCAATGGTGAATTGTCCAGCTACGATCATAAATACGCATGCATTAGTTTGGTAGTTTGGTTTCTTTCCTTTTGGGTAGATACCCAGAAGTGATATTGCTGGATCAAATGGTAACTTTGTTCCTATTCTTCTGGGGATCCTCCATACTGTTTTCCAAAGTGGTTGTAATAATTTGCAATCCCACCAACACTGAGAAAATATTTTAAAAAGAAAAATATTGAAATATTCATCTGGTCTCTATGAAGAGAGAAATACTTGGTCCATATGAAGAGATTACATGAAATTGTATGAATAAAGATTCAGAAAGGGAAGAAAAGGAGCGATGGCTTCCTGAGCTCCAGAGAGAATTATTCTCTATGGCTCTTATTGTGCCTGTTCCTTAGCTACTAAGAGACATTTCTTGTAGCTTTTTTTTTTTTTTAAAGGTCTTCTTTTAGTTAGTTACTAAACTCTATTCACTTTAAAAACAAAGAATAAACAAAAACATTTTAATGTGATAGATTTCCATTTTTAAGGGACATTCGAAGATTTCCTAATAAGCTTAGCATAACGTGCTTTATTCCTGTCCCAACCTAACTTTATGAATTTTTTTTACAACAATCATAGTGCAAATCCAAAAGCAAACACAAAAAATCAAATCTAGAAAAATACTAGAAAGTAACTCTTGAAAAGCTACACCTTTTACATGAGTTTCTTTTAATTTGAAATTGAATAAAAAAATTAAGTGAAATATATGTTTTTTTGGTAATTCCTAGGCACAACTGCTATGAAATGTGTCCTAAAACAAATGTATTATAATCAGGCTCTTCTAAAAAATAAACCCCATTAAGTTGTATGACTGGAATGCATCAGTAAAAAAAATCTAAAATCATAAATACTTATTCTTAACCATTCACTATAAAAATAACAATTAATATAGTTTCCTATTCTTCAAACATCTATAATTCATGCTGTTTTACTAATACTTTCCACCCCTACTCAACATATTCTTTTTATCCTTATGGGACACCAAGTTTTACATCCACAGCTTGCTCAGTACCTTTCTTCTCCTCATTTTTATTTGTAGTTTTATTGTTTAAGGTATCTGTTGAGTATTCAACCCTCATCACTCAAACGTGCACACTACTGCATGTATAATAAGCACGCACAGACTGCTAACACGTTTGATTTACAAACATCTTTAGTAGGCCTCCAGGTAATCACAGAAAGCACCCCCCCACAAACCTCTGCCCTTTCTTTCCTCATTACTTAATGGAGAAAACAGATTGATCTGTTGTTTGACAATTTGTCATCCCCCAGAGCTCACTGGTGTCAATCAGAGCTGGGGGACAGACATTCATCACAACAACCTGGACCTTGTCATTAAAAATGGACGTGGATTTCCTGTAAAGTTGATTTGAGATAAGAGAGTCCATAAAACGGGCAGTAAACAGGATAACTTTGAAGGCCACTGGAAAGTAACTATTAGCTATTAAAGGATAACCACACCATTGTGCTCAAATCCATAGTTGTATCTCTTAAGATGAAAGTGCAAGAGAGAAAAAAAAAGAAGGGGGGGTAAGTGATGGCTGAAAAGTGTGCACTGAATAATTTTCCAGTTCTATAGAGTCTAAGTGTGACTACTGGGGGTTAGATGCAGGGATTAGTTCATTATACTTATAAATTAAAAACATATTTGAAATATTCTAGTAAAGGCTATCTTTTCTAAGTCGGTACTGCTAAAGGAGTTGCTTTAATAGCACTGTATAGTAATGATAAAGGTCAAGTAAAAATTCAGAGAAAACTACATGGAGAACATTAATCAAAATATTTAAAATTACATTTGTTTCAGAATTAGGTTGGTAGCAATTAACATTAAAATATCATTTGCCCTAAAATTTGTGAAATATATGTATCTCTGCATTGCTTAGCTCTCAGAACAGAGTTCAGGAGCAATCAATTTTTTATTGTGGTTACAATTACTTGGAAAGTCCAATATTGCTATGAAAATAATTGTTTCTCTTAAACTATGTTAGAAAAATGCTTATTAAATTGATTAAACATTTTCATTGCAGGATAGGTTTTCTAATAGTGAAATATTATTCTCTTGCTTTTTGTATCCGGTTCATGATGAAAAGTCAATGACAAGATGAATTGAGAGGATACTGCCCTATCATTGAGCGGGTGATTACTCGCTTAAATTCTGCTTCATCTAGATGCTTCTTAATTATATAATTTATTGACTATTCTAAAAAGACAAATGAAACTACACTGGAACTTGAAGTATCCTATTATTATTTATATGTTTTAAATTTCAATTTATTAATTCAAATGAGAATTGTGTCCTATCTCCATTCATTCCTTCAGTTGGACAGTCATTCATTCATTCCTCTATTGACTCAGCAAATATTCACCTATCTCTTTTAATTTTTATATAATCAAATATCCCCTAAATTACAATCTGTCTTGAATTAGCTTATGGAGATCTGGATTCATACAGAGAGTCTCATTAAAATCTTCTAAGTTATGGTTGGTAATCTGTCTACTGCTTGAAAAGGAGGAAAACTGTCTCTATAGTAGATGTTCAGAAATGTATAAAATAAAAGATGAAGAAGAAGAGGAGGAAGACAAAATATTCACAAGGCACTGAGTGCAATTTAATTAAATCCAAATAATAATATATGTGTAGAAATTAGAAAATAATATCCCTGTTATTTAAAATAGTATATACACTTGAATTCAAGTAATTAAAAATATTTAGCACTTTTTGGATGATCTACTTGTGCTACTAATAATGCTAGGCAACTACAAACCATCATAGTTTTTTTTTTTATAAGCATATTGTAGAAAATCCTTGGTTGCTTACAGGCTGTATTAAATTGTTAAGTTGTATTCAAAGTATAATTGTTGTATTAAACATAATATTCAAGAAACATTTAAATCCTTACATATAATATAAAAATCTGGTCACTGCTATGGTTTGAACATGGGTATTATTTTTCCAGTAGTCTACATGTAAGAGTTTGGTCCCCAGGATGGCACTATGGGAAGATGTTATGTACTTGTAAGAAGTGGCATCTTCTAGGAGGTACTTAGGTCATTGGGGACTGGCCTTTCAAGGGGATTCTTTATTCCCTGTCTGGAGCTGTGAGCACTTACTCTTACATATGCTACTGATATGACATGCCACCCTTGCCAGAGGCCCAAACAAATGGGGCTGCCTGATCTTAAACTTGAATGCCCTGAACTGTGTACTTTAGAGTTGGATCTCTTCATTTCATAAGTATCTTTTGTCAGGTATTTCATTATAGTATCAGGAAGCTGACTAACACAGTCACCAATAACTTTGTTAGGCAAATAGGCAGTCATTTTATGTACAGTCTACATGCAGATTATTCTCAAATATTTATCTCCACCCTTGATCTTTTACCTGAACTCACTATTCATAACACCTATCCAGTATTTCTCCTTTGATGTGTCACATTCATCATGAAGATAAACATGGTCCAAATTGAACTGATTTTCACCAAAACTTTTTATCCTTCAGATTTCCTGAATCTGGAGCCAGTTCTCTATACACATAGTTATTTAGGCCAATCTATGATGTATCACCTAGTGATAGAAATAGATGAGTTTTCATCCATGCTCTCTGTCCCTTAACTGCGTCCTGGAGGCAAGTAATAGAAATTATAAGCTTTCTTCCCCAAGGCATGTCATACAGAATCTAGTCTTCTCTCCCTTTTTGTCTTGGAGCTGGCCATAAAAAAATTATGACAAGATCCTTATTTCAGAAGACTTCCTGCTCCATATTATAAGGCAAGAATGCAGTACTGAAAGGGCAAGAGGACTATGGACAGACAGGTCTTGAAGGATTTTTCCACTCCTTTTATCATGAGATCATATAGAGATAGAAAAATAGTAAAAAAAAAAAAGTATCAACTGAATGAATGAGCTTACATTTTGAGATAACAAATGGTTAAACATGGTACTAATATACTTTTTCTACTCTCATAAAAAAACAGGCTGCTAGGAAGGAATGAATATACATAATCTATTATTATTTGTAATAATCAATTACAATGAAACTAAGTACTCAAAATTGGAAAAATATTTAAATATAATGAACTATATATAGTGTTTAAGCTAATAAGTTAATAAGTTTAAGTTAATAATAAGTTAAATTAATAAAAATCAGTTAATAAAAAACAGTGTTGAATAGCATCAAATATGAATCATGACAAGTTGTGAGTACTTGTTAACCACAAATATACTTTAGCAAAATTGTAAAAATAACTCATAATCCAGAAGTCATATTAAAAACAATACATGACTTCCATTGTATTAAGCATGTATGATGAATAAATATTATAGAACAATTTAAAGATGATATGCCTAAGTAAACAGTTTTAAAATGCACATGGAGACTAGGGTTATTATAATCAAAGTGATTTATAGCAGCAAAAGTATTTTCACACTTATTCTCTTCCACATCTCTACCAATAATTTAAAATTACCACTTGGGAAATGGCAAAATTAGATAGTATGTAGAAAAGTACTTTTCTTTTAATATAAACTTTAAAATGCTTTTTTTCCCCAATTTGTCCCAGGTGTACTTAAAATTAGAAAAGACAATATGCACATATGCATACATATATTTAGACATATCTGATTTGAGCATCTAAAGCAAGTCATTTTCTTTTACCATTCTAAGTCCTTTTTACTATATAAAATTTCAGGTGCAAAATATACTGATACCTTAAGGTATAAACTATAAGTATGATGTTTTTAGAAAATAGTTAATTTAATGCCCTTGATTGAGCCTTTAATTTGACAATGAATCAGTAAACATTTTGTGTTTCCTTTTTTAAAAAAGAGAATAGTTTATCACAGAACATTGGAATGTTAAAACATTTCAAGCAAGATTAATAACATCCAGATGATAGTTATTCTCTTGCTTTGCAAGAAAACACATTATCTATTCCATAACAATTGATTGCTTTCCTGTGGAATGTCCTTGATTTCAATGGTATTGTTCAGGCTTTTGATACTAATCTGCAAGATGTTTTTAGGAAAGAATCTCACCTCATCAGACATTCTGGAGGAAACAAAATTTCTGTACCTGATGAATCATCCATATTCTCAAAGTGACAATTGTCATTTGAAGAGCTGGTCTCTTTGAATGCTTTCAAAATAAAAAAAAAAAAACAGAGGTATACTCAGAATAAAAAAAAAATAAAATTTGTCTTCTTAAACAAAAGAAGGGCTATAAAAAACAGAAAACTAAACTTGCCCCTTTCAAATTTACTTTGATACTTTGTGTGTTTTTGAAATGTTCTATTTTTTACTGACTTCAGGAATATCTGCTTATTAAAAAAAAAAGAAAGGATAGATTCAAAACAATTTGTTGTCTATCGACAAAATGATTCAATCTACTTAGCAAGCACTTTCAGAACTTTTAGTCATATTTTTTCATGTTAGAGAAAAATCAGTCACTTAAATTTTACAAATGACCTGCTTATAGGTCACATGTCCTTAAAGGATCAAATGAAATAGAGGAAAAAGTAGAGTCATGCACTCACAGGGGCTTATCTGGTAATGCACTCTGCTATTCCCTTAGTAAACTACCCTGGCATAGACAGTAAACTTTTTAACTTTTGGGAATTTCATTATACTTAGAGAAAAAAGTCATTAATTCCTATCTCTCTCTCACACACACACACACACACACACACACACACACACACACACACACACGATGAGACATATTACTTATCTTTACAACAGTTTTTTGACTACTTGAAATAGCATTTAGTTACAAGCAAACTTTCCTATAGCAGAGTTAATATGTGAATGGAACAGTTATTTTATAAATCAATAAATACTGATATAACTGGAAAAACATTAAATCTTGAAAAACACTATTCTAAAAGACTTATGCTACCAAGTAACAGAGTTGAGTGGTTCATTAAAGCAGAGAGAAAATAAAATTTAAAGGCACTTCAGATTCTCTGGACCATTAAAGAGATGCTTTATAGATTCAAAACTATGTTTTTGTAGTTTTCAGGAGTGTTTTCAGGATTGTTGAGCTAGCGAGTCATTTTAGAAAATCTCAGGAAGGCAAGACCTTCTGCTACTAAATACTGTGTATCCAGCATTGTTAGGATTATATATAGGTCCAGAATTTGTCTCCTCCACAAAAACTCTATTATCTTAAGTTATTGAGTATATTAAACATCAGATGCATGTTGAAATACATGGAACTACAGAAAATTAATTGCACATTACTTGAACATATATGATATGCAAATGATGCATATATAAACCCACATATATAGAAGCAAATGAAAATATTACTTTTTATCCAAAAATCTATATTTAAGAAGAATATAAATTTTATAGCATTCACAATACACCTGATGAAAATTGATTGTATTCCTGTCCTCTAAATTATTTAGTTGATTTCTTCAGTTTAAATTTTTTACTAAAATTTTTATTTCTCTGTTGTTTTATGTGACTATAAAAGAATAAAGATAGAAAAAATATTTCTCCAGGAGGAGATTGGGAAATTAAAGAGATTGGTTATATTTTTACTATTACCCAAAACATTTAAACAGCATTACTAAGCTTAAGGAGGATTAAAGTTAATAAAAGGGGAAAATAAATAAGAAAAAAATGGAGATCCAGTAATTTGAAGCATAGTAATTAGAGATAAAACAGTGACCTTTTAGAATTCTCTAAGAGTGTGTGTGTGTGTGTGTGTGTGTGTGTGTGTACGTACATCTATTTATTGCATATCTTACTCTTCCATAACTCAAGAGGGACACTCTTTTGTGTGTAGCAGGGAGGGGTACTCTGAGCTACATCCCAAACCCTCTTTATTTTTTTATTTTGAAACAAGGTGTTACTAAACTAAGTTGACATATTTTGGCCTTAAACCTGTGATTCTCCTGTCTCATACTTCCAAGTATTGGGATTACAGAAAATATATACTCTTAAAAATTATGATGTTATTGTTATTACTTTCTTTACTTCTCCCAACAACTTCTGCTTCTTTACTATTGTCTTGTATTTCATTCTCTTTTGTGCAATGATCATATATTTTCTCCACTCCATTTTTGTTGTGAACAAAACTGATTATATGCAGTATTTTCATGATTAAGAGTTGAAAAATTAAAACATTAAGTGAAAAGATATGAACAGAATTGTTGCTATTCACTCCTGCAAACCCAAGTTTGCTGGCCATAATTTTATAGCATGAATCACAGCTGATCCATCGATATTGGCAATGATTTATAATAAGGGGGATGGGAGTAATTAAAGAGCATATGATGTGTTTGTTTGCATCTTGACTGACTGGTATAGAGTATATGCAATCAAAGGCATGGTACATTAAATTAATCAAATAGCTCCATAAATCAGCACAACCTGCCAAAAAGGAGCAGCGGGAGCTTGCAATGCAGCAGGCCTGCATGTCAGGCCTTAGGCAAGCTGTTAGCTCCAGGGTGAAGCCATCAAAACCAAACTCAAAGAACCTAAGAAGACTGTCCCTTTGAAAAATTCAGAATTGCATTAAACAGCCTAAGTGTAATGACAGTATTTTAACATGTGTGCAGAAATGTATAGTTTATGAACTTTGTTTAGATATATTTTCACATTTTATTTTCCCAACAATTATGTGAAATGTTATTTAGAAATATGAAAAATGAAAGCTCATAAAGAACAAATCCTTAAGGTCACAAACCTAAGAAAAATACTTTTGAGCTTTTTCCCTATTTCACACTTTCCTCTATTTAGCTCATATCCTAAAGGATAATGCTTCCTTTATCCTTTAATATTTATTTAATGCTAACCCTATTAACATCACAACTAGTATCACATGCACAATTTAAATCCTTTAAGAAAGGGTGGTTCTGAGATGGTGGATTAATAATTAGAAATTATTTTGTAATTAGAAAGTTACAAAAGTATGTTTGAAATAGATGTCAATTCAGAACATAAACAGTGATTTTATTAGAAACTAATCCATGTGGCTTTTGAGTAAACCGTAATAATGTAAAAAAAATGTGTACTTTATCATGTAAAAGTATAATGGAAGTCAAAAGATCAGAATAAGGCTATAAGATTTCTAGCCAAGGCTAACATCACCATAACTGGGATAATAAATCTCATGTCAAAAATGAAGATCTGAGCCAGGCATGGTGGCACATGCTTGTAATCCCTGAGCTTGGGAGGCTAAGACAGGAAGAGCACACAGGTTTGAAGCCAGTCTCAGCTACTTAGTGAGGCTACCAGCAACTTAGTGAGACCCTGCTTCCAAATAAAATATAAAATGGGTCTGGGAGTATAGCTGGGAGGTAGAAAAGCCCCTGGGTTCCACCCCCAGTACCACATACACAAAGATCCGAGTATAGTGTGCATAACTTAATAGTTACAGAATATATCTTAAAATGACTTAGATTAAGAGCTTTTATGTTCTATCTTGTAAATATTTTCACTGTTTTGCAACAATAAAGCTATGGAATAGTTTCTGAATTGTCATCTAGTTTCTATTCCGTGGCTCCACATCATACTTAAGGAAAATTCCTGAAAGTCTGTAGACAGTTAACATCAGTAGAAAAATAGTTTGTCCATTGACTTAACCACTGGTGATATTGTTCACCAAGCTTTTGGAACATTTATTTATTTATTTATTTATTTATTTATTTATTTATTTATTTGCAGGTCTGGAGATGGAACCCAGGGGCCTTTGACCTCCGAGCTACACCCCCTGCCCTATTTTTAATTCTTTGTTTTGAAGCTGGGTCTCACTGAGTTGCAGAGGGCCTCACTAAGTAGCTGAGGCTGTCTGCGAACCGCGATTCTCTGGTCTCCGCCTCCCAAATGCTAGGATTACAAGCGTGCACCACCATTCACAACTAGAGGGATTCTGTGTCATTATTTTAAGTGAGATTAACCAGTCACAGAAAATGAAGGGTCATATGTTTTCTCTTATATGCAAAAGCTAGAGAGTAATCAGGATTCAATTGGGACTTTAGATAATGAGAGGGAAGCCACCACTGGTTCAAGAGAGGTGGTCTTGGTCATAATCTTACACCCTAATGTTGTTCATATTGATAGTGACATTTATATACACAGCACTTAGCTTTCCCCTGGATCCCTCCTGACTTTCACCCCTCCCGACTTTCACCCCTCCCTTCCCATTCAAGATATTGAGATCAACACTGGTATTCTTATATAGGTATACAATGTCAGTAGAAATGTTTCCTTTATTCATTAGGATGTGAGACTATGAGCAAAAAAAAACATAACATTGAAATAAAAACTTTTTAGAGGAAGGTATAGATATTTCCTACAAAAAAACCTACCCCCACATCTGCCCAGCCTCCCCCATTATAAACATTCTCCATCAGAGTGGTACTTTGTTTCAACTGATGAACCATCATTATCCGAAGTTCATTGTTTGCATCAAGTTTCATTCTTGATATTAACATTTTATGGGTAAACAAATTTATAATGACATGAATTAACCTGTTTACTCTTTCTATAACAAAATACCTGAGACTGGAAAATTTTTTAAAATTAAAAATGAGCTTTATTTATTTCATAATTTAAAGGCTGAAACTTCAAGTTTGGGTCACCCTATTGATTCAGCCTCTGCTGGAGAACTGATGGAGAGAATACACATGAGATGAAGAAATCACATAGCAAGACAGAAAGTCAGTGATTATAGGGAAGCCAGGATTTCTCTTTTACAGTAACTCACTCTTCCAAGAACTAATGTGTCCCACAGGAACTTATGAGGGACCCATAGAACTACATGATCTCTCCTGAGGCATCACCTCCAGCGACCCAACAACACCCCACCTTGTCCCACTTCTTAAATGTCCCATCATCTTGTAATATTACCACAGCAAGGTCAAAGCTTCCAACAAATGAAACTTGAAGGATGCACTTCAACTATATCCAAATCATAAGAGCATGCTTCCACCATTATGATGTCATGCAACTACTTCATACAGGCAGAGTAGTTTCACTGCTCCAAAGTTCCTACTCATCCCTTTCTCCTCCCTCCCTCCTCACAACCAGTGATAACTGTACCGTCTCCACAGTTTTGGCTTTTCCAACATCCTATGTAGTTGAAAACCATACAGTTTATAAAGGCCTTTTTACATTGCTTCTCTCACTAGAAATATGCATTTAAGATCATTTTATGTATTTACATGACTTCCTAGCTCTTTTTTGTGTGGTATTGAGGATTTAATCTAGAAACATTTTACCTCTGACCTACATCCCCAGTACTATTTTATTTTTTAAAATAGGGTTTCACTAAGTTGCTGAGGTTAGCTGTGAACCTGTGATTCTCCTGTGTCAGATTACTGGGATTACAGGTATGTGCCACCATACCCCCCAGCCGTCGTTCATTTCTTTTTAACTCTAAGTAATATTGTCTGAATGTAGTACAATTTATTTATCCATTACCCTATTCAAGGACAACCCGGTCACTTATAATCTTTGGCAATTATTAATAAAACTGCAATAAGCATCCATGTGCAGGCTTCTGTGTGCACAACAGATGTCACCTACTTTGGGCAAAATAATTTTTGAAAGAATACAACTATAGTTTCTCTTGTTCATATGAGTTTAGGATTCAATAATACTTTTGAAATCAGGAAGAAATATTTAAGATGTCTAGAAGGAAAACATACATACTCAGAAAGATAACCATGTCATATTATATAAAACTTCAGAGACTCATTTCTTGACTCTCTAGAGGTATAAGAGCTCACTCCTGTGTGAGAATCTTTTTAAAAAATTTTTTATTGGTGCATTTTAGTTATACATCTTGATGCGATACATGCACACATCACCTGATTAGCTCTTCCCCAGTTCCTACCCCATTCCCTCCCAATCCCTCCTTCTCATGCTTGGCTTAGTGATTGACTTTGATATGCTTGTTTGTTTATTTATTTTGCGGTATTGGGGTTCCTGGAAGCCCTTCTATCTCCGGGCTACACTCCCAGACCTATTTTATATATTTTTTTTACTGGAAACAGGGTCTCTTAAGCCAGCGAGGCTGGCTCCGAACCAGCGCTATCCTCCTGTCTCTGCCTCCCAAGCGCGGGGATTATAAGCGTGCGCCACCACCCTTGGTGATATGTTTAAGTACATCATGTGCTTTAGAGAATTTCCCTTTTCCCCTCTCCCATCCACTCAGTTAGGTCACCTTATTTGCTCCTCTATAGGATCTCTTTATTTATCTAGAGTTCCTCCTGTTACTTATTTCTCCATAGCTTTCGCATATTAGGGAAAGCATCTAATTTCTTCTGTTTTGTGACTGACTAATCTCACTTAGCATAATGTCCTTCAGTTCTATCCATTTCCTTCTAAATAATGTAATTGTGTTTTTCTTTATGGCTGAGTAAAATTCCATTGTCTACATATCCCACAGTTTTGTAATCCATTCATATAATAGTTTAATCCTTTTTTCTGAGTAACTTGACTCAAAATTTATTAATTATACATTGCATATTTTTTTTCAGAAAAATGTTCTTATATGTTTATTGTTGCATTATATTCTCACATCATAATGTAGTTCACAGTGATAGTGACATACATAGAAATCATATTGTCAAATTATAGCATTTTTTTCTAACACTTTCTAATTTTAATAGGGTACATATTTGGACAAAGAAAAATTATGAGATATTTAGCTAAGCACTGTATTCGTAAAATATATACATATATACACATACATATACATATGTGTGTATGTATATACACATATATACACATATGTCTATATGTAAAGTGTGCAGGTTGAGACAATATATTCCAATAAATTGTACACGTCTTAGAAACTTACTCGAATATTTGTTTAAAATGCATTGCAAACAAAGCAATCACTTATCATTTAGATTAAACAGCTGGAGCATTTGGTGCTCAGTTTGACTAATCACCTGTCAGCATACTTTTCAAAACCATTTGAAGAACAAGTAAGGAGTCTAAGAAGAGAAATTGTATTTTGTTCTAATATGTTGCTTAGAAGCTGGCAAAATATTATCATTTGAGGATGAAATTTATTTCAGAAAGCTTTCTTTTTCTTTAAGCCTGAACTGATTTTGTAGGGTAAAAACTATAAAGAATAAAAAGTGAAACATGAACAAGTAGATTTTCAATCCTAATAATAACTGTGTGCTCTGTTGAAAGAAATTTTAGAACTGAGGATGCTGGACACCTTCAACACATACACGCACACATGAGAAAACACGCAAATCCTGTGTTTGATCATGTCTGAGATGTGAGCTTGTTGCATTGTGTGACTGAGTCCAGGGACCTCACCACAGCCACTAGCTGCAGATATTCTCGGAGAAAATAGGCAGCGATGGAGAAATAGATAGCACATCTCAGGGAACCGGGTTTGGGATAAACAGCTTCTGGACACCTGAAACCATAGTACATCACTCCTTTAGTGTGTGTAACAGAAAGAGATGCTGAGGGAGGGAAATGTCCACATTTATTTGGATGCAAATATAGATTATTATATTTTTATTCTAACTGAAACATTATATCTTTTGACCAATGGTAAATAGTATATATATATATATATATATATATATATATATATACACACATATATATATAATACGATAGTATAGATGTGTATATATGTATATTATATTTTTCTTGCATGTCTGTGAAATGTCAAGGGCAATAGCAACCCTCTGCCTACATCAATGCACAATAGCCACTCAGTTCAATATTCATTTACTCATTCAACGTATACTCATTGGGTTTTTACCTCCAAAGAGACTGTTAGCTTTAGGATTAAAATGAAAATTAAGACTTAGTGACTGTTCTACAGAATCTCAAAGTTTATTAAGAGAGGAAAAACATGCAACTGTCTGTGAGAACATAAGTACACTTACAAACACAAAACAGAAGTCATACAGGTTACAGTCCCAATAGTAACAAAATGAAGCTTTGCAGACCAACACAAGAAGCAACTTCTTACCAAGCTGTTACTGAAGGAGGTCATGAGAAATAAACAAAAGACTGGTGAATCATAAATAAGAAACCTGAATATCTTAAAGGGAAAGTGGAAGCTACAAGGGAGAAGGAAGCAGATAGAGTGATATGATTTTGAGAATATAATGAAGTTCATTCACTTCGAGTGTTTAGTATTAGGTATGTAATGTATCCATGAAAAACCTACCTAGTGACAGAAACCTGTATATTAGTACTGTAATCCCCAAATAGGTATTAGATGTACTGAATGGGAATTAATTTTATATAATTCTATACATTACTGCCAATAAAAGTAAAAAGAAGTCTTGATATTCAGTTGGAGAACAAGGGAGCAGGATATTAGACAGGTTGCCCAATTTTTCTTTGCCTTAGTTTCTTCATAATTCTTAATGGAAAAAAATAGAAATAGCAACTAGGATTATTATTAAGAATCAATTGAGACAGTTTAAAAAAAAGACGGATGAGTGGCAGATAGTGATTATCAATAAACTTAGCTCTTATAATAACCAATACAACTACTACTACTATTGCTGCATTTTAAAGCTGAATATTTATGGATAATTTTAGTACATTTTCACTTTAAATACAGTGATATTAAATGAATATATAGATCGTTATATTCACCTGAACGATATTACCTGAAGCTTCAAATGAAATATGAAGCATGCACATTCCTAAGCTCTACTTCATTAGAACTGTTATATATCTAGCTTTCAAATAAAGCCATTTTCATTCATATTTGCTCTTATTTTACTGAAAATATTCTTGACTGTGTCAAGGCCTTTTAAATGGTGAAAACTAACTTTGTATCTCCTTTCATTTCTTTTGTTTCTTGCCATATAATGTTTGACCCTGAGCTGCTGAAAAAAAAGAATTTTTAATCATGAGACCTTTTCCATATCAGATGGAAAAAGTGGTTTCCAGTGATATCATGATATGTTACATTTTAGCCAAGCTCTATGTAATGTGTAACTTTGAGACTGGTTCTAGCAATAAGAAATATCACAATTAGTCTTTTTAATAATGTGCATTTTTTAATTCTGTATAGTCTTATTCCAGAAATAAATTTGGTATTATTATTTAATATATTGGTATTCACTCTGGTGAGATATATTGATAGTTGCTAGGGAAAAGACAAAAAAGCAAATTCCATTAAGTCTGCATTTTTAAGCTGAATATTAAGGACTAATTTAATATTATCTACTCCCCAAAGATTTTGGAAAATTAATTATATGTAGAGGTTAAATGTGTTACTAACGTTTATTAAAATATTTTCCATATATCAATTATATTGCATTCTCAAGTAACAAGTGTGTGTATATTATATATTATCATGTTACTTTCCAAACATAAAAAATTGGTCGAGTTGAATATGCAAAAACTAAATAGCATCTCTTCTACCTTTTTTCCTACATTTTCTATATATACACCTACTTTTCAAAGATTATGTAACAAATGCAGATTGGGAAAAAACCGTCTCTTGAAAATAAATGCCAGTCAATTTCCAGGCTATAACTGTAATCATTATTTCAGAGATTAGCAGAGATAGTAATGTTGCTTTTTTCTTTGAGAGCAGCTTACCCAGAATGGAGCATGGCACATCTAACTTTTAAGTGTTTCAAACTACCACTGTACACATTTCAAAAGCCTTAATAATGTAATGTGATGACCCATTTAGGGTTTCATTTACTCACCAGGATTAAATCATGTACAAGACCTGATGTTTCCTATCACTAGAAACTTATTGTTGTTATTAAATTTAATTTTAACATGAAAGTCTAAAAACATTGAGGTAGGGGTAGGGGAATAGAATTACAGACCTCAGCAGTTCTTTTCCTAGACAACGTAAAGAGAACAGGAGAGAGGAAAAGGCAAATGGTAACTCATGCACTGAAATTCGGAAAACCATGTTCCAGATTAAGCATTACAAATTCTAAATTCAATTAGATGCAATCTTAGATTTGTACCATCCTTTTAGTCACTCGATTCCATTAGTGCAGTGTGCAGATGCTTCCTGTATGGAGCTATGATTCACTCAGGCATCATGAGGTAAGTAAAGTGATATTTCGGGAATACTCTGCTGATTAATTGTCAACAGGGGAAATCTGGCTTTAAAGACGGGATTGACTTCCCATTTGACCACAGATGACAAAAGCTCACTGCTGTAGAGAAAAGCCACAGAACCTGGGACCCTTTGAGTACTCATAGAAACTCTGCATCGTATTTCATGAAGTTTTAAAATTATTCTTCTTTCGAATTTTATAAACAAAAGCCTGGCAATATTTTACTATTAGGTGTGCTTCCATCAGCAAGAAATCAAAATGAAAAGTAAATACTTTAAAAATGTAACATTTATAAATTAATTTTTAATGAACACTAGTCCCTAAAGAGTACTGAAAAATTTTTATTCAAAAAAATGCATTATATAGGCTTATAGAAAAAAATCCCATTTAGGTAATGACCTCTTAGAAAATGCTAGCCTATCTAAAAACACTTTTTCTCTGTATTATATTTTAGTAAATCTTGGTGCAAATTTTATGAATATTATTTTAAAAATATCTTAGATCCGAGGTCGAGCTATAGAAAGGGCCCTATAGTGAAGCAACTAAAGTGACCAATCAGAGGGTATGGAATAGGGGAGGATGGAGCCTCTTTAAAATGCAGGAGGTACATAAACAAATGTATCAAAGTTAATCACCAAACAAGCATGGGATCAAGGGAGGGGGAGGGAATGGGATGGGGGCTGGATGAGGGCTAATTGGATGATATGTGCTTGTATATCCTCTCAAGTCTTGTATTCCAATGTGATATATGATTACAATGCACCAATAAAAAAATCTTAGATCCTTTTTTGATGAAAAGCATTTATACTAAGAGAAAAATATCCAGTGAGTTAGTTATTAGCAGTGTAGATAGCTTAGTCACTGGTGAAGTGTTTTAGATCCAGTCTGGTATATTTCACTTTTATGAGAATAACATAAACTACCACCCTCACCTATCTATTCTAATTATAGTATGGTAATGGCCTAACTGAATAGCCTATCCTCAAACTCTTTTGGTATAAGTAATTTCTCCCCAGTATTATCACATCAGTGATTTTAATATTTAAGTATAAGGACTAGGGTATAATTAGTCACCATGTGTTTGCCTCACATATGTGAGGCTCAAACAAAAAACAGAAAAAATTTAAAACAACAGTAATGCTATCCTTATCTTGTTTAGAAGAGCACAAGAGTTCCCCATTTTCCTAGATATTAAGCCAAACTCCATATCTAGCAAAAAATGAGGCCTATTCCTTAAAACTTGGAAACAATTTTAGTAACACTTGGAAACAAGACAGAAAAAATTATATTTCCTTTCCCTCCAATAACAATAAAGTGCTGCCTAACAAACCCACCTAGATGTTTGCCTATTGATGCAGAATATGGAATGATTTGACTTATGAGTCCCTATTCCTATTTTATGGTAATAGACTCTAAAAAGGAATGGCAAATTTTTAAAAAACTTCTAATTTGCCACTATTTTTTGATCATAATGATATGAACTATGTATATACAATAGGAAGTATTATGTTTTCATGGTCAACATAAGGTATTAAGCAGTTTTAAATTTAACTTTCTAATATTATATCAAATTTTTTTTAAAAAGGAGAGGTCTCTATTTAAAAATTATGATTTCACATTCTCTTTATATCTTCTAAAACATTTTATCATGCAGAAATAGTCACCTTTACTTATATGCAAACTTCTTTCAAGTGTCTCCAATGAATCTCTGTGAATACTGTACTCATTGCTTTGAATATTTTTCTCCCATTCAGTTCTGGCAAATTCCTTTTCAATATTAAATAAGTAAGTTGCTTCCATGAGTAGAGGTTTATGTATTATCATGTTATGGAAGGTCAGGGCACAGCTTCTCACTTTTGCAGAGCCTGTTCTGAGGTTCTAGAAGAAACACTAAATGTCAATTTTCATAGTCTTGTACATGTTTTAACCTGTAAAGGCAAGATCTTTTAACCATCATTGGTTAACACTACTAATCTTTCTTATTTTACAAATATGCTTTTATTTTCCTTTTTCTGTTTAGTGAATGTTTGTGAATATTTCTAGGAATTGAATAAGGTAAAAAATAGTTATATATATATATTTCTTCAGTGGAAAAATTTTATCTGATGCTCAGGATCTTCATGTATAATAATGTCATTGCTAGATACCTCACTCTTACAATGAAACAAAAAAAAGATTTACAAGAATATTACTACTCACACACTCCTCTGATTCATTTATTTTGTAAGATTTATATGTTCTTTTATTTTTTATTTTTTTTATTGATGCATTGTAGTCATACATCTTAATGAAGTCCAAGATGGTAGAGGTGTATGTGCACACATCACCCAATCACCCAAGCCCACCCCATTCCCTAACCCCTCCCTCTTTCTCATTTTGGGCTTTGTGATTGACTTTGATACGTTTGTTAATGTACATCATATAATTTAGAAAATTTCCCTCCTTCTCCCTCCTATCTCCCTTAGTTAGTTCACCTTACTTGCTCATCAATATTATCTCCTTCCAGAGTTCCTCATATGACCCAGTTTCTCCCTAGCTTCCACATATTAGAGAGAGCATCCAATTTCTTATTTTTGTGATTGAGTAATCTCACTTAGCATAACGTTCCCCAGTTCCAGCCATTTCCCTATAAATGATGTAATTTTTTTCTTCTGTATGGCTGAGTAAAAAATAATGTGCCAGGTCCAAGGTTGATGGAACCTATTTCAAAGTGTCAAGCAAGGGTGTAGGTTGTTGAGGAAAGACGGGGTTGTATGTAAGGAACTAGGCATTATTCTAGAAAACATTTTTTACAGTCATAATATATTTACATTTTTCTTTTTGCAGGTCTGGGGATGGAACCCAGGGGGATTTGACCTCTGAGCTATACCCCCTGCCCAATGTTTTATTCTTTATTTTGAAAAGTTCTCACTGAGTTGCGGAAGGACTCACTAAGTAGCTGAGGCTGTCCATGAACCAGGATCCTTCCGTCTCAGCCTCCCAAATACTGGGATTACAAGCTTGTGCCGCCACACCCAGCGGATTTAAAAATTTTAATGTGCTTTTATTTGTGCATTATAGTCTCACATCATAATGTAAATCATGTTGACAATGGCACACATGCATACAGCATCTGGTGCTCTCCCACCTCCCCATTTTTCCAATACAAAGTACTGGTATTGATGTTGGTATATTCACATGCATACACATTGTCGATGGTAGTATTCTCATTAATGAGCCCAAGTCTTCCTCCTCCCCTTCCCTTAGACCTCCCTGACTCCACTGAGGTTTCTCCTCTATTATCAGAAGTTCCTGTTTGTATCCCAATTACTCCGTATCTTGTACATTTTAAAGAAAATATATGACCCTTCACTTTCTGTGACTAGCTAATTTCACTTAACATAATGTTCTCCAGATCCTTCCATTTCTTACAAATGACATAGTTTTGTCATTTGTAATTCATTCATCTGTTGATGGACACCAAAGTTGGTTCCATAATTTGGCTATTGTGAATTGTGACACTATGATCATGGGTATGCATATATTACTGTAGTTCTCTGGTATCAACCTCTTTAGAAAGATACCCAGGAATGGTAGAGACAGATCAGATAATGTATCCTTTCCAAGTTTTCTAAGAAATCTATACTCTGATCTCTATAGCAGCTGAACTGGTTAGTAATCCAAACAGTGTAGAAAGGTTCCCATTTCCCCACATCCTCACCAACATTTATTGTTATTTTATTTCTTAATGATTGCCATTCTAATTGGGGTTGGATAGAATCTCAGTGTCGTTTAAATTTGCATCTCTCTGATTGCTAATGATGTTGCACAATTTTTTCATGTATCTATTGGCCATTTATGTCTCTTTTGTGAACTATCTATTCAATTCAATTGCCCATTTCTTTGTGCGTGTGGGGTGTGTGTGTGTGTGTGTGTGTGTGTTAATAAGAGTGGAACTCAGGCCACTTTTCTACCTCCGAGTATACTCCCCGACCTATTTTATACTTTATTTGGAAACAGGGTCTCACTAAGTTGCCGATAGCCTAAGTAGCTGAGGCTGGCTCTAAACCTGTGCAATCCTCTTGTCTAAGCCTCCCAAGTGCTGGGATTATAAGCATGTGCTACCATCCCCAGCTCAATTGCCCATTTCTTGATTGGGTTATTTGTTTTACTAATATAAAGTTTTTTGAGATCTTTACATATTATAGATACTTTAAACATTTGATGTATGAAATTACAAAAGAAACATTTGGATTTTACTTGTACCTAAAATAGAAGTTCTCAATCTGTCGATAATGTATACTAGACAATTAAAAACATGCCACATTTTAGGTAATTCTAAGTGGGAGTTATATAAAATAGAATTATTGAGATTTATATGGTTTTAGAGCACCAATCTCTAACAGCACAAGAAAGAGCAATGTTATTCATCTATAAAACTATACCTTTCTTTATGCAAACAATATGTACACCCTTGTAAAGCATTAATATGTTTTAAAGGTGTACTTATATTATTTTTTGCATAGCACAGATTTTTATTTTATTTTATTTTAATTGAATTTTTATTTTTTTTGTAAGTGGAACATACTGAGAGTGGTGTACATGCACATTGTGCTTCATGCCCTTCCCCCTCCCATTCCCTCCCCTCCAATAGAGAGTGTCCAGATTAATCAAGTTGTATTTATGCTATTACACATATTCGTATGTAGCTCCTCCATTGAACAACCTCAGCTTTCTTTCTCTCCTATCCTTCCGTTCAAGTTTTGCTGAGATTTCCCTTCCATCCTCTGGAATCCCTCTGGTACTACCACTACTCCCTAGCTTGAACATATTAGAGAAAACATATGTCCCTTCTCTTTCTATGCTTGACTAATCTCACTTAACATAATGTTCTATAATTCTTTCTATCTTCTTGCAAACGCTATTATTTTTCTTTATAGCTGAATAGAATTCCATTGTGTGTATTTCCCATAATTTTGCAATCACCTCATCTGTTGATGAAGATCTAGGTTGGTTCCATAATTTGGCTATTACAAACTATGCTGCTATGAACATGGGTATGCATATGTTAACATAGTTCTCTGATTTTAACCCCTTTGGAAAGGTACCCAGGAGTGGTATAGCCAGATCAAATGGTGGATCTGTTCTCAGTTTTCTAAGGAATCTCCATACTGATCTCCATAGTGGCTAAACTACTTTGCACTCCCACCAACAGTGTAAAAGAGTTCCTCTTTCCCCACATCCTAGCCAGCAATTGTTGTCCTTTTATTTCTTTATGTTTGCCACTCTGATTGGGGTTAGATGGAATCTCAGCATAGTTTTGATTTGCATCTCCCTGATGGCTAGTGATGTTGAACATCTTTTCATTTATCTATTGGCCATTTGTATCTCTTCTTTTGTGAAATGTCTATTCATTTCAGTTGCCAATTTCTTGATGGGGTTGCTTGTTTTGGTAGTACAGAATCTTTTGAGCTCTTTGTATATTCTGGATATTAACCTCCTATCAGAGTGTACGCTTCCTCTTTAGGTTCTTGATTGTTTCCTTTGATGAGAAGAAACTTTTTAGTTTGAGGAGATCCCACTTAATAATTCTTGCTTTAATTTTCTGCGCTTTGGAAGTCTTATTGAGAAAGTTACTCCCTGTACCTATATGTTGGAATGTTGATCCTATGCCTTTCTCTAATAACGTCACAGTCTCTGGTCTAATTTCTAAGTCTTTGATCCATCTCGAGTTGATTCCTGTGCATGGTGAGAAGTAAGGATTCAGATCCAACTTTCTACAAATGAATAGCCAGTTCTCCCAGCACCATTTGTTGAAAAAGCTGTGTTTTCTCCAGTGTATGAGTTTGGCCCCTTTGTCAAAGATCAGTTGACTATAGATGTGTGGGTTTGTTTCTGTATCTTCTATTCTGTTCCACTGGTCAGTCTGCCTGTTGTTGTGCCAATACCATATTCTCCCTAATTCCTTCTATGAGGCCAGTATCACATTAGTCCCCAAACCAAATAAAAATACTTCAAGAAAGGAAAATTATAGACCAATATCCTTATTGTACATAGACGCAAAATTTCTAAACAAAATACTAGCTATATTCATTCAAAACCATATCAAGAGAATTGTACACCATGACCAAGTTGATTTCATCTCAGAAAAGCAAGGCTGGTTCAACATATGCAAATCAATACATGTTATTCACCACATAAATAGAACTAAGAACAAAAAGCACATGATCATTTCAATAGATGCTGAAAAAGCATTCGCCAAAATCCAACACCCATTTATGTTAAAAACACTGCAGAAAATTGAAATAGCAGGAACATATTTCAACTTCATTAAGGCTATATACCATAAACCCAAAGCAAACGTCATATTGAATGGAGAAAAACTGCAAGAATTCCCTTTAAATTCAGGCACAAGACAAGGATGCCCATTATCACCTCTCCTTTTCAATATAGTCCCTGAGACTCTTGCCACACCAATAAGACAAGAGAAGGACATCAAAGGGATTCAAATAGGAAGAGAGGAGCTAAAACTATCCTTCTTTGCAGATGATATTATTCTTTATCTAGAAGATTCAATGAACCCAACAAAAAGACTTCTGGAGCTGATTAACCAATTCAGCAAAGTTGCAGGATACAAAATCATCCTAAAGCCGGGCGTGGTGGCCCACGCTTATAATCCCCGCACTTGGGAGGCAGAGACAGGGGATCGCGCAGGTTCGAAGCCAGCCGCGTGCGCTGGCTTAGGAGACCCTGTTTCCAAATAAAAAAATGTAAAAATAGGTCTGGGAGTGTAGCCCATAGGTAGAAGGGCTTCCAGGAACCCCAGTACCAAGAAAAAAAAAAAAAAAAAAGAAACCAAAATCATCCTAAAGAAATCAGCTGCTTTTCTTTATGCCAACAATGAATCCACAACGAAAGAAATAAAGAAAACTATTCCATTTACTATAACCTCTAAACCAATAAAATGCCTAGGAATAAACCTAATTAAAGATGTAAAAGACCTCTACAGAGAAAACTAAAAAACATTAAAGAAAGAAATTGAAGAAGAGCTTGGAAGATGGAAAGATCTCCCTTGCTCATGGATAGGCAGAGTTAATATCATCAAAATGGCCATTCTGCCAAAAGTGATCTATAGATTCAATGCAAGCCCCATTAAAATACCAACAACATTTCTCATAGACCTGGAAAAATCAGTTATGGATTTTGTACGTACTTATATTTAAATGCAATCATAAAATGCTCAAATAAAACTAAGAAACAGAAAATTTGATATTTAAAAACTAAGTGCAATTTAAATAAATAGGAGAGAATAACAATATTATAAATACACCATCAATAGTATATATTGATTTAACTATGTAAATAACCACTTTATATAAATGCCCTCTGCATGTCAGTTATAAGACAGAAATTTTCAGAATGGATTCAAAGGGAAAATAAGACACAATCATGTGTTGCCTAAGCAACTATCTTAAGTATAAAAATTCATGTATGTTAGATAGTGTAGCTATATTACTTTCAAATGAAGTGGAATAAAGGTGTGGCTAAGTGGTAGAGCCTTTGCCTAACATATACAAGGCACTGGGCTCAATACACAACAACAACTAATAATAATAATTTTGATAATTATTATTAAATTAATAATAAGATGCCGGGTGTGGTGGCGCATGCTTGTAATCCCCACACTTGGGAGGTTGAGACAGGATTGCACAGGTTTGAAACCAGCCTCAGCTACTTCGTGAGACCCTGTTTCCAAATAAAAATATAAAATAGGTCTGGGAGTATAGCCCGGAGGTAGAAAACCCCTGAGTTCCACCCCCAGTACCACCAAAATATAAAAATAAAAAATTAATAATATGAGAAAGCATAGTTTATAGCAAGAAATATTACTAAAGATATAGAAGAATAATGTGCAGATAAAAAATCAGTTCTCAAAGAATAACATTATTATTCAAAAAATTTTGAAATAATAATACTAAACACGTATTCACCTAACAGCAGAACAACAAAATATATTAGGCAAAAACTTACATAAGTACAAGGAGAAATAGAAATAGACAAGTCTATTATAATTGCTAGATATTACCACCTGTTTATCAGTAACTGAAGATCAAGGGGACACATCTAAACAATACCATTGAATTTTTCCAGTTGTGACCTATAAAGTACTACATCCAACAACAGAAGATTTATTATCCCCTAATTCATGTTTAAATTTCTTCAAAATTGACCAAGAACATTAAACATATATTTACTAGCTAAAAAAATAGTTACATATAGTATGTTATAAATTTGAAACAGGAATATAGCTGGAAAATACCCAAATATGTATAAATTAAGAACATATATCTAAATAACACACAGAAAAAGAAATATTAAGATAAATTAAAAAATATTGTGGAGCTGGGCATGGTGGTGCACACTTGTAATCCCCATGCTTGGGAGGCGGAGACAGAAGGATCGCGCAGGTTCGAAGCCAGCCTTGCTGGTTTAAGAGCCCCTATTTCCAAATGAAAATATAAAAAAATAGGTGTCTGGGAGTATAGCTCAGAGGTAGAAGGATTTCCAGGAACCCCAGTACCACCACCAAACATATATATATATATATACACACACACATATAATTTTGAACTAAGTTAAAATGAAAATATAAATTATCACAATTCTGGCACACAGCAAAAGCCAAGAAGGAAATTGATAGCATTTTATCTAAAATATATAATTTTAGCTCCCACCTTAGCAAATCCAAAACAGAAAAAAAAGAATTTCAGATATGAAGAAGTAATATAATAATAAATATTAGAGTATAAATCAATAAAAATAAAAACAATAAAATAATAGACAATAAAATAATGAAATAAAATCTGGCCCTTTAACAGAATCAGTAAAATTAAAAAATATCCACCAAACTAACCAAGATAAAAAAGAAACAATTAAGCATTACTATACATTAAAAAGAGTCATAACTACTTTTTCCACATACATTAAAATGATAATATTATATTACTACACAAAACTCCTTTCCTACAATTTCAATAATGTTATATTTGTATATGAATATATTCCTACCATACACTTACATACACAGGGAGGCCTGAGATTCAGACGTAAATGCACCAAGAGATGCTTGTACATATATGAATTTATCACTTTGAATTTCAGTGTAATATGTAACTAAAATATAGTGATTGATTTTTTTAAAAAGAAGAAATGGACCAAATCCTTAAAAAATGTAAATTATCAAAATTCACTCAAGAAGATATATAAAAGCCTAATGTTTTTGTGTCTATTTTAAAATTTGAGGCAGTAACTTTAAAACCTCAAAACAAGTCCTATATCAAATTATAATTTAAATTATACCAAACACTTAAAGATGAGCTAATTCTTTATTACATCTTCCAGAAAATATTGGCCTAGAGAATACTTCCCAACTTATTCTATGAGGCCAAAATTACCTAATACCAAAAGTAAAGATAGACATTATGAAAAATGAAAAATAATGCAAAAATACCTAACGAAAGAAAAAATCTAAGCCATCAAAATTCAAACTGGAATAAAAATAATAAATTATAAACAATGGTATTCATTTCAGGAATTCAAGCCTACCTCAACAATGAGAAGTCAAACAAAGGAATAAACTTATCAATAGGGAAAAGAAGAATATTTGATTATATCAATTTGTGTAGAAAAAAGTATTTGTCAAAACCCAATGCCCACTTACAGGAATTCTCAGAAAAGCAGGATTCCAGAGGGACTTCCTCAATTTGATAAGGGATATATACCAACAATCTATACAAAAAATCCTACTTAACATCAAGAAAATTGGTACAAGGATATCATATCTCAATACTTGCATTCAATATCTTAATGAAGTCAAAGCTAGCAAACTGGAATAAATAAACAAACAAATAAAAAATTAAAGGTATACAGGTAATTACAGATGGCATGAATATATATAAAATATTTTTTTAAATTATGGAAGAAGGAAGAAGGAAGGAAGAAAAGAAGGAAGGTAGGAAACTCCTAGAACTGATATGGCTACCAGAGAAGATCAATGTAAAATGTCAAATTTTCCTCTGAGAAATTGAAAATAGATATTAAAAACATAACATTACTTAGTATAGCATAAGTAAAAAAGTAAAATACATAAGTAAAAGCGAGTGCTTAGGTATAAATCTGAAAATATCTAAAGAATCTATATCAGGAAATTATAAAAGTCTAGTGAAAGAAATAAATCTAAGTAAATGCAGATATTATATTTCAAATGATGGAATATTCAATATTATTAAAAGGTCAACTTATTTCAAATTGATTTGTCGATTTAATAGAATCCCAATTAAAATCAATAAACTAATTTTAGTCTTAAACTATTTATACAGTTTTTATGAAAAATGAGAAAACTTAAAATAGCCAAAAGAATAATGAAGAACAAGGTTGGGTATTCACACTATGCTCTTTTAGGACATAATATAAAGCCTTGAAAAAATAGATTCTTTAATCAATGGAACAGGATTCAGAGCTCAGAAATACATCCATACTGGAATATACATGCATATGGGAATAGTAAACTAAAATTATCAAAGACATACAGAAACATTATTGGAAAAGTATAGTCTTTTCAACAAATGGCAATGGAAAAATAGACATGTGTAAAATAAATTGAATTTATACATTGACCTTACATGTTTAACAAACATTACTTTAAAAATGTACATTAAAGCTTAATGTAAAATGGCAGTTTAATACCATTAGCTGATAATGTATGAGAGAATCTAAGTGACCTTAGATTTGTTATGAGTTTTTAGTTACAACACAACAATAATTCATGAAAAAAATTATGAGGAACTTCATAAAATTAAAACGTGTTATGCTTCAGACAATCTTGAGGGAAAGATAAGCTACAGATTGAGAGAATATATGAAAACCATATCTGTTAAGGATTTTCCTTTTCTCTCTTCTCTCCTCCCTCTCTCCTCTTTTCTCCTTCTCCTCCTCCTCCCCCTCCTCCTCCTCCTCTTCCTCCTCCTCCTCCTCCTTCTTTTCTCTCTCTCTCTCTCTCTCTCTCTCTCTCTCTCTCTCTCTCTCACACACACACACACACACACACACACACACACACACATACACTGAGAAAGGTTGATCTCATCACAAAGAGACCTCCATGCCACCTCAGACTTGAAAGTAAAGTCTCCAGACCATGATAAAAGGAATTTATTTCATTAAAACCACAGCACTTTCTTAGTGTATCCCTAGCAATGATCCATATATGTTGGTTAATATGTGCAGATTTATTTTTGATATATCAGCTGAGAGGACCTAGTGGCAATGACATCCCATGGCACTAAGTATACTTGTTACTTAATTCGTAATTTCTAATATATTTCACAGTAAAAGAAATCTGTGTATTTTAGACAAAATAGTTTACTCAAAGGCTATAGCAGTAAATATATAAGATGAACCTGAAACATTGTATAGTGAAAATATTATATAGTTATGTCAGGCACTACAGTAATAATTATCAATTTCAATTCACATCAACAGATAGGATCTGATTTCCTTTTAGTGACTCTTAATTTCTTATCTCCTGAAGTCTGCCTAAGTTGAAAATTTCCCATAAGCCTTTTTGTTTTGTGGTCTTCCCTTAATTGATATTATACCTTACTATGATTACCAAGCTGATACCAGCATGTACCTTTAATACTTTAAAATCTCAGCCAAATTTCAAAGGTGACTGCTTACAAATTCTGATTTCTACATAATTAGAAAACACAATTCAGCTAAATTTTTTGTTACTGTATAACAATTTTTTTGGTGGTACTGGGGTTCCTGGAAGCCCTTCTACCTCTGGGCTACACTCCCATACCTATTTTTATATTTTTATTTGGAAACAGGGTCACTTAAGCCAGCCAGGGTCACTTAAGCCAGGGTCATTTGGCTGGCTTCGAACCATCTCGATCCTCCTGTCTCCACCTTCCAAGCGCGGGGATTACAAACCTGCGCCACCACGCCTGGCCTAACAAGTTTTGTCTTTCTTCAGTTTCCAACAGTAAGCTTTGCATTTCCTTTTAAAGCATCCTCACCAAAACTACACCTTGCCCCTATGGTAGTACTGGGGATTGAACTCAGGGTCATTCTGTCTCTGAACTATATCCTGGCAATATTTTATTTTGAAACAGATGTTGCTAATTGGATGAGGCTGGCTTTTAATCTGTGATTCTACTGCCTCGGGTTCCTAAGTCTAAGGATATGCAGTGTGTACCACCACCATGCCTGGCTTCACCAAAAATACTTCTAATGTTCAGGTCCCTGCTACTGTTCTGTTTATGGTGATATATGAATCCTCTGAGGCATAAGAAGTTTTCCACCATGCCCCTTCTTTCATCATGAGTCCTAGATAGAAGACTTGGTAGTAACCATAATTTTACCAGCAGTCTGTTAAAGTCATGGTAGACATTTTCTCTCACACAGCTCAAAATTCCTTTAGCTTGTTATTGTTTTAGAGCCACTTTCACATATTTCTAGAACTTTCTGACTTCTCAGTACCTAAATTTATTAGTTTCATGTGTCCACTAAAACCAGGTGACTTAAAGCAACAAAAATGCTTTCTTTCACAGATTCAGTGGAATTTAATCCAAGCATAGACAAGACTCTACTTCCTCTGGTGTCTCTAGGAGAATCTCTTCCCTGCCCCTGCCAGATCTGATGGCTGTCAGAAGCCACTTCTTTGCTTGTAGATACATCAATACCAATCTCTGTCTCTCTTCACATTTCCTTTGCTCTAAAATTAATCATCTAATTGCCCTGTTTCGGAACCTGACCTTTCTACCTTAACTTTCTTGAGTGATTGTGAAGTTCCTCATTAATCACAGAGGCTATCTGTCAGATGTTCCCTGCCTTGCCATGTCCTGAGACCTACCTGGTACAAAGAGAACAAGGAGACAATTTGGAGTTACAGAAAAAAATCATTAATCCCAAATCCAGAAATTTAGAATGAGCCTGTTTCTTATTATTTACTATGTGTGCATATAATATACATATAAATATTAAGGAAATACTACTAGATAAAACTTCACCATCTGTGAAATGGAATTAATAGCTATTATTATACCTCACAGGGTTACTCTGAGGACA
The DNA here is from genome assembly GCF_963383645.1 of Muscardinus avellanarius. Lineage (NCBI taxonomy): Eukaryota > Metazoa > Chordata > Mammalia > Rodentia > Gliridae > Muscardinus > Muscardinus avellanarius. The sequence continues at coordinate 49,402,871 of NC_137799.1, forward strand.
AAATAAGATAAATGTTTATGAAAGAGATTTGTTAATGTGAAAATTATTGGAAAATTCCACTTAAAAATTAGTTTGGTAAATTAGGTACTATTCTCTTAAGGTCTACTGAGAATACAGCATAGTATAAGTTCGAATTTATTTTAATCTTGAAAAGTCAGAAATAGGGGGTCACATAGAATAAGAAAAGTTCTACAATAAGGAATTCTTAAAAACAGCCTTCAGTGGCCAGCAATCTGTAGCTCCAAGAGAAAATTCCCTTCAATATGTTTAACTTGAAAGCTGGAGAATTGAGTTTATAAAATCCAGAGTCATCAAAATCTTACAGTAGGTAAGGTGGCATTTCACAGGGAGAAATTCTTCTCCCTTTCAAATGTCTGCATGGTCTTCAGCCTTATGTGGGAAGATTTATATTTGTTTTTACATTAATATTTTAGACTAGGTCCTAGCTTAGATTCAAACCAAGCTCAAATCTTTTCTGAAGCTGTTAGCATTGTCTCTATGGTCCAAAAGAGTTTTCAAATAAGTCTGGGATTTAAATCTCACCTGTACCAATGTGAATCGTGTATTGAAGAATTTATCTATAGGAAGATAGCCTTGCAGTCCCCAAAAATCTACATTCTTTTTCCATTTTCCACATTACTTTCAATTCTTTACTGTTCTACTGAGGTGTGAAAGTTGAAATGTATGCTCATAAAATCCATGTTTATGCCCATACTTATTCAGAGGTTGGCCTGTACAATTTTTATCAATTATAGATGGTATAGATAGTTCACATACGAATAACTATTAGGATATTCTGATTGATTCTTTAAATTGGAAGTAGTTTTAACAAGAGATAACTTTCAATTAGCACGCTTCATTATATTAATTAATGCAAGAAAGAACATCAGATATTTGGGGCTTAAATTAGATTTTATTATAACAAGAGGTTTTTTTTTTTCTCTTTCACTGTATCCTCTGTAAAATATATGTTTTATTTTTTTCTGAAAGTACCATTTTCAATGGGCAATATTTATGGTTTCTATAAAAATGAGCCCTGATGAATATATAGATTCCTTGGAAGAAACCAAAGGACAAGAATGAAAACCATTTAATATTACTAGATATGTTCAAATACATAGCTAATTATAAAAACAAAATTATTATTATTATTATTATTATTTTTGGTGGTACTGGGATTCCTGGAAGCCCTTCTACCTCTGGGCTACACTCCCAGACCTATTTTTATATTTTTATTTAGAAACAGGGTCTCCTAAGCCAGCGCGCGCGGCTGGCTTCGAACCTGCGCGATCCTCCTGTCTCTGCCTCCCAAGCGCGGGGATTACAAGCGTGCGCCACCACGCCCGGCGCAAAATTATTTTTTCAAAATAAATAATTTCAAAAGATGCAGCAGGCCTTTACTTTTGTTAAGAGTGATAATATTTTATCTCTTCATTTTACTTGTTCTTTTTAACTGATTTTTACTATTTCTGAACCCGTTTCCTTTAAAAAAGACAATCTTAAAGAAACTTATAACAGTTCTAGTTCAATTTTTTTACCTTCCAGGTGAATGTTAGTTAAGAGTAGGACTTTATCAATGATGGTTTTGGGTCAGAATCCTCAAAACTATAGTTAAATAAGAGTGGTAAAGTATTTTCTTGTCAATGGCAGAAACTGTCCCCCCCCCCCAAAAAAAAAGAAAGAAAATGAGTACTAAAAGTGTTGATACCTGATTTATTCATTCATTGAGATTAATCATACTTGAATTTTGCTTTCTTGACTGAAGTCACTCAGGCAAGTTGGGACAGAAAAAAGAACCTGAGGACAGAGTTCCTGAGACAAAAATAAAATTAGATTATTTTCTGTAGAAAAATGAGAGAATATCCTCCAAAAGAATTAGATTGCTGTTTTCTTAAAATTATCTATTTGCCTTTGAACATACTTCAGCATGAAATCCAAAACATCTGGAAACAAATTAGAAAATTGTATCAATTACACAGGAATTAACTTAATTTCTAAAATCTTAGTGTTGTACTCAGTAATTAGATGAATTTATTGAGTTTGCCTTCGTATATTTGACCTTGCTTGTGCTTTGAATATATTTAACTAATCAAGCCTAGTCAGAAAGTAAGAGGAGGCCCCATTAGTAACCTGACATGAGGTATTGTTTCAACCAGGCCATCTATTCCAATTCTAAAAAAAAAAAAAATTGCAAATGCTCAGTCCTATAGTACTTTCATTAGTTGATCATTATTTCAAGCAGTCTTGCTGACAAAGAAAAATCTTTACCTGTTTTGTTTTACAGCCTCCAAATTTTCACTCTGCCAGATGGGTGATTACCTAATTGCAAAACAGATTGTGTCTGTGTCTACAAAGCAAATTGGATTGGAGACTTGAACATTAATCTACAGGCCATATGTATGTGTTGTCCTAAGTAAATATGACAATAACACCAAGCCATCATTAAGCTCTTCTCACCTAGTGATGGAGGTCTATTTGCATTGATTCAGCTACACAATAGTATTTTTTCTAATTGTGAAAGTGGATTACTTACATCAGAGTTACTGGGAAACTGCCTACTCCTAGGATACAATCTATCAGAAACTCAAAAGAAAGGTGGGTGTCATGGCCCACACCTGTAATCCAAGTACTAAGGTTGAGACAAGAGCATAGCAGGATCAAAAACATCCTCAGTAACTTAGTAAAACCCTGTTTCAAATTTTAAAATAGAGATTGGAGTGTAGCTCAGAGGTAGAACATCTCTAATTTGATTTTCAGTAACACACACATACACACACACACACACACACACACACACACACACACAGAATCTCTAAACTATAATCCTACAGAATTTGAACATTTAGCATATACTTTTATAGATTCTCTCAAGTGGGAAAGTATTAAAAGGAGGTAATTTCCAAACCAGGAGCTAAATATTGATTATTTCTGAATCTGGGTGATGAGTACATAAAGTTTTATTATATTATTCTCCCTATATTTTTAAATGCATAAAATGTTCCATAATAAAATAATCAGAATAAAAAATGCAAATGAAATAGTGGTTCAGTGCATTTACACAATCCAGGAAATACTGGGCAATATTCATAGACATATTTTATTGTCAAGACTTTGGTTGGTTGGTAGGTGGGGACTTTATGAACCAAGGAATACTGTGCAATGTTCACAGACATAGAAGGTTGTCAAGACTTTGGTGGGCTGGGCATGTTGACACACGCTTGTAATCCCAGCACTTGGGAGGCTGTCAGGGGGATCGCACAGGTATAAATAAAGCCAGCCTCAGCTACACAGTGAGGCTCTCAGCAACTTATTGAGACCCTGTTTCCAAATAAAATATAAAGAAGGTCTGAGAGTATAGCCCAGAGGTAGAAGGCCCCTGGGTTTTATCCTCAGTACCACAAAAAGAAAAAAAAAAAAAGAGACTTTGGTTGTCTGGTGGGTGGGGAGTGGTGCTGCAGGACAGAAGACGGGAATGTTGTTAAACAGCCTACAATATACAGTACAGCCTTCCGTGACAAATAATTATGTAGTCCAAATGCCAGTATTGCTGTGGTTGAGAAATCCTATTATACAGTGACCAATAGTATGTAATGGCAAACCTGTAGGACACACTGGGGTTTCTGGCTGATAGCTAAGAAACACAGATATTTTACCCAACTGGAACAGAGGATTGAATTTTTACTTCTATTTTATCTTTTTTTTTTTTTTTCTGGTAACATCCTTAACATTTGAAGTCCTTTAGGTTTATTTTCTATTTTAGCCATTGTTCTACAGGTGATAGCAGGGATGGCCTCATGCTGTGTTAAATATAGAGTTGTACAAGATTCTAGAATTAGAAGGGCCGATGTTTGGGTTACTGATATGCTACAGGTATTCTCCATGCCTTTAATAATTATTGAACAAGTAGTCTTGACTCTCCATTTTGCATTTGGCCTTGAAAATTTTGTAGTTTGTTCTAAGTAATGACATATTGCTGTATACTATTTATTTATTTATTTTTATTTTACTCTATATGCCTTTATTGGTACAGTGTAGTCTCATTTAATAATATGAACCATGCTGACAGTGACATACATGCACATAGTACTTGGTGGGCCCCCACCTCAACTCCATCCCCCTGCCCCATACAAGAGTACTGAGATTGACATTTGTATTTTTATATATGTACACAAAGCCTATGGTAGTAATTCCTTCACTGGTCCTCACCTTACCCTATCCACTTCCCCTAGGCTACCTCCCTGGCTTCACAGAGGTTTCTCCCACATTATCTGCAGTTTCTCATCTGTATAATATTTAAAATTTGATTTTGAGTGTATTGTTCCTAACAAGGTATGAGGAACTACAAGAAAATTCTTAGAAATTCTTTTGCTAAGGTGACACTTCAAAACTTTCTCAGAAGGAATATAGGCTAAACCTCAGGTGGTGCTATAGAAGGGGGGGGGTCTCTCCATTATTAAGGATTTTAATTCATTTTACATAAAACTCAATAAATATGGTTCAAAACCTAAAATTACACCAAAACTAAATGGGAGGGATGAGAACAGTGAGAAGGAAGAGTCTTTTCCTACATTTTTAAAAAGAGGATAAATGAAAAGGAAATCTCAGTCTGCAATATTTAAATGACTGACATCCATATCAATCTATATATCCATTCAGCTACCCATCTAACTTTCTGGACTCAGAGAGAAATTAAGAAAACTTAAAAAAATCGGACAGAAATTGTGTCCAAAAGTATTGTCTTTTGTTTCTCTTTGTTATAGGCCCTTCTCAATTAGGTGTTTGAAAGATGCTATGAATTATGATTTACAGCCCTCTTTGTTTAGAAAAACATGGGCACCTGAACCAAGAACTTGACTCTACATCTCAGAGTTCTGAAGTAAAGTCTATGATGTCAACATGAAGGGAAAAGAAAGCAGAAGCAATGGTAATTAGACATGTGGTTACCAGAATATAACTTGAGTTGGCACACATTGAATTTAATTTCATTCTATTATTTTATGTTTTTATGCAATACAGTTTATGGTTACAACTACTAAATGATGTTATAAATTTTGTATAAAATATTTAAAATGTCATAGGGATTTTACAACTCAGAAATTTACAGCTTCTAGTCCTATGCCCTATGTGTGATTCTACATTCTTTTGCTCAAAGTTCAAAATGCTTGTTCTCAGTATTGAATGCCAAATCAATTTTATTACTTATTTTTGTTCTTTTTGCTATTCCCTTAGAATCATTCTGACATATTTGTCAAAGTGTCTTTAAAGAGCCTCTTTTTTCATGCTGACCTATAACTCTCCATGTTTCCTTTGACTTTAAACCATGAGACTTATCACCACAAACCTTGGCTATTTTCAGGACATCAATCTCTTGTACACTTCCAGGCAATAGACCAGAGCCACAGGAAATCATGACTTTCCTTTTTCTTTAGGATGTTTGGCTATGCTCAAGGTCTTATTCTCATTCTCAAAGAACAGCCTGAACATTTTATTTAAAATCCATACATGGCACCTCTCCCAGGTCTATGTCTCCTAACCTGGTGGGAGATGGCATATCATTAACACCTTATTGGCCACCAGTTGCCTCCTGTGTTCCCTGCTGTATTCACCTTGTAAAGCTCCACAGAACAGGCCACTCTTCTTGACACACTTGCCAGTTTCTTTGATAATTTGAGAATCTGTTGGCACTATGATATGGAACAGAACTATTCAATAGGAGCTATCAACTGTCCATCTGAGAAATATATTTTTGGCTGTCTTTTGAAACTCATTGGTGCAAACAAAAATTATATAAATTTTATTCTTTATGTTTTTTTTTTTTTTTTGGTACTGGGGATGGAACCAGAGGCATTCTACTTCTGAGCTATACCCCAGCCCTATTTTTTAATTTTTTTGAAACAGGGTCTCTCTGAGTTGCAAAGGGCCTCACTAAATAGTTGAGGCCATCCCTGAAACATGATTCTCCTGTCTCAGCCTCTCAATAGCTGGGATTACAAACCTGTGCCACCACGCTTGGCCCTTTCTTTATATTTTTATTAGTGCATTGCAATTATACATCATAATAAAGTATAGCATGATAGGAATATACATGCACAAAACTCTCATTATGCTCCCCTCTGGATCCTACCACACTCTGTCCCCTTCCCCATACATGTCATTGAAATGGCACCGATAATTCCATGTATGTATATAGCGCTATTTAAGCTGTTATCTTCATTATATCTTTATCATTCTCTCCCCTCCTCTATGCTTCCTCCTTTGCTGTACTGGAGTCTCTACTCCTTTATCTGAGGTCTCTTTTGTTACCTGATCTCTCTAGCCTCTAGCATCCACATATGAGAAAAAGCATACAACTATTAACTTTATGAGACCACTAATCTCTAATCTTAACGTAATATTTTCAAGTTCTATCCATTTTCCTGTGAAGGACAATTCTGGTATTCTTCATGGATGAGTAAAATTTCATATATATATATATATATATATATATATATATATACACACACACATATATAATTTCACTATATATGTATATATAATTTCACTATATATATATCAAAATTTTGTAATCCATTCATCTATTGATGGACACCTAGTCTGGTTTCATATTTTGACTTCTGAATTATGTCGCTATAAACATAGATATGCATGTATCACTATAATATTCTGACTTCAGTTCCTTTAGAAAGATACCCAGGAGTGGTATAGTTGGGTCTATGGTTGTTTTCCATTTCAAACCTTTTAAAAACCTCCACAATGATATCCATAGTGGTTGTACTAATTTACAATACCACTAACAGTGTATGAAAGTTCCTATTTTCCCACATCCTCATAGTATTTATTATTTTTTTTTCATGATTGCTCTTGTAACTGGAGTTCGATAGAATCTCAATGTAGTTTTAATTTGCATTTTACTGATTGTTAGTGATATTAAACATTTTAATATATTTATTAGCCATTTATATTTCTTCTTTTGAGAAGTGTCTATTGAGTTCAATTATTCATTGTTTGATTGCCTTATTTGTTTTTTAGCATTACATTTTTGGAGCTCTTTGTATGTTTTAGATAGTAGACTGATATCAAAAAAGTAGCTGGTAAAGATATTCTCACATTTTGTAGGCTCTCTCTTTAGAATATTAATGGTTTTATTTACCTTAGCGAGGTGTCAAGTTTTCTATTAGTTTATCATCAAACATCTACATTGTGCAAAATATAAGAGGTCACTGGATGCTTCCCAAACTACATATAAGAATACATGTAATGAGAACATACATATTATTTAATATTAATGATATAGCGGTATATCAAAAGCAGTCAAATATTGCTGAGACTTTATTCAGTGTAAACTTTCTTAACAAAACTCAGTGATTTATACAAATTCCTTAAAGAGTGATTTGATTATTTAACTCATTAAATTTATTTGTGGATATTTGTTAAGGAAATAATCAGAAGTACAGGAAAAAGTTATTTTTGATTTACTGAATTTCACCATTGATATTATTTTTGAAAATGGAATAATTCTGTTTCAAATTCTAGAGAGTCAAAACCCCAAAATAATTAAATAGAATATCAAAAACATAATATTATGGTAGTATGTATTAAAACAATATTAATAAGTAAAACCAGAATTTAAAAATATACATATACAGAAATACACTTTCCTTTATATAAGAAATACAGTTTCCTTTTTTACTTTTTAATAAAAAACTTAATAAAAAATTAAAGAAAGGAAACTATATACTCAGGGTCCAGTCAGGGAAATAGTAGGCACTATAGGTATTCCAGGTTTGAAGGATTTCACTTTAGGGTTTAGTTTCTCCACAAGGAGCTGTTACAATTCTCAATAATCTCTGAGAAGCTCTAACCAATTATCTCAGTCAACAGCAGCCAAGTGGGTAGTTCTTCAGTGCCCACTGGGAAAGCCATTTGGAATCTCAGGTGTGTTCCTAAGTCTCTCTGCACTTTCTCCAAAGAATAATCGCCTCTCATTTTCTTCTGCTGTTAAAAATCTACTGCCAGTGCCTCTTATAAAACTCTCACCTCTGGTCACAGAAAAGAAAGAATTCGGAAAAATGTAGTTCTTAGCTTCTCAGAGGAGACTTTCTAAGAGGAACTGCTAAATTCACTACTAACTATCCTGGCATAAATATATGGCATCACAGAATATATTTCTAGATAATAGAATGGTAGTGAGGAAGCTGTCATAATATTCTCAGTATTTTTCTCTATACTGTTAATATATTTTTCTCTAAAATTTTTATATATTTCATGAGGAATGCATGCCTTTGTTAATTAAAAAAATAGTTTTAAATCAGGTATGGAGCCGGGCGTGGTGGCACACACCTGTAATCCCCGCACTTGGGAGGCAGACACAGGAGGATCCCACAGGTTCGAAGCCAGCCTTCCTGGCTTAAGAGACCCTGTTTTCAAATAAAAATATAAAAATGGGTCTGGGAGTGTAGCCTGGAGGGAGAAGGGTTTTCAGGAACCCCAGTAACATCACAAATAAAAAATAAAAATAAATAAATAAACCAGGTATGGGCAATAAAACTGAATATTTTGAAAGTAAGGTTTTTGAGGAAAATCCTGAATTTCTTATTAGAGTAAAGCATGTCAGTATCTTGAGGGTTTCCTGGGCAGTTCCTGAAAAATCCTATTTTGTATCTATCATAAAATACCTGATAAAGCTACTTAGAAAAAATGGTTTCTTTAGCTCACAGTTTTGTAGGCTTAAGGGCATGGTGCTGGGTCCCAGATGGACTATCAGTGGCATCATATCATGATGAAAGCAATGATGGAAGTAGATGCAGGGGCAAGGGAGGGTTTCAAACCAGGAAGACACAGAAAGAGAAGAAGCCAGAAGTCTTGCCCTTTCATAATACTCATATTTCTCTCTGAAGGATTCTGCTATGGTTTGGATCTGGAATGTCCCCAAAGGCTCATGTATTGAAGACGTGGTCCCCAGTGCAGCCACATTCATAGGTGGACTTTTGGGATGTCATTGAATCATGAGTCCTCTGGTCTCCTTAATGGACTAGCCCACTGATGACTTAATGATTGGATATTATTATTGGCAGGTGGACAAAGTTGTGGGAGGCAGAGCCTGGTTGGAGGAAGGTAAGCCACTAGGGGCATGTTATCAAAAGTTATATACTTCCCTTTTCTCTCTTTCTTTCTTTCTTTCTTTCTTTCTTTCATTCTTTCTTTCTTCTTTCTTTCTTTTTTTTTTTCTTTATTTCTCTCTCACCTTCTCTTCCCTCCTTGCTCTTATCTGTTTGTTTGAACTGAGAGGTTTTCTCCACCACTACCTTCCGCTATGATATTCTTCCTCACCTCAGGCCCAAAGTAACGGAGTTGTCAACCGTGGCCCGAAACATGGGAAACCATCAGCTGAAACAAATATTCCCACCTTGAAGTTGTTTTCTCAGGTATTTAATCATAAGATAAAGTCATGAGATAAAGAGCTCATACGGGGTGAAATGAGGACCTCCTAAAGATTCCTCACCTTCACCCAGTCCCAAAGAACAAGTGGATGTATGATATCATTTATATGTAGAAGCTAGAGAGGTGTTTAGCAATAAGGGCAACATCAGATAGATGATCAGAGACTCCAGGGTAATGACAGAGGGGGCTGGGGGGGGGGCAAAGTCATAAAAAATGTAATAATAGAAATAATGCTATGACCATATGCAAAATCGCCAATTACAGTCTCAAAGAACTGAGGGGTAAGGTGGGGGGGTGACCCACTGAGGATGGCAACAAGAGCACGTGCATGTACTTTTCTATCACTCTGTACCCTAATACGATACAAAATTCAATGCACCAAAAAAACGAACCTAGGTCTGAGCTGTAAACAAGTGGAGTTTTAGGGAAGTCCAGACCTCATTCAAACTATAACACCATGTTTGAAACTTCAACCATACCATCTTTTTCAGTTATGAATATACTGCCTCTACTCAAAATTATTAGAAACTCTGTGCTATGGGCCCATAACAATAAGGCTTCCCTTATAAAACAGAGCTTTAACAAGCAATGTCAGGAATCGGAATCAGCTCAACTTCCATCTCAAATGCCCTCTTTAGTTTGACAATTTGTAGTTACAAGCGCAGGCATCAGAAACTGGGGAAAAGTTTGAGGAATAAAAGGGTTTGTCTTCATGTCTGCCTTTGGTTTTGGGATTATGAATCCAAAGGAAATTTTTGTTAAATCCTGCAACGCATAGCTACTTCAGCACAGTTTCCAGGGTGCCTCAATCCCCTGACTTTTTAAATTGTGCTTCTGCTGGGCGATTGACCATGGGCATCAGTGATTATAGTAAAGATCACTCTAACTCTATTTGCTACTATGGGAAAAGAGAAAATAAAATAAAAGGGATTTAAATGTAGTTGAAAGCAAAATCCACCAAGCATACACATTAAATTACATGTGAATAATTACGAAGATTTAGACATGTAAAAGTGCTAAGGCATTAGGTAGGTTACGGTCCTCTAGGTCTTAGGAACTAATGAGACTCTAGCTGAGGGCACTTAGCAGAGTTAGCTATTTTCAGTCTCAGATTACTCATCTGTAAGACAAAGGCGTTTAGTTACATGTTTTGAAAATTCTCTCCTAGCTCCTATAGTCTGGGTCTCAGTAAATCTTTCACAATCAGGACTTGGATACCAAACTTCTGTTCCCTCCACCATTCATCTTTTTCTCCTCTTTCTGCTCTGCTGCCCTTAGGTGATATCCCCAAACACCTCTACTTGGGATTTTTCCAAGTCTTCTCTTAGAGTTCATCAGCTCAGTGTCTCTTCCATATCTAATATGATACATAATATGTGCTGCTGTACGGCATGAGCTAATGAGGTAAAGGCTTGCCAGATGGCGTATTTGCATTTTAACAGGGGCCTTCTGGAAACAATGCCTCAGTACAAAGGAGGGCTGTAATTGGTGAGAATGTTATCAAACTAGGTAGGCCATCTAAGAAAAAAGACCATGTATAATAAAAGATAAGTCAATCAGAGTTAACTGAACTGAAAGGATATTCCTATTTTGGCATAGAATACAATGACAAAGAGAAATTTTTTTTTTTGTTGGTTTGTTTTTAATCATTAAGGCATGTGACTTGTCCGGGAAATAAAACATTTTTTTTTCTTTTGGTGGCAAATTTTCATGTTTTTTTTTGAAGCTAGAAAACTCAGAGGACTAAATAAATGTCTCAGTGTAATTAAAAGTTAACCAGGAAAGCCAGTCGTGGTGGTGCATGTTTGTAATCCCAGCATTTGGGAGGCTGAGACAGAAGGATCACAGTTCTCAGACAGTCTCAGCTACTTAGTGAGGCCCTTTTAAACTCAATGAGACCCTGTTTCAAAATAAAGAATTAAAAAATAGGGCTGGGGGTGTATTCCGGAGGTAAAATGCCCCTGGATTCAATCCCCCCAGTAACACAAAAATAAAAAAATAAATAAAAAAATAAAGGTAACCATGATGCTAGGCTACTACTAAAATAAAAAGCATCCGGGGGACATTTTGACTTGTATGAAAAGATACTCAATACATAGCATACTTTATTTTGCTGAACAGACTGAAGTTTGTACATAATCTGAGGTGTTACTTTAAAACTACAGGTAACGTTAGCACAAGTTAAAAAGAAACTGGTCTAAACTTGTAGAAATATACAGTTAGTTGATATTAAAATTAGGTTTGCATGTATATAAATGAAATTTATTTTGTGGCAGATAAAGTAATAGTACAATGTAAGTTTACTTCTGACTTATTTGGGGCAAAAATTCATAAGGTATGGTTCTTAGGCATCCTGAAGTGTTGCTGCTCTGAGCCAGAGTAAAGAGATAAGCAGGATACTTGTGAAACGAACATGGCTGCTCTCAACAGCTTCTAATCCCTCAGTCACTGTTTCCATTTATTCTCTACAGCTCTTTATTCTCTCTCATAAAAAAAAATTTTTCTTACCCAAGTCAGGAAACTTTATATTTATTACATATATGATACATTTCTTCTTCCTGATGCAAAAGAATACTGCCTTTATAAGCTATTATGGTATGGGAAGGGGAAATGCTGTTTTACAGAGAAAAATGAAAATCAAAATTAAATTTTAGGACTAAGAGAATCTTGAGATATAATGCATGACTCAGACTCACTATTGATTCAGCAGAAATGACATTTACTCAAGAGTCATATTTCAGGTACTTCAGTTCTAATCCCTAATAGAGAACACACAGAGGACAGGTCATGTCAGCCTCCCCTGGTTTAAATATATATCTTAAACCTCCAAAATGCTTAGTTCCTTGTAACAATTTTATGTCATTTGTTAACTATGCTTCTAAAAACAATGTTTGAATAGTTTTTAGAATTATTTGTAAGACCATTAGAATGAAGCCCTCCTCCCAACATTTCATAGATGGGGAATCTTTCCAGATGTCTATAAGGGTTTTTTGAAGCATAAGTTCTGTTTTTCCATCCCTTCACTGAATAAAGCCATATTAATTTGCCTATTTATTTCATAAATAAAACACAAATGGCCTAATTCATGAGTACAACCCTGGTAAGCCTTAACCTTTTTTGCAATTTGTTTCAACATTTCTCCTCACATCTCTTTAAAAGATCATTGGTACTAGTTTTACTTATAAAATTATAAATATAAAAGTATAAAATATACTAGTTTATAAAATTATAATATTACATTAAAAATGTGATCTTAAATATTTGTATTTTGTGTGGTGCTAGGGATTAAACCAAGAGGCTTTCTAACTCCAAGATACAAACCAGTCCTATTTTATTTTATGTGGAAAAGGATATTGCTAAGTTGATGTAAGCCTCACTGAGTTGCTGAGTCTGTTTTTGAACCTGTAATCCGCCTGCCTTAGCCTCCCAAGTACTGAGATTACAGGCATGAACCACCATGCCCAGCCTTAAACATCTTTAAATTAACTAGTTCATTGGTATTTTTACTCTTACATTTTCAGTATTATTCAAGACACGAACATCTACTTTGGGAATTACTACATATATTTTATTACTTCTCTTTAGGTAGTTGTTAGTATGTTTTTATGTATAAAAGTGATGATGATTGATGATTCTCCTACATCGAAGATAAATAGTGTCTTATCAAATATGGTGAAATATTTTTTCTCTCTTGAAAACTATTGAAAGTTTTTACATTTCCCTGAAAAAGCAAGGGCTTACTTGGCTAAGCAACCCAGGACTCTTAAAAATGAATGAACAAGTGACCTAAATTCATCCTAAGAACTTTAAATTAATAACATGCATCAGATTGAATCAGGTAACCATAATACAGGGTCAAGAAAGGTGAAGCAAAGCTGGGCACAGTGGCACACACCTGTAACACCAGTACTTGGGAGGCTGAGCCTGGAGGAATGCATGCTAAAAAAAAAGCTTCAGCAACTCAATGAGGCCTTTGTTTTAAAAATAATAAATAAAAAAGAGCTGGGGGTATAGCTCAGATGTAGAATGCCTCTGGGTTCAATCCTCAGTACCACACACACACACACACACACACACACACACACACTATATATATATACATACATACAGAGAGAGAGAGAGAGAGAGAGAGAGAGAGAGAGAGAGAGAGAGAGAGAGAAGGAGCAAGGGAGTAAATGTAAATAAGGAGAAATGAGATAGGAAGGAAGGATAAAAAGAAGGAAGGAAAAGGTGGTAGTGAATATGAAAGATGACTCACTACAGAGGTTAAATCCGGCCTCAAATCTGGTTATATAAGAATTTCTTGGGTCCATAATATTGCAGATTGAACTGTGCTCCATCATTTGCTCTCTAAGAAAAAGTCTCCCTGATAACTGGTTTGGGTAATTAATCTACTGTGTTGCTATGTAGAGAATCCAGGAAATTTTTGTAATATAAGCAACTGATGAAAAAATAATAAATAAATTGAGAGGTTGAGACAGGAAGTCACAGTTTCAAGTTTAGCACCTGGTAACTTAATGAGATCCTATTTCAAAAAGAAAAATAAAAAGGACTGTTGTCCTTCAGTTTTAGAATGTCCCTGAATTCAATCTCAAGAATGAAAGAAATTAAGGGAAAAAAAAGAAGAAAGAAAAGGAGAAAGGAAGGAAGAAAGAGATTTATCATATTTGCTAGCAGAAAGAACAGCTTTTTCTTCTGCTAGGCCATAAATTAGAATATAATTTTTATTCCTTTAAAAAATGTTAGTAACTATCTTACTTCTGGAGAGTCACCTCACATTTGTGTGTCAAAAGATCATTTACTTGGTTATCTGTATCTATGATAAAGCCTACAAGAAAATTGGTTGTGGCGGCGCATTTGGGAGGCTGAGACGAGGATTGCAGTTTGCAGACAGCCTCAGCTACTTAGTGAGGCCCTTTGCAATTCAGTGGGATAGCCTTAGGTACATAGTGAGGCTCTTTACAACTCAGTGAGACCCAGTTTCAAAATAAAGAATAAATAATAGGGCTGAGGATGTAGCTTTGAGGAAGAATGCACCTGGGATCAATCCCTAGTACTGAAAAAAAAAAAAAAAACCTCTAAGAAGACAATAATCCATAACATACCTATAATGTTATTTATTGTGCTCTCCCATACACAGTAGAAAATCTATACTTCAAATTGATTGGCAAAGTCTAAATAGCAAGTGTATGATGGTACGGCATGCACTGTGTGATCATGATACTTTCTCATACTCAAAAATTGCTTTTTGTGGGCAACAAAATTCAGCCTTGGTTATCTAAACTTTCTGAAGAAGTTTGTTCCATGATTGGACCTATTGATTCCTTTTATATTAATCTCATTTTTCATAGCACAATAAGTGCTCTGTGATCACCTTCTTCTTTATCTACTTCACACACATTAGAAACAACAGAATCATGAATATCAATTCACTCATCAAGCTTTCCATATGCTTTATGAGGACAAACTTTGATAACACAGTACAACTTGTCCTGTTTCACCTTGTGTAGACAACAAAGAGACAAAAGTTCAAAGAATCCCACTAATGAGAACAAAGAATCCCACAGAAGTACCAGTGGTTCAACTGATGTCATGAAGATCCACCAATGCAAAAAGTCCTCTGATTTCTTAGTTTGAATTCTATTGCTCAAGCAAAATACATTAATTTTGGCTAGCTCTACATGTAGAGTTATTAAAACAACACAAAAGCAAAGGAACTTAAGATTCCACTACCACCATAATACTTCTCTTGAACTTCAGTGTCAAGGCCTTGCCCAGCTGCTCCACTAGAAGGTTTTGACAGTTTTCTGGCAAGTTTATTAGTTAGAGATAATATACTAGCTGTCTGGTCACTGAGTTGCATTAATTATGTGTATATAAGCCCACAAATAATGAACACAAGTATAATTTTATTTTAACTATTTGATATGGTTCACAAGACAATTCCGATGCTTTCTAGATAGATTGCTAAAGTTGGATCTGAAAGTACAATATGAGCAATGCTCGCATAAAGATTCACTCTTAACTATGTATAATTAATGAAATATTCCCAAACATGGTGGTATCATAAGACTATGACAGAAAAGCTCAACACAAACAGTTCCCTATTGTGCACAATTTGAAAATGTGCTTAACTCCTTGACTTATATTTTTAATCAGCAGTTGTCTGTGAGGGAAATGAGGCATGGAGAGATTAAGTTGTATAAAATAGTGTAATTAGGATTCAGATACAGAAGGTTTAACCTCAGAAACATTACATCACACTGCTTCTCAACACACTGAAAAGTGATGTATATTCAAGCTGAGAATTAGCAATTTGTCCCATTTGAGTCATGTTATCATGATTTAGTTATATTTTAAAATTTACCCTTTAAACAAGTCTAAGCCGGGCGTGGTGCCGCACGCTGGTAATCCTAGCATTTGGGAGGCTGAGACCGGAGGACCGCAGTTTGCAGACATCCTCAGCTACTTAGTGAGGCCCTCTTCAACTTAGGGAGACCTGGTTTCAAAATAAAGAATAAAAAAATGGGGCAGGGGGTGTAGCTCAGCATTTGAATGCCCCTGGGTTCCATTCCCAGACCCCCCCCCAAAAAGAAAAAGTCTAGAGTAACTCACATCCCAAGAGAAAAGAAAATGAGTATTTCCAGAATACTAAAATTTGTTTAAGCATAAACAGATAATGCCAATGCAATTGATAGTTTAATATTCTACTATGGAAATAGATGTTGAATGCAATGATGAAAATACAATGAGAATCAGGAGGAAAGATGGTCCTGAAGACTTTCTTCCACAACTAAGAAATAATAGACCTAGCTGGAAAAAATGTCCCTATCATCTTTAAGCACTTCTTCTCAGTAGCTATCACTTTACTGTCCAGATGGACTTGCTTTGTGTGATCAAGAAGCTCTATGTGTCAGGTCTAGCTGCCCAATATGCATCTGGTAAAGCTTCCTCTGACTACCAGGATTTGGCAGAGAAATTCATCTTCAATGCTCTTTGTGTCTAAGATTACTGGTGAAAAAAATAGAAGAGTTTTGTCAAGAGTTTTAGTTATTTTGAAGTCTATAAGTCAAAGGAGAAATACATTGGGAGCTGGGTGCAGCTGCACACACCTATATAATCTCAGGGCATGAGAGGCTTACATAGGATCATTGTAGATTTGAGACCAACCTCAACAGCTTAGTGAGATGCTCAGAAATCTAATGAGACCCTGTTTCAAAACAAAACAAAAAATAAAATAATTAAATTAAAATGGTTGGGGTGTAGCCCAGAGGTAAAATATACTTGAGTACACTAGCGTGCGTGTACACACACACACACACACACACAGTATATATATATATATATATATATATATATATATATATATATATATATTAGAATATATATAATATAGAATATATTTATACATATATATATATATTCTGTGTGTGTGTGCATGTAATTTGTCACTTGTCAATTCACCTCCCCTCCTGTTAAGATGAACTGCCTTCTCCTTCAATTCCTCACTTTCCAAAATAACACCTCTTGGCTTTTCTCTGAAAAAAATAATAAAGAATATAAATTTTTCACTATATTACTAAATTATTGAACTTTATTAATAGATGTATTTTCTTTTATAACTTATGGTTTAGATGTTTTGTGTATATTCATATAACAATCTTGAAGCTTTTAGTAGATAATTAATAAAGTAGGTAACTAGCTAATTAAAATTTGTAAAAATGTATTCATAAAACCTGGCTGGGTGGTACAGATCTGTAATCCCAGTACTTGGGAGGCTGAGACAAGAGGATCACAGGTTGGAGGACACCCTTAGCAATGTAGTGAGGTTTTCAGCAACCTAGTGAGACATTTTTTCCAAACAAAAATAAATAAAAAAGAATTGAAGGAGTAGATGGGAGGTAGAATGCTCCTGGGCTCAATCTCTAGTACCAAAAAATAAAGCAAAACCAAACAAATATTTGTTCATAAAATAAATTTATAACCAGAGTTTTGTTAAAATGATTATTTCAGTGAAATACCATGTGTACACTTCCTTCCCATGTAAAAATGGAATCATTATTCAATGCTTTCTGATTTTTGTTGAGGTTTGCTAACTTCTTACTGCCTCCCTTTTTATTATTTCTGCCAAGTAAACAACTGAGATTTAATAAAAAAACAAATAAGTGATGATTTAATATATATTTTCTATGAATTTTATTGCCACATATCCCCTTCCAAATTAAATAAACAAAAGCACATTTTCTATTTCTCATCAACTTTGCATATGTAAAATTTATTGAGCTATATATTGTATCATAAACAATACAAAATAATCAAATGCTTTTGGTTTTATAGTTCTTGGCTCATATAAATAAAATATGCTGGAAGTGAAAAATATAAGAAATTATAACAATAAAGCTTTTTTCCTAATGGTTCTTCAGAAACAAGTTATAAATATCAGTGTAAATAGTCCACATATAGTTCATTTATCATTAGCTTCCCTGAAAAGCACAGTCGAGTATAAGACTCCAGCAAAACCCTAGTGTAATCTCAAAAATCAATGTGGTCCCAAGAAGAAACCTTAAAAATAATATTTTAGTACTAGGTAACAAAAATCACGCACGCCATTATTTTATTCTTAATTGCTCCAGGTTTTTTTCAAAATACCATAACAACCGTGACTTTAATATAATAGACATAAACTCTTTATACATAAGCATTTGAGATACTAGGATAAAAATGTGTTTCAAAAAGTAAAAGTATTTTTTCCTTTGTTTAATCCTTCTTTCCTTCCTCACTACATTCTACCTCCATTTTTTCTTCTTGTTTTTTTTTTTTTTCCTTTCTTGCTTCATTCTGGCAACTTTTCTTGACCAATTTTAGTAATAACTAAAATTTATCATGAATTGAAAAATGCCAAATACTGGTGTTAGCAAACTATATTTATCACTGAAACCCTAACACTTAATGGTACTTTTCTTCAGAGTGCCCTAGGTTATACACTGTTTTATATATACCTTGTAATCTCAGTCACAATCTATAATCTCTAACATAAATTGCATATTTACATTTTTATATGCTACATCTTTATGTGATACTTCTATCTCAACATCAAACATTACTATAATTTGCTTATTCCCAATTACTTCAAGGGGAATAAGACTATTTAAATTAACTGCTTACAGATAGATCATAGATTAGATGGGAATTGGATTTGTTTCTTAACTGACATATACTGCCTCTATTTACCTTTGATTCATCTGTAACTCTTAGGATGTTATTTCTTTCATCATTTAAATATTTTCAGAATTTTCTTTCTTATAGCAGAGAGTAAAGAAAAGCATTACCCTGCCATTGTGAAGAGTCAGTTTCTCAATGTGTACTGAGTTGGTGCACATAAATATAACTTTAAAAAGAACATCTGAATCTTCTTTGAATTAATCCCATTTTGACTATTTTTATTGCAGTTAACTTTGCAATATTTGACACATCATAGGAAATGAAATGAGTTAATGACAGCTATCAGAAGAATGAGAAACAGTAATGGGAAAGAAATGCCAGAAAGTGCCAATCATATATTATTTTAATATACATTGTAGAAGCAAATATTCTTTGATCTTACCTTTATCTTTTAATGCTCCTTTATTTATATCATAAATTTTTTTTAATTTTATTTTATTGGTGCACTGTATTCATACATCATAGTGGGATACAAACTTTTGTAGACATACATGCACACATCGCCCAGTCAGTCCCCACCCGATCCCCACCCCATTCCCTCCCCATCCCCCCTTCCCATGCTTGGCTTAGTGGTTGACATCTAGTATTATAGCAATTTATCCAAAATTAAAAATGTTAATCTCACATAACAGTTTTATTTGTCTGATACCAAGCTTTTGATGACTTAAAGATAACATTTCAATATTTCTTTTTGCTTTCTTTCTTACCAGAGCATATTTTTTTCTGTTTTTTTAGGTGAAACTATCATATATTCATATATTTATTTTTCAGAAAAAATTCTATCCTAATATGGAATATGAATTCTAGATACCCAAAACGATCTTAAAAAAGAACAAAGCTAGCAGATATATATTTTCTGATTTCAAACCATATAAATCTAAAATAATTGAAACAGTGTAATACTGTTCTAAAGGCAGATATATAAACCATTGGAGTTAAATACAAGCCTAGAGCTAAATTCTTCCCTATATTGTCAAGTTATTTTTGACAAGGTTTCCACGAACATTTGGTGGTGGAAATAATAATATTTTAACTAAATATTGTTGAAAAATAATAATTACATGGAAAAGAATAAAATTGGACCCTTACCTAATCCCACATACAAGTATTAACTCAAAATAGATAAAAGACCTAAATATAAATCTTAAGACTATAAACTTTTAGAAGAAAATCTGGGTCATAAAACCTCACAACATTGAAATTGGCAGTGATTTCTTGGTTATGATTTCAATGGCACAGGCAACAGAAGAATATACAAACTCCCTAAAAAATAAAAAAAATATATATATCCAAAGACAATGTAAACAGAGTTAAAAGTTACTAATAGAATTGGATAAAATATTTCCAAATGCTATATCTGAAGGTATATTAATATTCCAACTAGAAATCCTAAAAATTAACAACAATAAAGGCAAACAATACAATTTAGAGATAGGTAAAAGACTAACATAAATAATGAATCTCCACAGATAACCAATCTTAGTTGTCTGTTGGATGGAAAAACTTGTTTCTCTGGTTCTGGTGAGTGTTACCTATTTCTTCTTTGTAGTTAATCTCTTTGAGTATTTTCTCTAGCGCTGGTTTTGAAGACATAAATTCCTTCAGTTTCTGTTTGTCATTGAAGCTTCTTATTTCTCCATCTAAGTTGATAGAAAGTTTTGCTGGATAGGAAATTTTTGGCTGGAAGTTGTTTTCTTTCAGAGTTTGGAATATGTTACTCCAAGCCCTTCTGGCTTTCATGACTTGGTTAGGGAAGTCTGGAGTGATTCTAATTGGTTTGCCTCTGAATGTCACTTGGCCCTTTGTTTTTGTTGCCTTTAAGATTCTCTGTTTGGCTTCCACATTGGTCATTTTGACAATTATGTGGCGTGGGGATCCTCTTCTCTGATCCTGTCTAAAGGGAGTTCTATAAGTTTCCTGGATCTGTGTATCAACCTCTTGCTCTATATTTGGAAAATTTTCTGCCATTACTTCCTTGAAGAGATTGTTGATCCCTTTGGTTTCACTTTCTTTTCCCTCCTCTATTCCAATTATTCTTAGGTTAGCTCTCTTAAGATGGGCCCATATTTCTTCAATGTCAGATTCCTGCTGTTGGATATTTTTTTCTAGATTAGAAACTATGCGTTCATTTTTGGATTGCTCATCTTCTAAGAGCGAGATTCTGTTCTTCATGTGGTCTAATCGTTTGTTTGTGCTTTGAATTGAGGCCTTTACTTCATTAATTGCATCCTTTATCTCTTTTTGGCTCTCTCTGAGTTCTTTTCGAAGCACCTCTATTATTTCTACAGTTATTTTCCTGATTTGATCTTCTAGAAATCTCTGATTTTCTGTTTTATCGGGTTCTGATGTTGTGGGGTTGTGCACATTCATTACTCCAGTGTTATTCCTCTTTCCCATGATTTCGGATGTTTGTGCCTTCTCTGGGTTCTTCCCTTGGGTCACTATGGCTTCACTTAAGGTGCTCTGGATCTCTAGTCTGTATTATCTCAGACCCCACTACTCCTTTACTGGGTTGTATCACAGAGTCTCCGACCCAGGGAGTTGATAGAGGCTGCTTTAAACTATGGGGGGTGCCAGGTTGCACGTTCTCCTATGGTGTGATATCTCTGCCACCGCCACTCCCCCACTGGGTCAAGTACCAGGGGTACAGTACTGGGATTTTTCCTCTGGGGCCCGCAATTTGACTCACTGTTCTTGAGTACGCAGATGTAGCTGTACTGGACTCGGTGAATTCACTGCTGCTGCTGCTGCCACCGGTGACAATATGGCGCCTCTGCCACACCCTCGGCCGTGAGGCTGGCGTATTTTTTCTTCTCTGGTTTTGATTTCCACTCTGAATCCCTGCAGCGTGTGCTGAGCTCGGCCACTGGGAGCTTTAAATGCTTTCTGCGCCGAAAGATCCCGCCTGGCTCTTCCACAGCGGCTCACCTCGGCTTGCTGTAGCCGTCCGTTGAGTTCGCCGCTGCCGCCGGCAGTATGGCGCTGCTGCCGCGTCCTCGGGCGCGTGTGTCTCCTCTGTGGCCCTGAGCTCTGTTCTCAGTCCGCTTTCTCTCTGGAGCCTGGTGGTTTTTTTGTTTTTCTGGTGATGGTGTTTTCTGGCTATGAAGGGCGCTGGTTTTGTGGTAATGGAGATTGGTTGTTAGCGGGGCTCTTAAGCCCCGCTTTTCTCGGTCGCCATCTTCCCAGAAGTCTATTTCTATATCATAAATTTTGTATACCCTCTGGAGACATTTAATTCTTTGGCTCTTGGTATGTGTACTCATTTTGTATGGCTTCTTAAAACATCACAAACTTTGTGACTCAAATTAACTTCTATTTGTTATCTCAGTTTCTGGGGGTCAGGAACATGAGCACTGCTTATCTAGATCCCCTGCTTATGGTTTCTGAGAGTATAATACTCTCAGGTGATAGTAATTAAAGTGACATCTGAAGTTTTATCAAATGCTTTAGATCCACTTTCAAGCTCACATGGTTGTTGGAAAAGTAAATTTTCTTCAACCGTAGAATTCCAGGTGGTTTCATCCCTCAAAGCCAAGAGAAAAAGGAGGTTCTGACCTCTTACCCTTTTCAAAAGGCTTGCCTGATCAGGTCAGCCTCATCAAAGCTAATCTAGCTTTTGATTGACTGACTTAGGAATCAAATTAAATGTGCAAGGTCCCTTCACTTTTTCTATATAACATAACCAATCAGGAGTGACATCCATCACTGTCAGGTCCTGCCATATTCAAGAGGAAAAAACTATATAATTAAATGGGCTTTCCAAAGATTTGTATAGAATTCTACTTGCCACAACATGCTTTGCTATTTTTATGTTGAAGATGGGAAGTTTTCTACCTGGAAAAATTATTATTTTTTATTTCCAAAGTATGTACCAATGACTCCTAAATACACAACTTCTTTGAAATTTCTTTCTCTGGTTTCTTAACAAATTTTATGGAGCTCTGCAGTTTAAAATCATAAAAAAGGCTACTAGCCTTTCTGTTCTCTGCCAGCTTTCTTCTAAAAGAATATGTTAATTTTATTTTTTAACAACCATCTGATATAGATATTATTATCTCACATCAGATGGGAAGAAATTGTGATACAGAGAATATAGATAATCTTCCCAAGGAAGTTGTTTTATAGTTATAACATCAGAAGTAACCAAAGTATACTAAATATAACGTTATGAATATCTAAATATTATTTTTTGAAAGATACCTTATAAAGTTAAAAGTTAAATCTCAAAATTTAAATACACACACACACACACATACACACACACACATACATCCAACTCAATAACATTGTAATATATAATTAGTGTGAGACCTTAAAACATAAAAACACAAATAAAAATGGGAAAATATATGGGCAGATAATTTTTTGTGTGTGGTCCTGAGGATGGAACCCAGGGGAGGTCCACCTCTGAGCTACACCCCCAGCCCTATTTTTTATTCTTTATTTTGAAACAAGGTCTCACTAAGTTGCGGAGGGCCTCACTAAGTAGCTGAGGCTGTCCATGAACCACGATCCTCAGGTCTCAGCCTCCCAAATGCTGGGATTACAAGCATGTGCCACCATGCCCAGATTGAGCAAATACATTTTAGAAAATAAGTATAAACCACTCTATGAAAAAATACTCAACTTTGCTCATAGCAAGAAACATGAAAGTTAAAGCTAAATTATACATTTCATTATACATATCAGATAATGATAATTTTCTAACGATATTTGTTATTTTGAGAATGTAGAGAATAGAAAACTTGATACGTTAATGATAGAATTTTATGTATCATCTTAAAAGAGATACCTTAGAAATATTTTTAATTTTTTAAATAAAATGCATTATGAACCAATATTAATGCTATAGAAAGCAAGAAAGTCTATAATTGGCAGAAAGCCAGATAACAGATAAAATAAACAAAAGAAAGTCCAGAAGATGACTTAAATAAATACCTTCACACAGAATCTTACACATGAATGTTCATAAAAATTTCATTATAATTATTTAGTATCTTGATGGTTGTGTTGACTATATGAAAATATACTTGCAATAAAATTGAATAGAACTATATATACAACACTGTCCTAACCACACACCTATACAGACATAGACATAAAAATGAGTACAAGAAAAATTGAAAAAATTTGAATAAGGTAGATGAATCATGTCAATGTCAACAACTCAATTGCTATTTTTTACTCTAGTTTTGTGAGTTTTACTATTTGTAAGAAACTAGGTAAATTTGCCTATCTTATTTGCTTTAACTACATGAGACTTTAAAATTTTCTCCAAATCAAATGTTTAGGTTTGAAAGACATGACCTGTGACTGGGTCATTCTCCTTCTAGTTACTACTTTATAGATACATCTCCACACATCCAAAAGAAAAATGGATAGAGTAAGATTTACTCGACACTGTTCATAACTGTTTCACAACTAAAATTCACTGAAAGACGAATGGTGCATTTACACATCTCTTACAATAGTGTTATTCATAGTAAATAAAAAAACCACTCTCATGAATGAATATAGAAATATCTTTAATATATGTAAAGGGACAAAATATCTAGAATCACAACACCAGATACAGTAATTTTTTTTTACCTTGGGGAGAAAGTTTAGGAGAAAAAATTGGCAATGAAGATAACTGAGTAAATAAAGAGTCAGAAAGAAGATCATTCTTAGTTATTACTGTATAATAGTTGTAACCAAAAAAATATGTCACTCACTTCTGCTAGAAGAGTAATCAAAGTCAGCAACAGTCCCACCACCTACTTCTGAATCCACAATTGGATTTGTACAGAGGCCATGCATTCCCTGTTTTGCCCTGAGCTAATGACTGAGTGTAGTAGCAGTACTTGTGGCCAACTTATCTAATAAGTAATTATTTATAATATGTCCAAAAATTATAGCTGGAAGATTCACCATCAACTTAACTATAATTTCCTTAACATTACTCTGAAGTCAGAATCTTCCAGCTCAATATATACCTTTTCAGAGTATAATACCTACATGGTAGACTGAGAACTCTCTCTGGCCGTTCCTCATCTCCTGTATTCTTCATTGTGGTCTAGCCTCATTAATCTTTTAATATTCAGGTATCTGCTTCTGATGGCCTTTAACATAAAATCATTTTGTACTATGGGCATGTATAAGTTATTAGAATATTAAAGTTGCATAATTCAATTTATATTAAATGAATATTTGTGATGGTAACTTGGCTTATCCAAGTTTTTCTAAAAACATTCAAGTATTTTCAAATGTTCTTTGAGAATTATTCATTCTGTACCTCATAAATATTGGTTGTTAGTCAAGGTGACCCATTGATCTTTAGAACTGATTGATTTGAGAATGATACCTAAGAGAAATTGACTTTTAGTTGCTGGCTCTTAGATCTCTAAGGCCTCCCTAGTTCTAGGGTTTTTGCAGCCTCCGATTATTCTTTAAGCTTAGTAACTACTATGAGGATTCCAAGAACTTGATTTATTTATATTTTATTGAGAAATATCCAGATTTGGAAATTAAGATTCATGAGCTCTAAAATAATACTTTTCTAGGAACTGTATTATTTGCTATGGTTCAAATGCATCCTTTCCAAAAATCAGATGTTGCCAATGTAAAAGTACTCAAAGGTGGGTCCTTTGAGAGGTGGTTAGGCCATGAGGGCTCCACTTTTGTAAATGAGACTATGGTTCTTATAAATGAAGAGGCTTAACCCATGCTCAGCTGGTTTCTGCCTTCCTTGGAAGCACAGACCAGACCAGCTCTCACCAGAAAATAGAACCTGCTGGTATTTTGAGCTCAGACCTTCTAACATCCAGAACTGTGAGGAAATAAATTTCTCTTCTTTATAAATTACCCTCTCTTTCTGGTATTTTGTTATAGCAAGTTAAACAGATGGTGACAGTAAATTGGTACCAGAAGAGCAGGTTATTGCTATAACAAATAGCAAATAGCTTAAGAATGTGGAATCAGTTTTGGTAGTGGGTAATGGAAAGAGGCTGGAATTAACTTTAAATGAAACTCCAAAAAGCCTAGACTACCATGAAGAAACACACAGGAAAATTCTAGTGAGGATTCTGAGAAAGAGAAGAGAAACAGAAGAAGTCTTAACTCTTAGTGATTGCAGAAGTGGTCACGAACAGAATGTTGGTAGAAATGTGGATAATGAGGACAATCCTGATGAAGTCTCACAAAGAAATAAGGAATAAGGAAGACAGAGTTGGAAAATGGCATCTATGGAAAGACAATCTATGTTATAAAGTGGCAAAGATCTTGGCTAAATTACTTCCATGCCCTAAAACTTTGTGTAAAGCAGAATGTAAAAGCAATGTACTAGGATATCTGGCAGAAGAAATCTCTAAGTAAAAAACATTCAGACGGCTTCCATGGCTTCTTTTAACTGGTCAGAATAAAATGTGAAATAATAAAAAAAGGCTTAAAGACATAATTTATCACTGAAAGGGAAGCAGATTTGGAAAATCCTTACTTTGTAAAGAATAAAATGGTATGTTTAGGAGAGAAAACCAAGAGGGCAGGTAAGCAACTGTGTGATAAGGAGATTGATGTGACTAGAAAGAAGCCAGTGGCTATCCACTGAAGCAATGGAAGAGTGACCTAGAAGGTATTTCAAGGATTTTCAATGATACCCTTCCTATTGAAAACATGGACTACAGATGAGAGTGTAGCTCGATTGAAATACAGGGTTCAAAAGTCCCATTTGATCTCAGGACTTTATGTCCAGGGCCACTTCAAATCTTTACACCCAGCATTCCAGTGTAGCAATCCTGTGCTGTTTCAGCACTAGCTCCTATAGGATTAGATGTGGCTTAGACTATGGATGGCAAGTACTGTCGGTGACCCTTGGAAATATTTGTGTTGTCTAATTCTGAGGGCAACCAGAGTGTACAAGTTTCCTCCTCCTGGATAGAAAAGATGTCTTGGAACACCTTGAATCCAGGTAGACTTGCTGCAAAGGATGAGCGACCACGGAGACCTCTCACTTGGCCAGGGTAGAGTGGAGCTATGCATGCAGAGCTGCTCTCAAGACTTTGGAACCATAGAGCAACCAGCATGCAGCACAAGCCAAGGAAATCCACAACCATGCAAATTCCATATGTAAAGGATTAAGCTAGGCTGCCCCCATCAAAAGTATAGGGGCAGGGATGCTCCAAGCCTCTGAGGACTGCCACCGTGCCACTGTGTCTAGAAGGTGGGGCAATGCACTCTTTTCAAGCCTTAAAATATAAGGTCACTTATCCTGTTGGATTTTATACTTACTTGGGACCTGTTATCCATTCTCTTTGCCTATTTCTCTTTTGTATTAGAAATGTCTATCTTGTACCTGTCCCATCATTGTATTGGGGGAACATATAGTTTATTTGATTTCACAGGCTCAGAGCTGGAAAGCCATTTGCCTCAAAATGAATCATACCTGGAGTCTCATCCATATCTAATTTAGATAAGAGTTTGGAGTTAGATTTTAAAGCCAATGCTAAAATGAGGTAAGACTTTTGCAGCTATCTGAGTGGGATAAGAATCTTTTGTGAGAGGAACATAAATAAGGCAGCCAGAAGAAGAATGCTATGGTTTGAATATATGCCTCCAAAATCCAGGTGTTGCTAATGTGATAGTGCAAAGATGTGTGAACTTGATGAGGTGATTAAGCCAGGAGGGCTTCTGTTTTATGAATGGACTAAGCCCTCATAAAAGAAACTTCAACAGTAGTTGTCCACTATGCCCTTCTTCCTCCTCAGTTGTAGAGGAGTCCTCACCTGACAACTGATCCTGCTGGTGCCTTGATCCTGGAATACCAAGCTTCCAGAGCTGATCAAAGATAAATGTATGTTCTTTATAAATCTTCCAGTCCATAGTCTTCTGCTATATAGCAGCAAATATGAACTAAGACATTATGGATAGCCTTTTAAACCTACTTCTCTTGCCCATTATGCTTTTTTATATATTCATGGTCGCTAGAAACATTTTTATAATGAAAGCTATGGAGTATAATTTGTGGGGAGCATTGCATTCAACCTAAATGCAATACCCTTTCTCCTGTTTATTCTCTAAAGGACCAATATTCTACCTGTTTCTTCTCTTTTAGAAAGACAGAAACACAGATGTGAGTTTTATTAAAACAAAATGTTCCATGCCTCAAAATTCTTATGCATTTCACCTTTATCCATATTATGTTCCAAATTGATAAGGCATCTACCAATGCTTTTCTTTCCATATGTGAAACACATGGTTTAATAAACACTTCTCATAAATTGTAACACTGAATAAAATTTTTTATTACAGTAGAATTCCTTTGTTTTAAGTAGTTTGTTTCAAATTAATGAGTACATCCTATATGTAATGTTCTAGATGATTTGCCTAATTTAGTAGTAATGCTAACACTACATTACTTGTAAGGCTGCAAATGAGATATTCTTAGTCTCCTTTTGCATAAAACTGTGGCTGATAGACTTTAAACACTTTAACCAAGGACACTGGAAAATAAGTAAAAGAACAAATCAAGATTCAAATTAATCTTTGATTACAAATACTAATCATTTCTACTTCTGCCGAAGTGTCATTTTTATCTATTTCATCAACACTTATTAAGCACCAAGACTATGAATGGTTCTCTAAGCAAAAAGTAGGGAATCCAGAATCATTCCTCCTTTGTCAGAATAGTCTCTGAAATTTACTAAATGTGAACTTTATTAAATTATACCTTATTACCTTAGTTGTGTTAAGTAGATTGGCAGTCATAAATATGTTAAATACAAATCAATTTTATCACACACAATTTTTGCAATAATTACTTTTGAGAACTTCAGTATAATTGGAAAAAAATAAATGGAATATTGGTGTTAAAATGCAGGTTTGTGGTGGCTTATGGTAGCTGACACTGGCAAAGGCTCTAAGAATTGGTAAGGACCAGGGAAGAAGCTACAAACCAAGTCCTCCTGATACGTGAGAGCAGAAAGACTCACAAAAGGAAGGAGACAGATAGAGATGGTCATTTTTGTAAATTCTGGACTCTAACGTCCTTAAGCCTAACTCATAGAAGACAGCTAAGCACTCTTTCTATAACAATAGGGGTTTGGTTAGTGATACAATCTCTGAAATGCTTTTTCCTATTCTAAATCGTCCATATTCACTTAAGTGGATAACAAGTCTATGAAAGCAGAGACTGGGCTCTTTTACTGCATTTCCTTAGCAATCACCATCTTTAGTACATAGCAGTCCCTCAACAAATACTTAAAATAATAAATTTGAATTAGTGAACAAAAGGATAAATGTGTGACTGACCTTTGTAATTTGATAATACAGTTAAAAAGAATCATTCTACAATGTTAAAAAGGCTTAAGTACATCAATGTAAATAATGCATTCATGTATTTGGAAAGTTTAAATTTAATCTCCAAAGCTGGGCGTGGTGGCGCACGGAGGCTGAGACTGGAGGATCGCAGTTTGTGGACAGCCTCAGCTACTTAGTGAGGCCCTTTGCAACTCAGTGAGACCCGGTCTCAAAATAAAGAGTAAAAAATAGGGCAGAGGATGTAGCTCGGATGTTCAATGCCTCTGGGTTCCATCCCCAGACTCGCAAAAAAAAAAAAAAAAAAAAAAAAAAATCTAAATTTAATCTCCATGCAGTTTTGATTTTATTTCTTTAACAGTAAAAAGTAAGGAGCATGAACCCCCAATAAACATATATTTAATTATATACATGGCTTATGTCTATTTGTTTATTAAGTATTAGTTATGTTTAACATTTATTTTAGTTAACAGGTGTTTATGATTTTTCTCTTTGAACTTCTGTATACATTTTGAGAGTGTCACACTCTCCTACCTTGGAGCCACTGATGTGAGTTCTGGACTCCAATATATCCAGAACAGTAAAGTTACTTTAGAGTATTCCATGAGTGCCCAACATGATTTTAATGGTCTGTTTTCCCATTTCTAGGACATTGTAGCCAACATCAAAAGAATCACCACTTTGTTCAGTGAATAATTCGACAGTGTTATTCCAGTTAGTGATGGCTCCTTTTCTAACAAACCACACAGTACAATGGAAATACTAGCCTGAATACCAGGGAACTTGGACTTTACTTATAATATATTAGTTGAGAAACCTTCAACAATGTCCTTATATCTCTGAGCTCTCACTTATGATTTTAAGTGAAAAGAAACAATTCCCAATATTTAGGTGCTTTAAAGAAATAAAAAATACAGTGTTGTGTGGCATGCCTGCTAACAAAATCAAAAAGGATTGGACAAGGTACTGGAATGTATGATTTAGCCAGTGAGATAGCTAAATAATGTGTAAAAGGAAAGGTGTCAGACTGAATAAAATTTGCCAGGTGGAAAACTGGCCACCACGATCCCTGGAGGGTGGGCGGGCGCAGGCGGGGCTACCTTAGGCGAACCCCCCACCAGAAAGGCCCCCCTATGTCCCCAACCTTGGAAGGTGTGCTGGGCATGGGCAGGGCTCCCTTAGGTGACTCCCCCACCCAGACGGCCCTGGAGGTCCCGGCCACATGGCCTTGACCCCTGAGAAAGTGGGCAGGCACTGGCAACACCCCCCACCCAGAAGGTCCCTGGAGGGCTGGGCCAATTGGCCCCAACCTGGGAAGGTGGGCAGGCTCGTGCGGAGCACCCTTAGACCACCCTGGGCAGGTGGGCAGATTTGGGCGGGGCTCCCTTAGGAGACCCCCTTCCCACCCAGAAAGAAAGAATTTTCATCACTAAAGAGTGCCTGATCCCACATCCTCCCAAAGCCACACATACTCTCTTCTCTTATTAAAAAAAAAAAAGGGGGGGGCAAAAAAAAGAAAAATATTCAAGAGGGGTTAAGATGGCCCTAGCGGCACCTAAAATATTGGAGATGCAGAGAAAACATATACATCTGAACTGGGACTTTTGGAAAAATTCCCTGAGAAGGAGGACTGCTGCTTCTCTACATCTTTAAGAATCCTGGACATCACCTATAAGGAGAGAGTCTAGCGGAGACCTAGGAGGAAGGCGGTGGCAGCAGCAGTGACCAAGATGGTGGTGGAGACTTGTCTTTGGGAGAGGCAGACATCTGACCCAACCCACCCTGATCCTCTGAAGAAATTACCCCAAAGGTTGAATGCTACTGTCCTGCATGCTTAGCAACACTGGACATTATGCAGTATGGGAAAAGAGCTTGGGAAAGATTTGAAATGGTGGAGGCAGTCGCATTGGCAGTGGCAAATACTTAGGGGAGGCAGAGATCTGACGTAATACACCTGGAACTTTTGAAGAAATTACCTCAGAGGCAGAATACTACCACCACACACCCTTGGGAATGTGGGACAACCTGCTGGGTGAAGAGGGTGCTCAGATCAGAGCCTGCGGAGCGGTTAGGTGCCAGGGCCAGCGAGCCCGGGCTTGAAGCCTGTTGTGAGGCTTGGATGGTGCTGAGGCCTCTGAGGCTGGGAGAGGAGCCAGCCAAGGGGTTAGTTCGGTGCGGGGGCCAGGGAGGCCAGGATCAGGGCCTCCCATGAAAAAGGCCAGTGCTGGAGCCAGTGAGATCGGGATCAGAGTCCTCCAGGTGGCCAGGCCACTACTGGGGCCATCAAGTGTGGGATCAGAACTTGCAGTGCAGCATGCACAGAGAAATAGCACAGAAAATAAAATCCAGATGCTTCCCCTAATTAGCAAGAACTAGGAGGAAAGGGGTAACAGGAGGAGGTCAAGTAGTAGAAAGGGCCCTATTGTAGAGCAAGTAAGGTGACCAATCAGAGGGGAGGGGATGGGGAAGGATGGAATCTCTTTAAAACTCATGAGGTGCATAAACAATTATATCAAAGGTAATCACCAATTAAGCATGAGATCAAGGGAGGGGGAGGGAATGGGATGGGGATTGGATGAGGGCTAATTGGATGATATGTGCTTGGATATCCTCTCAAGTCTTGTATTCCAAAGTGATGTATGATTACAAAAAATAATAATAATTGCAAAAAAAAAAAAACTGGTCACCAATGTTCCACAGAAGTGGCCCATTCCAGACCCTCTCTCTAGAATGTGCCCCTCAGTCCCATGTGGTTCTCCATCCTTAGGATGAGCCTCTTCTAGACCCTTTCTCCGAAACATAACCAGATTTTTTTTTCTCTGAAATGTAACCACATTATCATGGCCTTCTTTCACACTGTGCCCCATTTCCCTAAATAAACCTCTTACACTCCCTTATTTGTGCTTTCCTTTTGAAAACTTTTAGAAAGAGCAAGAATACCCCTAAAACAATTTATTTCTAGGAGAGATGATCATCCTATAAAAATGCCTTGTCTCTTTCTATATGAAGTAGGCTAGAAAAACTAAAATGTTAGGTAGAAAGGAGACAGATTGGAAAAGAAAGAAAAATATAGTTTAAAATTTGGAAAGGTCATAATATCTAATTCCTATAGGGTGTGTCTTAGGCACAAACCTTATGAGCCCAAACCCTTGGTCACAATGGCCCTTTTCTCTACCTGAGAATCCTGAGATGCATAGTAAACAAAGAATCCATTGGAGGGACATGGTTGGATATCTACCAGCCACCACCTATTGGTTCTAGAAGGTGAAAGTCCAGACCCCAATCCAGTCATGTGTCCCTAGTCACCCTGTGCTCTAGGACCCCTATAAAGGAAGGACCCCAAAGACCCCCTGAGCTTCTTGAGCCTCTCATGCTTTTGAGATGGCCAGTGTTTCCCCTGAACATGTATCTTTACTTAAATTAGAACCTCTGTATTTATCTCTGACTGGAATGTGATGAAATTCTTTTCACCTTGGAAGCCAAGAACCCATAGAAGTTATTGTGTTTCTTGTGACATATTCTTTGGCTAGCCCAATGTGGGGCATCAGAGATGGGCATTTGTAAGTCCATTTATGGCATATTCTTCGGTGCTCAAGCACAGAGCTTTGGAGAAATTGGCATTTGTAAATCTACTGAAAATATTTGGGTTGTTTTTAATCCCTGTTTTCAAATGTTCTATTTGTGTATGCAAATCATGGTGAGTATTAGGGGAGCTCAGACATGTATGAACTAGACAGTGGGGCCAAGCCTGTGGAGATCACTAAGCTGCCTTCTTCCCTGATAAAGGAGTGTGGGCCAGAACCATCTCTCCACCTCATGCTGGGGCCCACTTCAGCTTGAGCCCTAGGATTTGCGTAGTCCACAGTTACGTGGGCAGGCTGGATGTGGTGGTTAATGCTTGTAATCCCAGTACTTGGGAGGCTGAGACAGGAGGATCACGAAGGTTCAAAGCCAGCCTCAGCTACTTAGTGAGGTCCTGTTTTCAAATAAAATATAAAAGGTCTATAAGTATAAGCTAGAGGAGAGGTAGAAGACCCCTGGATTTCTTCCCAAGTACCACACACACACACACACACACACACACAACCAAATAACACAAGAAAGCAAAACAAAAAAAACACAGTTGTGAAGGCAATTGCCCCCACCTCCTCTGGCTACTTGCAGGGAGTTAGCAAGCACCTGGCACAGGCAGTTGCCATCTCTAGCTTAGTTCCTGCCCACCTGTCTCTCTCATGCCCCCTCTCTTCCTGGCCAAGCCCTTTCTCTCTTAAAGGGGCCCACA
Organism: Muscardinus avellanarius; assembly: GCF_963383645.1. Taxonomy (NCBI): domain Eukaryota; kingdom Metazoa; phylum Chordata; class Mammalia; order Rodentia; family Gliridae; genus Muscardinus; species Muscardinus avellanarius. The sequence continues at coordinate 49,436,106 of NC_137799.1, forward strand.
CTTTTTAGTCTAAACAGAACATATATTTGGACCCTGGCCCATTTTAGCCAATATTTTTACTCCTTAAGCCTTTTATTATTAGGGTGAGCTCTAAATTGTTTCTTTGGTCTCATTCCTCTAGCTAAGCCATTTGATCACATGGGTACTGGGGGCACTTTCATTTTGCCTTAACTAAAGTATGTTAAAATATTTGTTTTCTCTGAAAAAGAAAACCACCTCACCTTGCTTAGACTGTTAAGCAAGAAACAAAGCACCTACTGTAAACAGAAACTTAAAATATGTTTTGTTTTAATCTCTTAATATTTAAATTTGTTTTTATCTAGTAATATCCTCAAAAAAGAACTTTACAAGTTATATAAAAATTGTTCACCCTGCTTTTTAGATTGTTTGCCTAGTTTACATGTATTAGGTTATAGATTCTTAAGAGCATTCAAATTACTAGGGATGAGATAAACTTTTTGTTTGTTTGTTTATTTGTCATTTTCTGGAGGAGCTAAAGAGAGCCTGAGTCTGGAGAGAGTCAAAGAGGTCACCCTGATCTGGTAAAAGCTGCACATTGGATTATGCATGTATTTTCAGTGATGGCAGCAGAAATGAACTGAAGTGGTTTGTATGGACTCTGGGCTGCAACTCTGTGACAGGGATGCCTAGTTACAGGAGATTGTCAGCATGAGGGCACTGACTGGCAAGTACATCTGGGTGCAGTTGGATATTTCACGGCTGGGATCCTGGTCGTGGATGATATTGGCAGCGAGATGAGAACAGGCAATAGTCTGATCCCAATTGTCTTTTGTTCTATCTCGTTTGTTCTAAAATCCTAATTCTGTGCTCTTTTCTCTTTATGTTTTCAGAAGGAAAAAAAAAAAAAACTTTAAAGTGTAAAAACAAGATCATGAGTAATTCTGCTTCTATCCCTAAAAACTCTTCCCTTTGAGTTTTATATATATTAAATAAGTAAAAAGCAAAAATAAAAAAACTTCTTAGTTCATGTTACTTGAGGTTTTTTGTTTGTTTGTTTTGCTTGTTTGTTTGTGGTACTGAGGATAAAACCAGGGGCATTATTCCTTCAAGCTATATCCCCAGCCCTGTTTTTTATTCTTTATTTTGAAACAGGGTCTCACTGAGTTGCAACGGGCCTCACTAAGTAGCTTAAACTGGCTGCCAGTCATGATCATCCTGTATCAGCCTTCAAAATGCTGGAATTACAAATGTACACCACCATGCCAAGCTTGACTTGAATTTTTAATAAGTTTAAGTTTGTTGGTAAAGTCAAAACAAGAGATGTCATTAAAAGATTAACAGATTTTGTTTTCCTCAGGTTAAGCCAATTACTATTATATTGTCTGTTTCTAGAGATGTCTAAATTACAACTTTCATTGTTTCATTATTTTTTAAGGTTTACTTTGTTAAAGTAATGGCTTAAAGTACTGACTGGCTATTAAAATGGGTAAATTAGGTAAACATATGTAAATAAAGTATGTCTAAATAAGTTAATAGCTATATATATATATATATATATATATATATATATATATATACTAAATGTGCTGTTTATCTAGGTTCATCTAAATATTTCATGAAAGCTTATAAATTTAAGGTATATGGGTTTCATATATGTACGTGGGCTAACCAATAAGGTGATCTCTTTATGAACTGTGCATTGTATTTTTATCTTAAGTTACTAAAACTTTTGTCAACTATGTTAATGCAATTCAAAGACCCATCATTAATACCTGGCTTATATATGTTTGCCTTGATTGAGTGTCTTATTATTGTATAAGAGATATACTACTGTTTATCAGCTAATAAGTTTATTTCTGGTTATTAATACTGTTCTCTAAACTTATAAAAATCTAGAGCTATTATATTTTTTTCAATACTGTTACCTTACATAGACTTGTAGTTATAGTTCCCTTACTGAGCCAGTCTAGTATAAAAAGATTGGGCCAATTTTCAGAGGACCGAGATTTACAAATGATTTTCAAAACCTGGCTATTATGTTGTCTAAAAAAGTGAGGAGATGTAAATCCTGCCATGTTTCTGGGACCTCAGACTCCCATTAATCAGGTTTTAAATTTGGTCTTTGGAGTTTTAAACAACAGAGACAAGGTAGATGAAATTAAGAAACAGAGGATATAAATACAAACACAGGGACAACCCAACTTAATTTCCCTAGCATCAGGTAATAAATCCCCACTCCCTGAGAGATACCCAAAGGCTCCTTCTGATATGTTGAGTTCCTCTCTTCCCCCATAGGACCCCATGTTGGGGAAAGGAGATGGAACCCCAGAAGCCAGAAGCAGAGACTCCAGGTGTCACGAGACTCCAGACATTATGGGGGAGACTCTGAGATTCCAGATGTCGCAAGAGGTTTGGCCACTAGCCCCACCTTAAGACCCAGCTAAATAAATACCCTCACTTCCTCTCTGTGGTGTGACTCTGCCAACCAACCGTGACTCTAATGACCATGACTCTGCTGTCTGCATGACTCTGCTGCTTGGTCATCAGGCCCTTCCCCCATGGTTGGCAGACCTTTCATTAAGGTGCCAATTTTAATTAAAGAGGCTGGTGTTTGCCTCCTTTGTGACCCCCAACTCAATTTTAACATTACATCCGGTGCCAAAAGCCTGGACTGAAAAAGCAGCTCTACACCTGGCAGCCAAGGTGCTTAAGCAAGGAGACCAACCAAAACATCTCCAACCATGGTGGACTGGGCCTTTTACAGTGATTCTTACCACACCTATTGTAGCCAAACTACTGGGGAACCCCAAATGGCATCACCTTACTTGGCTAAAAAGGGCTCCATTACAACAGCCTTATGACAAATTCTCCTGCACATTGTTGGGGCCCACTAAGCTCTGTTTTTCTTGGCATAATTCTTTTTAATGCTTTTATTTCAGCAGGCCCACTTGTTTATATAGTGAGGTGTTCTCCCTCTCTGGATGCCAGACAGTCATAAGTATTAAACTCTCTAAAATCTGTTACTAATGCTTCTGACCCAATAGCATAATGTCTAAATTTTCATCAGGGTAAGCGAGATTCTAAAAATATGATATTGACAATCTACCTCATATATGGAAGAGTTCCAAGGGCCAGAAGCTGATGGGCTCCTTCCTTTCCAGGGACCTGTTCTCATGATTTTCCTTTTCTTTTGATAGCTCCTTGTCTGCTAAAATTCATTCAAATGTGCATTGCTGAGCTGTTCAAGGTATGCTTCAATCAACTTCCACTACAGCCAACTCCCACCTGTCCACTTCTGAATGACCTGACCTCTCCTGGCCAAGGGACCCCCTACTACATCCCCTGACAGCAGGAAGTAGTTATTGACTCAATTGTTGTCCAGTATCACCAAAGGGATGTCATGATAGGCCCTCCCTTCCCCCACAGTACCCCTGTAGGGGCAACAGGAGGTGGAACCCCGGAAGCTATAAGCAAAGATGCCATGAGAATCCAGGTGTTGCGATACTCTAGACATCTTGGGGCAGATTACAGATGCTGAGAAACTCCAGATGTCCCAAGAGGACTGGCTGCTAGGCTTGCCACAAGTCCCAGCTACATAAATACCCTCACTTCCTCTCTGTGGTGTGACTATGCCAACTGACCATTACTCTACTGACTGTGACTCTGTTGACCACATGACTCTGCTGCTTGGTCATCGGGTCCTTCCCCCACAGTCAGCAGATGCCAGCTTTAAATAAAGAGGCCTTTAAGAACTTGGCTGGTGTTTGCTTCCTTCGAGACCCCCAACTCAATTTCAATGTTACACCTTCCAGAGAAAGGGAAAGGAACTCGAGGCCTGGCACCTGCCATTCCTGCAAAGCACCTGGGTATTTGGTCAAGGACTCCCTAAATAGAGTTAATGGGCACCTGGGTTGTGCCCCCTCTGCAAAGAGGAAAAACACTGAGAGGCATGATTGCTCTCACCTCTGAGGGGAAATGAGTGCATCTGCTCCCATCAAAGCTGCCCTCAAAGACTGAGGATGTCCAAGACTCAATAAAGCCTCCTATGATTACTCCTCTACTCAGATGAATATCACAACAGAAAAGACTGGGTGACACTTGACATGGCAGGTAAATATGTCAACTTTCTTTTAGATATGGAGCTTAGTTTTCTGCTTGCTTTGTCTCTCATAAAATTCTTGTCTAAAAAGACCTGTATTGTAACTGGATTTGGCAGCACCCCAAGGCCAAATAGATTTACAATATCTTAAACTTGTAAAAAGATGATTTAGTCTCTTCTGTTATGCTAGCATGCCTGATCCTAAGGATCAGCTTCTAAACATGATGTAAAATAGTTTACTGATGGGAGGAGCTACATGAGTGATTGAACTCAGAAAATTAGGCTACACAGTAATAAGCCTTCAGAAGGTAAATAAAGGAATAGACACTACCCCCAAATATGTTAGAGCCCTGGTTATGCTTACTGCTCATTATGTGTCAAAAGTATAATCAGTGATTATGTCTTACTCAAACCTGATAAAAGGACTTACCCTTAGATCAGCTTCTCCAAAAGTAGAAGATTCTTTTCCAAGTTCTTAGCACTCTTGCAGCTGTAAAACTATAGGAACACAATTCTTGGATTCATGTATCTAGAAATAAACCTGTTCCTCTTGAGACTTTATAGGAACAAAGCCCTAAAATCAGGAGCAAGCTTCTAGATGCTGATAAAACCTGTGAGCACTACTCCTGTAGTTTAAGCCTTTGGAAACTTAAAAGTATTATTCAAAAGGAATAAGAAGACTGGATCAGAATAAGTTTTAAAAGTGCCTGTTAAGTTTGCAAGATAGTACCCACTTCCAGTTCATCTAAATTACCTTTGTGGATAGCCACCTTTGCAAAAATGATTGAATAACATCTTGGTGGGATGAAAGTTTCCTTTACTTGGCTAGTATACTTTATATTGGTATACTATTCTGTTGTTTGATTTGTTGTTGTCTAGGGCTAATATCTCACATGTTTATGCCTTCTATTCTAAAACATCAAAGGATGATGGTTCTGTAGCCAGAAAGAAAGAAAGAAAGAAAGAAAGAAAGAAAGAAAGAAAGAAAGAAAGAAGTGGAAAAAAGATAAAAGAAAAAAACCAGATGACCACCTCCCATCTCCTTTAGTCAGAATGAGACTTTTGGTCTCTGGATAGGCAGGGTCAGTGTCCTCTTGTAAACTGTTGAAAAAAAAAATTACAGAAGTCAAAACTTCCTCCTTTGTCAACCTTTATGATTAAGGGACAAAAATCTTAGGGAGGAAAATGAAGTAGAATAGAAGAAATAAAATATTAGGTAGAAAGGAGACAAATTGGGAAAGAAATAAAAATATAGTTTTAAAATCTGGAAAGGTCATATGTCTAACTCCTATAGGGTGTGTCTTTGGTAGAATTGTCATGAGCCCACACCCATAATCACAATGGCTCTTTTGTCCAGCTGATATTCCTGAGATGCCTAGTAAAGAAAGGATCCTTTAGGAATGACAAGGTTGGATACCACCCAACTGCCACCCATTGTTTCTAGGAGGTGAAAGTACTGACCCCAATATGTTACGGTTTGGGGGGTGAGGGCTACTGTTTTGAAGAAACTGTCCCCAGGGATCGTTGTTAGACCCCTGGGAATAATTTCCCAATAAAATCACAAAAAAACCCCACCCAAAACAGAAAAAAATGTGGGTTCTTGTCCTAAGCTAAGGATAAATACACATTAGCCCAGACTCTTGCTGAAGATTTAAAGAAGTTTATTAAAAAGATAATAAACAGAAGATAGTTACAGCTCCATGCAAGAATGGCATGGAGGGGGGGGGGGGTTCAAATGAATGCCCCACCAAAGATACAACATGTGGACTGGACATTTTATACACAACACCCTTCATCTTGTACATGCAATTCTGTTGTAGTAAAAACCCTGTAAGGTTCCTCCCCTTACCCTGTACAAATGTCCATCCTCTCCTCCCATCCTAGCTGGTTTATTATGTAAATCTGTCTTTAGAAAGAGGAAGTCCTAGCTCCCCTTTCCTATGGACTTGCTAATTACTTTTAGCTAAGTCCATCTAAGTTTCAATAGCTGTTTGCTTCCTGACTGAAACCAAGACCAAGTCTTCCTTTCCCCAGGTCTGCCATTTTGACACAATTATTTTTGAAATATATCTATTAATAATCAGAGCTTTCTCAAATCTTCCTAAGCCATTCCCAATACTGGTACACATTCCAGCCATGTGTCTCTAGTCACCCTGCAGTCGAGAACCCTTATAAAGGAAAGATCTAAAGATTCACAGAGCTTCTCAAGCCTGTAATGCTCTGGAGCCTATCACACTCTTGGGCTTCTCATATTCTCTAGATGACCAGTGGTTTCCCTGAACATCTATCTTTACCTAATCCCTCCGCATTTATCTCTGACTGGTGCATGTTGAAATGCTTATCACCACAGAAGCCAAGAATACACAAAACTTATTGTGTTTTGTGTAACATATGTATCCCTTATTTCAGTCAAGTTGCCTCCTAAAATTAACCATTACATGTACACTAGATCAACTTTAACAACTCATATAAAATTCAATAGCTATTGTAGAGTATAGAAGAAACCAGAGACCAGGTTTTTAGATTTATCCTTTAGAAAAACTCTACTATTCAAGATTGGGCCAGTTTTCTTCCTAAAACTTTATACCATATTTCATAAAAACAGTTGAGAGATAAAGAAAATTTTAACATATGATTTAATCTGTTTAAAATATTTTTAAAAATTGTCAAGATATTTTAAATCTCCATATTTTCTCTTTTAATTGGTGTTTTATTTTTATGCTAAAATTTTGTTGCAAAGGCAATAATATTTTGTTTATAGTTTAGAAAAATACTTTCATTTCTACCTCTTTTCAATCTTCATGCAATTTTTCTCTTTAAATCTCATGTGAAAATATGTAGTATTGTTCAGCTTTGTTTTGTTCTGTTATTAGTTTTTCTTACCATTATTTTTCAGCTATATTTCAGTAGTACTGACAATAACTTATAGTCTGCGAGATATTACTCTAACATGGGAGACCCTGTGTATGGGTATATTAAACTAATAAACAATCATATCTGAGGTAGGATAAAAATGAAATATTAGGTAAAAATGAAACAATTGGGAAGAAAAGGGAAAATATAGTTTTAAAATCTAGAAACTTCATAATCCTTAGCTTTACCTCACAAAGCCTCCTCTTTCTTAGACAAAAACCTTTAATGGGCCACAGTCTTAATTTTAATAGCTGACCTGGCCTGTTATTTTCTTAGGCAAAAATATTCAAAATGCCTGGCCTCTACACTTTTAATAATAATAGTCCATCTGTCCTGTCTTTTAATTGGGTTCTCAATAGGCCTAGTCAAACTTTTTAATCATAATGACCTTGCTTCACACCTGAAAGACCTAAGATGCTTAAAGGAACTAAAAATCCCAAGAAGAAAGTCTCACATTTATCAAACTCTGCATCCCATCTTCAGGCCTCAACTTCCTGGAAGAAAAAATATCCCATGGAATTCTCACCTTTTGTTAAACTCAGCAACTATCAATTAAATAGTGAGAACCTAAAAATGCAAAGAAAGAAGACTGGCCATTCCAATTCCCCATTCCTGCCATGAGTCCTTAGCCATCTACCCCCTCCCTGGGTCCCCTAAATGAAATGGATTACAAAGATCTCTCCCCTTCCCAATACAGGGTATTGACATTGGTATTCTCACATATATACTTAATGTCTATTTAGTTTTTCATTGACTCTCAGTCTTACAGACCCCTTCCCCTAAACCACCTCCCTGGCTCCACTAGAGTTTCTCCTTCATTATCCAAAGTCTCTCTGGTATCCTATTTAGTCCTTAGCTTCTGCATAGGGGTGGGGGTGGGGGGGTATGGCCCTTCATTTTCTGTGACTGGCTAATCTCATTTAACATAATGTTCTCCAGGTTCATCCATTTTCCTGAAAATGACATAATAAAATAAAATATTAGGTAAAAGGAAGCAAATTGGGAAGAAAAGGGAAACTATAGTTTTAAAATCTAGAAACTTCATAATCCTTAGCTTTACCTCACAAAGCCTCCTCTTTCTTAGACAAATTATCTTTATTGGTGAGTAAAATTCCATTGTGTGTATATCCCACAATTTTGTAATCCATTCATTTGTTGATAGCCAGCTAGATTGTTTCCATAATTTGGGCACTGTGAATTGTGCTGTATAAATATAGATATTTATGTATTAATATGATTTTCTGATTTTATTCACTTTAAAGCATCACTAAAATAAAATTGTCAGATTTATATTTCTTATTTTATGTAGTCAATTACATACTTAGTGATATTGTGTTTATGTCTCCCAGAGGTTTATTTTTCAATATTAGTGTTAAAAATTTTTTCTAAATCATCCCAACAAGTTTATTCTTTCTTTTGTCTGACACTGTTGCTTTAACTAGCAGATTGATGAAGGTGAGATTTATACACCTTTTTATTGGGGGGGAAGTGGTACTAGGAATTGAACCCAGAAGCATTCTATGTCTGAGTTATACCAGTTAAGATTTATACACCTTTTTATTGGGGGGGGGGTACTAGGAATTGAACCCAGAAGCATTCTATGTCTGAGTTATACCAGTTATACCCCTAACCCTTTTGATTTTTTTTTTTTTTAAGCAAAGTCACAAAGTCTCACTAAATGGCTGAAGACTTTGCTAAATTACTGAGGTTGGCTTCCAATTTACAATCCTTTTTTAACTCGGTCTCCCAAGTACTGGGATTTCAGATGCACACCACTGTACCTGGCTGGTTTATATAACTTTATACCATTCGGAGCTGGGACCAGGAAGTGATTACTATTAGTTCTTTATATAGTAATCAACTATAGTTAGAACAACTTTTCTTAATAATTAAATGTGCATTTATCATTGCACTCTACCAGTTATAGTTAGATATAGAATGGCCCCTGAAGAGCTCATAAATTGGTGTTTGAAGTTGATGTAATTGAGTAATAGGGGTTGTAATCCCAGAAATGAATAAATCCATTGTAATGAGCTAGTGGTTGCCTGGGCTGGTAGGGCATGGCCAGCGAAGGTGGGACCCTGGGGATACAGTCTTGGGTTTTATATATTTCCTCTTCCCCTCTCTTGCTTTCGTGCCTTCATGTTGTGAGAGTGAAGCCTTCCTCTCTCTGCTTCCCAGCCCCTGCCATGCCTAGAGATCTATGGTCCTCAGGCTCATATGAACTGAACCCCCAAATCCCTAAAGAAATGCTAAGCAAATAAATTTCCCTTTCTCTAAATTATATGATAAGGTCTTGGATTATCACAGTGAGGATACTGACTAAGACACTCACATACAAAGCTCAAAGAAAAATTACTAGTATAATCATAACTCAATGAAACACTCTTGTGGTAAGTCTCTCTTCTAATTCCACTAAACACTGGTCATTAAGGTCCCCCCACCCTCAGCTTTCTCGAGGATTTCCTCCATATTTAGCTCTTATCCTACTTGTTTAGAGATTTTGTTTTGTTTAAAATTTTCATACCTACTTTCCTTGAGCATTCAAATCTTCCCTTGAGTTTCTGGCCTATATTTTTTATTCTTCACTAGTTTTGAGTGCTAATATAGGCATATGCTCCTCTTCACTTCTGTGTAATACTTTCATTCAGGTAAAAAGAGCCTAAAATATTCCCATGTCACATCTTGCCTAGAAATTTCTAAAAATTTCATGTTTCTTTTTTGTGTGTGTGATACTGGGGTTCCTGGAAGCCCTTCTACCTCCAGGCTACACTTCCAGATCTATTTTATATTTTTCTATTTTTGGAAACAGGGTCTCTTAAGCCAGCGCAGCTGGTTTCGAACCTGTGCAATCCTCCTGTCTCAGCCTCCCAAGCAGGGGGCATTATAAGTGTGCACCACCATGTCCTGCTAAAATTTTATGTTTTGAAAAACAATTAAATCAATAATTTTAGCCTTGCCAGGCATGGTGGTGCATGCTTGTAATCCCAGCACTTAGAAGGCTGAGACAGGAGGATCACACAGGTTTGAAGACAGCTTCAGCTACTGAGTGAGGCTCTCAGCAACTTAGTGAGACCCTGTTTCCAAATAAAGTATAAAATAAGCCTGGGAGGATAGCACTGAGGTAGAAAATCCCCTGGGTTCCACCCCCACTGCCACAAAAAAAAATAATTTTAGCCTTTTAAGAAATTATTTATGAACAAAAGATGAAGCAAAAAACTCTTCCAGTAAAAGTAATGATCTAGATAATATTTTATTATAAAAACAAATGGATTTTAAGCACTGAAAATCTGTTTTCATTAAATAAACATTAATTGTTGAAATCCTTTTGTGTGTTTGTGTGGTACTGGGGATTAAACCCAGGAGAATTTTACCTCTAAGTTACCCCCACACCCCCATTTTAGTCTTTTATTTTGAAACAGGATCTCACATAGTTGCTGAAGGCTTCACTAAGTTGGTGAGGCTTTCATTGAGTCCATGATCATGTCTCAGCCTCTCAAATACTCAAAATACAAACATTTGCCACCATGCCTGGCTCTAACACTAATTATTAAGGTGGACCTAGATGAGGTTTAGGGCTGTTAGCCATCTAAGATCTGGCCTCCAAAAGAGTAGTAGAGCAAAATTTGACCTTCTTTTGAGTATCCAATTACTTACAGACATTTTTAAAAGTCCAATGTCAGAGAAATAAATAATATCTATATATTCTTCAGGTGTAACATTTGATATATGCAATATATATTTTTATTTGATATCCTTAATGATATGTGTAAGAAATTTGAACTGGGTTCAATAGTATGTTATTTCCTAGGAACCAAATATCATCCCTACTATGTGCCCCAGAATTTGATCTTATTTGTAAATAGCATATTCATGGAATTACTTAAATTTAGATGAGTTCATACTAGATCAAATCCTATTATTGGTGTCCACAGGAGAAGGCCAGAGAAAAACACAAAGAGATATGAAATGGAGAGTAGGATGTGAGGATGGAAACAGGAATTGTAGCAATGCATCTAAAATGAAGAGCACTGTGAGTTGCTAGTAACCAGCCGAAGATGGGACAAATGTATGAAAATCACTTCCCACAGACTCTCTAAAAGTAACCAACCTTCCCAGCATTTAGGTTTTGGACTTCTAGAACTAGAAGAGAACAGATTTCTTTCATTAAGTTGTCTAGTTTGTAGCATATTGTTACAGCAGTTCTCAGAAATTAAAGTTCTAGCAAAGCGTTGGAGCATAATAATTGTTTTTACAGTATTGCATAAGTGCTCAAGAATATGGGGCCAGAAGACATTAATGCAGCAATGTTTCTAAATTAGCAGCTAAGAGATTTGCTTACAGGTCACTACAGTAATGCAACATGACACTATAACAACATATATGTTTTTAAATATTATGATTTTTAGATGCATAATGCTTGCATAAAAATTTTTGACAACTTTTTGTCACTCTGCTCCAGCCAAGTATATACCAGACTCTTTTGGTCTTTTTCCATAAATTTTTTCCAACAATCACTAATCTGCTATGTTTTAGGACATGTAACCCTCAGGACTCCTTGTGGGAGCTAAAAGAATAGACAATTAATAATATATTTAATAAATAAAGAACACATCTGATAGTCCAGGGATTATTTGAGAATTATTTGAGTAGACTGGGCATTTAAGTTCTTCTGTGAACTAGCAAATAAGATATCAGCACCTATGTATTTGTACTGTCTTATTCAGCTTACTCTGGCTTAAAATATAGACCCATCTCTCAAAGCCTTCTTATCTACTGAAGCCAGGCCATTAAAATTAGCACCATAGTTGTCCTCTTTCTGTACCTTCCAGGTAATAAATGGCAATTTAGTTTTTGGGGGGTTGGGTGTGTTGTTTTTATTTTTTCTATTTAGTCTTCACTGATGGACTCAGATCCAAATCTTATAATCTAGGCTTATTCTTCATTAAGGGGGAAATGTAACCATTTATGTTTTGTCTTTTCTTTTGTTCTTTCTTTCTTTACATAAATCTTTTTTTTTCTTTTTTAGTTCTTTCAAATGTTTATTCTTTACTTTTCTGATACCATTTCCATGACACTTGGCTTCCTTTTCTCAGATACTCAAGAGATTCTTGCTGTAGTATGTTTTATACCAAATTCCTATAATATGCCAGCTGTTTCATAGGCAGAAAATTTGATACACACATACATATATACATACATACAAATAGATATATAGATTATGGATAAATAAATGACAGATGATAGATACATATATAAATACATAGATATAGCATGTACATATATATGATTTATATATGGGAAAAATATAATTTTACTTAGTAGATATCTTTATATAATTTTAAGCTATAAGAAATATTATAATTTTAAAAAGCAGAATTATATTACTTTGAATCTCACTATGACATATAATTATAATGCACTAATACAAATATAAACATAGAAGCAGATAGGGGAATTATCATGCATAAACTTAGTTAGAATTTCCATTCTATATAATTTGGTACAGAAACCAAAAATGAAGAGCTGAAGCTTTATAATAATTATAATTAAATATTGGATTCCTAATCAACATAGAGTTGCATTTTCTTTTTTTGAACATATCTATTTCATAGTAACAAAATAAATTTGAAGAATATAAAAACAATGATTTTTCCATGTGTCCCTAGTGTCTGAAACATCAGCATCACCAAGGAACTTGTTAGAAATGCATTCTTAGGTCTTATAGGATGCCCATGGCATCAGAAACTCTGGGAGTTGAGTCTAGACAACATCATTTTACCAAACTCCAGATAATTCTGATACATACTAAAATTTGAGAAACTCTGATTTAAACTTAGATGATAGAAAACTTATTCCAACATGAGTTATAAGAGTTGTTTTGAACTATTAAAGAGACCTTGTTGCTCATGTGTGTTTTGTCCACAGCTAAGAAGCAATATCATGTGAAACCTGGACCAATTTTTTCCTGAGAGTTGACTGGTAAGCTTTAGCCAATTTCACAAGCAAGTATGAAGCACAGCCATTTATTAAAAATTAAATTCATAAGTACAATATTAAAATAAAAGTAATATATCCTGAAAAATCATCAATTTCTTTTCTTTCTTTTCTTTTTTCTTTTTTTGTTTTTGGTGGTACTGGGGTTCCTGGAAGCCCTTCTACCTCCGGGCTACACTCCCAGACCTACTTTATATTTTTGAAATAGGATCTCTTAAACTAGCGTGGCTGGCTACGAACCTGTGCCATCCTCCTGTCTCCACCTCCCAAGCGCGGAGATTAAAAGTGTGTGCCACCATGCCCGGCTTGAGATCATCAATTTCTAATTATTTCATTTCATTTTCCTATTTTCTATGCTGAGGGTTATTCACAGTAGTTGTGCTCATACATTTCCTATTTACTTAGTGATGACATATTTATAGCCTAAATGTTGGAGTACTTACAATACAAAACTTGACAAACATCAGTCAGCTGTTAAATATTTTCTTACATATCCCTGGCTATGGTTGAAGATCACTAGAAATCTTACTAAAATTTCAATTGACTGACTGAATAAATTACATTGGAAAATAGATAAAAGATACTATTTAGAAATTACTAGGAAGCTGAAAATTTTTCATGCTGCTCATAGAAGCCAATGCTATTCATTTAATAAGACTTTTATTTGATTATAAAATATAAAAATATGGTCATTTTATTTAATCAAAAGTTTACTGTGCAGAAGAAAGGGTGAATGCCTAGAATTCAAACTTTGCAAAACTCTTTAAATTTTCTTCCTGTTAAATGAAACTTCAAACAGAACTACTTTCTGATTATCCATCACCTGTTTTTTTCTTGCTATGATGATACTTTTATTCATTCACTGTTTTTCCAGAAACATGAAATGGCTTTTGAAAAATTAACCTTTCCTAAATGTTATTATGAAATAATTGGTTTGTCAATTTTTGAAATGAGAAAAATAAAAGAAGAGGGTGTAGTAAAATGATTGAGGTAATTGGGCCTGCATATTTTATGTTTTGAATTAGTATTGTTAGGTGATTCTGGGAAGATGAAATCTCCAGCCTTGGGAAATCTGTATTCTGAAATGGTTTCCTTATCAGCCAAACTAATGAAGATGTCAGCAAATGGGATGAGGCTTGGCCAAATGGAATTATTTTCACCTCCATTCCAACTTTGGAAAGGTGTTAATCAGCACATTAATCTTATCAGCAGCTGAGAAGGAGGTTTTGGATGTGGCTATTCTCTGCTCCTCATTAGAAAAGACTGAAAAGATAATTATTCTCAAAATCCATATTATCTATTCTATGAAAAAAACTCTTTTACTAAAGTAAAGACTATTGCAAAGCAAAGACAGAGATGAATAGATGAATCAGAAAGTAAGAATCCTAAAGCAAGAATTTAGACTGAAATATATTTAGAACACGTTTCAAGTCTTCTGGAGCATTCAAGAGGGTAAAAGAATATATATCAACTAAACAAAGTCACAATAACAGAGCCACCACACCTGTTTAACAGAAAAAAATCACCCTAATTAAAAATAAAGTGAATATTTAAAAATTTCAAAATATAAAGTTTAAAATTATAAAGTAAATCACTGTGAATACAGTCTCAATATAAAATATATATGAGAACCTCTGCCTCATGCTTCATCTAAAAATAAATTCCAGTACAACTATTAAACCAAATGTCAAAGATAAAACACTAAAATTCCAGGAAATAAAATAGCAGAATACTTTTTTGATATGGTAATAAAAAATTTAAGAAAGCACAGAATTATCCAACCATATAAAACAATATATTATTTGGGTTTTATAAAAATTAAGAGCCTATGTTACTAAAAGTAAAATCAACATTATGAGAGTAAAGAGGCAAGAAGCAGGATGAAGAATATTAGAATGATCTAATAATAAAAAGTAATACCAAACTGTAGAGTTTTCTATAAATTAACAAAAAAGGAAACTTAATTTTGAAAATCATTCAAAATATCTAAGTAGACATTTTACTAACTACTATGATTTGCAATTAATGTGTAAAAAGGCACTCAAGATTTGTAGTTATTGGGAAAATGTAAATTAAGCCACAATGATAAAATTTTACATAATGATGTCAAATAAATGAAATTCTCATTTCCTACTTTCATTTGCTATTATATACACTGTTGATAGCAATTTCTATTAGTACAACTATTTTGGAAAACTATCAGTATTTACAAAAGTTGAACATACAAATACCCTACAATATTGCAATTCTACTCATATAAGCATATATTAATAGAAATATATAAAATATACTGACAAGACTTCAAGACTAAGAATGCCCATGCCTTTGACTGCATTATTGTACTAGCCTCAAAATAAAAATAACTCAAATGCCCATGTTCATTAGAATAGACTTAATAATATTGGAAAATATCCATAAGAATATTTAAAAAGCAAACTGGGTGTGGTGACACAGGCTTGTAATCCCAGCATTTGGGAGGCTGAGGCCTGAGGATCAAGGTTCATGGACAGCTTCAGCTACTAGAGATGCTCTTTACAATTCAGTGAGACCCTGTTTCAAAAAATAAAAAGACGAAAATATAGGGCTGGGGATATAGCTTGGAGGTACAATGCCCCTGGGTTCCATCCCTAGTTCCACAATAAATAAATAATAAAATAATAAAATAAAAAGCAAAAAAATGGATAACTGGTAAGTACAATATTCATTTTTGAAAAAATACAGACACAAATAGTTTCAAAACTCTAACTCCACATATAGTGAGTCAAAATACCAAGAGCTTGAGCGTGTATGTCATTGTCAGCATGACTTACATTATGATGTGAGACTATAATGCACCAATAAAAGCACACCAAAAATAAATTAACTAAAATAATAATAATAATAATAATAATAATACTTACCATGTTAGCTTTCTGTCACTGAAAACTATCTGAGAAAATCAACTTAAAAAGAAGAAAGTTTTATTTTGGCTCTTGTTTTCAGAGGTTTGTCTACAGTTGTTTAGTTTCACTGATTTTACAGTTAGGTTTCTTGGGTGGAATCATACTATCGCTGGATATATAGAAGAATGATATCTCCCCACAAACACAGTGGCAGTCTGTTTTTGTCCTATGTCCACAGTGTGTTTAATCTCACCTTAAATTTCAGAACTAAAATTTTGGCTTTCTATCACATTTCCGAGAGGTGATAGTGCCCCTGAGAGTTTTTTTTTTTTTTAAATCACCTAGCACTGGAATATGAGATCAAATGGATTTAATCTGATATGGCCTCCTATTATTCTCACCTTTACTAATCTTTTGATAGGTTTCTTCTCTGCATCTGAATCCCTGATTTCCCTTTTATTAAAAAAATTACTTTAGCTGGGCGTGGCGGCCCACGCCTGTAATCTCCGCGCTTGGGAGGCAGAGACAGGAGGATCGCGCAGGTTTGAAGCTAGCCGCGCTGGCTTAGGAAACCCTGTTTCCAAAAAATAAAATAGGTCTGGGAGTGTAGTCCGGAGGTAGAAGGGCTTCCTGGAATCCGGAATCCCAGTATCACCACCAAAAAAAAAAAAAAAAAAATTACTTTAGAAAACTTACATATGTAAGTGATTTCTCTATCCCTTTGAGATACAAATGTTTTACAAGCAGGGATGTTTTCTTCATAATACTAAGAGCCTTTCCTTTGAAATACCATTATCAGGAAAAACACTGCCCTACCTCCCAGTAGCCACAAAGTAGAAGTATAACTACAGTAAGTGCCAATTTGCAGTAAGAGATGGCCCAATTGCATTAAGTAGACACACAAATCTGTACTTTTGTGCTAGTTCATCTGCTTAAGAACTCTCATGCCTTTTGTTTCACAGATTCTCAATCACACTTCTCTATTGCAATAGTTTTGAATAAACTCTTCCTTGGCATTTGTTTTTATTGGTGCACTGTAATCATACATCTTGTTGAAGTTCTGTGTGCTAGAGGCATGCATGCACATAGCACTCATGAGTTTTTCTCTCAGTTCTTACACCACTCCTTTTCCCTCCCTATCTTTCAGTGTCAACACAATGATTGGCTTTGATAAGTGTGTGTATGTACATCAAACCCATTGAGGTATTTTCCTCTTCAAGTCTTTCCTCTCCTATCTCCCTCAGTTAGGTACACTTCTTCACTCTACTAAGATTTCTCTTCCTTTGTCTAGAGTCCCTCCTGTGTTCCAATTTCTCTATTGTTTCTGCATATGAGGAAGAACATCTGACATTTCACTTTTTGTGACTGACTAATCTTACTTAGCATAATATTCTCTAGATTCTTCCATTTCCCTGCAAAAGAAAATATTTTGTTCTTTATAACTGAGTAGAATTTCATTGTGTATATAATCCATAATTTTGTAATTCATTCATCTGTAGATGTACATCTCCATTGGTTCCACACTTTGACAATTTTGAATTGTGGTGCTATAATCATAGATATGCATGCATTAATATGGTAGTCTGGTTTCAGTTCTTTTGGATAGATACTCAGTATTGGTATAGCTGGGTCATATGGTAGGTTCATTCCCATTTTTCTGAGAATCCTCCATACTGTTTTCTAAAGTGGTTGCACGGATTTGCAATGCCACTAACAAAGTATCAGAGTTCCTACTTCTCAGGGATTTGTTAGTGTGTGTGTTTTTAATGATTATCATTCTAATTAGAGTTAGGTAAAATCTCAGAGAAGTTTTTATTTGCATCTCTCTGATTGCTAATGATGTTGAAAATTGTTCATACATTTATTAGCTATTTGTATTTTTTGGTAAAGTATCTAATTAGTTCACTTTCCCATTTTTTGGTTGAGTTGTTTTTCTGGTAGTAAATTTCATGAGTTCTTTATATATTCTAGATATTAGTTTTCTATCAGAGGACTAGCTGCCAAAGATCTTTTCCCATTCTTTTGGCTCTTTCTTAAAAACTTGATAGTTTCCTTTGATGAATAAAAGCTCTTCAGCTTAATGCAATTCCACATATTAATCCTGGTTTTAATTTCTTGTGCCTTTGGGGTCTTATCAAAGAAGATTTTAACCAATCCTGTATGTTGGAGTATTTGTCTTATGCCCTCTTAAAGTTAACTACAAAGTTAATTTTGTTCACATAAGAACAACAGAAAATCACCAAATAAATAACCTAGTGACATATACCTCAATGCCCTTGAAAAGCAGGAACAGTCTAATTCCCAAGCCAGTAGAAGACAGAAAATCATTAAAATCAGAGCAGAAATCAATAGATAACAAAAATTTTAAACAACAGATACAAAAAAATCAACAAAATCCAAAGATAGTTTCATGAAAAATAAACAAGATAGATAAACTATTAGCCAACCTAGCCAAAAGAAAGAGAATCAACCCAAATTACTAAAGCAAGAGATGAAAAAGGCAATAGTATCATAGACAGCATGGAATGCAGAGGATTATCAGAAACTATTTTAAAAAACTATACTCCAACTAAATATAAAACCTAGAAAAACGCGACAAATTTCTAGACACATACGGCTTTCCTAAACTTAATCAAGAAGATATAAAAATTTAAACTGACCAATAGCAATCAAATAAATTGAAACAGCAATAAAGAACCTACTATCACGGAAAAGCGCAGGTCCAGATGTTTTCCCAGACAAATTTTATAAAACCTTTATAGAAGATATAATCCCAATGCTTCCCAATATCTTCTCTGGCACTTTTAACAAATACTTAGTGCAATTTGATATCACAGAGTAAACCTATTGCTACTATGTCTCAAACTGTGAGGATCAGACTAATTAGTAATTTGGACTAAAAATGAATGCAATTGAACATTACAACATGGATTTGTTTAAATTCTTCATGAAAGTAGGGTATTAATAAGAAAAACAACAAAAGGAATTTAGATTTAAATTACATCTACATTTTTCCTTGAGTTATTTTTAATCTTTACTACACATTTTTATTCTCTGAAAGATCATTCTTTTTTTTTTTAATAGAAAATCATGTAGGTCACTGGCTTCCCAGATCAGCTATTTTCATTTCATAAGAGGTGGGGGTGAGTTTAGTCTAACATACTAGCAAATTCTGTTCAAATATGCTGGTATAGTAGCATTTTATTTACATACATCTCAAAACATGTGGACTTTTCTATTGATAGTGGGTCCAACTTTAGAAAAAAATAGAAACAGAAGGTAATAAGAGTCTACTAATGGAACCTAAGAGTCAAAGTTATCCAAAGTATGATACAAGTTCAGGATAATTGATCTCTAAATTTGCAATCTACTGAAATGCTTTAGTTTCAGTAAAATAAGACAAAATTGATTTTCTGTGTCTATTTTGCTTTTGCATCACCTGTGAAAAGTTTTGTTTTTTATTTTCTTTTCTCTCATACCTAGTGAGTTTTTTGTAAATGGTAGATATATGATAGAAAAGAACAAGTCCATTGGCTGAGGTTGTTCACTGCACAAAATCTCAGCCAAGGGCTAAGAAGCAGATGGAATCCTAATAGCAAACTCTTTCCTGGCTCTTAGCCACTTCTACCTACAGAAAAAATATAATTTTTCCAGCACATGAAAGCATCTTGCATTTTCTTAGGGAAGGTCCCTGGGAGCTGTAAGTATCTAGAATAGAAGACTTTTTCTAATTCCTCCTTTTTTTAGTGAAATCTCTCTTGCTAGCTCTTATTCAAATAAAATCAAACATTCAATGTAGACCTGGACCTGAAATGAGAAGATGGTAATTTAAACCATGAAGTAATATGTATTGCAAATTTGAAAGTACTGAGTCCAGAATCCCATGTCATCTTTCTTATTTTACCAACAACTCAAACCCCCAGTAACATTATACTTAACTCTTGCATTCCATTCCTTTACCTACAAAAGAAGCTGCTGCTAATGCCAGAAGTCCACAATAGTGCAGATTAAACAGACTGACAGATAAAGAAGTACTTGGAACTACTGAGACAAACCATGACTGGTGGAAGAAAATTTTGTATTTTGTTTGGTTATCATTTTTTTGTGGCTCACTTCTTGATTCTACATTTTCTTGGTCTGCTTCGCATCATCTCCTCCCTGCACATCAACCAAACGCAGCTTTATTACAAGCTTAGCCACCAAGGTCAGTCGCTCATCCCATCAGTAGTCACAGGATGTTTAAGATTGTTGTTGATCTTCTTTTTAAATTAATTTGAATTTTAATGAAATAATAGCAACTTTGCACATCTAACATAATGATTTACGGCACTGTGTTTACTTTGAAGATTTATTTTAAAAAAGTATTTGAAGGAGAACAAACACAAATCAAAAATAAATAAAACCATCACAAAAATTTATTGAGCAAAAATTTATTGAGAATTGCAAGAAGAAAATTGTTCGAGCAATTCCACTTCAATAATAGTTTGTTGGGTGTTCTGAAATACCTTCAACAAAGCCATCCAGCCATTGATTCTCATAGTAAAAGAGAATTAGAAAATCTCCAGAGCCTTGCCATTTTGCTTGTCTGGTCATTTACTCCATAGCTCCCTAAAATCTCTGAAAGACCTGATATTAACCTCACAGGTATTCCTGCTATATTTTTGTGTTATATTTTCACATTGTGTTCTGTAATGTTCTCTAGATAAGGATTAATAAATTTTTGCCTAGTACCCTTATTTAAAGATTATGTAACATTCTGACTTATAAACTAGTTTAATATGCATAATGATGATAAAGGTCAACACAGAAGTGGATCTTTTAAAATAACAGATAATGTGTAAAGATCTCTATCATCTACCATGTACTAAAATGAATGCTTTCTCCTAAGAACCCTATAAGAAAGATTACCTTTACTATTTATGCAGAATGAGGAAAAGTGATTATAAGGAGGAGGTCTTTGGATGAAAATGTTCAGGTTCTTAAGTACTACTCAGGAAAGCAATTGGCACTGGTACCTTTCTCTGACTATAACATTGGAAGATACTCATTGATCTATGTAATGGTTTGGATT
Source organism: Muscardinus avellanarius (assembly GCF_963383645.1). NCBI lineage: Eukaryota > Metazoa > Chordata > Mammalia > Rodentia > Gliridae > Muscardinus > Muscardinus avellanarius. Next base: position 49,457,029 of record NC_137799.1, read on the forward strand.
ATAATTTTTCCCTAGCTCTCATGGAAGGTAGCAATGTTGAAAGCCAGGCTTGGTTGCTAAGGAGAGGACCCTGGGGTTGTGGCTTTGAAGACTATATAAATTAGGTCCATTCCCCCCCCCCTTCTCTCTCTCCCTCTCCCCCTCTCCCCCTCCCCTCCATGATGTGAGAGCAGAACCTTGCTCTCTCTCTCTTGCTCTCTATTTCTACCCCCATGTTTTTCTGGACCTGGCCTGACACGGATTGAATCCTGAAATTTCCAAAAACTATGAGCAAATGAATTTTTCTTTCCCCCACTTGTGAGCTCAGGTGTTTCGATCACAGCACAGAGAAAACAGGACTGAAACAGTCTGTGAAGTCAGGGTGTACTGGAACCCTAGATTTTACCCTACTTCCTCATTCTACCCCGTTGCCTCCAGCTTATTTCACTTTGCTGAGCCCCGAATCCTCACCTGTCATCTGATTGAACAGAGTTGCACAATGTTTAATGTTCCCTTAAGGGTATAAACAATTGGCTTAAAATGTTTTATTTCTTTTTTATGAGCATTTTTTACAAACTATGAACAAAAGTTTGATAAGACTAAATAAACCATATATATATATATATATATATATATATATATATTTTTTTTTTTTTTTAAGAGATCTCCACAGAGTTTACTTTCACAGGTTGATTTTTTTCTTTATTGATGCATTGTAATCATACATTTGAAGTTCAAGGTGATAAATGCATATATGCACACAGAACTTGTGAGCCCTCCCCCAGTTTCTAACACACTCTCTCCCCATCTTTCTATGCTAGACACAGTTATTGGCATTGGTAAGGTTTTTTTCTCTTTTCTTTTTTTTTTTTTTTTTTTTTTTAGTTTTCATGGAAATTAAAGTGGAAAGCAACTCTTATTTGCAAGCTAGACTTCCAATTACAGATTTTGTCATGCAAATTTAAAGTTCAATTCTGGAAAAGAAAAGTAAAGGAAGGCTTAAAAAGAAAATTCCCTTTTGTCTTCATAAATGAAAGCTTTCTAAAATCCCAATGAGTAACAGCATTCTAATTTATCTTCACTGTCTTTCATCTGGAACCCATTCAGTTTTTCTCTAGCATGTTGAGGTTGGATGTGGAAAATCCATTATTTTTTTGCATTTCCTTTGCAAAAAATATAATATATATAATATATATATAATATAATATATATATATCATAAAGAAAAAAATAATTATTATAGAAAAAAGTCACTATTTTACATACTTGCTTAAGAAGTTTGTGTTGGTCTTTTATGGTGACAATCCAAAATGAATAACCAAAAACTAATATAAAGTATTATGTATTAAGCACTTTGCTACAAGCAAAGTACAACTTTTTATTTAGAATGAATTAAATCAATGCCCCTTGTAGTGAGACAGCAGGATCCAGCTCTGTCTTTGATTACTGCTTTTTTTATCAGCTCTTCTCATCCCTGTGACCAAAATGCTCAACAACAACTTAGAAGAGGAGAGGTTTACTTGTATAGACGGTTGTGGAGCTTCGGTGGTTTCAGTCCATGCTTGGCCATTTCTAAGTTTCTAAGGCAGAAAATACAGTGTCAAGGCTTGGCAGAGGGACACTGCTCCTATTCATGGCACCGGGAAGCAGAGGGAGCTAAAGGAAAGGACTAGGGATACATACAGCCCAAGACCAGTCTCCATGGCTCACCTTGTCCAGCCACGGCCCACCTCTGAAAATTCTTGCATTGGGAACAGGTTTCCAGCACTGAGCCTTTGGGAGGACATTCTAAACCTCAGCCCATTATACTCCTCCATGCAAGACTTATCTCTGTTGTTAGAGGGCAGGCTGGGCAGAAAGAAACACCTGATTTTATCAGTCTCTAAACTTCTACCTCAGGACTACTTTCCAAGCAGTCAGCCCTGGGAAAATTCTGAAGTTTTCACATCTTCTTCCCTCTCCTTAACTTCCCTTTTCTGTGGGATCAAGGACCTTCTGTAGCCCTTACTATCAGAAAGAAGCCTAGTGATTTTTTTTATCACTCTTCACTTAAGCAATTTTGTTATCATTCAAAAGGCATCTTGCATACCCTCTCCGCAGGAAAAAATTTTCTGGAACCACCAAATTAGACATTATTTTCTCTTTTCCTTCATGACTTGTTTGTTAATGGTTCTACTTAGCAGTCATAATCCTGGATTGTAATCCACTGAATAGAGTAGATACCAAGAAGATAGCTATAAAAGAGACAGGGATTTTACTCACATGTAGCTTGATGTTCTTGAAATGTGTTTGTGTGTGTACATGCATCTATATGCATGTATTACATGTACATATATAATCTATATGGTGATATAAAATTGTGACTGATATGAAGCAAAGAAATAATGTTCATGGGCAGAAAATCATCTTTGAGAAGGAGTTTCTCTGAAGAGTTCAGAGTAACTTAAATTATACAAGTTCATCTTACAACTACTTTTTATTATTCTATTATTTTTAAAAATTTTTTATTGGTGCATTATAGTCATACATCTTAATGGGATAAAAGACTTGTGGAGACATACATGCACACATCATCCAATTAGCTCGTACCTAAAGATGCGGTAATACTTGTATTGTTCTATTTATTTCAAAGTGTTTAATGTGTAATATCCTCTAAATAAATACTGGGTAATAAATAAATTGTTTATTTATACCTAATATAAAAACTATGATGGATTATCTTTTTATTTCAACCTTTAAAAGTGGAAAGCTCAACTCAATTACTTACTACATAAGGAAATTTGTATTAATTGTTTTTTCCTATCTGAGTCTCTTCATTTTTATTCGTGTATAAACAATAGTTTATGTGTTAACATGCATATATTGTTTTTTTTGTCATATTGATAACTAAACCTACAGGTGTTCTACCAAAGAGGGACTAGCCAAACCTTTTTATGTTTTATTTTCAAATAGGGTTTAAGTTACTACCTACTGGCCTTTGAACCTGCAATCCTCCTGTCTCATTCTTCCAAGTATTGGGATTATAGGCAATTGACACTGCATGCAACAACAGCATATATTTAAAAGAATCTTTTTTATAATTAAATGATATAGCATATTGAAAGTATTTGATGAATATCACATACTTTTTAAATTATGCTTTTATCCATAATGAAATTTCTATTGCACTGTCAACAGTCACAAAAACAAATCCTTGTGAAAAGGGAGCATGGGTAAGGTATTTTGTTTACTGTGGCCACATGCTTCTGGCTTAATTATTCCTAGCTGTATAACTTTTTTTTTTGAGGTACTGAGGATGGAACCCAGGAGCCTTCAAATCTGAGCTATACCACTTGCCCCAATTTTTATTCTTTATTTTGAAACAAGGTTTCACTAAGTTGTGTGTGTGTTGGGGGGCTCACTAAGTAGCTGAGGCTGTCAGCAAACTGTGATCCTCCTGTCTCAGCCTCCCAAATGCTAGGATTACAAGAGTGTGCCACCAAGCCCAGCTTCCAGGCTGTCTAACATTTATTTATTTTTTTTAATTAATTTATTTTTTAAATTGGTGCATTGTAGTCATATATCAATCACATTGGAGTACAAGACTTGAGAGGATATACAAGCACACATCATCCAATTAGCCCTCCTCCAGCCCCCGTCCCATTCCCTCCCCCTCCCTCCATCCCACACTTCTTTGGTGATTTACTTTGATACATTTGTTTATGTACCTCCTGCATTTTAAAGAGGCTCCGTCCTCCAGTATTACATACCCTCTGATTGGTCACATTAGTTGCTTCACTATAGGGCCCTTTCTATAGCTCAACCTCTTCCTGTTGCCCTTTTCCTCCTAGTTATTGCTGATTAAGAGAAGCGTCTGATTTATATTTTCTGTGATATTTCTCTGTGCATGCTGCGTTGCAAGTACCAATCCCATTCTTGATGGTCCCAGTAGTGGCCTGGCTACTCAGTGGACTGATCCAGACCTCGCTGGCTCACGCAGCGGCCTTGCCTCATGGGAGGCCCCAGTTCTGGTCTCGCTGGCCCCTGAACCGGTCAAACCCCTAAGCTGGCTTTGGTCCCGACCTTGGAGGTCCCAGGAGTGAACTTGCCTCACGCCAGGCTCCGATGCTGGCCATTGGCCCCTGCACCGGTCTAACCCCTTGGCAGGATTCCAATCCCGGCCTCGGAGGCCCCAACACTGGTAATGCCTCACGGCAGGCTCCGATGCCGGCCTCACTGGCCCCAGCACCGGCCTAACCCCTTGACAGGCTCTTATCCTGGCCTCAGAGGCCCCAGTACCAGCCTTGCCTCACGGCAGGCTCCGATGCCGGCCTCGCTGGCCCCAGCACCGGCCTAACCCCTCGGCAGGCTCTTATCCTGGCCTCGGAGGCCCCAGTACCGGTCTTGCCTTACGGCAGGCTCCGATGCCGGCCTCGCTGGCCCCAGCACCGGCCTAACCCCTCGGCAGGTTCCGATCCCGGCCTCGGAGGCCCCAGCACTGGTCATGCCTCACGGCAGGCTCCGCTGCCAGCCTCGTTGGCCCCAGCACCGGCCTAACCCCTCGGCAGGCTCTTATCCTGGCCTCGGAGGCCCCAGTACCGGCCTTGCCTCACGGTAGGCTCCGATGCCGGCCTCGCTGGTCCCAGCACCAGCCTAACCCCTCGGCACGCTCTTATCCTGGCCTCGAGGCCCCAGTACCGGCCTTGCCTCAAGGCAGGCTCCGATGCCGGCCTCGCTGGCCCCAGCACCGGCCTAACCCCTCAGCAGGCTCTTATCCTGGCCTCGGAGGCCCCAGTACCGGCCTTGCCTCACGGCAGGCTCCGATGCCGACCTCACTGGCCCCAGCAGCGGCCTAACCCCTCGGCAGGCTCCGATCCCAGCCTCAGAGGCCCCAGTACCGGCCTTGCCTCACGGCAGGCTCCGATGCCGGCCTCGCTGGCCCCAGCAGCGGCCTAAACCCCTCGGCAGGCTCCGATCCCAGCCTCGGAGGCCCCAGCACTGGTCATGCCTCAAGGCAGGCTCCGATGCCGGCCTCGCTGGCCCCAGCACCGGCCTAACCCCTTGGCAGGCTCTTATCCTGGCCTCGGAGGCCCCAGTACTGGCCTTGCCTCACGGCAGGCTCCGATGCCGGCCTCGCTGGCCCCAGCACCGGCCTAACCCCTCGGCATGCTCCGATCCTGGCCTCGGAGGCCCCAGCACTGGTCATGCCTCACGGAATGCTCCGCTGCCGGCCTCGTTGGCCCCAGCACCGGCCGAACCCCTCGGCAAGCTCTTATCCTGGCCTCGGAGGCCCCAGTACCGGCCTTGCTCACGGCAGGCTCCGATGCCGGCCTCGCTGGCCCCAGCACCGGCCTAACCCCTCGGCAGGCTCTTATCCTGGCCTAGAGGCCCCAGTACCGGCCTTGCCTCAAGGCAGGCTCCGATGCCGGCCTCACTGGCCCCAGCACTGGCCTAACCCCTCGGCAGGCTCTTATCCTGGCCTCGGAGGCCCCAGTACCGGCCTTGCCTCACGGCAGGCTCCGATGCCGGCCTCGCTGGCCCCAGCAGCGGCCTAACCCCTCGGCAGGCTCCGATCCCGGCCTCGGAGGCCCCAGCACTGGTCATGCCTCAAGGCAGGCCCCGATGCCGGCCTCGCTGGCCCCAGCACCGGCCTAGCCCCTTGGCAGGCTCTTATCCTGGCCTCGGAGGCCCCAGTACCGGCCTTGCCTCACGGCAGGCTCCGATGCCGGCCTCGCTGGCCCCAGCACCGGCCTAACCCCTCGGCATGCTCCGATCCCGGCCTCGGAGGCCCCAGCACTGGTCATGCCTCACGGCAGGCTCCGCTGCCGGCCTCACTGGCCCCAGCACCGGCCTAACCCCTCGGCAAGCTCTTATCCTGGCCTCGGAGGCCCCAGTACCGGCCTTGCCTCACGGCAGGCTCCGATGCCGGCCTCGCTGGCCCCAGCACCGGCCTAACCCCTCGGCAGGCTTTTATCCTGGCCTCGAGGCCCCAGTACCGGCCTTGCCTCAAGGCAGGCTCCGATGCCGGCCTCGCTGGCCCCAGCACCGGCCTAACCCCTCAGCAGGCTCTTATCCTGGCCTCGGAGGCCCCAGTACCGGCCTTGCCTCACAGCAGGCTCCGATGCCGGCCTCACTGGCCCCAGCAGCGGCCTAACCCCTCGGCAGGCTCCGATCCCACCCTCAGAGGCCCCAGTACCGGCCTTGCCTCAAGGCAGGCTCCGATGCCGGCCTCACTGGCCCCAGCAGTGGCCTAACCCCTCGGCAGGCTCCGATCCCGGCCTCGGAGGCCCCAGCACTGGTCATGCCTCAAGGCAGGCTCCGATGCCGGCCTCGCTGGCCCCAGCACCGGCCTAACCCCTCGGCAGGCTCTTGTCCTGGCCTCGGAGGCCCCAGTACCGGCCTTGCCTCAAGGCAGGCTCCGATGCCGGCCTCGCTGGCCCCAGCAGCGGCCTAACCCCTCGGCAGGCTCCGATCCTGGCCTCGGAGGCCCCAGCACTGGTCATGCCTCAAGGCAGGCTCCGATGCCGGCCTTGCTGGCCCCAGCACCGGCCTAACCCCTCAGCAGGCTCTTATCCTGGCCTCGGAGGCCCCAGCACCGGCCTAACCCCTCGGCAGGCTCTTATCCTGGCCTCGGAGGCCCAAGTACCGGCCTTGCCTCAAGGCAGGCTCCGATGCCGGCCTCGCTGGCCCCAGCACCGGCCTAACCCCTCAGCAGGCTCTTATCCTGGCCTCGGAGGCCCCAGTACCGGCCTTGCCTCACAGCAGGCTCCGATGCCGGCCTCACTGGCCCCAGCAGCGGCCTAACCCCTCGGCAGGCTCCGATCCCACCCTCAGAGGCCCCAGTACCGGCCTTGCCTCAAGGCAGGCTCCGATGCCGGCCTCACTGGCCCCAGCAGTGGCCTAACCCCTCGGCAGGCTCCGATCCCGGCCTCGGAGGCCCCAGCACTGGTCATGCCTCAAGGCAGGCTCCGATGCCGGCCTCGCTGGCCCCAGCACCGGCCTAACCCCTCGGCAGGCTCTTGTCCTGGCCTCGGAGGCCCCAGTACCGGCCTTGCCTCAAGGCAGGCTCCGATGCCGGCCTCGCTGGCCCCAGCAGCGGCCTAACCCCTCGGCAGGCTCCGATCCTGGCCTCGGAGGCCCCAGCACTGGTCATGCCTCAAGGCAGGCTCCGATGCCGGCCTTGCTGGCCCCAGCACCGGCCTAACCCCTCAGCAGGCTCTTATCCTGGCCTCGGAGGCCCCAGCACCGGCCTAACCCCTCGGCAGGCTCTTATCCTGGCCTCGGAGGCCCAAGTACCGGCCTTGCCTCAAGGCAGGCTCCGATGCCGGCCTCGCTGGCCCCAGCACCGGCCTAACCCCTCGGCATGCTCCGATCCCGGCCTCGGAGGCCCCAGCACTGGTCATGCCTCACGGCAGGCTCCGCTGCCGGCCTCGTTGGCCCCAGCACCGGCCTAACCCCTCTGCAAGCTCTTATCCTGGCCTCGGAGGCCCCAGTACCGGCCTTGCCTCACGGCAGGCTCCGATGCCAGCCTTGCTGACCCCAGCACCGGCCTAACCCCTCAGCAAGTTCCAGACCCGATCTCGGAGGCCCTAGCACAAGCCTTGCATCATGGCAGGCTCCAATGCCGGCCTCGCTGGCCCCAGCATCGGTCTAACCCCTCTGCAGGTTCCAATCCCGGCCACGGAGGCCTCAGTAGTGGCCTTGCCTCACAGCAAGCTCCGATGTCGGCCACTGGCCCCGGCGCCCGCCTAACCCCTCAGCAGGTTCCGAGCACTGTCTCTGTGGTTAATATTTCAAAGGTTCCAGTTGTAATGTATCAGATCTCTGCCTCCCCCGAATATTGGCCACTGGCATTGCCACTGCCTCCACCGTTTCAAATCCTTCCCAGGCTCTTTTTCCACTCTGAATGTTGTCCAGTGTTCCTAAGCATGCGTGATGGTAGCATTCGACGTTTGGTGTAATTTCTCCAAAAAAATAAAGTTGGTAAGATCCGGTTTCTGCTTCTCCTGAATACAAGTCTCTACCACCATCGCGAAGAACTCTTTCAACACCGCATTTCTCCTTGGTCTCCGCTAAACTCTCTCCTTATATGTGATGTCTGAGATTCTTAACAATATAGAGAAATAGCAGTCCTCTTTCACGGCGAATTTTTCCATAAGTTCCAGTGCATTTAGATAAGTTTTGTCTGCATCTCCAGTGTCCTGGCATCCATAATGGCTTTCTTACCACCTCTCCGATATTTTTCTTTATCTTTTTTTGTTCTGGGCCCGGTTTCTCCAGGGGTCTGGCGTGCTACTCGCAGTTCGGCCGGGACCCAGAGTCCCGCGATCCGGGCCCCAGCTGGCGTGCCCTGTGCTCGACCCCCTCCCAGAACCCAGAGTCTTACTGGGCCTTGTTTCTCCAGGGGTCTGGCGTGCTACTCGCAGTTCTGCCTGGGGCCCAGAGTCCCGCGACCCGGGCCCCATCTGGCGTGCCCAGCCTGCGACCCCTGCCCAGAACCCAGCGTCTTACTGGGTCTGGTTTCTCCAGGGGTCTGGCGTGCTACGCGCAGTTCGGCCGGGGCCCAGAGTCCCGCGACCCGGGCCCCATTAGGCGTGCCCCGCCCGCGACCCCCGCCCAGAACCCAGCGTCTTACTGGGCCTGGTTTCTCCAGGGGTCTGGCGTGCTACGCGCAGTTCGGCCCGGGGCCCAGGGTCCCGCGACCCAGGCCCCGGCTTTTGTGCGCCGCGCGCGACCCCTGCCCAGAACCCAGCGTCTTACTGGGCCTGGTTTCTCCAGGGATCTGGCGTGCTACTCGCAGTTCTGCCTGGGGCCCAGAGTCCCGCGACCTGGGCCCCATCTGGCGTGCCCAGCCCGCGACCCCAGCCCAGAACCCAGCGTCTTACTTGGCCTGGTTTCTCCAGGGGTCTGGCGTGCTATGCGCAGTTCGGTCTGGGGCCCAGAGTCCCGCGACCCGGGCCCCATCTGGCGTGCCCAGCCCGCGACCCCCGCCCAGAACCCAGCGTCTTACTGGGTCTGGTTTCTCCAGGGGTCTGGCGTGCTACGCGCAGCTCGGCCTGGGGCCTGTCTAACATTTAAAACCAGCTCTTTAGCATTCTCAATATTCCTACACAACTAAAAGTCCTATTCATTTTCTTTTTACTCATTTCAACACTATATAAATAAGTACTCCAATATGTCTCTATTTTAGCATAAGAAATAATAGCTTAGAGATGTAAAGTACTATGTCCATGGTCCACAATTATAAATATGGCAGAACCTGATTGTTCTCCTGATTTTATAGATTATATTTGCATCTTTCTATCAAATATATTGCTATTCTTTTCTACTCATTGTCTCTTAAAGCTTTTTTATTACCATGGAGAATGTAAACATAAATTAACCTAAGTTTCTAATATAATTTCTGGAAGCTGTGAATCTATTCTCTGCTGAACAATTTCCAGTGACATGTTGCTGTTTTGTTCCTGGAGTACTTTATTTATTGATATCCACATATGCACACATGTGCTTATATTTATTAAATAATATCTATTCTGTATTATAATGAAGTTCATTTAATATTATATCATGTAAAAGTTAATGGCATTTGTTATGTAACACCTCTCTATTATAGAATGCTAATTTATGCTTGGCATTTAGAAAGTACTAAAGTGGTTGTTTTTTTCAGCAGTATTTTGAAGTAAAATCACACAAAAAAATTCTGGCTGAGTGAGTACAAAGTATTTATGAAATGCTAATCAGCTGATATGCTAGTTTTTTACAGGCTCAAATTTCACTTTCTTTTCTGTTTTGCCATTAGCCATTTAATTTCACATTTAGTCAACATATTTCACTACTTAATTTGTGACCCTGGGTCCTAGATTTTAACGTAACAGTAATCTAAAACTTTACTTTGTGTAGCATAGTACGCCTTAAAAATTTACATGTTGAATGATAATTGATTTGTTTATTTATTTATTTATTTATTTTTGGTGGTACTGGGGTTCCTGAAAGCCCTTCTACCCTGGGATACACTCCCACGGGCTAAACTCCCAGACCTATTTTTTAAACTTTTTGATGTGGAAACAGGGTCTCTTAAGCCAGCGCAGCTGGCTCCAAACCAGTGTGATCCTCCTGTCTTCACCTCCCAAGCACGGTGATTACAAGCTTGTGCCACCATGCCCGGAAAATGATAATTGATTTGAAAGTAGTTGTTGTCCAGGCTAAACATTCTCTGCTTTTTTATTTTCTATATGCATTGGACAAGGTATTTAAAAAGTCACCATCTACTCTCTGAGTTACTTGATAAAAGTTGCAAAATGTGTGAGACAGAATTTACCTGAGGATATAAATGGAACTGTTTTATATATTTTATATATACATATAAAATATATCTATATGTCTATATATATTTTTTGCAGTGCTAGGGATGGAACTCAGGGGCATTCTACATCCAAGTTAAACCCCCAGCCCTATTTTTTATTCTTTATTTTGAAACAGGGTCTCACTGAGTTCCAAAGGGCCTCCCTATGTAGTAGCTAAGATTGTCTTCAAACCTTCAAACCACGATCCTCCTGTCTCAGCCTTTCAAATGCTGGGATTACAAATGTGTGCCACCATGCCTGACTTTGTTTTTAATATTTCAAAAAATATATGACATCAATAAATTTTCTGGAATGTGGTTCACTTATCTTATAAAATTGGTGGAGGTGATTAAAAAAAAAAGAAATGCTGGTTATCAAAACCAATCTGCTTATGTCTCCAAGAAAAAATACAATTATAAAAGAAGAAGATATAAGCAGATTGGTTTTGATAACCAACATTTCTTTTTTTGATGTTTAATTATATCAAGTCATTTTCTGGATCTAAAAGAAAGAATAAAGTCATGAATGATCAGTATCACAAGGACAGTTTCAGAGAATCTTACTCTATTCATAAAGCTCTACTTGAAAAGTTCTGTGTCCATGAATGAATGACTGACTGAATGAATGAATGATCAAGTTGGTAGTAAGACAAAACTTTTCCAGTACTATGCATCACATAAACAGCTCTCACCATTTATTTCTCTGATGAGAACTCTGGGATCTGAAGACAAGAAAATGTCTGTGAATCTGCAAGTTTCTCCCTGAATTTTCTGAGCTCAGGAGTACTATGTGAGGTTGCCTAGTGTGCTCAGACTTGCCAATAGATAAAAGCCTTCCTTTTCAAATCACAGTTGCCTGTACAGCACTTCTCTTACAATATAGTAAATAAACCAGTCAATGAAAGAAGTGGTGGTACCCCAAACAGCACAGCCTTCATGTTCAAAGAAATCTATTTCTCTGTTTTGTATCCTGGAGTTCCAATAGAGATTGTGACAACAGGATGATTTTGCTGACTTCACAGAAAACAAAATAACAAAAGGGAAATAATCAGACTTCTTGTGCAGGATGCCAGAAGATGCTGTGAATAAAGGCGGAACAGCAGCAGCTAGTCATATTCTGCTGCTGGCAAAGTTTAGCCAATCAATATGGGGTTGGTGTCAGGGAGTCTCTGAGTCCGGGCAGGAATTTAGCAAACCACATTAGGAAACATTCTCCTTCATTATATGTGCCTTAGTGCTAGGAAAAGAAACAAATTAGGGCGAGTAAATAATGCAACTAGGTGATTTGAAATACTTCCTACATTATTATGACCTTACTTAAAACAGAAATAACTGACTTGTTTTCTAATTTTATTAAAAAATGAATAGTAAAATGTCACATTTAACATCTTGATTATAAAATGTTTAAAGAATGTGTCTTGGCAAATGTCTTTCATTTCACTCTTCAAGCAAAATAGATTTACTTTTTTATTTCCTTCACATTTATATGTTCATTGCTTCTTAAGTTAGTTCAAAACACAAAATGAATGAACTTTACAACTGTATGTATTGTTATGGTTAGATATAGAATGTCCACTGAGGAACTCTTGTATTAATGTTCAGAGTTGAAATAAGTAACGAGGGCTGTAATATGATTAGTGGACAAAATCCATTGTAATGAATTCACTGGATGGTACCATGGCAGGTGGGTGTGGCTGGAGAACGTGGGTTTCTAGGGGTGTGGAGTTTGGTGCACTGCTCGTGTCGTGTCATTGAATCTCCTTGCTCTCTCTGCCTCTGGCCTCTACAATGTGAGAGCAGAGCCTTTGGTTTCTCCTTCTATCCATTTCCTATCACCATGCCCAGAGCTTCACAGACCGGGCCTGACGTTGAACGGAACTTGAAATCTCCAAATATATATAAGCAAAAAAATCTGCCTTTCTCTTAAGTTTTGTAGAAAATTGTTTTGATTTATGGCAGTGAGAGTGTTAACTGAGACGGATATGATTTTTCTCCCATTGGCAGGAATAAACAAGCATACAGTTTAAAACTAAGAATTGTGATTTTAGAATGCATCTATACAGACTAGTATTTGTATATCTTGGAAGCTTTTAAAAGTTATTTATATTGTCCATTCCTTAGAGATTCCTGTTAAATGCATCCAGTGTACCCACCCCCATACCTAATCTCAAATTTCAAATACTATTATTGAGTATATGAATATATGCAGGAATAAGAATTCTCATACATTCCTGGACTGAGTGTAAAATGGTAAAGCACTTTGGAAAACAATTTGAGATAAGTCAGTTAATTAGATAACATATATATCCTATGGCCCAGAAATTTAACTCTTAGATGCATACCATCAAGAAATTAGCGATTATTAAACAAGGAGAAAAAAACAAAAGTACACAAAGAGAGAACAGTATTGTTCATAACAGTTTCATCCTGAAAACTACTCAAATTGTTATCACTAAATGAATCAATTGTGACACAATCATATATTGAATCACTACACAACAGAGATGAATAAACTGCCACTGACACAAAATAAATGAATTTCAAAAATATAAAGTTTAGTAAAAGACAATACACAGAGTGTAAGCCCATTCACATAATGTTAACCTCAGGCAAAATTCATCACCTATGTATGTGTGTGTGTGCATGTTTATAAAAGAAAATATATTATTTTCACCAACAGAGACTATTGTGAAATCAAAGGGAGCCAATCCATTGTACCTTACATAGTTGCACTAACTTTTCAGAGTTTTTCTTTCTTTGTCTTGACTTCCTTGCAGTCCCCTCCGTGGTTCCTATTTCCCACTATGAACCATATTCAACTGGTAAAAAAAAAAAAAAAATACCCCGCAGTGCTTACAATACTAACATCTTCTTCCTCTGTATCATTACACACAGTCCGTTGCTTGTTCACCTGCCAGCAAACAGAAAGTCGTGTTGGAGCCCACTATGTGAAATCACACCAAATAGCTCCTTCAATAAATAAACCACCCACCACTTCAGTGAGGATTTGTGCCAGCCTCCCTTAAATACCCTGGATTTAGATACTTCCTCTCTGCCTGAGAAATGTTGAACCAATATAAAGCAGAGCACATGTTCTGTTCACCTTTTTCTCTTTAAGATAGTTGTGAAGGCAGTAAGAAGGGGCTAGTGTAGTTCCCTTTTTAAAGTGAGCAGACACAGGATATTTGAAGTGATCTTTTTGCTGTGGCTGATTAACACGCTAGGGAAGAAATGTGGAAAATGAGCAGTCACGGCTGTTTCCATGGCTGCCAGACTCTATGTGTAGAACAAAAGTGAGGAGGCCTCCACAGGTCCCTCAGTCCTGGAGTTCAGCATGATTGAGTGCCGGAAATATAGAAAGGGTATTCATTGCAAAAGGCAGTCGACATACACTCTTTGTAAACTCATTAATCCAAATAGGTTAGAAGAAATGTTTTAGATGAAATATCATAATGCTAATGCAATCCTATTGTGCAGTCGAGTTTGATGGAGAACGTCATGGGGAAGAAACTAACCTCTGCTAAGCTCATTTTGCATGCTTCTGGCCAGCTAGACCATTCACATGCCAGGAGACACAATAATTCTTTTTTTTTTTAACAGATACAGAACTAAGATTCAAGGAGATCAAAACACCTTCCCTAGACCACACTTTTCAATTCCAGAGCCAGTGCTGCATCTGTCATGAAACTGACACCATGAAATTGGCTGTTCTATATGATATTTACACTAAAGACGTAGTTCATAACTTAACCTATATACCTTCATGTGGATCCACATTTGAAAGAATTTTATACTAATATCAGAGATAGCCATATTTATTTTTTATTTATTTTTTGTGGTACTGAGGATGGGACCCAGGGGCATTCTCCCTTTGAGCTACACCCCCAGCTCTACTTTTTATTCTTTATTTTGAAACAGGGTCTCACTGAGTTGCAAAGGGCCTCACTAAGTAGCTGAGTCTGTCCTTGTACTGAGATCCTCTGGTCTCCGCCTCCCAAATGCTGGAATTACAAGCATGTGCCACCACACCCGGCTGCCATATTTATTTTGAATGAGTTTGTTTTTATGTTTTTAATTCTACATATTTTAATAAATGACCACACATTTGTGTGTTTTTTTTTTCAGTAACCTCAAAAATTCCAGGTTTGGAATTTGAAACTCAAATTCCAAATTCCAAATTGGAAGCTTCTCAAATTCTGAAGCTTCTGGTTTATACTAAGGCACCCATCTGACAACTCCATTCTTCTTTCTTCTTTTTTATTTCCTTTCCTTTATATGCTTCTAATTATACTTCCTTATCCTGAACTATATACATTATATTTATGTCAGTCAAAACAGTATAGATAATAATTGTTATTTCTGAAATTGAGCCGTATGTTTCCCTTCTTCATATAAATTTCAGTTAGGTGTTTATTCTTAAAGAATGGCTTTCCTCTGCACATCTCTGATTTCTTCTTCCACACCTCTTTTGAAAGTGTCTAATATGTTACACTATAGAGATATCTGCTAGGGACAACTAAAAATCCATTCTGTCTTGTTATATCTTTGTCAGAAGAATGAATTCTGCTCTGTCTCAATCTGACCTCTCAAATATTATGCTTTGACAGACTCTCCTTCACCTGCCAGACAATCTTGGAAATAAGAGGAGAAAAACACCTAGTAAATCACTCAGGGTGCATCCATATTACAGAAGAAAAAAATCAAATGCAGAATTGAAGCAAAGTGATTGTCTTCTTCCCTGGGAAATCTGGGAAGGAAAGATTTATAAAAGCTTCCAGCCCACATGGGGGGCTGGAACATGTGTGGGGACACATGGAAGTTTATCACATTGGTTTTTGTTTAAATGCTAATTTTCTAAAAAAAATGTTATGTTCTCTAGATGTCTAGATATGTCTGTCACTCATTGTACACAATGAGTCAATATTGATGAAAAGAAATCATCATTATTGCAATGCCAAAGCATCCCTTGTGAACCATAGTGCAAGTAATCTCAGAAAAATATATCAGTTTCACTATAGATTGGTGGACTTTTTTTTACTTTTTCATATCAGTTTGCCAGATAAAAGCATTTCCCATGTACAACAATGAGATACACTACCACTAGGACTAGTGTGTTACTAACTAAAACCTAAAATCTCTCTTATTTTGTGTTTTTATTGTTGTTTAAGTTTGATGATTTCACATTTCATTTCTAGTTCTACTGTTCTACTGCTCATAACTGATGTTCATTTCTCTGTAGTAACATTTAACCAATGACAAAAGTGGAAAACTACCAGAAGCCAGGGCGGTGACATGGACTTTTGAAATCAGAAGGAATGTATTGCTGTAAAGTATATGCCCACAGATTCAGACTAACTTTAACTGGGTACCATTTAGCCATTTCTCTCTCTCTCCTCTCTTTCACACACACACACACACACACACACACACACACACACACACACTTAAATTATAGATGAGGGAAATATCAGGAATTAAAGTTTTAATTAACTTACTCAAAATCCCATGATTTGTAAGTTGTAGAATTGGGATTCACATTACTTTAAATTAAATTGCATTTTTTTCTCAATTCCAACTCTTATTAGATTTTGTTGACATCTAATGCAAATTTTCAAGCCATTTAGACCTTTCTGTTGTATTAAATAAAAGGATTATCAGAGAGTGCATCTTTGTTCTGGATTATGGTCATCCTATACTTCTCTCACTCCTCTGATTTTCCATTTTTTTTCAGAATGCTTCTTGTCTTTAACCAGTGAAGCATCAGTGTACTCCTCAAATGTCTTCTCCTGCCTTCCACGTGCTTTAGGTTAGGGATGTTTTTTTCAACCCTAACCAAACCTCTGATATCATCTTTTGCCTAAGTTTGCTTCAAGCTTATACTTCTCTCTGCATGTTCAACTGAATGTTTCTGAGACATTTGTTATAGTTTAATATTATTTCAGTGAAATATCCGTCTTACATATTATCATAGTCTCCTTTTCTGATACTTAATTTACTTAATAAAAAACTTAGTAGTTTTAGATTCAATAGCCTGTGATTAATTGGTACCCAGTATATGCTTGCTGTATATATTAATGATGAACTTCAAACTATCTGATGATGAAGTGTAATTTCTCCCTTCTCAACAATGAGTCCTGACAATCCTATCATTTGCCTCAACCTGGGCAAAGATAGACCTAAATCTTAATCTTTGTTCTATTTCTTTCTTACTTTACTACAAATGGTAGTCTACCTAACCTCTTTGCATGTCTAGCTCTTTATTTCTTAAATTAATGCTGTGGATTTGGCTACTCTTCTATCTAATTAGTTTTCTAGTTTTATGAAAACATAATGCACACAGTAATTTTAAGAAAATTACTGTTTTTGAATACAATGTTATGCATTAACTAAATTCATTTTTTTGTTTGTTTTTGTGGTACTGGGTTTCCTGGAAACCCTTCTACCTGCAGGCTACACTCCCAGACCTATTTTTATACTTTTTTATTTGGAAACAGGGTCTCTTAAGCCAGCGTGGCTGGCTTTGAACCCGCGCGATCCTCCTGTCTCTGCCTCCCAAGCGCGAGGATTACAAGCGTGCGCCACCATGCCCAGCTAACTAAATTCATTTTGAAGATCCATATAGCAAGTTGGCATTGGCAATTCACTTTTATATACTATTAATTGATATTAAACTTTCACAACCTTTGTGGTAAGCAATTTGGAAATATAGTTATGTGTCCCATAATGAGATGCTTTGTTTAAAAAAAATGGGGATTGAACTCAGGGACATTCTACCTCCAAGATATACTTCCAGGCCTATTTTTAATTCTTTATTTTGAAGCAGGGTCTCACTAAGATGTAAAGGGCCTCACTAAGTAGCTGAGGCTGCCCTCGAACCTTTGATCATTAAGTCTCAGCTATTCAAGTACTTATTTTACAAGCATGCACCACCACACCCAGCCATAATGAGGCTTTGAACAAAGATAGAACAGACCGTATATGTTATATGACACTAGTCCCATAAGATTATACTGCCTAGTGATATCACAAATCTAAATTTCTTGAATATACACTGTGATGTTTACACAAGAACAAAATTACCTAGTGCCATTTCTTAGAACATATCCTTGTTAAGAAATATATGACTATATGTAAACCAAAAGCCCTGAAAATATTCATAGCATTAATTTTCTCATCACTAATATCACAGATTATTTTAATACATTTATTCATGTATTGTAGTTTCACATCACAATGTTGTTCATAGTGTTAACTACATGGATGCATATAGTACTTGATAATTTTCTCCCCACTCCCTCCCCATTTCTCACCCCTTTCTCATACATGATATCATTTTGTGTGTATGTGTGTGGTACTAGGGATGGAACCCAGGGGCATTTTATCTCTGAGCTACACCCCCAGTCCTATTTTTTATCCTTTATTTTAAAACAGGGTCTCACTGAGTTGCAAAGGGCCTAAGTAGCTGAGGCTCTCTGCCAACCATGATCCTCCTGTCTCAGCCTCCCGAATTCTGGGATTACAAACTTGCGTCACCACGCCTGACTTCCCATACATGATATTGAGATTGACAATGGTATTCTCACATATGTACCTAACGTCAATAAATGTGTTTTCCTTCATTAATTCTTACTCTCCCCCTACCATCCTTCCTTAGACCACATCCCTGAAGTTTCTTGTCCATTAATCTGGAGTCCCTCTGGTATCTTGATTACTCCTTAGCTTTCACATATGAGAGAAAAATATGGATCTTCCCTTTCTGTGACTGGCTAATCTCACTTAACATAATCTTAAAGTTATAATATACACATAAATTATTAAAATTATAGTAACAAAATATGCAACATATAGGAATAGAAGCAAGATTCATAAATAAAAATTGTATGGTTATTAACATCATGTTTTTTCAACAATAAAATTCTTATTTTAATATTAACTAAAATAATTTAAGATTACATAAGATATAAACAATGATGAAGTACATGAAATGATGGAATAAATCTCTTGAAATATCTGCAATGGTATTCTTTAGAAGATAAGATTATAAGCAAATTTTCTAAAATTTTTTTAACTGGTATTCTTTAGAAGATAAGATTATAAGCAAATTTTCTAAAATTTTTTTAACTTTCAGAAAAATAATTTGAGAATAAAAAAATCACCTGCTAATGATTGTGGATTATACTATTTCATTTTCAATATAGGGAGGAATGTTTTAATAATATTTGAATCTATCTAAAATTTCAGGTGTGAAGATAGCACAGGTAACATTTTTCTTACTTTAAAAATATTGCCTGGTGTGGTGGCACATGCTTGTAATCCCAGCACTTGGGAGGCTGAGATACAAAGATCACATAGGTTCAAAGCCAGCCTCAGCTACTGAGTGAGGCTCTCAGCAACTTAATGAAACCATTTTCAAATAAAGTATAAAACATGTCTGGGATTATAACAGGGAGGTAGAAAAGCCCCTGGTTTCCTCTCCTAGTACCACCACCACCACCAAAAAAAAAAGAAAATATTTATGCATAGTATTTAATGACTTTGGCAGAATAATTTGGTAGATATTAAAATTGCAAATGCCAGTTTAGAACAATTTTAAAGTAACTTCTAATTCTTAGAATAAATGATCCTAAACAACTCCAAAAGCTCTTTTAATCCCATAATTCTTTGATTCCCTTTAGATACTTATCTGACTAGCCCACTAAGTCTATATAAATATCTCATTTATTTTCTCTACAATTCTAATAATAAAGAACTAAAATTTTTATAAATTTTGTCTAACAATAAAGGTTTATTTTCATGTGATGTTTAAATACCCTGCCCAGCATTTATTATATATTTTCATAATAACAGTTTCAACAGGTAGGTTATATTGCTCATTTTGCATATGAGAAACTGCAAACTAGGGAGGCTGCATAATATCCCACCCCCCATTCACATTGGAGTATATAGCATGCTGTAAGTTTCAATCACATCTTAAACATAATGCAATCATCCTTCTGAA
Source organism: Muscardinus avellanarius (assembly GCF_963383645.1). NCBI lineage: Eukaryota > Metazoa > Chordata > Mammalia > Rodentia > Gliridae > Muscardinus > Muscardinus avellanarius. The sequence continues at coordinate 49,476,326 of NC_137799.1, forward strand.
TTAGACTACTAGGAACACATCCGCTTATGCCGAGATGGGGCAAGAGACCGTTCTCAATTTTCTTTCTCAAGTAGAAAATAAATGAGCACAGGAACTTTCCAAATAGCTTCAATAAATTTATAACAGTGAGAGGTAGTGTACTATTTGCAGTGGATAATTACACTGAAAAGAATGACAGCAACTCCAGCAGCTGCTTTCTGAGACATGGATTGCAGCTGGGTATGAAGATGACAAGAGCTATTTACATATGCCATTACAAGGTTTACGAAATTCAGGTATCTACATTTAAACGGTAGAATCCTCAAAAAATCTCATGTGCAAGCTAATATACTTCCTTCTATACAGTTTAAACTCAATCTTCAGGTCAAAAAGCAACATTTTAGGTATGGTTACCCTAGAAACAGTATCTGTGTGAGACCATCAAACCGAACCTCTTTGGGACAATATTTGAAGAAAAAAACAAGAGTAAATTGAAGGCTTGGCTTTGCTATTATCTAGTTATGTGACTTCAGAGAAATTATTTAAGTTCTTTAAGAAATGTATTATTTTATAGGTTTATAATCCATTTGTACTTTGATAAGTTATCCCTATTTTTCCTGAAGTTTTACTATGAATTAAAGGCATGGGACATCTGAATTATTTTTGTGCAATTTCCAAATAGTTGAAATGCTTTATACTCTCTGATGTTATAGCTGAATAATATTCTTATTATCATTCTAATATTTGCAGTTCTGATTATAGATCTGAAATATCTTTGTTTATGGTGTTACATTTATAAACACCATGTATAGTGCAAATAGACAAACACAGGAAAAGGACACTGTGTAAACATACAAAAATAAAATTCTTTTATAAAACACATAAAGGAAAAAGGGTTTACTTCATTATTTTTTCAGTGATAACCACCTAAATTTTCTGAAAATTATATTTATAGATGTATTTCAACTAATATGGCCACCAAAATGAACATTAATGAATCATTCACTTTTTTATTTTGCTAGTTTCTATTTACTTTTGAACTATAGCTTTGGCATATTTATAAATTATATATTATAAATAATTATAATTATAAATAATTATAAATTAAAAATAATTATAAACTATAAATAATATACTATTATTTAGCTAGTAGTCTTATAGACCAAAATAATTATTGTTTGTTATATGATAGCATGGATCACAAATAAAATTCATTATATTAGAATATTACAATATGTGGTATTTTTCCTAAAATATAAAAAAGATAAAATATACAAACATATCCACAGAATAGTTTCATAAAAATTATTAATGTCAGCCGGGTGTGGTGGTGCACGCTTGTAATCCCCGCACTTGGGAAGCAGAGACAGGAGGATCACGCAGGTTCGAAGCCAGCCGCACTGGTTTAAGAGACCCTGTTTCCAAATAAAAAGTATAAAAAATAGGTCTGGGAGTGTAGCCCGGAGGTAGAAGTGCTTCCAGGAACCCAGTACCACCAAAACAACAACAACAAAAAATTATTAATGTCAAGCTGGGCATGTTGGCAGACTCTTGTAATCCCAGCATTCAGGAGGCTGAGACCTGAAGATTGGGGTTCATGGACAGCCTCAGCTACTTAGTGAGGCCCTTTGCAAATCAGTGAGACCTGCTTTCAAAATAAAGAATAAAGCCGGGCGTGGTGGCGCATGCTTGTAATCCCCGCACTTGGGAGGCAGAGAAAGGAGGATGGTGCTGGTTCGGAGCCAGCCTCTCTGGCTTAAGAGACCCTGTTTTCAAATTTAAAAAAAATATAAAATAGGTCTGGGAGTGTAGCCCGGAGGTAGAAGGGCTTCCAGGAACCCCAGTACCACCAAAAATAAAATAAAATAAATAAATAAATAATTGAATTATTTAATTAAATAAAGAATAAAAAATAGGGCAGGGGGTGTAGCTCAGAGGTCAAGTATCCCTGGGTTCCATCCCCAGATCCACACACACACACACACACATACACACACACAAATTATTAATGTCAACCCTAAGCCAGATGATCTTTTATTTGACTCTCTTGTAATGCAACAATAAAGAAAGATATTTCAGTGAGACATCAGAATGTGATAATAAGGTTGCTACTGTTTAAATGTCTTTAGTATTATTGAAGATTAAATAGCCATATTCATATGGTATATGCATCAGCTATAAAGTCATTTTCAAAGGCATTCTCTTTACATTATTCAGTGTTCTTTGTGAAAAAGGTCATCAGTTATATTTAAAATTGTGATCTTTAGAACATCATATGAAGGAAATTTTTTTTAGAAATCATTTAAAATTCCTTACTGTTAATCAAATCATAGTTTGTTTAGGTTGGGGATGTAGATCAGTGGTAGAGTGCTTGCTTGGCATGCATGAAGCCCTGGTATGATTTCCCAAGTACAGTAAAAAAAAAAATAATTTGTTTTATAATTTTGCCTTGGGTACCAGGGAGCTCAAGATTATATGTAATACTATGTCATACAACTTAATAAATCCTTATGGCTAGCAGATTTACTTATAAATTTTTAATTGGATTTATATTTGTCTGCTTTGTTATAGGTAGACATCCATCATAAACTGTCTTAAAATCTTTTTGTAAATGGAAAGAGTATGATGGAAGAGAAAAACATTGGTATTTCTTAATCAGCTACTCTGTGAAACAGAGTAAGTTAAGTTAATCACAGTAATATTATTGGTGAGTTTATAACCCACCAATCTTTATGGATTAAAAATTCCTGTGGGGTGTAAATATTAAGCTAATTGTTCATAGTCATTTAAACTTGTAAACTAGGTTTGTTTTTCTCTAGCTTTGATAAATCCACTTTATCAATGCTATGCCTTATTCTGTAAAGCATATATACTAGTAATTGTAAAGATGAAAAAATATTCAAACATGAAGATAGAAACAAGATTGAAATCATACTGCAAACCACTTAGGATATATCCATATATTACAGAATCATTTCAGTTTGGAGTTGCTCTAACTTTTGCAAATTAGTTAACTTAATATGAAAACACTGTCTTAACCATTCATCAGAACAACTTAGTTCTTTCCAAAGGCCATGTGGCTTGGTAGACTTGGTCTACCAAGTACTGAAGAAAGATATGTGATACATCAAATTTAAAAAAATCAGTTCCTGGGAATATGTATTTATAATGGCAGACAGTAGTTTGCTTTATGCATGATCCATCTGGATACTGGGTATTACCATTAGCATCCTTTAGCTCATTAACATGAATTATAAGTGCAAGACAGTAAAGAATCAGTATTTTTTATCATTTATGTCACTTTCAGTTGAGAAATTTCTCCAGTACCAATTCATACTCCGAACTTCTCTAATTATATACCACCAACATCCATATGAATATTTTCTCTACATTGGACTAAGAAACACCTACTTTTAAAAAATATTCATACCTGTCCTCATGCCCAGACTATGATAACATTGATCTTGTTAAGAACATCAGCATTAAGTTTCTCGAGTGATTCTTGCATCAAACAAGTTTGAGGAATATTAATATAAAATTGGTAGAAAATGACTTAAAAAGGAATTAACTCCCTATACCCTCACAATGCCTATCCCCTTATACTTTCACACAAACCTACATATGTTCATTTCTCTTAATGTTACTAAGCTCTTGAAATTTGTATATGACTAGGAAAATCTTGACTTTGATCTTGAATTTAGAATTTAAGTCTCTCCCCAGATTTAGGCCTGGTTTCTTATTCATGAACTCTTCTATAGCTTACGTTTTTAGCACCTAAATTTTCCCATTGGTTTAGATAGAAATTTTCTGCTCAAGCTTCAAATGGCAATTAATTATGACCATTGAATACATAGCCAGCTTAAAAAACATTTGTGGAGAATGTGCAAGAAAGTTCTGTAAGGTACTCAATGATTCAATTAACATGTTCAGAAGAATCTTTAAACAAATATCATCTATCATAGAAGAGCTGATGATAAAAGTCAGTGAACTCCCTAGAATTATTTTAGTATAATAATATGAAAATTGTATCATGATATTGATTGAATGACTAACTCAACCATACACTAAAGATTGCTACCAAGAAATACTAACCAAATTTTCCTGTACTTATGCCACTATGGTATCATTAAAATTTTCTGCATAAAATAATGTTTGGTTACTTTATCACAAACAGCACTTCATGCATAAAAGATTTCTAAAAGTCTACTTTAATGCACTTGGCAAATTCTGGTGAAGCAAATAATTCCAAAAGCACAATATTGTATTTTGTAACAGCTCACTGATCAAACATTACACAATGGTACCACATAATATTTCTGACTGAATGTTTATAACAATTGTATTCAAAATAAATAGCTTCATATAAAAATTTGAACCACAGCTGGGAGCCAAATTAGACTGAAGGACAGCTTGCAAGAATCTTTAAGTTTCTTATTCATCCCAGTTCCCTGTTAAACAGGCCTTTATCATTTAATCCACATAATAGTGTCTACCATTATAAATTTATCAACCAGATTATTATTCACGTGCATGACATGCATAATTATAATTAATTTGCTGAAGGCTCATTTTGCTGTTTCTATTAATTATGATCTTATGGCTTTAAATAAATTAGTGAGAAGGAGAAAACCTAAACTAGTAGAATATAGGGAACTAAAACAATAAAGTACACCACTCAAATGATGTTCCTTGACAGCATATCAGGGAAATAATTTACTGGTATTTTGAAAATTAGTTCTGAATTTAAAATGGAATTGATGAATCTAATGCTGCACACTTTCAGTCTTCTTTCTCTTTTTTTTCCAGGTCTATTTCTAGCAATAAATCAACAGATCACAAAAAGGAATACAAGGGCTAAAATATGGCAGTAAAAGCCACAATCAGCAGTGTAAATTATGATTCCCAAGGAACTTAATTAGGTTTTTCAATTAAAAGAAAATGACTTCCTTTCCAATTAAACAATCCCATTGCTTCTCCAAAACACCCCAGAAAATAACTACACAAAATATATCCCAAGTTATTAAAAGTCAATTCTGCCTATATAAAATGCAAATGTGTACTTGCAAAAAACATGAATAAACACACTTTTTCACTATCTCTCATCCTGCTTGCTCTTGTTGAAACGTAAAACTCTCAACTAAAGTAATTGTGGTGGGAAAAATCCAATATATACCAAAGAAACTGCAGGAAAGGTCTTTGATAATTTATTGAAGACACTTTTGAGAGTGGGTAGTCTCTGATAATAAAAACCAATTAAAAAATTCCTAGCATTTTTTCAGGGGAAAATAAAGTGAAGATTTTTAGAGGATATTAAACAACACAGTATTTCTGAACAACAATAGTCTCTTCTGTTTCTTAATAAGAATCTCAGTAGAGAACATTGCATCATAGCCCCAAGCCATGCCTAAGCAGTACTTTTAGTAGTTGTTTGAATTGAAACATCCCTTATCAACACGTTTTCCTGCATTAGAAATAAAATATAAATTGTACGTACTCCAAGTTCTCCTGAAAACCCTAGGAGTTCTCAGATGAGCATGTGTTTTGGGTATGTAAATTGTCATGACTTTACAGAATTTTGAATATTCTTCTTTCCAGTAGTATGAATTGATAATTTTTAAAGTAGATTTATCATCCATCCTTGGTTTTATTCATTGCTTCTAAGTAATTATTAGTAATATTTCTTGTACTATTAAAATGGTCTAATTTAGAAAATGAATTTGGTGACAGTATTTATAGTAATCTCAAATAAGTTTTAAAAACAAAAATAAATGAACAAAACCCACTAATGTATCCCTAGAGTCCCAAATAGCCTCTGACATATAGTAGACTCACAATAATTATTAAATAATTAAGTAAATCTTTAAAACAGAATTAATAAGATGTGGTCCCCAAAGCAGCACCCTTAACAAGAAATCAGCCTGTGAAAACTTTTAAAAATTTAAATGTGAAAGTATCAGTAGGCACAATAATTTTAAAGGCTGGCTACATGTAAAAAATTATAATATCATCAACAAACAGAACATAAAATTAATCATGTTTCTTTTTAGAATAAAGTAATAAATTTTTTTCAGAATGACATTGATTTGCCTACATTTATTTTTTTCTGTGGGTCTCGGGATGGAACCCAGGGGCATTCAACCTCCAAGCTACGCTGCCTGCCCTATTTTTATTCTTTATTTTGAAACAGTTCTCACTAAGTTGCAGAGGACCTCACTAAGTAGCTGATGCTGTCCAAGAACCCCGATCCTCTGATCCCAGCCTCCAGAATGCTGGGATTGTAAGCGTGCACCACCACGCCTGGCTTTTGGCCTATATTTTTTCAAGGCAAAGAATCTTTGGGTTCAACTAAAGAAGCATATATTTAGGTTAAATATCACTCACAATTATAAATGTTCCTTAACATAAGATTACCCATAATAAGGTAAAATATTAGTAAGAAATGCATTTGATACACTTAACCTACAGAACATCATAGTTAAGCATAGCTTATCTTAAATATGCTTATGCATTTACATTAGACTAGATTTGGAAGCATAATCTACTAAAAATCTATTTTATAATAAAGTATTGGATACCTCATATAACTTATAAAATAAAGTAAGAAACTTAATGTTTGTATGAATACAGGAGACACAGCTGGGAATTTAGTAAATATGTTAGAATGTGAAAACACAAAACATAATATCCCAAAATACTGATAACACAGTATATTATAGAGTATTGGTGGTTTGCATAACTAATTTGTGTAGCCTACTGGAAGCTGCAATTTAGATCTAGTATCTAGTATGTTCACTAATATTACCAGAGAGTCTACGTATACCATATATCAATAAACTGGGAAAAGAATAAATTCAAAATGAAAGCATCATTCCTACTCAAATCATATGGCCTTTGCACCATTGTAAAGTTAAAAAATCCTAAGTGTAGTGATAGTAAGTCAGAGACCATATGTTTAAGTTAGTGAATTCAATTTTATTTTTTGCTCTTTTGTATTTTTTGTTCTCTATTTTTTTTTCTGCTCTGATTTTAATTATTTTCTTCTTTCTTCTGGCTTTGAAATTAGCCTGTTCCTGCTTATCTAGGGCTTTGAGGTGTGTTATTAGGTTTTTTTACTTGGTGATTTCTGTGATTTAATATGTGGGCCCTCAGTGCTATAAAATTTTATCTTAAAACTGCCTTCATAGTATCCCACGAATTTTGTTAAGTTATATCTCTATTTTCATTTAATTCTAGAAATTAAAATATTTTTATCTTATTCTATGATTAATAGAATTAATAATTTTATGGTTAATACAATCATATATTAATCCAGTCTCCATTCTAAAGGATATTCTACAATCTCCATATATTTTTATAATTTTACAGTGATTTCTACATTCATTCCATTATGATCTGAAAAGATGCAAGGAATTATATTTTTTAAAAATTTGCTGGTACTTACTTTGTGGCCCAGAATATTGTCTATTTTGAAAATGTTCCATGAGCAGCTAAGAAGAATGTGCATTTAGCTGTTGTTGGTTGAATATTCTGGTGTAAGTTACCCATTTTATGGTTCTGGTACTTTTTTTTTTCTTCTTTTCTGTGTTTAAGGATTTTCTCTAGTGTTGGCTGGGTAGCCATTAATTCTTTGAGTTTCTACTTATGTTGGAAGGTTCTTATTTATTCATCAATTTTTATAGATATAATTTCTGGATGTAGCAGTCTTGGTTGGGAAATGTTTTCTTTCAGAGTCGAGAGTACATCATGCCTGTCTATCTGGGCTGTCATGGCTTAGGTAGAGCAGTCCAGAGTGATTCTTATTGTTTTGCCCCTAAATGTCAGCTGCTTTTTGCTCTCTATGCATTTTAGATTCTTTTCTGGACTTCTATATTAGTCATTTTGATTATTATGTGGTTTTTCAGAAGTTCTTTTTGATTTTGTCTAGTTAGAATTCTGAATGTATACTGTACGTGAATGACCAACTTGTGTTTTATGTTTGGTAAATTCTGGTATTATTTCTCTGAAGAGATTTCTAATGTCTCTGTTTTGTGATCCTATAACTTCATATTATCTATATATTAGGTTTTTTCATACTATTCCATATTTCTTAGATATTCTAATTATATATACATATATATTATATATTTATGTAATTTTTTCCACACATCTGGGGATGGAACGCAGGGGCATTTGATCTCTGAGCTACAACCCCTACCCTATTTTTTATTTTTATTTTGAAACAGGGTCTCACTAAGTTGCAGAGGGCCTCACTAAGTATCTGAGGCAGTCTGCAAACCACAATCCTCCTGTCTTAGCCTCCCGAATGCTGGAATTACAAGTATGCATCAACATACCCAGCTCTATATTGTTTTATTGACTTTTCTATATTGTTGACTGTGTAAATGAGGTAGAATTATTACTGGGATTGAAGTACAGGCTTACAATTGGCAAAAATTTATCATTTGAAATTTATAAATTTTGTATTTCATATTCTTCAAACCAATATTTTCATGCCACCTTGGAGTATTTTAGATCATGGTATTTTGAATGGTATATCAATATTATAAAGGGCAATTAAAAATTTTGCAGTGCCTTAATAAGACAGAAAAAGAAACAAGACAAAATACCCTTTGTATTTTACTGAACTACAAACTAACAGAATGGTATCTTCTCTATTATATTCACATATTTGCAAAGGAAAATAAATGAGCTTGTGGTATATTTTAATCTACCTTTATCATTACCATTCTACTGAACTTTTTTCTTTGCCTCAACATGCCCCCCTTTTCAGGTACTGAGTTTTTAACTACTGTGGTCCCCTAGTTCATTCTGTCTTTTTCTACACATTAGTTCTCCAAGGAAAGGCTGTCTTTATATTTTCTACTAACTTCTCTTCTCTTTGAAAAGGTTTGTGGGTATATACTGCTCTATTTTTCTTACATTATGTCACTACTTGAAGACTGTCATAGATGCTAGGAATATATAGCTTAACCACAGTTGATTAAAGTGTCACTGTGGGATGGTATCTGGTCCATTATCCTGTTGGCTACATGTGTTCCTTACATTTCCAATAAGAACATAGTTGTAAAGAAGATTATCTTGCATTTAATATATTTATCAATTATATACTCATATTCTACTTTTTTACCTGTGTCCTGGACATTATAATTATTTATTTTTTTAATTTTTATTGTTTTATTATATTCATACATCATGTTGGGGTAAAAAATTTGTGTGAACATACATGTACACACCACCCGTTTAGCCCCTACTCAATTCCCACCCCATTCCCTCCCCATCCCTCCTTCCCTTGCTTGGCTTAGTGGTTGACTTTGATATGTTTAAGTACATTGTGTGTTTTAGAGAATTTCCTTCTTCCCCCCTCCCATCCCCGCATTCAGGTTGTCTTGTTTGCTCCTCTATAGGATTTCCTTTTTCATCTGGAGTTCTTCCTATGACCCATTTCTCCTTAGCTTTCTCATATTAGGGAAAGCATCTGATTTCTTATTTTTTGTGACTGACTAATCTCGCTTAGCATAATGTCCTCCATCCAGATTCAGCCTTACATTTATTTATGTCATATTAACAAAGGATATAGTCTCAGCCCTTTCTTTTTAGATACCATGATCTAAATTACTCCAAGGTGGCATGAAATATTGCTTTGAAGAATATGAAATACAAAATTTATTTCAATATAAAAGTTCTCTCACTTAAAAAAGAATAATGGCAGCCCAACTCACAAATAACCATATTATGTAACCAACACCAGGTTTTGCCAACATCTATTATAATCTCACATCATAATGTAGTTTATTGTGGTAGTGATGTATATGATTTTTTCCATTGTTCTTATCCTGAATGCAATATTTATACGTTAGCCAAAGTAAATGTTAGAAGATTATATTATTAAGTAATTTACTAGCTTTAAACACTAACACAGCTTCCTTTGTATTCTACATTGTATAAAACTCAAATATTTAACAGGACCTACAGCTGACCTGATAGTACCCACAAGAGCCACATTCTATGCCACTCTCCTCATATCACTTGTCTCTTCAATCAAGCTTTTGTCTTCAACTTGTCACTTTTTATGGGACCACTCACTCTCATTTTTTAATATTACATATTTTCCTTGATGCATCAGCATTACCAAAACAGAACTGCTGGGCCCTGAATCTCAGGTATTCTTGATAAAATTTCTAGGGATTACCTTTATTTTCCCTCATTGAAATTACTAAAATGATTGTTTACTGTTAGCTTCAGTTTGTAAACTAATAGTCTCATTTTCTAGACTGTAAATTCTCTGAACACAGACACGGACTCTTATCACCTTTGTGACTTGAACATAAATGATCAAGACCTATTTGAGGAATAAATGAATAAATTAACAAATTTTTGAAACCCTGTGCTGTCATATATATACATATATTTACATACGTATATACATACATACACATACACACTAGTGGAAATTGGCATCTAAAGCAACAGATAAAATCAAAAGCAAAAATTTAATCAGCATTATAATAAGATATATATTTATGAATTTTACATTTTATAAAATATATTCTAACATATAAAATATATCCAACAAAATGAATATAGTCCAAATAAATTGCCTATTAGCATACATTTCAATATCATAAAAATTTGTACATTTCTAGATTTCTAAAAGTTGTTACATGGTGAATTTCAACTTACTACTCGAGTAAGTTCCAAATGGAACTTTTCTGCATGATAAAGTAACAACAGGAATCAAGGACTAATATAATCTCTACAGGATATTTACCATAAAGATAATATATATGTAAATACTTGCAGAAGCATTATTATTGAGTTCTAAAAAGAGTTTGCTGTCATCTACAATTTAATGTTTAAAATTTTAATAGAGTATATATTAGGTGAATTAAAATAAAAATTGAAGTTGATATATAAAATTTTGTTTAAAAGATTGTTGTTTGATTTAATATAAAAATGTTATGATCACCATGTCCATCAGTATGATACACTATGTATTCATCTGATCCTCCATGAAGAATGAAAAACACATGCAGGTCATAGCTTTATACAAATACAGTAAGTATACACACACATATATTTTATTAAATGACTTTCTGAACTAGAAAGAACAAAAAGATAACTAAAATATACACACATATAAGTCATGAAGAAAATCCAGAGAGAAAAACTGTGTTGCAGTTGGCCCTTGTTTTGAGAGCATAATAAATTGATATTCAGTTTTCTAGTCCTTATAGAACTTGAGAAATAAATGAAGTCCAGATTCATTCAAGTTGAGCACGTTAATGAAGGGGACTTCTATTAAATAAAAGCTATCTAGCACTTACCCCTTTATTGTGAAGGTATAATAAATTTCCTTTACACTATTCCAAGGGGATATCTCATATAGTAGTTTCTAACCTTTGATGGTTAATTGGTTAATTTTGTGTGTTAACTTGATAGGGCCACAGGATGTCCAGATATGTAGAGAAACATTATTCTGTGTGTGTCTATGAGAGTGTTCTACATAAGATTAACATTTGAATCCATAGACATTGACTAAAGCAGATTAACTTCTCAGTATGTATAGCTAGGGCTCATCCAATTTACTGTAAACTAAGTAGAACAAAATTCTATATAAGGGCATCAATTTTGGCCAGTACTCAGAATAGAATTTATTAGTTTCTCTAGTTGTCAGGCCTTCCAATTTGGGCTGAAAATAAAACCACTAGCTATCTGGGACTTCAGTTTTTATAATCACATGTACCAAGCATGTGTGTGTGTGTGTGTGTGTGTGTGTGTGTGTGTGTGTGTGATGTTTTCAGTGTCCTCCTTTCTCCAACTAAGAGCCACCTAACAATAACACACTTGAATTATTAACCCATCTAGCACATTAATCCACCAGTGAGGCCAGAATCCTCATGATCCAATCACTTTCCGAAAGTCCTGTCTCAGAACATTGCTGCATTGGGGTTTAAGCCTTCAACACATGAGCTATGATGAGATATTCCAGGTTCAAGCAATAATAGAAATATATGCATGGGTAAAGGCAAAAAATGTATGAAAAAGATCTGGACCTTCTGATCAATTTTATGTAAAAATCTGCTCTAAAATATATTCCATTAAACGAAACCTAGGACTCATTGCTAATAGTATATTAAATGGTAAAAAGCTGAGGTAATTTTTTAAAATCATGAAAATAAAAGGAGGTATACTCTCATCACTTCTATTAAACATAAACTATAAATGTGAGCTAGGTAAACTAAGCAAGGAGAATAAATAAAAGACATCTAAGAAAAAAGAAATAAAATTGTCCCTGGTTGCAAATGGCATGATTTTATTTATAGAAAACTTTAAAAAAGTAATAAATAAATATAGAAAAGTTTCTGGTTACAGAATCAAAAACAAAACTCAGCTGTGTTTCTCTAAGCTAACAATGATCCATCTGAAAAGGAAATAAGGAAAACAATCTCATAAACAACAGCATCAAAGAGAATAAAATACTAATAAATAAAACCAAACGAGCAGGTAAAAGATGTATACTAATTATTTGTAACTACAAATTGTAGCAACTACTATTTGTAGTTACAAATAATTAGTGAAGAAATTGAAGAATTAAATAAAATGCAAACTTGAACACCTATTGTTTAAAATTCCACACTATTACAGATTCATAAACTCCATATCAAACTTCCAGTAAAATTTTTTACAATGAGAGGAGAAAAAACAATTCTATAATTCATAAGAAACTACAAAGCCATGAATAGCTAAATCAGTCTTGAGGAAAATGAACAAACCTGCAGACATCATACTTCCTGGTTTCAAAATATGTTATAAAATTACTGCAATTAAGCAAGTGTGGTACTGGCATAAAGACAAACATATAAGCCAACAGAATGGAATAGAGAGCACAAAAATAAATTCACATATGTAGTATAAGTCAACTAATCTTCAACAAGGATATCAAGAATATACAATGAGTAAGGAATAGTCTCTTCAATGAATGATTCTGGGAAACATAGATCTTCACATGTAAAAGAATGAAATTGGAATACTGTTTTATTCCACTTATATATTGAATTTAGTATAGTTGAATGGATGGAATCAACTGGGAGAATGATGTTTACCAGAAAATGTGAGAAGGCAAAATGAAAATTTACTAATCAATGAACTTGAAGTATTAAGTAAACAAGATGAATAAGCTCCAGCGATCTGCTGAACAATATCATATCTAAGTTAATAAAAATATACTGAAAGGCTTAAAATTTAAGAAGATACAACTTATATTAAGCATTATCAAAATAAAAAGTATAATGAAAAATATACAATTTTAAATTGCCCCCCCCAAATTTCCTAAGCCATACTATTTTTAATAAAAAAAAAAGCTTCTCAAATTTCTCTTCCTGAGATAATATAGCAAGAGAAAAACCAGGAAGATATTCCAATGTTGATGATTATATAAATTATAAAAATATGATAAAATATAGTTGGGAAACAGCAGATGAAGTACAAACAAATGATCAGAAACATGCTCTAGGACTTCTGACCCCAGGGTGCTGATCACAGGTGTTATCATATCTGTCTTCATTCACTTTTAAGCCTCATAAGAATAAAAAAAAACCTTTCAGCATCATGGTGGCTTGGCTGATGTCTGCTACAGCCTAAGCCACTGTGGAGAGAAAGGAAAGAATACAGGTATTTTATCTGTGTGCTTGCATTTATTTGTCTTTAATTCTGGGTTTCCTTTTACCCAACCCAGGCAATGACTCAGCAGAAAACATAATCTCCTGGGACCACAAACTTGCTTAGACATCATTGTATTTTCAGTATTTGTGTCTCACATTGATTCTATCTTCCTTGCCATCCTCTGACTAAAAGTTTACAGAGAAGATCCATGATTACACGAGTGTATGAAAATTAGGTTGAGGAAGAATCAAAATGTTAACATTTTCAATGGCAATCCCATCATTCACCATATTTAGCACAACAGGTACACCAGCTCTAAAATTATGATAAAATACTTTCACTCTAGTGTTAAAACATACCATTGTTGTTTTTGAAAACCAAGCATTTATTGCACTGTAAAATATACACATACACATACCCCCTCCACACACACACTGGAAAACAGAATCCTTTCTTATTTATATCTAGACACACTACATTCTCAACCAATAATATTTGCTTTTTTTTTTTTACAAAAGAAGACTGATCCTATAAAGAACAGATTTATGTTTCCTTCCTCATATTTTCTAAAAATATTTTCATTATATGGATATACAGCTTCAGAATTTTTTTATTATTTCAAGCTGTCATTTTTCCTTTGCCCACCTGAACTACTGAGACACACCTCCTAAATCAATGCAAAATTCCAATTTTCTCCTAACTCTACCACAGATAGGTCACCACCATGCCTTGGCATGCTGTATTCATTAGGGTGGCACCTTCTATTTGCTTCTATTAGAGTTTAATGTCTGAGCCTCTATTTCACCCTGACACTCCATATGTAAAATATGGAATATTCTTAGCTGCAATCTTAGTAGAAAACATAACTCAATCAAATTACTAACACTCCAGTTAGTCATCTTCCATCAAGATAATCACCTATAATATTGTGAGTTTTGTTTTCTTTGCTCTACTTTTGTTTCTGGCTGCCAGTTGCAAGAAAATGTTGTCCTTGCATTAGCAATGGCATTGCTGAGATTTATAATCACACATAGGGTAGGATCAGCAGAAGTTATTATGACTGATAAATATACAATTGACTTAAAAGTTACTATGGAAATAGCAGTGATAGCCAAAAGGATGAAGATCTCCAGATAAAAGTCCAATACCACAGCCAGCTTCATAAATATAGCTCCAAAAATTATGTCTGACTAATGAGGGAAATACACAGCCATTTCAGACCTGGGATTTTGCTATTTAATGTCCCCTGCCCTCTTCATTTCCTGATAGATTTCTACTGATCATTCCAAATGCCACTTTAGTATATTCCCAGAGCAATAGCTTTCATACAGCTTCAAATAACAATCTTTGCAGATTTTTCTATATCAACATAGAATTTATCTCATTGCTTGAGTATGTACTAAATACTTTCACATGTACACTGATTATCAAGAACTCCAAAAATGGTTCACATTCTCTGGACATAAACATATTGGCCACCCCTTGTTATTTGAAGGCTTTTCCCATGGTTTGATGAGCCTATCAGTCTGATCATGCTTCCTGGACTGTTGGCTAGAAACACTCTTCCTTCCTCAGATTCTGTTCCTAAATCTAACCCATTACAATTAGTAATTTTTAAAAAATGTTCCCATTTTCTTACCAAGTCACTTCTCCCTTCACTAAATCCAGATTGTACTTAATGCCCATACTGATGTTTGCCCATACATATTTCATAAAAATCTCTGAAGGAGTACAGGATTTTGTTGTCAAACAAGTATGGGAACCATTGTAAATTTCTACCTCCTATCAGAGAACCTTTGTAGTATTAATAATTTTAAAAAGTGATGAATATTGCCGAGCATGGTGTCGCATGCTTGTAATCCTCGTGCTTGGGAGGCGGAGACAGGAGGATTGTGTTGGTTCGAAGCCAGCAAGAGACCCTGTTTCCAAAAATAAAAAAAAAAAGTATAAAATAGGTCTGGGAGTATAGCCCAGAGGTAGAAAAAAAAGTGATGAATATTGCTGAAACATACACTGGCCTAACTTGTTTAGTTGCAGAACTTATTATTATTATTATTTGGGTGGTACTAGGGTTCCTGGAAGCCCTTCTACCTCTGGGCTACACTCCAAGACCTATTTTATATTTTTATTTGGAAACAGTGTCTCTTAAGCCAGCGCCGCTGGCTTCGAACCAGCGTGATCCTCCTGTTTCTGCCTCCCAAACACGAGGATTACAAGCGTGCACCACCACGCCTGGCTGCAGAATTTATTGAGGAACAGCTGGGGATTCTTCTTGGAATAAATTTAATAACATAGATCAGTGCTTTTGGGGGACAAAATTAGAGGACTTTGCCCAGTATTTTAAATTTTGTCAGGTAATTATAATGCTTTGTATATATTTTAAAATTATATATAAATGTGTCGTGATTTCTTCATCTCCCTTACCAGTTTTCTTCTCTGGAGAAAATATCACATAAAAATTAAAATTTGATATTAATTATATTGTCTAATTAAATATTTTTACTATGATATATACCAAATTAAAATACTTTTTAGTAAAGAAAAAGTGAGGTTTATAACTTTTTTAGAAATATCATCACCATGGCAATGCTAGGTTTTAAAATTTACTTTCTAATTGAATGGCCTTTTGGGTTATTGATTCATCCAGCCTATATAAATATGAATATGTAGTTACCTTAGAATAAGTAATATATGTATATAAACATGAAATAAATTGGTAGAATTATATTGCATTAGTCATTATAGAACCTGCTAAATTATTTAGCTACACTGGAAAATTGTGTCAGTTACTTCTTGAAATAGGATATCAGTGTCCTGAATAAAGTAACCAGATATCAAAAATCTTTGCCTATGTAGGTACATGAAGAAGATTTTTGAGAAGCAATGTTTCCAGAAATGGAATTCAAGAGAGAAATGTATTGCGATACATATAAGCATCAAAGCTAAACATGATGATATTAAATGCAATGGAGGAGTTAATAAATAAGTTTTGAACTGCATCTCAGAAGGTAGAGATAATGTCTGTAATCGTCAGAAAACGAAGTTCTCTTTCATATTTATTGCTATTCTAGGTCATATCTAAGTATTAAAAATGTGGTTATATTCAATTCAAATGCTTGATTTCATTTTTAAAAGTTTTGAACTATCAGTATATGTTAGACTATTAAAACAAAGGGACTATCTGAATATAAATCAAAAATATTAAACTATTCTGCATAGCTAGACTTTTCTCCTGGTCATTATATAATTACTAAATGCATAGTGTTAAAGATAAAAACATTTCCATTGTAGAGTTATTTACTATGTTAATCTTTTTCTCTGTCTATATGTCTATATAACTATCATCACATAGCATTGAGAAATGATCATTTCTATTATAATTTACTTAAACTTGGCATTCTGGAACTATGAAATGGATAGACAAGATATAGTCTATATATAGCTATATAGACATATATATATATATATATATAGATATAGATATATAGACATATATAGATGTGTAGACATATATAGAGAGACATATATAGACCTATAGATATATAGACATATATAGATATACAGTCTATATATATATATATAGACAAGATAATAGTATGACACTGGTACACTAAGGACAGAAACAAGTCCATGATGCATGGTCAGTAGTAAACAGTAAAATGGGGATATAAGTACAATTTTCTTCCAGAGATATTAAACCTAGCCACTGCACCATGCTGCCTCTTCAAAAAATCTAAGCAAGTCCTGTTTTTCTTGAGGCTTTCTTTCAGTCGCTTTCTACAAATTCCATCTCTTCAGGTTAGGATTCTTGTATGTTGTCATCTTTAACCCCTCACTAGATCTATCATTCTTAATAACAAAATATAAAGGTGTAGAAAGCAGAAACCTGAGAGCCAGACTACCAGGACTTAAATCCTTCCTTTGCCATGTGATTGATATGCTTACTAAGTTTTCATTTACATTTAATGAATCTCTATAAAATGGAATAAAAAATGTCTACCTCAGAGCTATAGTGACTTTAAATTAAATATGAGAAAAGTACTTAAGATGGTATTTAATACATACTTAATGTTAAGTGAAGTTATTACTCTATTTGTCAACAGGAATAACAATCACCTTTCTATGGGTTATTCACTTCACAAAGGATGAACAAACATATATAGGCTCCTTATTTATAGAGTGATTTTTATCACCTTAATCTATTCCAACTCATGCCAGATCCTGATCTAGAGGAGGAAAGAATGTACTCTTGCTAACCCTGGGCCTTGGAGATCACAGTAGCTTTTGGGTTTTAAATTTCCAAAAGGACTGAAGTAGTAAAGTGTGTGAAAGGCAAGAAAATCAAAACTTCTGTTCTCTGAATCAATACCCATTTATGAAGATCTCTTTATCCTCGCAGATTCTATGGATGGGATAGGTGCAATTCTTGCTGGAGAAAAAGTCAAGTAATTCCCTAGAGGTTTCTTGAATGATCTGCCACTTTTCAAGATGCTAGGAAGTATGTAAGCTCTCATTAGATGAAATTGAAATACAGTGGCCTATGCATGGTAAAGCAGATCAATAAAAGAAAAACCTTAAAACGACCATAAAAATAAAGATGGCTTTATTGATAAAATTATAAATGCAGTTATATATAAGCAATTCTAATACATCTCCATAATTTAAGATTGTCAGAGGTAGTAAGTTATTTCAGAATAAGATGTAAAACAGAAATACAAAGAGTAAAATATCTGTCATTGGAAAGTTCTTATTAATAGAATTTATAAAGCATTTAATAAACTTTTTATTATATTATGGTGCTTAAAAATTTCCTAAATTCAAGTTTCTTTCTGTATCATCTTTCCACACATCAAATCTTAAGCTATTCTTAGAAAGGAAGTAGCTTGCTTCTAAAACATAATACTACTACTTAAGTATAATCTTATTTATAACAACTTTTGAGTGTGGAGATTCAAAAGATAAAAAACATTAAATATTAAAATAAGATTAACAGAAATTTAATTATATGAAAAGACATTTCAGAGAAGTTTGAGTATAAACCACTGTAGATTACAAGTGTATCTTCAAAACATTTAATATTTGTAACAATATTATTTGTTGGCCAAGTAGCCTTAGAAAAATATATTTTTCTGCTGGGCATGATGGCTTTCACTTATAATCATAGTACTTGGGAGGCTGAGACAGGAGGATCGCTCAGGTTCGAAGCCAGCCTCAGCTACTTAGTGAGGCTCACAGCAACTTAGTGAGATCCTGTTTCCAAATAAAATATAAAATTGGTCTGGGAGTGTATCTCGGAGGTAGAAAGCCCCAGGTTACATGCCCAGTACAACTATATATATTTTTTTCTGGGTCTTAGTTTTATCGTTTATAAAGTGGAAATTATACCAACTGCCTTATTGATATGTAGTGGTGATAGGAAGTTAAATGAGTAAATTCATTAGCATGTTTCTGAGGTTAAATGGGACTCAATATACTTAAATGGCATAAGAGCACACTTTAATATTCTTCACTTATCTTTGCATCTATACCATTAACCATGTGTCTTTTCAGATCCATCCCTTGTCTTTGAGCTTGCCCATGTAACTTGCTTTAACTGTTAAGATTATGTGTTGGCCAATAAACAATATTGAAGCTATAAAATACCAAAGAGTTTTATTCGGTATCTTGGGATTTATAATTCAGGGGACAGATTTGAGTAAAACTGTAAATGTATTTGAAAGAGAGAACAAAGGACCAGGATTGAAGCAGACAGTTGTTCTGATAGAACTATGAATGTGTGGGTTAGTGTTAATACCTACGTGTTCCTGGTTGATTAGTCAATAACCTCTGGATGCAGACTAGAGAAATTGGGCAACTTGAGCTGCAGGCAAAGGTAAGAATCAGCTGGGAGAAAGGTTAATATTCTATCTTACCTGAGTCAAGTGTATCCTGTCAGATGATCTCTAGGCTCCAGTTTAGAATGTACTTGTTCTATGACCAAACTGATTCTATCATAGGTAAAGCTTTTTCATATACCACATAAGACACAGTAACATGATTAAAATATGCTTGTATAGCTGGGAAAATATACTTATCCCTGGGAAAAGTTGCCACTGTCCTCTTAGCCCAAGCTCAGAGAGAGACCTGAGCCTGATTTCAGTGAGGAAGTAGAGTCCAAACTAGACCCAACTAGCTAAAACACACAGGTGTGTGGTGGAGAAAAAAAAATATTGGTAGTCAACTTTTATTTCTTTCACTTTTCAGTGACTAAATTAACATTATCATACGGTGGTGTGTGTGTGTGTGTGTGTGTGTGTGTGTGTGTGTGTGTGTGTGTGAGAAAGAGAGAGAGATGAGAGAGAGAGAGAAGAGAGAGAGAGAGAGAGAGAGAGAGAGAGAGAGAGAGAGAGAACTTATGAGTTAATATCTATGAAGCACTTAGGATTCTTTGCACATGCTGGCACATAAAAAGTATCATAAGTGTTATCTATTATTGTTTTGTTGCTGTTAGTAGACCTCAGTTCCTGTGTTTTTAAGGTATTATGTGATTTCATCATTTAGTTCCATAGTTCTCCTCTCTGAAACATCCTTTAGCACAAGAAATTTGTGTGTGTCCAATTTGTATACTTTTCAATTATAGAAATACCTTTAATTGACTCTAATAGGCACAGTCCCCATCTTAAACATATTACTGACATGTATTTAGGTATATATATAAATATAATGATTTTTAATATGTAGAAACCACAAGAAATGACTGAAAGGAAGACACAAAATTTAGCTGAGAACCAGAAATCTGTGTACAAGACAGACTTCTTTCCCTTTTGTTCACAGAAGCTAATTCTGTTACAACTATGTTTAAATTCATCTATTACATCCTTTTAGTGCAGGAATCACTAAAAATCATTTAGCTAGAAGAACAGAAAGGCATAATAGATAGCAGTTTGGAGATAACTAATTGTATGTGTCAACTTTACTAGCTTATAATGCCCAGTTAGTTGTTTGGCCAAACACCAGACCTGATATTGCTGTAAAGGTATGTTTGTAAATAATTAGCACTTAGCCGGGCGTGGTGGCACATGTGTGTAATCCCCACGCTTGGGAGGCAGAGACAGGAGGATCGTGCAGGTTCAAAGCCAGCCTTGGTGGCTTAAGAGACCCTGTATCCAAATAAAAATATAAAATATAGGTGTCTGGGAGTGTAGCCCGGAGGTAGAAGGGTTTCCAAGAACCCTAGTACCACACATACAAAAATATTAGCATGTAAGTCAGAGACTTTGAGTGAAGCATATTACTTTTATGCTGTGGGCAAGCTTCATTCACTTAGATGAAGAAGGTCTTAAGAAAAAAAAATATTGGTTTAAGTTAATTCAATCTCAAGACTACAACTTCAGGTTTTTTTTTTATTTTAATTTTTTTTTAGTTTCCAGCCTGCAGATTTTGGACCTAGGGCTAGAATAATTACTTAGCCCTTAATTTCCATCCTGCTCACCTGCTCTATAGATTTTGGACTAGCCAGTCCCCACAACTGTTGGAATTGATTTTTAAATATCTTTATATAGAATAAGTACAGATATAAATAGTATACACACGACTGTTTCTGTTTTACTGGAGAAACTAAATTTCCATAGATAGTAGCATATGGAAGAATCATACTTAGGGTAAATACGCAATGAACACTTAGGGTAAATATGCAATATGAAAACAAATTTCAAATCTTAGCATGTTATCTTCATTATTAATTCAGTAATTCTAAAAAGTCTGCAGTGATCTCTAACAATATATAATTTGGATTCATGAGATTAAGTTGCACCCACTAGGAATTCATAATCTAGGGGTATAATCAAACTGCTAATCACCCAAAGGAGAAAACTCAGATGACAGGAATCGCTGAAAGCACAAAGAAACCAGGATCTAGGACCAGAGAAATGTGTTCAAGTTGAACATACCAAATAATGTGATGCACATTGATGAATGTATCAATATTAATCTCAGTATCATGTTTAATTACAATGCACAAATAAAACATTATTTTAAAAGAAGCAGAGAGATCCATAAAAACAGAAGTTGAATTTGAAATATGCCAAATTAAGAATTATTAGACAAAGTCCTAGAAGTATAGAAATTGACAGCAAAGAAACTAATAAAATCAAAGCTTTGAAGATGAGAAACTACATTTTATGATCTAAAACTTTGGATGGTGTGTATATGCTGTTGTCATTTGTAGCCACCAGCAGCTTCTCTAGAAAGGGTCATGGGAAAAAGAAGGCAGATGAGTCTGTCAAGGAGAACATTATACCTGGCTATCAATTTATAGTGAGCAGAGTAGCCGACAATGATTACTAATGCCAGGGTGGACTCACACCAAGTCTTCCTATTGCATCTTAGTGTCAGAATCGCCAGGGAAAGCAAAATACATTCAAGCATCAGATGGAATGATGTCATATTTATACAGAGGAGAAACAGAGCAATATTAACTTTAGTGATTAAAGTTAGACCCCCTTGGTTTGCAGATTCCTTGGGGAGTGAGAAAGGATAATGTGCCCTTCATAGCAGAAGGTCCCTAATCTCTCCCAGAGTTTAAAAATAGTGAATGCCAGGAGTTTGCCTGAGGGTCATGGACCTGTAGGCATACACAAAATAGAGACACACTGATTGAATCTGTGTATTAGTCAGTTTCATGTTATCATGATGAGATACTTGAGATATTTAATTTATAAAGAGAAAAGATTTATTTTAGCTCATGGTTTTGAAGCTTCCAGTCCATAATCAAGAGGTCCCATTTCTATGGGCCTTTGACCAACCAGCACATCACGGCAGGAGCAGGTGAAGGAGCAAACTATTCAGTTCAGAGCCCAGGAAACAAAGACGAAGAAGAGAATGGTTTCCCACAATTTCTTGAGGGTGGACTTCCAGTGAGCCAAGAAAGGGAAGCATAGATTTAGTATATTTTTGTTCAGCCTTATCTGGATAAGGATTTATAAATTCCTTAGGGAATAGTAATTGGAGACACAGATTAGTTCCACAATGTATTTAATTATAGTTTGTGCTTTGTTTATCGGCATAGTAAATTTTAAATAATTCATTCTCTTGTTTGGCATATTCAGTCTTAGCTTTTTGGTGTAATTAGAACTGCCTGAGATAAATCACTTTCACATATCATTATGAAAATAATTAGTGAATGTAAACTTTAGCAATATTGGTCAAAATTTGGGGTCTATTGTAGATAGGCTTCACAATATATTTTTCATATATTTAAAAAGCAGAATAAAATAATTTTATTTATGAGTGTGACACTTCCACGCACACCATCATATAGATTTGTTTTCTGTAGTGTTTTATATTATCGTTAACTGAATGTCCTAGTTTAGACTTCCTTCCATACCCATTCTTAAAGCTAATACTCGCTATGCTTTGCTTAAATCCAAAGATATGTAAGAACCATAGCAACATGTATGTGGTTATAGTAGTGTTTCTTAAAGAGATATAACATTTGTCTGATTACAATAGTTAGTGCTTCTCAATATATAAACAAAAAACTATATAATCATATTCCTGAATAAGCAAAACCAAAAATGGTTGTGTTATTTTATCCAATGAATCTACTTTTTATATTGTAATTATCAGGTAGAGAATGGAATAACATATTATAAGTAAAAGTGAGTCCTTCCTGCCACTCTCATTAATTTAATGAACATATTTCCACTTTTTTCTTTTCTCTAATATGATTAAGCAAGCACAACATCTCATTTATTCCATAATTAGGTGAAGAAACTAAGGAATAGAGTAACCAAATTAGCTCTCAGGGTCAAATAAGGTATGTACCTAAAGAGAAAAGAGGGAGAATCAGTGAAACAAATTACGAAAAACCAAACAAATAAAAAAAGTTTTGCCTCACAATGGCTTAGCAGTTAAATATATGATACAAATTAATGTAAATGGTAAATTATATTCTGAGTCTTAAAAATAAAATATAATATTTAAAAAGTTGTTACAAAATGATTGTTTTGGTGCACAATTGAAGACATTATAAAAATAAAATTTTAGATGCTTTTAGGCATTAGTTGAGGAAGCTCCACAAGTGACAAGAATAATTCAGATAGAAAATTACAATTACTTAGAAAATATTGGGAAACTTACAAGAAGCAAAAATAGAAACCAAGAATTATTTAGCTGTTATTCATTAAAAGCAATCAAAGTAAAGTTTATATATGATTCAGTTTTACTTGTACATATTGATAAAAAGTGGAAAATAAAAATATTTAAGATATATTAAAAATGTGAGAATGTATAATAAAACATATAAATATCCACTAAATACTGTAAGAGAAATGAAAGATGACTTAACTAAATGAAAAAAATGTATTAGGTACTTTATTTGGAAGACTGAATATTGTTAATATTTTACTTTTTTCAAAATTGTTCATTAATTAATGGAAATCTGAATTGGAACTACAATTCACAGAAGGTGATAAGTGACACTGAGAAACTATGGCAATGTAAAGGACTGAGAATAGTCAAAATATTTCTTGAAGGAGTAGTAGATCACCATAAAATAACTCTACCAAATTTCAGATTCATCATAGAACTACATTAATGTAGACTGCAAAATTGGAGTAAGAATAGATGCACAAAAAGGAAAACAGAAGATAAAGAACATAAATAAATTCAAACACACATGTATCAATTGACCTGACACAGTGGAAGAATGTTTCAGTGGGAAAATAGAGCTGAAAAAACCTATTAATGTATATAAAAAATTCATTTGTTTTTCAAAAATAATTAACAAAGTTGATTAATGAAAAGAAAACTTGTTTTGGTCTTGAAGAGGCCAAGATTTCTCAGATAGGAACAAAAAGGAAAATCCAGGTTATAACAAAAAAATTGGACTTTATCAAAGATGAAGGCTTGCAGGGTGTAGTGGCTCACACCTGCTTTCTGAGTATTTGGGAAGCTGAAACGGGAGAATCACATATTAAATGATAGCCTTATCAATGTAGTATGACTTTCAGCAACCTAGTGAGATCCTGTTTCAAAATAAAATATAAAATAAAATGGTATGAGTGTGTAGCTCAGAGATTTAAGAAAATGTCCATGTGCTTATTTCTCAGTACCACAAAAAGATATGAAAATTTTATGCTTTTCAAAAACATTTCAGAAGCCGGGAGTGGTGGCGCACACTTGTAATCCCCGCGCTTGGGAGGCTGAGATAGGAGGATTGTGTAGGTTCGAAGCCAGCCTCAGCTGGTTTAAGAGACCCTGTCTCTTAAATGAATTAAACATTTAAGAGTCATTAAATGAATTAAACATTTTTAAAAATCAGATTCAAAAGGCTAAGAAATACTAGGAAAGTATTCATCATCAGTTAACATAAAAATATGAATTGAATTCAAAGTGAAATATTATTAAATATCCACTAGAATAGCTAAAATTAAAAATTATATCAGTATTACATTTCAGTGAAGAGCAGGTGGAATACTATACAACACTGGATGAGAATACAAAATGTATATAACAACTTTTAAAGACATATTGGCAAATTGTTATAGAGTTAAACATATGGTTATCACAATACCAGTCAATTTTATTTCTGGATAATAACACAAGAAAAACTAAAATATGTGTCCAGAAATAGACTTGGACATGAATTTTTAAACCAGCTTTATCTTCAATGTCTCCAAAATGGAAGTAATTTGAATATTCTTAATAGTTAAGAATAAATAAATGCAAGTAAATGTGGACTATGTGATACCATGTAGGACTTAAAATATATGTAGTAAGTAGAATGGATTACCAAACTGTATACAATGGAATTTTAGTCAGCTATAAATAACAAAATTATGTCATTTGCAGAAAAATGGATGGAACTGGAGAAATTGTGCTAATTGTGATTATCTAATCTCAGAAAGTAAAGAGTTGTACGTTTTCTCTCATATGTGCTTATAACATATAATGACAATGTGCCAATAAAAGCATGTTAAAAACAAAAAGAATGTACTTAAGAATTACACATCATGAGTAGATATAAAAATGATTTTGCTGAGTAAACTATAGAAAACAAAGATGGTATACTGAATTTGCTTCTTTATGTGAAATTCAACAACAAGCAATATTAATATATCATGGCAGAAACAGAATTTGCCATTACTATGGGTGTTGTCAGGTTGGGAGGATACAAGAGGAACACTTGTTGAGTAACTAAATATTCAAACACCCAGTACATTTTATAATATATAAATTTTACTTCAGTAAAAATTATTTATAAAAAAATACACTTGGCTGACTTTTTGTGAAAAAGGGCTTTTTCTCCTCAGAAAAAGTAGAATGAGTGAAAAATATAACAATGGAATAAAATTATATAATTTCATAAGAGATGGTACTTAAAAAATTCCCAAGTGGCATTAGAGAAAAATGGCAGCATTTGACAATATGTTTAAAAGGAAATAGATGTTTGGACAGTGCTTAATCACAATTGTTAATTGGAGGAGAAAGGTAATTAGTCAATGTCTGGCCATTGCTCTATCCTCAGCATGAGGCAAATAGTTTACCATCAGTTGTAGTATTACAAAGCAATCATGTTTAATGAAGACAGAAAAAGCTTATTACATTGCCATGCAGTAACATAAATGGGCTACTTACTGGCTATTGTTTTATTTTTGATCATTATGAATTTGACAATTCACAAGAAAAATTTTCACTTTAGAGTTTTAGAGCAAATTCTACACAAATGAACCCATGAATGTCTGAAGAAAAACCCAGAGCTGGGCATGGTGGCGCACCCTTGTAATCCCAGCATTTGGGAGACTGAGACCTGGAGGATCGTGGTTCGCGGTCAGCCTCAGCTACTTAGTGAGGCCCTCTGCAACTCAGTGAGACCCGGTTTCAAAATAAAGAATAAAAAATAGGGCAGGGGGTGTAGCTCGGAGATCAAATGCCCCTGGGTTCCATCCCCAGACACGCAAAAAAAAAAAAAAAAAAGAAAAACCCATGAATGAAGATATTTTTGTTTTTATTTGTAGGTAAACATGCACAAAGGAGAATATTACTAGGTATACAAAGGATTATCAAAAACAACACTGAGCAGAATTTATTGATATTTTGAGCAAGGAACTAAGAGAAATTATTTCAAATTCAACAAAAACAGTAACCCGAATTTCATAGATTCCATAAGAAAATATTTGTTAAAAAAGCAGGAAATACTTCATAGTTTGAATGAATGCCATTCTTATATCTTCAAGAGTAAATACATTTCCAAGAATTCAAAATGCTATGAATCATAAATGTCTACCAATCAATCTAGTGAAGTAAATTCATCATGAAAAGAGTTTTTAAAAAAATCAGAATAAATTTTGGAGTTTGAGTAAATTATTTTTGTCTTCAAGAGGAAATAGATCCTCAAGAAACTAAAATAGTTTGAGCTTTTACTTTAGTTTTGAGTGAGGGTTCTGACTAAAATCTTTCAGTTTGTTCTCAAAGAATATTCAAGGTCCCAGACTACTTCTCTAATTAGAGTCTGAAAAAAAATATGATCACCAATGAGATGTCAAGCTGTACTCCGTCATAGAAATAGCCTTCTCCAATTCCCCCCAAAAAGATGGATTTCTGTAGTAAAGAACCAGAAAAGAGTGTAATACTGTAGAATTTGATAAATTACTACATCACATCATCTTTAAAAGATTCAATCAGCCCAGGGTGTAAATAATCCTCAAGGTACATAGAGCTTTGAAATTTTCAGTAGGCAAAGGACAGTCATGGACTGGACATCACAGTTTACCTTTCTTTCAGGTAAAATATATACAGTTACTAATTACTCTGTTGCTAAGTGGAACTAATGCTCATCATGGCTCTCAGATACTGATTGCCTTCTGATCCTCCCCTGAGTGTCACATCAAGCTAAATTATAGTGACACTATAGCAAAACTAATTAGGCTACACTGACCTGAGCAGTGTGCAGTTCACATTGATCTCAGCCCAATTTTGTTCAAATTTTGAAAAAAAGAAAACAAAGTAGAAAAATATTTCTATTTATCATCAGCTTCTCTTAATCACCCATTTACTCCAACTTACAAGAAACTAATGAATTCTCTACCAAAGTGGTAGCATTCAGAAAAAGAACAAGAGGCAAATCTTTTGATATGCACTTTTAATTACACACCTATACCCCATTTAAATGTGCACACTGCATTATTTAACAAAAAAAAAAATATTTGTCTAAGTGAAGTCTTTTTTTTTTTTTTTTTTTTGGTGGTACTGGGGTTCCTGGAAGCCCTTCTACCTCCGGGCTACACTCCCAGACCTCTTTTATATTTTTGAAACAGGGTCTATTACGCCAGCGCCATGGCTTCGAACCTGCGCGATCCTCCTGTCTCCGCCTCCCAAGTGCGGGGATTACAAGCGTGAGCCACACGCCCAGCGTACTTTTAGGATAAATATTTTTTCAAGAAAGCAACAGAAAATATGTCAATAAATTAATACATAATTTCAATGTAAAATGCTGTGAAATTATACATTTTTTCAAGTAGAATTTTCTAAGGTTACCTGTTTAAAAAGCAAGTAATTCAAGATTTTATTTAGGACTTCCGGGAAGATGGCGACGGAGGAAAGCGGCACTTACAAGTCCCGCTAACAATCCAACTCTATTACCACAAAACCAGCGCCTTTCAGAGCCAGAAAACACCACCAGCAAAGAAATAAAAATGGTAACTACAAGGGACAGAGAAAAAGGGCTGGAAAAACAAGACACCAGAAAAAAACCAGCCCGAAGTGCCGCGCCCGCGCGGCGCTGAGCGGCCAGAGCCGCAGCGCGGATTGGGGGGAGCCGCAGAGTGGAGCGGCCTGCCGCGTCGCGGAACCGCCAGAGCGGCCGGAGTGGCCAGACCCGCGGTGCAGAGCAGCCGAAGCCGCGGTTCAGAGCAGCCGAGTAGAGCGGCCAGAACAGCCAGGCGGAGTGGCCAGAACAGCCGGAGCAGCCAGAGCCGCAGCGCGGATTGCCTGGAGCGGCCGCGCGGAGTGGCCAGAACCGCGGAGTGGAGCGACTGGAGCAGCCGGAGCGGAGCGGCCAGAACAGCTGAGCGGAGCGGCCAGAGCAGCCGAGCAGAGCGGCCAGAACAGTCGGAGCAGCCAGAGCCGCGTTGCGGAACGGCCGGAGCGGCCGGAGTGGCCAGACCCGCGGTGCAGAGCAGCCAGAGCCGGGCGCAGAGCGGCCGGAGCGGAGCGGCCTACATCTCCCCTAGCAGCACCAGGCTCCAGAGAGGAGGGAGACTCAAAACAGAGCTCAAATCCAGAGAGGAGGTACTTTGGCCTCGCGGCCTAGGACGCAGAAGCAGCGTCTTACTGCTGGCGGCAGTGGTGAGTTCACCGGACGGCCCTAGACCAATCCATTCAACCAGCCACCAGGAGCCTGAGAGGAGCGGTTGACAGCGAGCTGAGATGAGCAGGTGCTGAACAGCCGGGCGGCAGTCAGCAGTTTTGTTGGTGCAGGGAACATCTAAAGCTCCCAAGGGCCGAGCACAGCACAACTGGCAGGGACTCAGAGCGGAGTTCAAAACCAGAGAAGAAATACGCCGCATCACGGCCAAGGGTGTGGCAGTGGTGCCATATTGCCAGTGGCGGCAGCAGCGAATCCACCAAGTTCACTACAGCTCCATCAGCGCACTCAATAACCGTGAGTCAAATTGTGACCCCTAGGGAAGAAATCCCAGTACTGCGCTCCCAGGGACTTGCGCAGATAGTCTCCCTGGGTCGGAGATTTTAGCAGTGCAGCCCAGGGGGGGAGTGGCAGTGGCAGAGATATCATACCATAGTCACAACTCCCCACTGGAGAACGCCCAACTTGGCACTCCCCACGGTCTAAGCAGCCTTGATTGACTCCCTGGGTCTGAGACTTTGTGATACAAACCAGTTAAGGAGTAGTGGTGACTGAGATACCACAGACACGAGATCCAGAGCATCTTAAGTGAACTCGT
The DNA here is from genome assembly GCF_963383645.1 of Muscardinus avellanarius. NCBI lineage: Eukaryota > Metazoa > Chordata > Mammalia > Rodentia > Gliridae > Muscardinus > Muscardinus avellanarius. Next base: position 49,505,911 of record NC_137799.1, read on the forward strand.
AGTGACTCGGGGAAGAACCCAGAGAAGGCACAAACTTCCAAAATCATGGGAAAGAGAAATAACAATGGAGCAGTGAATGCCAACAACCCCACAACATCAGAATCTGATAACACAGAAATCCAAAGATCTCTAGAAGATCAAATTAGGAAAATAACTTTAGAAATAATAGAGGACTTTCGAAAAGAATTTAGAGAGAGTCAAAAAGAGATAAAGGATGCAATTAATGAAGTAAAGGCCTCAATCCAAAGTATAAACAACAGATTAGACCACATGGAGAATAGAATCTCGCTCCTTGAAGATGATCATTCTAAAAATGAACGCATAGTTTCTAATTTAGAAAAAAAAACCCGACAGCAGGAATCTGACATTGAAAAATATGGGCCCATTTCAAGAGAGCTAACCTAAGAATAATTGGAATAGAGGAGGGAAAAGAAGGTGAAACCAAAGGGATCAACAATCTCTTCAAGGAAGTAATAGCAGAAAATTTTCCAAACATAGAGCAAGAGGTCGATACACAGATCCAGGAAACTTATAGAACTCCCTTTAGACAGGATCAGAGAAGAGGATCCCCACGCCACATAATTGTCAAAATGACTAATGTGGAAGCCAAGGAGAGAATCTTAAAGGCAACAAAAACAAAAGGCCACGTGACATACAGAGGCAAACCAATTAGAATCACTCCAGACTTCCCAAACCAAGTTATGAAAGCCAGAAGGGCTTGGAGTAACATATTCCAAACTCTGAAAGAAAACAACTTCCAGCCAAAAATTTCCTACCCAGCAAAACTATCCATCAAATTAGATGGGGAAATAAGAAGCTTCCATGACAAACAGCAACTGAAGGAATTTATGTCTTCAAAACCAGCGCTAGAGAAAATACTCAAGGAGATTAACTGCAAAGAGGAAATGGGTAATACACGCCAGAACCAAAGAAATAAGAATTCCCATCCAGCAGACAACTAAGCAAAGAAGAATAAACAGTATCTTAAACAGAAATAAGATCTTAACATGTTGGGAATTAAAAATTATCTCTCTATAATCACACTTAATGTAAACGGCCTCAACTCCCCAATAAAAAGATATAAAGTGGCAAAATGGATTAAAAGCCAGAATCCATCCATCTGCTGCTTACAAGAAACACACCTTACAAGTAAAGATAGGAACAAACTCAAGGTAAAGGGCTGGAGCAAGGTAATCCATGCTAATGGTACTCGAAGACAAGCAGGAGTAGCAACTATGATATCAGACAAGTTAGACTTCAAACCCAAACTTATTAGAAGAGACAAAGAAGGTCACATCTTACTGGTAAAAGGAATAGTCCAGCAAGAGGAAATAACAATAATCAACATCTATGCCCCAAACATAGGGGCAGCTACTTTCATAAATCAAACTCTTTGTGATATGAAGTCACACATAAATCCCAACACAATAATACTGGGAGACTTCAACACACCTCTCACAATACTAGACCGATCTTCCAGACAAAGGGTCAGTAAAGATGTCTCAGAACTAAAGAACACCATTAACCAAATGGACCTGTTGGACTCATATAGAATATTTCACCCAACTACAGCAGAGTTTACATTTTTCTCAGCTGCTCATGGAACCTTCTCCAAAATAGATCACATCCTGGGACACAAAATGAGCACTAGCAAATTTAAAAAATGTTACATACTTCCCTGTGTCATTTCAGACCATAATGGAATGAAACTAGAAATCAACTATAAGAAGACTCAGAGAAACAACATAAACATGTGGAGACTGAACACCACACTTCTGAATGAAGAATGGGTCATAGAAGATGTAAGAGGTGAAATCAAGAAATTTCTAGAAACAAATGAAAATAAAGAAACAACATATCAAAACCTCTGGGACACTTTGAAGGCAGTATTAAGAGGAAAATTTATAGCACTGAGTGCTCACATAAGAAAAACAGAAAATCTTCAAATAAATAGCCTTATGACACACCTCAAAGCCCTTGAAAAGCAGGAACAATTGAACCCCAAAGCCAGCAGAAGACGGGAAATTATTAAAATTAGAGCAGAAATTAACGAAATAGAGAATAAAAAAACAATACAGAAAATCAACAAAACTAAAAGCTGGTTTCTTGAAAAAATTAACAAGATTGATAAACCATTAGCCAACCTAACTAAAAAAAAGAGAGAATCAACCCAAATTATGAAGATAAGGGATGAAAAAGGAGACATTACTACTGACAGCATAGAAATCCAGAGGATTATCAGAAACTACTTTGAAAAACTATACTCCAACAAAATGGAAAACCTGGAGGAAATCGACAACTTCCTAGATAAATACAACCTTCCTAAACTGAGTCAAGAAGATATAGAACACTTAAACCAACGAATAACAATCAAAGAGATTGAAACAGCAATAAAGAGCTTACCATCAAAGAAAAGCCCAGGACCAGATGGTTTCCCAAGTGAATTCTATAAAACCTTTATAGGAGAACTAATCCCAATACTACTCAAACTATTTCGGGAAATAGAAAAAACCGGGACTCTCCCAAATACATTCTATGAAGCCAACATCACACTAATACCCAAACCGAATAAAGACAGTTCAAGGAAGGAAAACTACAGGCCTATATCTCTGATGAACTTGGATGCAAAACTATTAAACAAAATACTAGCAACACGCATTCAAAACCACATCAAGAAAATCATTCACCATGACCAGGTAGGGTTCATCCCAGGGATGCAAGGCTGGTTCAATATACGAAAATCAATCCATGTAATTCATCATATAAACAGAATCAAAGACAAAAACCACATGATCATCTCAATAGATGCTGAAAAAGCATTTGATAAAATTCAACATCCATTTATGATAAAAACACTGCAGAGAATTGGAATAGAAGGAACATATCTCAACATTATTAAGGCAATCTACAATAAGCCCACTGCCAACATCATATTAAATGGGGAAAAACTTCAAGAATTCCCCCTAAAAACTGGAACGAGACAAGGATGTCCACTATCACCACTTCTCTTCAATATAGTACTAGAGACTCTAGCCAGAGCAATAAGGCAAGAAAAGGAAATCAAAGGAGTACAAATAGGAAAAGAAGAACTCAAGCTTTCACTATTTGCAGATGACATGATACTATACTTAGAAAACCCAACAAACTCAACCAAAAGGCTTATAGAACTGATCAACAAATTCAGCAAGGTATCTGGATACAAAATCAATCTTAAAAAATCAGAAGCTTTCCTGTACACCAACCATAAATCCACTGAAAAAGAAATTCAGAAAACACTTCCACTCAGGATCTCCCACAAAAAAATAAAATACCTAGGAATAAACTTGACCAAGGAGGTAAAAGATCTCTACAAAGAAAATTATAAAACACTGAAAAAAGAAATCGAAGAAGATCTTAGAAGATGGAAAGACCTTCCATGTTCATGGATTGGCAGAATAAATATTATTAAAATGGCCATACTCCCAAAACTGATCTACAGATTTAATGCAATGCCCATTAAACTACCAAGATCATTCCTCACAGACATAGAAAAATCAGTCCTTAAATTTATCTGGAATAACAAAAAGCCCAGAATAGCCAAGGTAGTTCTCAGCAACAAAAACCACGCAGGAGGAATCACAATACCTGACTTTAAACTATACTACAAAGCCATTGTAATAAAAACAGCATGGTACTGGCAAAAGAACAGATATATAGACCAATGGAGCAGAATAGAAGACCCAGAAACAAGTCCACACACTTTCAGCCAATTGATTTTTGACAAAGGGGCCAAAAACATACACTGGAAAAAAGATAGCCTCTTTAACAAATGGTGTTGGCAAAACTGGTTAACCATATGCAGAAAATTGGATGTTAATCCCACTTTTTCACCCTGTACAAAAGTCAACTCACGATGGATCAAAGACTTGGAAATTAAACCAGAGACTTTGAAGCTCCTTGAAGAGGGCATAGGTCCAACACTACAACACATAGGCACAGACAAACATTTCCTCAACAAGACCCCAAAAGCACAACAAATTAAAAGGAGAATCAATACATGGGATTGCATGAAACTGAAGAGCTTCTGTTCAGCAAAGGAAACTATCAAGAATCTCAATCGAGAGCCAACAGAATGGGAGAAGATTTTTGCCACCTACACCACTGATAGAGGACTAATATCTAGAATATACAGAGAACTCAAGAAACTCAACACTAAGAAAACAAAGCATCCAATAACAAAATGGGCAAATGAACTAAATAGACACTTCACAAAAGAAGAAATTCAAATGGCCAATAAATGCATGAAAAAATGCTCAACATCACTGGCAATCAGAGAGATGCAAATCAAAACTACCCTGAGATTTCACCTAACTCCAACTAGAATGGCCATCATTCAAAACACAAACAACAACAGATGCTGGCGAGGATGTGGAGAAGTGGGAACTCTAAGACATTGTTGGTGGGATTGCAAATTAGTGCAACCACTTTGGAAAACAGTATGGAGAATCCTCAGAAGAATGGGAACAAATCTACCATTTGATCCAGCAATACCACTGTTGGGTATCTACCCAAAAGAAAAGAAACCAAACTATCAAACTAATGCATGTGTATCTATGTTCATAGCTGCACAATTCACCATAGCCAAACTATGGAACCAGCCAAGATGTCCATCAACAGATGAATGGATTACAAAACTGTGGGATATGTACACAATGGAATTTTACTCAGCCATCAAAAAAAACTCAATTACATCATTTTCAGGGAAATGGATGGAGCTGGAGGACATTATGCTAAGTGAGATTAGTCAGGCACAAAAAATAAGAAATCAGATGCTTTCCCTAATATGTGAGAGTTAGGGAGAAATGGGTCATAGGAGGAACTCTTGGAAGAGCATCAGTAACTTTTAACTCTGTTTACATTGTCTTTGGATATACAATATTTTTTTATTTTTTAAGGGAGTTTATTTACCCTTTTGTTGCCTGTGCCATTGAAATCATATCCAAGAAATCACTTCCAATTTCAATGTTGTGAGGTTTTATGACCCAGATTTTCTTCTAAAAGCTGATAGTATTAAGATTTATATTTAGGTCCTTTATCTATTTTGAGTTAATATTTGTATATGTGTTAGGTAAGGGTCCAATTTTATTATTTTTCATGTATTATTATTTTTCAACAATATTTAGTTAAAAGACTAGTATTTCCTCCACCAAAAGTTCATGGAAACCTTGTCAAAAATAACTTGACAATGTATGGAAGAATTTATCTCTAGGCTTTTATTTAGCTCCAATGGTTTATATATCTGCCTTTAGAACAGTACTACACTGTTTCAATTATTGTAGCTTTATATGGTTTGAAATCAGAAAATATACATCTTCTAGCTTTGTTCTTCTTTGAGACTGTTTTGGGTATCTAGAGCCCATATTCCATATCAGGATAGATTTTTTTTCTGAAAAATAAATAAATAAATGTATGATAGTTTCACCTAAAAAAAAAAAAAGAAAAAAAAATATTCTCTGGTAAGAAAGAAAGCAAAAAGAAATATTGAAATGTTATCTTTAAGTCATCAAAAGTTTGGTACCAGACAAATGAAACTGTTATGTGAGATTATCAATGTTAATATTGTATAAATTGCTATAATACTAGATGTCAACCACTAAGCCAAGCGTGGGAAGGAGGGATGGGGAGGGAATGGGGTGGGGATCGGGTAGGGGCTAACTGGGCGATGTGTGCATGTATGTCTACAAAAGTATCTTATTTATACCACTATGATGTATGAATACATTGCACCAATAAAAAATAAATTTAAAAAAAAAAAAGAAAGAGCTAAAACTCTTAAAAAGAAACATTAAAAAAAAAGATTTTATTTAGAACAAATATCACCTATTATACCAATGACAAAAAAATTTATTCACCACATTATCATTTCTGAGAGACATTCAAGTAGAAGTTCTAACAGCCATATGTGTAAGGGTAATCTGGTATTTCTTTGTTTACCAAAATATATTTTTCTTTAATATTATATAATTAACTCTTAGATTTAATATTATATCTAAAGCAAGATTCTGGGGAATCTCTGTAACCTACTGACTTTCTTAAGGTCAAATCTCTAACTCACATTGGTGATTATAAATATATAGAAATTCTGGTAGATATATGATAAATGGGATATTACAGATTTTATCTATTTATATATAATCTGTAACATTATTCATATGATTTTACACACATACATATATATATATACATTTACAAATACATACACACATATATATATATGTAAAAGAGGAAGATATAATTATTCCAAATGATTCCCTACATTAGTGGAGCTTTTCAGGCTCTATTGTCTGTTTAGCTATGCAAATATTAAAATAAAAACAGAATGCACAGATCATTCATCTTCTATCATATTAAACTTTGTTTTTGACTATTTATTTATTTATTTATTTATTTATTTATTTATTGCAGTACTGGGCACTGAACTCTGGGGCATTCTACCTTCTTGCTAAACCCTCAGCCCTATTTTTATTCTATAAGCAGGGTCTCAGTAAGTTACAGAGGGTTTAACCTAAGTAGCTGAGGCTGGCTGAAAACCTGTGATCCTCCTGATTTAGCCTCCCAAGTACTGGGATTACAAGCATGTGCTGCTACACCCAGTTGTTTTGGTTGTTTATTAACAGTATCAGGTTCTGAGGAAAAAATCTTTAAGTTATATGCTGCTAAGTTTAACCCCCAATAGTAGTAATTGTCTTCTACAAAATAACTTGTGGCACTTAGCCAGAGAATGTATTTCTAAACATATTTCATTGAGAGCTGCTATTTATTGTATGACATCAAGCGATTTAAAAAGGAATCAACATAGAGATTCAAGAGGAATCATGATATTTGAACATGTATGTCATAGATATTCCACATATTAAGATTAATGATGTTTGCCACATAAATGTTCAATAATAGAATAGAAAAATTACAGTGATGGTATGAAGTATTTGAAGTCTTCTGCAGAACTTTAGAGATATAATTATGGATATTAACTTAAAACACGAACAATGTTATGCCAAGTGAAATGTAGAATTCAAAATTATTGTTCTAATACTAATTATTAAAATATGTGGGTTTTTTGAAGATTTAAAGGTGTTTATTAAAAAGATAGAAATACAGAAGATAGTTACAGCCCCATGCCATTCAGGAGTGGCATTGGGGTGTTTTCAATGAATTCACCCTAAAATGTGTGTTTTATATGTACCCCATAGCTGTAATAATTGGTCACAAAATTATACTGATTAGCTTTTTTTACATATTATTCTCATATGTCTCCTGTCATTTTTTTTTTTTTGCCTAGTAGTATCACTTCCTTAGTTCAAGAATTCTTATTTTGTTCTATTTCTGGGTTATCAAACTATATTGGCCTTCCTTCCTCCATATCATTCACCACACCCCATCACAAAGTCATATTGTAGCAACTCTCATCAAGAGGTAGAATCCAATTCACAAAATGTTTCATCTGACCTTACCTTGTTTATTTTATTTTATCTAAAATAAAAGAACAAAACTAATATTTTGCTTACCAGTTTTTAGAGTTAGCTTCAGAAAGCCTTGTCCAACCATTCCTCAGAGCCCTGCCCAACCACCATAAGAACACATGTGTAAATATATCATCTCAAAACACTATCCTCAACCTGTCATCTCAAGCATAATTCACCCAATTTCAATAACAGACCTTTCTTATTGAACCTGCACCTGATCATAGGTATGTCTGTAAGTTCATAAGAACCATCAAGCCGAGCCCATCCATAGATTTGTGAACTAAGTAATAAGCACCTTTAAAACACATGATTACTAAGTTATTCAGCTTTATTATGCTTTGCTACAAAGCAAAATGTAACCAGCACAATTATATTTCTCATTTTCAACATTGTACAAGAGATGGAAATAACATGATCAAAGCTTTTTTCCATTGAACAAAACCCCATATCCTTGGTCTATCCAGCCTAACATCCTTCTCTTTTACCTCGTGCTTAAGCCTTTACTATGTAAAGGCTCTAAAACTGATACATTTAAACTCACAAAATCCCATAATACCTATGCTGCTTTTACCCAGCAATTATTATATAGTAGAAATAAGAGACACTGAAGTCAGTAATGTTTGCCTCCAGAAAAAAGGTCACTTAGCCTTCAGCAGAAATTAAAATTAGAGGAACTGCTAAAATTCAAGAAATCTCTTTTCCTTTGCAGGCAGCTCAACCGCTTTTCAAATTCTTTTATACAAAAAGGCACAAGAAACTAAAAGGCAGATCAATATGTGGGATTGCATGAAACTGAAGAGCTTCTGTACAACAAAGGAAACTATCAAGAACCTCAACTGAAAGCCAACAGAATGGGAGATTTATGGCACCTACTCCTCCAATAGAGGACTAATATCTAAAATATACAGGAAACTCAAGAAACTCAGCACTAAGAAAACAACACAATAAAAATGGACAAGTGAAGTAAATAGACACTTCACAAAAGAAGAAATTTAAATGACCAATAAATGCATGGAAAAATGTTCAACATCATTGGCAATCAAAAAGATGCAAATCAAAACTACCCTGAGATATTACCTAACTCCAACCAGAATGGCAATCATTTAGAAAACACACAACAACAAATGTTTTTGAGCATGTGGAGAAGTAAGAACTCTAATACATGGTTGGTGGGATTGCAAATTAGTAAAACCACTTTGAAAATAGTATGAAGGATCCTCAGAAGAATGGGAATGAACTTACCAAATGATCCAGCACTACCACTTCTGAGTATAAGCCAAAAAGAATGGAAACCAAACTACCAAACTAATATATGTGTATCTATGTTCATAGCCGCACAGTCGTCACTGCCAAACTATAGAACTAGCCAAGATGTCCACCAACAGATAAATGGATTACAAACTATGAGATATGTACACAATGGAATTCTGCTTAGCCATAAAGAAAACAGTTACCTCATTTATAGAGAAATGGATGGAACTGGAGGACATTATGCTAAGTGGGATTAGTCAGTCTCAAAAAATAAGAAGTTGGATGCTCTCCCTAATATTCAAAAGCTACAGAGAAAATGGGTCATTTGAGGAACTCTAGATGAAGAAGATGATATTATAGATGAGTAAATAAGGCAATCTAACTGAGGGGAGGGGAGAAGGGAAGAGGGAAATTCTCTAATGCACATGATGTACATTCACAAAGAAATAACTAAGCCGAACATGAGAAGGAGGGAGGAGAGAGAAAATGGGAATTGGGTAATGGCTAATTGGATGATGTGCGCATGCATGTCTCCACTATTTTTGTACCCCATTAAAATGTATGAGTACAATGCACTAATAAAAAATTTAAAAAATAATAAAAATTGTGGGGTATGCAAAAAATATGTTATGCCTAGCTATCAGCTTTCTGGGGCTTTCTGGTGAGTCATTTATTTTTCTCCAGTCCTGCCTATTTCTCTGAGCCTTTAGGAGCCAGAGGTCTGGTTCTAGGAAAGTTTGAGGGATTTCTTTCAGCTCTCAGGTATTGCTTTAGCATTTGGATGGTCTGGCTTTGCTCTTCCAAGAGAACCAGCTTGTTCAGAAATAAACATCACTCAAATTTCCCCTTCTTTCCCAGTGTTTAGAATAACAAATACCACATTGCACTAGATGAAAACCCATAGAAAAGAGTAAGAGGGTGGATCAGATTCATTGTGTGACTGGTGTCTCAGACTAAAAGTATCTTAGAATCTCATCTGGTTTCTCATGCCCCAGACTCTAGTATATTTCTCCACTTACAAGTACGCAGCCACATATAAGAAGTATTCATAAGTCTCTGGATTCCAATAAAGGTTTAAGGACTCTCTGGTATTTATTTCATTGCTATTTTATTTTCATCCTCACTTCTTACATGGGTAACAATGAAAAAAATTGACTATAATTTCTGCATTCACCCAGATTGTTTTGCTAGGATAGGAGTGATATTCCTTACACATTCTGATTAGAAAGTGACATGAGCATTCATAGATTTTTATATCACCACTGATGTTCAGCTAGAGGCTGACATATGCACATCCCCTTCTAAGGTTCTGTCCTTAGCCTGGTCTCTAAACAAGACACCTAACTACCTAACTTTAAAGTTGTATGAAGCAAGACTTTAAAGGTTCCCTCTGTAGGTTTAGCCATATTGGAACTGGAAGTGCTAGGCTCAAATGCCAATATTTAATTTTTCAATATTTTATGCCAATAATTTAAAAAATTGTCAAACTCACAGTAGTATGTTAAAATATTTACAAACTGCATAAGCAAAGGCTACAGTATAAACAAGCAGAGTCAAGTTGAGCCTAGCAATGTGAGAACATTTTTCACAGTTATATTAAGAAAGTGTTTGATTAAAAAAATCTGTCAGAGAATAAATAGAAATGCTATAGAATATTGCTGAAATTGAAATTGTACTAAGTTTCAGAAGAAGTTTGAAAAATTCCTGGTCGATGAATAATCCAATAAGAATCATCTCATGGATCCAGTCCTGAAACAGTACTGCACAAAATCTATATTGCCATTATTCCTTTGACTGACTTCATTTCTTCTGTTTTTATCTTCATTCATTCTATTCCAGCCACACCACATTTTCCCTCTATCTCTCAAGAAGTCTAGTTGTGCTATGACATTAGGATATCCTCTTTGCTCTGTCTAGAACACTTTCCCCTCAGGCATGCTTATGGCTCAGCCTTTTGCTCAGGTAAAGTGGAGGGAGGCATTCTGTGATAACCATATTTAAAATTTCAGTGGCAACCCTGGTATTTCTGGTCCTCTTTACTTGAATTCTCTCCAGAGTACTTCTCACTACCTAAGATATATTTATTTATTTTTATCCGTCCTCCTGTCCCACCCCTACCTCCATCCCTCACTTACACATTTGACAATAAACTGAAAATAGGCTTAATTGATCCTTGTTCTCACTACTGCCCCTACTGCTTCAAACAACCTCTGGCAGATAGGTAATTCAACAGAGAAGGAAAAAGATAAGAGGAAGGGAGAGAAGAAGAGAAAGAAGAAAAGATTTTAAAAAAGAGGCAAATCTAAGAGTCATGTTATTAAGATGAAATCTTAGCGTTTCTGATTACTATGCTTTTATGCCCTTCATAAATTGTATTAATTTTGTAATATTTACATTGAGTGGTTTTAACATTTTCCTTATAAAATTGTTACAAAATTTAAGTGAGATAATGTATAAGGTAGAAGAGCTAGTGAGGCAATTTAATGGTAGAGTGCTTGCCTAGCACATGCTACACCTTAAAAGAACAACAACAATGATGATGACAAAAGTATATTAGATTTACTGGGAAATTGAAAGCTTAAGCACCTGATAAACATTTTCATTATATGTGTCTTAAAAATTATGGTCAACACGATGTTGAATCCAAAGGACTGATGCCATCTGAAACTGTTGTATTGGTGAAAGTATAAAAAATAGTTCAATGGAACATAATAGAGAGCTCATAAATAAATTAATAAAACATTAATTAAGTCTAGACACAAAATTATCCCCTCACAATAGTTACCTTAAAATTGATTCTATAAATACATGTAAAACTTCAAAATGTAAACTCTAGAGAACATGGAAGAAAATCTAGGTGGCATTGGGTATTACAAGCATTTTTACATACAACACCAAAATCACTATTCATGAAAGAAGTAAATTGTAAGTTGTACTTTATTAAATTAAAAACTGTTGTGAAAATTAAAAGACAAACCACTGAAGATATTTGCAAAAGACATATCTGATAAAGGACTATTATCTAAAATATTCAAAGAAGTCTTAAAACTTTACAAAAAGAAAAAAAAACAACCTGATTAAAAACTAAATAAAAACATGAATGGCTTGACAAAGAAAATATACAAATGGCCAATAGGTATACGAAAAGATGTTAGATATCATGTCATTTGGGAATTGTAAACTGAAAAAATGATGAAATACTATTACACATCTGTTACAATGGCCAAATTTCAGAACACTGACAACACTAAATTCTGGTCAGTACGTGGAACAACAAAAGCTCTCATAACTGCCAATGGGAATGCAAAGTGGTACGCTCACTTGAGAAGACACTCCGACAGTACTTTTGTTTATCAAGTTGAACACACTCTGGCCATATAATACAACAATCACATTCTGTGATATTTACCCAAATGAACAGAAATGTATGTCCACATAAAAATCTACACACGTTTATAGTAGCTCTACTATTAGTTGCTAAAACATGGAAGCAACATGATACACTTCAATAGGTGAAAAAATAGTGTTAAACATTCAGGCAAGGAGAAAGTACTCAAAACTCAATATAATAAGTTTACAAAGCATGAAAAGACACAGAAGAAACTCAAATGCATGTTGCTAAGTGAAAAGTCAATCAGAAAAGGTTATTTACTATATGTTTATACCTATATCACACTCTGGAAATAAACTCTGGAGACAGTAAAAATGTTCAGGTGTTTCCAAGAGGTAAGAGGAGGTCAGTATGAATAGGCAGCAAAAAGAGTTTTAGGACAGTCATAAAGCTCTTGTGTATAGTATTATAATAGATGATATGTCATCATAATTTGTATCTATAGAATGTACAACACCATGAGTGACTCTAATGTAAACCACAGCTTTTGGGTGAAAATGAAGTGTCAATGTAGGTTCATTGATTGTAATAAATGCCTCAGTGTGGCCCAGGATTATGAGAGTGAAAGAGACTGCAGATATGGAAGAGGGAGTATATGGTAACTCTATATATTTGCTCAGTTTTGCTATAAACTTAAATACTTGCTGTAAAAATAAAATTTGTTATATATATATATTACATGTATATATGTATATATACTAAATCTGTTATATATACATATATATATATTACTTAAGACTTTTGCTATTGATGATAGGTAAAATAATATGAACTATGCTCTGAGATCAATTGAATTCAAATGAATTAATGAGATTAATGAACTAAACAAATTAAAAATGTCTATGTGAAGCTATTGTAGCATGAACATTGGAATCAAGAATTCTAGAGCCATGTGTGAAAAGCAAAAGGAAATCTGGTGTGAGGTACAATGTTTTTGAGGCTATTTTCTTCAAAGAGCATTTCCAGAAGAGAAGCTATGTTGATTTATTTTTAAATACAATTAAAATATTTTCTTTATTGATGAGTAAGATTTCATTGTAAGATTCTTGTTCAATATACTAGTTTCATTATGCAATCATGTAAAAGGTTATGTGTTTTCTCTCAGGTGTGGAAGTTGGAGAGGAATGAGGACACAAAATATATTTTATATAAATGAGAAATCCTAATCCAGTAGTGGTAGAGATTAAGGGGAATGGAAACTTGATGAAGAAAACAGTTAAAAAAAACTATGTGCACTTATGAAATTATCAGTACTAATCTCAACATGTGTGGGGAGAAGGAGGGGACAGGATCTGGAGTGAAGCATACCGATCACTGTGCGCATTATGATTCTATCACTCTAAGCCTCATTATGATGCACGGTTACAATGCACCAATAAAAATATATTAGAAATAGCAAAAATAGTATAAGTAATGCAATAGTTTCAATATATATTAGAAAAAAATGAAGCCTCCAGAATAAGCATATGTAAGATTAGGAAATTAGTACAGAAAGAAATAAAATTGGTAGTATAAAACTGTGACAATAGCCTTTCTTGGAAATTATCAAAGAATCACCAATGAAAACACTCTGGAATAAGCAGCAAAAAATTCATACTAAAACATAAATAGCCACATTTAATGAAAATTATTCTCATAAAGTTGCTATAGTTGCACAGAGTTGGTAACATTAAAAATGTTGTGGAGACCTTCAGAAATTATTAGTCGAACTTACAGAAAGTATTTAATAGTATATAATAGGTATATCTGTTTTCTAAGTCATTCTGACTATAGAATTTTATGCAAAGGAAATAATTCAATAGAATTTCAAATTGTACACATAAAAATATATGTTGCATAGTTGACAATAGTAATAAAATAGAGTTGAACCTTTGAGGTCACATTAAAATAGACTGACACATCAAAATGGTAAAATTATCTGAAGTCATTAAAAGAATAATTATAATAACTATCAATAATTGTTAAGAGAAGAATAGAAATATATAACTTGGCATCTATACAAGGTAGTTATAAAACGCTATGCATGTGAAAGAGAATATATAAAAATACCTACAGTGATATAACGATGGCTGATGTTTTAAAGTCATTCTTTGGGAATTTGTGTTTAACTTTATAGTATCTTTTTATAAGAAAAGAACTAATGAGCCAATTTTATTATTCTATATTACTCCAAACTTACAGAGTGCATAATAATGAATAGAATAGAAACCATTAGACTAGAGAACATCATTGACCTCCTGCTTATAGAAGAAGAAACTGACCTTCACACTAAATAGAGGTTTAAAGAAAACTATTATGTATTAACCAGGTAACTTTGCTAATATCTGCCAGAGAAATGAGATAGGAAATAGTCACAGTCCTCACTGACCTTCCAGGTACCTATGACATAGTATAACTTTGAGGCCTCAAATAAAAAATGCAGTCTATTGTACCTGACAGGAAGCTTTGCACTTTCATTATGCATATAATATCTAATAGATCTTTTGAAATCATTACCTGTCAAGAGGGGAAAAGAAAGGCAGAGGAAAAACCTTGAAGAATAGAGTTTGTCAAGGGTCAAAGTAAATGGCAATATACTTTAATAAGCAATAAGCTACACATTATTTCTAGGTGGCCTGTACACTCAGTGGACTGTGGTATCATATATTGAATTGCAGAATAACTTCTCAGTGGCCTAGAATTACCCTTCCTGTATGCCTCTCTATTCATTAGTTTATGTGAAGCTAGAAAAACAAAACGTTAATGCCTTCATTACCTAAGTAACCCTGAATTAGAAAGATATATTTTTGAGCTACTAAAAGCTTAAAGTGCATTACATGTTTATGGATGTTTTATTTTTATAAGATTTTCATCACTGTTTCTACATGTTGATAGTATTATTAAGAAGTAATTTTGTATATTTTAGGTTCTCAGTACTTAATATAAATAAAGGTTACATAGCAGTAACACTGTAGACATTATAAAATTTTATTTGCTAACATTGAGGACAAAAAATTATACTTTTTAGTTAAATGGATCTTTTCTTTGTATGCCAATGGAACAATTTGAACCACCTCTTAACAAATAATTTTGGATCTCAAGACATGGAAGAATAGTTGTTTTATATTCCCCAGAGACCCTATGTATCACAACCTAGTGGCAGAGTGACTGACCCAGAAACAGAAATGAGTAGCAAAACAGTTATCCAGATTTTAGTTTAAGCTGTTTTGTTAAAAAAAGCTTCCCAACTTTTCTACGTCTGTCTCTTGATTTTTTCACTGTACAATAAGGTTCTAATCACAATACATAAAATGATGCTCAATGTTTCTACCAACTTCAGATCCTTAGTTTTAAAATGTTTTGGTCTAAATTGATTCAACTTTATTCAGTACAGTTTGGTGCATTGTAGTCATACATCTTAATGGAGTGCAAGATGGTACAGACATATGTGCACACATGTATTTAGCCCTCCCTCATTTCCCACTCCATTCCCTCCTTCTCCCTACTTCTTATGTTTTGCCTACTTATTGACTTTGATATGTTTATGAATGTATTTTATTTACATTAGGGAATTTTCCTCTTCTCTTTTCCCATCCCTTTGAGGTCCCCTATTTGCTCATCTATGGTTTCTCCTTCTAAATATAGAGTTTCTCCTATGACCCTTTTTCTCCTTAGTTTCTATATATTAGGGAGAGCATTCAATTTTTTTAACTTTTTGTGATTGACTAATCTCTTAGCTTAATTTTTTCCAGATCCTTCCATTTTCCCACAAATGATGTAATTTTTATTTTGAATCTACAGCAAGTTTTTCAACTAGACATTCAAGAAAAAAGCATGTTCACTACCTTGAGAACTAGTATAATATGCTTAAACCATTTGTTAAGTTATTAAAGTTGTATATTTAACAAGGTTTTAATGTTATCAACTACAGAAAAATAGTCTCCCTTATCCCCACACTATGTTGCCAAGTCTAATAGAAAAGTGCTTTGCTGCTAGCTTACAACAGACCTAAAAGTTTGTTACTACAATTTCTTTAAGCATAAAGGAGGATACAGTGACTTTCAGGAGTTTGTTGAGGTTATGCAGGTCAGCAGAATGTTTTGAATTTCATAGCACAGGGTATGGCCTATAGCAGGCTAGTTATAATTCTTTATCCTGAACTTTTTTATGGCTAACGGTGCATGCACCTTTATTGGTGTATTCATTAGTATTTCCAAACATCCTAAACATAACATATTCATATTGGAAATAATGAATCTTAATATTTGAAGTCAATCAAAGTTTATAGGGAATGATAAAGTATTTTCTGAGATGCTTTAAAGACCTAGGTACCATATATAATATTTGATTTTAAGATTTCAAAGATGAACTTTATGAACACAGATTTTACTCAAGAAGGAAAGAGATTATAATTTATTGGACTCAGGTGACAATTTTAGGTGCTGTAAAAGTCCAGTGATTGATCTGGGCAGTTATTTTCTATTTTCATGCATACCAACACTCTATGCCTACATTTTTGTATATACATTTTCAACATTTATCCTAAAAGTAAATACATACCAAACTATGAATTCTAAACTTTAATACGTTTAGTCCTTTTAGATATGTGTGCTTGCTAAATAGAGTTTTAAGCTGCTAGATTGACTTTGAGTTAAAAAAGTTACTTGACTGGCTTTGGTAAAATATTCCCCTACCTTCTGTTTATTTCTGTGATGGAAGTTCCAGCTTTTTATAATTTCTGCCAATAAATCTCCCAAACATTGATATTTTCACTTATTAATTCACTTATTTATTCAATATTAATTCAGTTCATTTACTTTACGAATTCACTATTAATCCAACTCATATTTACTATCCAGCAAACTATTCTCTATGGGACTTGAGGAAATTATAACTCCAAGTGAATTCTATGTATTAGGAATATACAGACGTACAATTCCCCTTGTTGTAAATGCAACATTGAATGGTAAAACAAATACATGATAACATATTTTTATCATCTTGCATTATTTAATTATAGAACTAATACAGAAATTGCCTGTATTTGTACCTCCATCTTACCACTATCATTTACATTCAAATTGTGTCTAATTGTTTTTCTAATATACCACACTTTGTTTTTTTATTGCACACTAGACCACTGCTGTCTGTATCACTAGGCAGTGACTCATATGTAATGCTATATTCTGAACTGACTCCCTGCCTGCTCATCTCAGCAAATGCTGAATAACAGCAAGCAATTCAATCATGAAAATCAGCAGGCATTGTAAGCACAAAAGATTCAAAACTACATAGACTACACAGGTCCCTCGGAAATGGACTTAATGATTGTCTAAATTGAACAAAAACCAAAAATTTACCCGCATGTTAAAGGTAGAAAATGACTGAATATGTGCATTTTTATGTACATGTGCATATGAGTTTTGAAAAAAAACACATTATTGCCTTTGTTAAAATTTACAAACAGAAAAAAGTGCCTAATTGATGAAAACTCCTAAGGACTATCCTCTTTAGAAGTTAATTGTATTTCTCAGAAAAAGGTAATGTGGTTTGCAAACTTTTCTCATTTGCTTGCACTTTAGTTCTCTTTCAAATGCACCATAGTCACTAACCATGTGTTTCAGATTTCATATAGATCAAATAAAAAAGTAAAAGTTTATGAGCATATTCTTTCCTTTTTAATATACTTTTATTGATACATTATAATTATACATCATACTGAGTTTTACTGTGATAAAAACATACATGCACACAGCACCCTTGTATGTTTCCCTCTGGATCCCTCTCTGTTCATAAAATTGAAACTGATTATTGGTCGCTTCACACAGGTCCATAGGACTGTGAACCATTTTCTTTGTCAAGTTTCCCTGTAAAACCATCCAGCATTAATCACACCTGAGAACTACTTACAACTGATTTTTATTCACAAAAGAAAAACAATCTATTTTTCAAGGTATTATCTCTCAAGAACTTTAACATCCAAAAATTTTACTAAAATCATTATTAAAAGTTTTCAGATGATCAAAACATTGATGACAATTAATGTTGGCTTTACCTTGAAAACATTTACTTTTGTTTCAGTAAATATAGCTCTGTTTACGGCCTGCCATTCAAAGATCAGCACACATTTGCAGTCACAGTAGCAAGTGGGAAGCAGAAAGTCATGACCAGCCAGATGGGATTTGGAACATTGGCAATATTTCTTTATTTTCCTGGCTGCCAGCTGACAATGTCGATCTTACTCTATACATTATTGTAGCAGAGCAGAAAATACAACATAGGCCTGAAATTAAGTCAACAGTCTGCCCACCAGGAAATCCTAACTTCTAAGAAAGTGATAGCTTATTTAATAGGTCTTAATTTTTTCCCCTTTAATTAACCTGATTTTATAGTCATTGCCTCTGGTCCTTTTGCAGCTGCTGTTTGGCACAAGGTTGAGAAGAGGTAGGCTTTGGAGTATGGTTGACTAGGGTTTTTGATCTCTCTACAATGGATTGTTATTCTGCTAGGGAAGCTGCTTTATTATGATCATGGGCAAGTTACTTCTATGAGCTTTAATTCACTCACATGTAAAACTATTATTAAAAATATCTCACTTGCACAAGTATTATAAAGACCTGAAGTAATATATAAGAGTTTTTATCACAGTGCTAAATAAATTATGGGATTTTAATGGAAGATACTCAGATTATCTTATTAATGAACTTTAATCCTTTTTCAAAAACAAATAACTAGAATAAGAGTTGGTAATTGTTATTTTAAAAGGATAACATAAAAAAATTAGGCTCTTTGATTCAACAAGCAAAAATAGTGGATATTATGGAAGTATTTATCTAAGAATTAAAATTGCAACCATTTATATATTTACCTATTTATTGTGGTACTGGGATAAAACTCAGGGACATTCTACCTCCAAGCTACACCCCAACCCTATTTTATTTTTATTTTGAAACAGTTTTTCACTAGGTAGATGAGAGTCTCACTAGTTGAGGAGGCTGTCATTGAACCTGTGATCCTCCTATCTCAGCCTCACCAGTACTAGACTTACAAGCATGTACCATTACACTCAGCTAATTGTTTTTAATTTTAAAACTAAAACTAAAAAATATCTAAAAGTATCAGTGATAAGGACTTCCCAATAGTTACTGAGAAATGAGTAATTTGGGAAGAGGTAAATTTGAGGAGCCATGGCATCAAGGAGAAACTATGGAGTACTGTGACAGAAGCCTACTGAGGGAGAGGGAGGGAAGCCAGAATGTCAGATAAGGTTGTGCTTTGGTAGCCACTATAAAGAAGAAAATGCTTTTATCCACTAACACAAATGAGAAGACACTGATGACATTAGAAGAATAACCCGTGATTTACTTTTCATTTTATGAAAATTTCTCCACAATGTTCTGTTTCTGGAATTCTCACTGATATTTAATTTGTGAAAAAGATAAGTAAAATATATCACCATGGTAAAATATTTTCTTTAGTCTATTACCATTTATTTTAACATGTTTTCTTTATAGACTATTCTTTCAAAATAATAGTTCTGAGTTACCAAATTAATTATTGACTCATTTATTATAATTATAAAGATGTTGGTACAGATACATTGAAAAAGCTTATAATCTATTGGAGAACCATAAAAATGTAGAAAATACAAGGAGAAAACAGTTGCAATGCAGAATGATCTAATCTATCAATCTGAGGTACCTGTTGTATTTTATAATTATCACTAGTTTTACATATAACAATGCTAATCATGATAATAATAATCACTGAACCAAAGAGCAAATGCTAGCTTCTTAGAACAATCACTATGACCCATTCTACATGCAATACAATGCATTTCATTTTTTTGTATTTATAAAACTAAAAGAAAAAAATGCCCTATCTGTACCTTACACGTGTCTTTGAGTATATACAACTGTTTTTGTTGGTTCTACTTCACAGAAATAGCTCTCTTCCTAGAATTTTGACAGCCTGTATCTTGAAATTAAAAAGAATTCAAGTTCTTTTGTTGTTGAGACTGATATGAATCATTGCCAGCAACTAGAAGCAATCAAGGTGCCAGAAAATTACAATTGATAATCAATAGCACAAAATTATGTAGCAGTGTAGCATGGATTTCCAGCTAGGGTTTTTAGGAAAGGACAGAGGATTAGAGAAGTAAGGAGGTACTTAATTGAAATGCTAGCTTTGTAGCTTGCTGTTGCCATGGGAATGCAATTTGCATCAACTTAAATTTATGTATTGTTTTACTTCCTTTCTACCTATGAGAAAAGTTTATCTTAAGGAAATTAACTAGCTTGAACATAAAGGAAGTCAAAATGACTTGGACTTCATTACAATTGAAGCTAGAGGGGAAAATACTTGTAATATTGGGTCATTGTTAACAATCGTAGCTCAGGAACGAATACAATGGACATTGGGTGATAAAAATCAGAAAAGAGGCATAAATGATAAAGCCCATGTAAGAAATTAGAGAATATGAAAATCACAATTTGAAGGTAGTTATCAGTAAAAAACTTAATAAAAGAGGTTGTAAATGCACATGAAAAGTATTTGTAAAAGAGAGATTTTAAAAAAATCAGAAAGGTCCTTCTGATCCCAAACAATGGAATGACTGGTGCTTCTGTTGATGAAGCAGGGTCCACGTATGCACAAAGTAGGGCAAGATACCTGTTCTAGCAGACAGCTCAGAGGGGGCTATTGAACTGTATGAGGAAAAGTACCTTGTGTCCAGATTATAGAACTCTCAAAATTCAGATTGTGTGTGTAGTAGTGAGGACTGAACAAAGGGGCATTCTACTTCTGAGCTACATCCCCAGCATTATTTTACATTTGTTTTATATTTTTTATTTAGAAACAGGGTCTCACTAAGTTCTGGAGGAATTCACTAAGTTTCTGAGGCTAACTGTGAACCTGTGATCCTCCTGTTTCAGCCTTCAAAGTACTAAAAGTACAAGCTTGCTCCACCACATCTATCATTTTAAAAATATTTTGTATATAAACAATAAAGTATTCACCTTCCATGACAAGTGTTTTATTTTTTCTTTTGTGTTTATAATTTCTTTCAGGCAAGCTTCCTACATTTAATAAGATTATATTCCAAATTGGGTTTTTAATACAACCAATTAAATAGATAAACACCTATGACTATGAAGATTATACCAATGTTATTAAAACATTCTACAGTAAAAGCTTATGGTTGTATTCTTGCATGCTTAAGTTTTGCGAGTTAAAAACATTTTCTTAAAGTTAAAATTGTGAATTATATCCTTCAATATACCATAATTTCACTTGTTTTGTGATACTGGGGTACTCTACCTCCGAGCTACGCCCCCAGTTCTGTTTTTTTATTCTTTATTTTGAACAAGGCCTCTATAAGTTGCAGAGGGTCTCACTAAGTATCTGAGGCTGGCTGTGATCCTGTGATCTTTCTGTCTCAGCCTTTCAAGTATTGAAATTATAAGCATGCACCATCATGCCCAGCTAACGTTTATTTTATAAACTCACATCCATATATTCTCCACAACTACTGGTTCTTGAAACACTATGCAAAAGTTTCTACTGGCTTTGTCATTGCCTTTATTGGCAGAGCTAAAGATGGGCTATTGGATGATATTTTCATTTGTAGTTGACTTAACTTCATCTGTTTAGACTGACTTACTATTTTTTAAGATATGATAATTTACCTCATCATTGAATCACATATTATAGAAATGTATTTGATCTGTAAAATAATCTTTTTTATAATTTTGCACAGGAAAAAGCATTCAGAAAAATTAAATGACTTGCTCAAGATTAAACAGTTGTAAAATTTTCTAAGTGATTCCACTTTGGGAGTATATGTAGAGTCCTTGACAGAGTTATAGCATTTTAAATCAGTTTCTAAAATTTTGCTCAGATTATATGTACTTGTTGATTACAAGTTAACAATAAAAGGGAAAAAAATCACACTTGGCAATTTAAACTCTGTCCCAAATAGAGTCCTAGGATTCAAATGCCATGATGTTGTAATACATGAAATATTATGATTTAATGGAAGGTTTGTAAGAAAATATTTATGCCTGTTATGACTCTACTTACTTTTTCTCTAGTGCATAGACATAACGTACACATCTGATGTGGAATATATTACATCGAATCTGTATCATGAACTGATCACATATCAAGATCAGAAAACCTGGACAGATGTAATAGAATGAAAATATGTAAAAAAGAAGATATACCTTTCATGTCACTAAAAATGTTATATAATTACTTTTTCCTATCTTTACACAATCAAGTCAGTTTCCAGAAAGTAGGATCTTTGTATTCTGAAATACTTACATGTCTAATGGATCAACTATTATGATATTGTTGCAAGATGCAAGTTTCAGCTGAGCTCCCACTCAACGCAAGCTTGCCTGACCACCTCTAAACATAGTTAGCACCTATGAGAAGCAAAATCATTCTCTCTGCACACTCCCTAGACTCAGTGAGTAACAAAATAAAAAGTCCTTTAGCCAACTTTATATCGGAAAGGGAAAAGGTGAAATCAATGGAACAATAAAAACTGCAATCTCTTTTTGTCACATTTTATGACCTCATCACCAACAGACTCCACAAGGTCATCACTCCTTGTATTAGTCTGTTAACGGTCTGGGCACAATCACTGCTACCTTTTGAACTGGCTTCTTTTTTTTAACAATATTGCTTTTTGTTTGTTTTATTAGATGATACTATTGGTTTCCCCCCCCTCTTTTGGTTAAAATGACCTCAAAGAAGAATGCTATCATGGAATGTAATAGGCCCATGCAAAAAAATAATGCACGGTCCTCAGATGGTATCATTCCAGATAGCTTGTTAGCAGTCATGACGTCCAGGCAGACAACAAACCAAAGCTAGAAAATTATTACGCTCTATATCTTACTGAAATATCTAGTCTGATGTTTTGAGATGTAGATAAAAAGAAAAACACACATGTATGAGAAATACATGTTTTAATTTATAAGATTGATAAGAAAGGCAGCACTATGCTTTAAAAATAGACTTTAAATAAGTAACAGAATTTTGAATGAAAATAAGAGATTCATCCATTAGATTAACATTGATTTGCTTGATTATAAGTGATTTCTAGGTCCCTTTTTAATGTGTCATACTACCAATAAGATTTCCTGCATAAAATATATGTGTTTATGGTACATATATGTATTTACCATAAGACATAAATATATATGTATTTACCATAGAATTGAATTTGTTACTTTAAAATTTTTCTCTTTAGGATTTTTTTTAAAGTTAGGCACTAACTTCTAGCTATTTATAACTATAAAGTTTTTATTATTATGTTTTCTTTAGATGTTTTTCCAGTTTCAATATCATCTATGGGCTATTGTACTTATTCTCTCCAAAGTCTCTTTTATCTCTGTTCAGAATGATTCTTACCATTCTTTTGCTCAGAACATTTATATCCTCAATATTTGGATAGAAAATTATTTCCCCTTTTGATATAATGAAGTCCTGGCTCTCATTTCACAGATACTTTTAGGCATGCTTGAAAATCTTTCATATCCATACACCTTAGGGCCCAGATGCCATGCATATATTATTCATTTCCTTATTGCAAATTCAGGGTCAATTTTTTTTGTGATACTGCAGATGAAACCCAGGGGATTTTCTACCTCTGGGCTATACTCCCAGACCTATTTTATATTTTATTTGGAAATAGGGTCTAAGTTGCTGAGAGCCTCACTAAGTAGCTGAGGTTGACTTGGAACCCGTGCGATCCTCCTGTCTCAGCCTCCCAAACTCTGGGATTACATGCATGCACCACCACGCCAAGCAGGGCCAATTATTTTTAAACCATCATGCTTTTATGTCACGTATTTGAAATTTTTTGCCAACCATTTTACTTTGTACGTCCTCTCATTACTCATATTACTATGTCTCCACTAATTCCTGGTTCTTTGAGTATATTGGTAGGTAAGAATGATTGCAATGTCCAATTTTTATCTTCATTCTAAAATTAAACACACTTTTGAACATACAGTAACCTTTTGCTTCTCTTGCTGTATGATGGTAAGTGTCATCTTATCTCACTGAGATAGTTGGGATGCTAAATGTCCAAAAAAGCATTGTTTACTAGGATAGGAGATGATGGAACCATTAGGAAATGGGGTCTGTGGATCCTGAGTGTCTGTCTGTCTGTCTCTGTCTCTCTCTCTTTTTATTTTTCACTCCCTTTCTCCTTTTTGGCTCAAGAGGTGACTGTTTGCTCTGACACTCATTTCAGCAGTGTCCATTTAGCACCCTCAGCCAACACTGAAAACACTGAGGCTAATTATGGCTCTAAACATCCCAAACTTATAACCAAATAATCCACTTCTCTCGAACAATTCAGTTTGCTCAGATATTTCATTGTAGTAATGCTAATCTGATTAATATACTCACTCCCCTTTGGCATTGACTTTCCAACTCATGAGTTTTAACTTTAATGCTCAGCTTCCTAATTTCTCCTTTCCCTTACTTCTTTAATTGCAGAGGACCTGCTTCTCACCCCTTCAATGTGCACTTTACTACTCCATTTCCCTAGTTTCTGAAAAAAAAAAGTTTTATTTTCTTAAGAGCAGAACTGAGATGTCAGTTTTATCTTAGTTACTTACGTGAACATAGACATGATTGGTAGGTTTTTAAATTTTTAGACCTCTCATTATAAAATGGGGTTATTAACATCTATAACATTATGCTTAATAAATTCTTTGACATTTCAAATATTCTCAAATGTTCTGCCTATTTGGCATTTTTCTTATTTGTTGAGAATAGTCATAAACAGAAGCAAAAACATATGCCCCAGAGTGAAATGAGGTAAAAGAAAGCAAATACCACAAATTCACTTAGAACTAATTAATGGAAGCTTTGTCAGAGAA
This sequence comes from Muscardinus avellanarius, assembly GCF_963383645.1. NCBI lineage: Eukaryota > Metazoa > Chordata > Mammalia > Rodentia > Gliridae > Muscardinus > Muscardinus avellanarius. The sequence goes on from NC_137799.1 coordinate 49,530,936, forward strand.
TCCTGAGGGACAAGACCAGCAATGGAAAATTGGTCATTCAGGAAGAGATGTACAGAGGTCAGTGGGATAGTATTTCTAAAGAAGAACGCGATGCTTAGTACTTCATTTTAAAGTAGAAATAAAGAAACATACTTTATATATGGACAGAGAAGTTGGCCACCAGGTGGTTGGCAAGGCAATTTTAGGTGCAAGGAGAATTTTCTGAGGGTTCTGAAGTTAGTATTCTAGCATCTTACGAATGTTCAGTTTCAGGCCTCTAGGGAGCGGTATATCCTGATCTCTAGGAAACTGAGTTTCATGGAGCTATTCTTGCTGGGGTAGAGGAAGCTCCTTCTTTTCTGTTGCTCACTGAATAGAAACCTGACAGTCTGGAACAAGTCATTTTATAATACTTAAAGCTCTACAAAAGGATGTTTGGTAAATATTCTTTATAAGTAAAGAATTGGAATTAATCTCCATTGCATAATAGTTTAAATAAGTTAAGTTACTTTTGTTTGGCAGACAACTGTAGTGCCATTAGAAATAAGCTTTCTACCAATAATTTAAATTTGGAAAAAGAAAGCAAAACAATACAAATATATTTCATTACAAATAATGGATTAAATATTATAGATATGAGAATCTGATAGGTCATGAAAGTTTGGCCAAAAACATAATGATTTTGCTTTTAAAGAAAGTATAAAACATAAAAATAGAGGATTAACTTGAAAATTATAAATTCAATGGTAAAATAATAGTAAGGCCAGGTATGGTGGCACATGCTTGTAATTCCAGCATTCGGGATGTGGAGACTAGAAGATTGTGGTTCACGGACAGTCTCAGGTACTTAGCCAGGCACTTCTCAAGTCAGTGAGACTCTGTTACAAAAATAAAAAGATAAAAAATAGGGCTGGGGGTGTACCTCAGAGGTACAATGCCCCTGGGTTTCATCCCCAGTACCGCAAAAAAAAAGTAAAATAATAGAATAAAATTGTAGCATAGAATTAATCTTATTTTATATTAATTAATAATATAGTCAGTTGGGGAGATATAAATCATTCTTAAACAGAATCTAAGTAGCCATGACTAGTGAAGGGGGGTCGGCGCAGGAAAGACCCAAGGCCAGCCGTCAGAGATAAGCAAGCAAGCAAGCAAGCAAGCAAGCAAAAGCTTTATTAAGACAGCCCAGCTCCCTTTTATATCAGGCAGCTGGGAGGATAGGGCTTCTGCCTCACAGCAGAAGATTGCACAAAATATGGGGCATTTACTGATTGGATGGTTCATACCCCAGTGAGTGTGTTATCAGGGGACTGGTTGTTGGGCATCCCGTGGTCCCCCTTGGCTGGCTATGAGGTAGTCAGCACAATCCAGAAGAGAAGCCAGAGAGGCACCATCTTTTGCATGACTGGGCTGTTTATCCTCACAACTAGTATCATTTCTAATTCAAGTAAGTACTAATAGCAAGTTTATGCTTAGTAGTAGTACTAAACTTCCTTGAAATAGTACAGTATAAAACTAAATATTTATTTAACATTACTGTCCATCTTGTAAGAAAGACAAGGTTCAGTGACATATTACGGGTTCACGTGCACATTTTTCTATTTCTGTTCTTAAAGCCAACCTCACAAGCCAACATTACTTAGAAAGCCACGCATACCCAAACCAAGTGCCAGCAGGAGTACTAGCAACAACAACAAAGCATGCAGGAAAGAAAACGCCATAAACATTAATTTAGTTCCCTAGAAGCCCCATTATCATCCCTGTAATCTTCAAAGTTGGATCACTCTGTGGTAGCTTCAGATTTAATGTCAGAATCTTCTGCAACTAAATTGAAGAAATCAGCTGCTATCATCTTCTGAGCAAAGAAATTTATGCTGTGTAATTTAATGTAAAAGAGTCTTTTATACTTGTGACCATTATGCCCTCCCACATTAGAGCAATAGCAAGACACATTGAAAAGCCAACAGAAGTTTTATTAGCTAGGCTGCACTATTGACACTCTAGAGATATAGGGAGTCTCACAACCCAGGATGCTGCTTGGTGATGACATTTCTCTTGCCTTTGTTCCCTGGATTACAAATTGCTCCACAATTCAACTTTTATAGATTGAAATCAAACTAATGATAATGCTGATAAGGATAACTTCAGTGATGGGCAGTCTCATCACTTTTTGCACTTTAAGTCTGACCTTGAAAATTTTTACTCAAATAATTTATTATTCCTAAGAAAAAAGTCTCAATCAATTGAAAGCATCAAAGCTTCAAGGGCCTATCTCTTAAATGTTACCTGACATTCCTCATGCTGAATGGGTCTAAAGCTTACACAGATTTGGGGTTTTATTAGTATGAGGACAAAAATCAACATCTATAACATGGCCTATAAAACTATGTCAACACTGTTTCATGATTACATGGGATTAAAAAAATTATCTACTTGCTATTGCTATTATTCTGCCATTTTCCATGGATTCTCTGAACCTAGGCACTTTTATGGGAACATATTTTTCTTAATATAATAATTGCTCTTTGAATAAACTATTCATATTCTACTAAAGACCATCCCAGTGAAATATAAGCTGAAAGTCTTTCCTCTTTCTGGTAATACTAAAATTTCAGGATAATTTGGTTCACTGTGGGCCAAGCGTCAGTGATACAAATTGAATAAATGGAGTTCACCCACAGAATAGCTCTGCATTTCCTGGGTTACTAAAAATACAAAATCAACTCCTTTCAGTAAAATCCTTAGAATCCATAAGAATAAGATAATGCAGTGACCTTAGCAATATGTAATTTTATCCCCAGAATGAAAGCATTTTCCCCAAATTCAAGAGACATAAGCAACAAAATTATCCTGTATATATACTAAAAAGAAAGCTAATAAAATTATTAAAATTATATGCTATGTTTTCTGGTGAATCGATGCATATTGGTAACATTTGAAATAATATGTTTGTCTCACAGAAACATTAAATAATATACTTGCTACATGAGGAACTATATATACTCTTCAATCAGAAAGGGCATATATTTTATCATTTAAAGGACAAAACAGCTCAGTTTAAGAGTGATAATATAAGGAAGATTCTTGAATTTGAAATTTAAAAAGTACAATTTGGTTATTTAATGTATCATAAATCAATGTCCTGTGTAATCAAAAAGAGGAAAAATGAAAGTCTGTCTAAATTAATAATAGTTGAGCAGCCCATGTATATTAATCTAATCTGCTGGGTTCTATTACTCTGCAGAAATTTTCTCTAGGCTTAATATTTCTTGTATTAAAAAGAATGGATGATTGGGAATGATTAAAAACTATAATTGAGGAAAATATTCATTTCAACTATAAATGAAAACTGGTAATGAATGAACAATGAATGACCATGGGTTCTGTTATTGCTCAGTAATCATATTTAATAGAGAAATATAGTTTAGATTAAAATATGCTGAAATGGAGCTGAAGATATTTTTAAAGCACCTAAGTATTTTAATTTCTAATTAGGTACCTTGAAGCAGTGAGCAATTTTACTAAGACTAAATTACCCTTGCTACTTACAGTCTATATAGACAGATGATATGGTCTAAGAACCCTAATGCTTTCACAACTGAATATATAGGTTTTGCACATATTAAAAGATTAGAATAAAACTTTAAGTATAAATAGCTAGTCCTTATAAAAAGAGACAATATGTGTATATACATATCAAAAGAGTTTATGTATTTAGATGTAAGTATACGTGTGGCTATTTATTTATTTATTTATTTTTTTTTTTAATATGTTATGGTACTGGGGATAGAACCTAGGGGCCTTGTACCTCCAAACTATACCACCATCTCTGTTTTATTCTTCCTTTTGAAACAAGGTCTTACTAAGTTGCAGAGAGTCTCACTAAGTAGTTGAGGCTGGCTGCAAACTAGCAATCTTCCTGTCTCAGATCCCAAGTACTGAGATTACAAGCATGTGCCACCATGCCCGGCTTGGTATGTATTTTAAATACATAAGGATAATAGGACAAAACAAGATAAAATAAGATAAAGTAAGAAAGAGAGAAATATTTGCAATAAACAAATTTTTATTTAAATTTAAAGCACTCAGTATAGAAACCACTTTTTAGACTAGGAACTCCAAAGGAATTGAACCTCTTCTAGCCAATAAGAAGAGAAAAATCAAATTAAATTCTAAGTGATATGCATACCAGATATTAGGAAGAATAGTTATTTGTAGTATTTAGAGCAAGAAAAATCCTTCTTGTGAGTTATCACAAACAGGGCAGTCAAATAATGAATAGTACCTCACAAAAAATATTACATGCTTGACTTAATCAAATATTTATTAATGACTGTGTGATAGGTAAACTATTAGATTGTAAGTTTTTTAATGTTTTATTTTTGGTGATACTGAAGGTGGAGACTTGGGGCTTTTCTACTTCCAGGCTACACTCTAAGAGCTATTTTATACTTTATTTGGAAACAGGGTCTCTCTAAGTTGCTGAGAGCCTCATAAGTAGCTGAGGCTGGCTTTGAACCTGTGTAATCCTCCTGTCTCAGCCTCCCAAGCGCTGGGATTGATTACGGGGGTGCACTACCATGCCCGGCTGACAGTAGGTATATTTGAAAAGGGAGTGAGACAAAAAAAAAATCCTGCATTCACTGGATTTGTATTCCAGCGGAAAATGTCATAAAATCTAGTTCAACTTATTTTAGAAAAGTGGCATGTTAGGAAAGTACTTGCTTACTACAGGAGTACATTGTTAGCACAATGAATTTCATGGAGTCTTTGCTTATAAAGGTGTAACTGTACTTGGTATAAGTCAATGACATCATAACTGAACATTTAAGTAGATGCTAGTCTTGCATGATAAAGAATATCATACCAATGTATAGTTTTCCAATGCTCTGATATAATAAGGCATGTAAATTGCTTAGGAGATGGTTAGCAAAACCTTCAGCCAATCTTCTGCATTTCAGTCAGGACAGGACAGACTAAGATATGGAAAGAAATGCATTACAAATTTTAATAGTTTATTTGTTCACTCACGGGATAGATGAGCCATGTATGATGTGGTATACTACTACCTGGATGATTGCTGGCAGCATGGAAAATATGGAAACTCATGTGTTTTCTCTTAAGTGATTCTGCCTTGAAGTAACATATGTGACACTTTTTTTTTTCACCAAAGCAAGTGATGTGATCACAGCGACTTCATGTTCTTTGAGAAAATCAATCCTATCCTGAAATTAAAACCTACAATTTTGGTGGATAAACTAATGATGTTCATAAGGGATGTCAATAAGATTGAGAAGATGCTAGAAGAACCTGTCTGTGATATTCTACTTCTCAGTGAAAATTTGGGATACTACTACGGGCAAGCCATGACATTCTTTTGTATAATTTAAGAATAAAAAAATGACATCAGAGAGGAAAATGTACCTGGGAGGTCAGAATTTTTTTCATACATTGGAGAAAAATAATAATAACCATAAAAATGGAAAGCCTAAAAGTTGTGAGTCATGTTGAATGGCTATGCTCTTAAACTCAGATTTTTCTTTTTTTTTTTTTTCCTGAAGCCTATTTGATATATAGAAAACTCTATAAACGATAGCTACAGAACTTCTGAGATACTGTGGAGATAAACTAGTTACAAAACCAATGCCAAGATAACTAAAGGATGGATCTCTTTTTATAGCTTTCCTAGAGATAGTATAATAAGGTCTTAGGCTGCTTTTTCTAAAAGCAGTGGCTCTTTATTTGGACCTGAAGGTGCCTGATGGGTATCTAAATTTATGAGAAAGCTTGGCATCTCTGTCTTCATTTTGTATTTCTTTCTTTTACTACCTTAAACTTTGTGACCTATCTAGCTCCACAAATAGTCATGTTACTAATTTTAAAAGTGGTTAACTAAAAACTGGTAGTACAAAGCTTATTAGCCCTGGATTTTCCCTAAACTATCTTTCCCCACAAAAGACCAAAACAAGACTTGCAAGGACATTTGACTGTCATGTTTTATACCATGTGCCCTCAGGAGTGGTACCTAGAAATAATCAGTCATCCTACATCCTGAGACAAAAGTAAAAAAAAATTGTCCCCCTCAAGTGATAGGATGTCTTTGGAGAAGACCAGTTCTGTTTTTTTTTTTTTTTTCTTTTGCAGAAACAGAACTGAGATATTGATCAGTCAGAACACAGTTTGCCCAAGACTGCTCAGTTGTGTATACCTCTCCCCCACTGTCCCAATTCTTTCCCTATTTCGACCTATGCTGGTTAGCTCTTCATCACTGTGAACAAGATGCCAAAATAAACAAATTGAAAGAGGAAAAATTTGACTCATGGTTTCAGAGGAATCAGTCCATGGTCAGCTGGCTCCAAGGCAGAAACATTTTGGTGGAAGAGTGTGGCAAAGGAAGGCTGCTTGCCTCTTGGCAGCCAGGAAGCAAAGAGAGGGAAGGAGGGAGGGGAAAATGGAGAGGTAGAAGGGGGCAGGGTGCGGAGAAGCTAAACCCTTCTAAGAAATACCCCTAGTGGATTACTTTTTTCACTTTCCAGTGGTTTGTACAGCTAGGAATGGCTTAATAAAGGGATAAGGTCAGTGTTCATGATCTAATCATTACCAAAGGCCACACTGAGGAACAAGGACCATGCTTTCAACACATGAGCTTTTAGAGGACATTCCAGGTCAAAGCCATAACAAACCCTAAAGCTTCTGTCAGTATCCCCAAAACAGGGCTACATTGCTGGATCTTGTTTTGCCTTCCCAATGTGGTAATTTAGTTTAAGGTTATTTTTCCCTTTTCATTATCACTTTTTCTGTAGTTTTAGGCAAGTAGACAGACCTGGAATGTTGGAATTTCCAGAGTCAAGTCTCTGGACTATGTTGTCAGTAACAATAGTTCATATAAAAGTTATGAGGGGAGTGATTTTGATATGAGAGTGGATTTAAAGACTTTTTAAAAAGTTCTTTCTGCCGGTCGTCAGAATGGCCAGATCAACTTAATAACTCACACAGACAAATAAGCTTTAGTTAGATAGTCAATAAATACCATTTCATCTAGTGTTTTCCCAAATCCAAGTATTCATGTATGTGTTCACATTGAAAACACACACTACAAAGATTAAAAATAATTGACTTGGCAATATAGTTGGCAAACAGATTTAATATTTGTCTCTAGAATGACTGCTTGAAAAATTTGGGGAGATTTCAAGAAGTCATCTAAATTTTTCTAGACTTCCTTCTCAAGAAAGCACATAAAAGGCACAATAACAGTAGGCATATGCTAGCAGCCACATACTAGTAAATGATACTGTATGTGGGGTTAGAAGTCTAACTTTATAGGGAGTAACCTGATGATTTACTCATGGCCATGAACATAATGAAGTCCATACTGGGATTTCAACCTGAGACTGCCAACTTCAAAGCCTCTATTTACTCTTGTATACCTAGATTAAGACTTGGCATTTTATCCCATTCTGGGAACAACTATTAGCAAATTCATTAATTAGGGTCATGTTGACACTTCTATTTTCAACTAAAACATCTGTTAATTTATACAGAGGTCTCCTTGGTTTAAACCAACTTGTCATTACTGCCTCTCAATGAGGGATAATGTGCTTGGGTTTTTACAAGTACTTGAAGTGTGAATTGAAAAGATTAACAGTTCTTGCCAATGGGCACACACTGTCCATATTTTTACATAATAATAGTTCTCAAGAAGACACCAGTCTTAAGATAATGAATGATCATTCATCACAACAGATCTATAAACAGGATCAGGATTAATGAATTTGCTGGCAGCTATTGGTTTTAATTAGCCCAAGTTCAACTGCAGCAGAATCATATCTGTACAAATAATTTGGATTGTACTGATACAGACCCTAAACAACTATTTTTGTCTTAGTAATTGGTCGGATTCTTCTTTTAAAGCCAGCAGTGCAAGCAAATTCGTCAGAGAAAAAGAAAAAAATATCTTTAGGCTCCTCATCTTCATTTTTGTCTTTACCTGTCCTCTGTTTACTTGTTTAACCAAATTACTTACCATATCGGCCTAGCTTTTTAACTACTTTCTATACTATTTCATTTATCTTGTACCTTTACTTTTATGCATGGCTTTAATTTCCTTTCCCTCTTTCTCATCCTGGATAATTAGGATTGATTTGATTCTTAGCTTTTTTTTTTTTTCACCTTAAAGGTTACCTCCTCCAGGAAGCCCTCTTCTCCACCTCACACTGGGTTCTAACCTTCAATATAATATTTTCTGAATACTGGTTTAGAAACCATCTCATTGAGCTGGTGTGGTATAACTGATAATGATATTTATCTAAGTAGACTGTGAGCTTCTTCAAGAATTCTTGAAATTTTTGAGTAAAGTATGTTTAAAGGCCCACTCTTGGTGATTGTAGTCTGGCTATTGTGATAAAAGTCCTTGTAATCCTGAACATTTGTCTAACAAACAACAGAGATACATATCATTTGCAGAGTAAAAACAAAATGTTTTTCTCTTACATGAGTATTCTTTTTAAGCAATTAATGTGTGCTGACTCAGCTCATTTATACTAACTCTCCTTGATCCTCAAACTTCCCTCTTTTTTGAAAAATAAAATACCTCAAAAAATATTTCACAGGGATTTTAGGTGTTCGTGGAGAATTACATTGCTTTCTTGAATATGTAATCCCCAAAGTAACTACATGAGGGAATAGAAGGATGCATTCTGAGGATTAATGATTGCATAGGCTGGATTACATACGCATTTCCCCAAATCAAATAGTGCTAGATCAGGGTTACGTGCAGTGTAAACTAGAACTGTGTCAGTGAAAAAGCTTTCAACAGTGGAAAGTAAAAAAGCACAATCAAAGAGATGCAAATAAAAACTACACTGATATTTCACCCAACCCCAATCAGAAGGGCAATTACTAAAATACAAATATTAAGTACTGTCAAGGATGTGGGGAAGTAGGAACTCTTTTATATTGCTGGAGTTACAAATTATCACAGCCACTTTGGAAATCAGTGTGGAAGAGTCTCAGAAGAATGGGGACAAACCTACCATATAGCTCAGCATGACCACTCCTGGGTATCTACCCAAAAGAATTGAAATCAGACCATTATAATAATACATGCATATCTATGTTTATAGTAGAACAATTTATAATAGCCACTAATTTATTTGTCTCCACAATTTGTCCTATTGTGGACATTTCAAATCACTGCAACCATATTAATGTGATCTTTTGTGACTGGCTTCTTTCATGGTAACATGTTTTCAAGGTTTATCCATGTTATAACATGTCATTGTTTTATTAAATTTATTAAATATATATAATTTTATGGTTACATCGCATCAAGTTGATTCATTTATGTTGATATATACTCTTGATTATTTCAATCTTTTGATTTATATGCATACTATTGTTAGAAACATTCTTATGAATCCAGGCATGATTGCATATGCCTGAAATCCCAGCATTTGGGAGACTGAGACAGAAAGATCAGTTTCAAGGCCAGCCTCAGCAATGTAGCAAGATTCTTAGTAACTTAGCAAGACTCTGTTTCAAAACTATAAATGGGATGGGGTGTAGTCCTGATATAGAATGTTCCAGAGTTCAATTCCCAGTGATAAATATATATACAATATGTTCACATTTTTCTTGAATGTATATCTAATAGTTGAATTGCTGATTCATATAGCTACTCTGTTTAACAGTTTGAGAAACTGTGCACCAAACACTTGCACTATTCTTCATAGCATTAGCAATGAATGAGTGTTACAGATTTTCACATCCTTGTCAACATATGTCATTGTCTTTTTAATTAATTCTAGTGGCTGAGAAGTTCTCTCGTTGTTTTGACTGCATTCCCCCAATGATAAATGATACTCATCATTTTCCCTGTGCTTATTGGTTATATCTTCTTTAGAGAAATATCTACCCCAAGTTCTTGCTTAATTTTATTTGTCTTTTCATTGCTGAGTTATAGTACTCTATATATCTGACTACTAACCCCTTAACAGATAAGTGGTTTTTGAAAAAATTAACTCATTCTGTTTCTCTGTATTTCTTTCTCTCTCTCTCTCTCTCTCTCTCTCTCTCTCTCTCTCTCTCTCTCTCTCTCTCTCTCCTTCCCTCCCTCCCTCCCTCTCCCTCCCTCCCTCCCTCCCTCCCTCCCTCTCCCTCTCCCTCTCTCCCTCTCTCCCCCTCCCCCTTCCCCCTCCCTCTCCCTCTCCCTCTCTCTCTGTAGTATTGAGGATTGAATCCAGGGGCATTCTACCTCCAAGATACACCCATAGCCCTATTTTGCAATCCTTTATTTCGAAACAGGGTCTCACTAAATTGCAAAGGGCCTCACTAAGTAGGTGATGCTGGAGGAAAGCCTTTGATCCTCCTGTCTCAGTCTCCCAAGTAGGATTACAAGCTGCACCATCATTCTCAGCTTTTCTTTATAAACAAATGTTTTAAACATTTATCAAGTTGAATTAATCTATATTTTCTCTTGCTGATTATGTTTTGGTGTCATATCTAAAAATCCACTCAAATCCAAGGACAGAGATATCCATATATTTTCCTTTAAGTAAATGTTTTCCTTTTTTCTTTTTTTTTTATTTTAATGTGGGTCGTATTGAAAATGGCACACATTCAGACTGTGCTTGGTGCCATCTCCCCTCACCACTTCCTCTTACCCTCACCCAACAATGAGTGCCCAGGTTAACCATGCTACATTTATACTTTTACACATATTTGAATGTAGCCCCTCCATTAATCAACCTCAGCCTTCTTCCTCTCCTACCCTTCCTTTCTAGCTTTGCTGAGGTTTCCCCTCCATTATCTGGAGTCCCTCTGGTATTCCTAATACTCCCTTTTTTGGGCATATTAGATAAAACAAATGTCCCTTCTCTTTCTGTGCTTGGATGATCTCACTTAACATAATGTTTTCCAGGTGTTTCCATCTTCTTGCAAATGACATGATATTGTTCCTCTTTATAGCTGAGTAGAATCCCACTGTGTGTATTCTATTATATTTAAGTTAATTGATCCATTTGAGTGTGTGTGTGTGTGTGTGTGTGTGTGTATCTGTATTAGTTATACTAAGAATTGAACCCAAGGGAATTCCAATTTTAAGCTAATTTCCAGGCATCTTTTATTTTTTTATTTTGAAATGTTATCTTACGAGGTTGCCAAGGGCCTTGCTAAGATATTCAATATCTTGCTAAGATATTACTCAAAACTGCAACCCTTCTGTCTCAACATTCACAAACATCAAAGTCAGTCAGTAAGCTAAAAATGAGAAGGGAGAAGGGGGAAAAAGTGGGGTGGGAACCAGGGAAGGGCTAAATAAGTGATATGTGCATATATGCCTCTAATATCTTGTACCCCATTAAGACGTATGACTACAATGCACCAATAAAAAAATTTAAGAAAGAAATATTGTTGCATTTACCTGATTTTATTAGTGTTTTTCCACAATGTTTTTAGTTTTTAGTGCATATTTTAATGCCTTTATTAAATTTATTGCTAAATATTTTAAATTTTATTGTTATTATAAACATAATTATTTTCCACTTTTATTTGTAATTATCTACTGTAGTGCATAGAAACATGTTTGATCTTTAATATTGATCTTGTATCTTGCCACCTCACTCACCCATTAGTTCTATTATTCTTATGTATTTTTCAGGATTTTCAAAATACTGTGTTATAATAAGTTATTTATAGAAACACATATATATTTCTAGAAAATTTGAATATCTTTTACTTATTTTCTTGCCCATTTGTCCTGCCCATCTCTTATACAAAGTTTAGTAGACATGGCAAAAATAGGCAATTCTGTCTTGTTTCTGAATTTAGGAGGAAAACATCATGTGTTTCTTCTTTTATGTAATTATCTAATTTAATATTAACTATGTAATTGTTTTTGCAAAATTATTGTTATATAAACTTTTTGATGTCGTAGCATTTCTGATGACTGACTAATAACCGATGATTTGCTCTGTGATTGGTAGTTGTGAAATTTTCAACTTATGCAGCATTTTATCTGTGAGAACTGTATGTGCACCAAATTAACTTTTTTTATTCATTTCCAGATTCATTTTTTCTTTTTGTGTCTACTGAGTTTCTTTGGAATGTAATCAACTTGCCATAAATTTCTATCTTTTTTCTCTGTTTGACATTCATAAAATATGAAAATAGTATAAGATTTAAATCCTTAAAACATTTGTGATGTCGGATCATAATTAGAAATTCTCAAGAGTCATTTTCCCAAACTCCAGTCCAAGAAAGAAAGACTTCAATAGTGCCTTTTAGTAAGCATAAATTAAAAAAATCTATTCAGCACCATATTTAACCCTTTAATCTCATAGTTATAATAGAAAGAGTTTTTTTTTTTTTTTTTTTTTTTTTGCTGGTACTGGATTCCTGGAAGCCCTTCCATCTCCAGGATACACTCCGAGACCTATTTTATACTTTTTTTTATTTTTGGAAACAGGGTCTCTTAAGCCAGCAGCGCTGCCTTCAAACCAGCGCCATCCTCCTGTCTCCGCCTCCCAAGAGCAGGGATTACAAATGTGCGCCACCACGCCCGGCTATAATTGAACTTTTTAATTCTAACACTTATTCCTGTAAATAATTGAAATGTGGTTAATTCTATAATTGAACTAAAAAACATCTAGCCAGGTAAATGGAGTTCTCCTTGGGGTTAAAAGTCAAAGATACAAAAACAATTCAAATTAGAAACTTCCATATCCATTTCATCTCAGAATAGCTATCTCATTTATATATTTAATATTCTTACTATTTTATAGATCTTCTGTGACTTCATTCATTTTAACATTTCTATGTGCATATATTGATAATGTGTATATTAATAGCCCATTTCAGTGTTAAAATAACTTTGTGATGACAAATTTACTTCTACACTATCAAATGTTTTACCTGCTAATTACATGAAGTTATTGAATACCTGAACTGCAAATTGTATAAATTTAAAATTAAATATTTATTAATTTTAATGAGCTCATTTTATTTATTTATTTATTTATTTATTTATTTATTTGGTGGTACTGGGGTTCCTGGAAACCCTTCTACCTCCGGGCTACACTCCCAGACCTATTTTTATATACTTTTTTATTTGGAAGCAGGGTCCCTTAAACCAGTGCGGCTGGCTTCGAACCTGGGCCATCCTCCTGTCTCCGCCTCCCAAGCATGGGAATTACAAGCACCACCAAGTCAGGCCATGAGTTCATATTTAAATAACCGAATAAAGCTGAGTACTACTCTTTGGGGCAGCTCACAGTAAAATCTATCCTAGTTGAAAAAATGAAAATTTTATATTCAACAGTTTTTAACTGAAAATTTAAATTGTAAACTCACAATGATATAGAATATAATTGTGAAAAATAAAAATTAATGTTTTAGGCTTTAAGGGAAATAATTAAATACTCTAATTTCTAGTAATTACCCTATTCACTACTTCCTTACTTTTAATCTCACTGCAAATAAAGTTCTTGTGTATTAGCTAAATCTAAATTTATGTAATTATGATGTAATCTCAGGAGCTAGTTTTTTTTTACTGTTACCCAAATAATAAGAGAAAACATATATTGCAAGTTCAAGAAATTCTCCCTCTCTCTCTTCTTTTGTTTCTATATAACTTTTATTTTACTCTAAGATGTTCCCACTGCCCTATCTCTAGGAAAAAGTCCGCTACAATTAAAACTATAAAACAGTAAAGAAAAAGTTAAGGAATATCTTGGGAGATGGAAAGATCTTCCATGCTCATGGAGAGGTAGAATAAATATTATCAAAATGGCCATTCTACCAAAATTGATCTACAGAGATGATGCAGTCCTTATCAAAATACCAATTTCATTCTTCACAGAAATCAGTCCATAATTTTATATGGTGAAACAAAAGACCCAGAATACCCCAAAGCAATTTCCAGCAATAAGAATTACGCAGGAAGCACCACAATTCCTCACTTCAAATTATATATATTACAGAGCTATAATAATAAAAATGGTATGGCATTGACACAAAAACAGATACATAGACCAGTGGAACAGAAGATAAGGAACAAATCTATGCACTTACAGGCAATCTATTTTCAACAAAGGTGCCAAACACATACATTGGATAAAAGCATTTTCAACAAATGGCTTTGGGAACACTAGTTATCCATTTGTAGAAAAATGGAATTAAATCCCTACCTCCAACTGCACAAGAGTCAATTTGAAATGGATTAAAGATGCCGTGCACAGTGGTGCATGCTTGTAATCCCAGCACCTGGGAAGCTGAGACAGGAGGATCGCACAGGTTCAAAGCCAGGCTCAGCTACTGAGTGAGGCTCTCAGCAACTTAGTGAGACACTGTTTCCAAATAAAGTATAAAATAGGTCTGGAAGCATAGCCAGGAGGTAGAAAAAGCCCCTGGGTTCTACCCTCAGTAACACACACACACACACACACACACACACACACACACACTGAATAAAGACCTGGAAATTACACTATAGACTTAGAAATTAATGGTAAGGGCATAGGTCCAACACTACAACATCTAGGCACATGTAGAAACTTTCTCAATAAGACTCTCAAAGCTCAGAAAATTATAAAAAGCCTAATAAATGGGATGTTATTAAACTAAAAAGTTTCTGATTATCAAAGAAAACCATCAAGAGGCTAAAGAGAGAGCCTACAGAATGGTAGGAGTTCTTTGCTAGCTATTTCTTTGATAGAGGGATATCTAGACTCTACAATTACTTAAAAGCCAACACTAAAAAATAATCCATCAAGAAATGTGCAATTGAACTAACTGAATTCTTCACAAAATAAGAAAGGCAAATAACCAACAAATACATAAAAAATATTCATCATCTTTAGAAATCAGGGAGATGCAAATCAAAATTACACTGAGATTTTTTCTAAAATAGCAAGCATCAAAAAGTAAAACAACAATAAATGCTGGAAGTGATTTGAGAAAATAAGAACTCTTCTATACTTTTGGTGGATTGCAAATTCATACAGCTACTATTGAGATCAGTATGGAGATCCCTCAGAAAATTCGGATATGATCTATTATACAAACCAGCTATAACACTCCTGGGTCTCTTTTCAAAAAAAAAAACTGAAATCAGAATATTATAGTAACATCTGCATATAAATGTTTATAGCAACACAATTCTTTATAGCCAAATTATGGAACCAACTTACGTGCCCATTACTAGATGAATAGATTACAAAATTATGAGATATACACACAATGGAATTTTATTTTTAATTTTTTGTAATCATCCATCCTTTTGGAACACAAGATTTGAGAGGATATACAAGCACATATCATCCAATAAGCCCTCATCCAATCCCCATCCCATTTCTTCCCCCCCTCGATCCCATGCTTAATTGGTGATTATCTTTGATATAAGTATTTATGTACCTCATGAGTTTTAAAGAGATTCCATACTCCCCCATCCCCTCCCCTCTGTTTGGCCACCTTAATTGCTTCTCAATAGGGCCCTTTCTACTACTCGACCTCCTCCTGTTACCCCTTTCCTTCTAGTTCTTGCTAATTAGGGGAAGCATTTGGATTTTATTTTCTGTGTTATCCCTCTGCGCATGCCGCATTTCAAGTTCCGATCCCACTCTTGACAGCCCCAGTAGAGGCCTGGCCACCTGGAGATCTCTTATCCCAACCTTGCTGTTTCCAGCACCGGCCTTGCCTCATGGAAGGCACCAATCCTGGCCTCGCTGGCCCCCGCACTGAACTAACCCCCTCGGCTGGCTCCTCTCCCAGCCTCAGAGGCCCCAGCACCAGCCTAGCATCATGACAGGCTCTGATCTCGGCCTCGCTGATTCTGGCACCAGCCTAATCACTTGGCAGGCTCCTATCCTGGTCTCGTATGTCCCAGCTCCATTCTTGCCTCATGGCAGTTTCCGATCCCGGCCTTGCTGGCCCTGGCACCGGCCTTACCCCTTGGCAGAGTCCGATCCCAGCCTCAGAGGTCCCAGCACAGGTCTTGCCTCACAGCAGGCTCCAGTTCTGACCTTGTTGGCCCCGGCACCGGCCTAACCCCTCGGCTGGCGCTGATCTCTGCCTCGGAGGCCTCAGTAGTGGCCTTGCCTCAGGGCAGGCTCTGAACCCAGCCTTGTTGGCCCCAGCATTGACCTCACCCCTCAGCAGGCTCCAATCCCAGCCTTGGAGGCCTCAGCACTGGCCATACCTCAAGGCAGGCTCCAATCCCAACCTCGCTGGCCCTGGCACCAGTCTAACCCCTCAGCAGGCTCCTTTCCAAGCCTCGGAGGCCCCAGCAATGGCCTTGCCTCACAGCAGGCTCCGATCCTGGCCTCAATGGCCCCGGCACTGGCCTAACCCTTCGGCAGGCTCCGATCCTGGCCTCAGGGGCCTCAGTACCAGCCTTGCCTCACAGAAGGCTTCAATCCCTGCCTCGCTGGCTCCGGCACTGGCCTAACGCATCAGCTGGCACCCATCCCGACCTCAGAGGCCCCAGCACCAGCCTCGTTTCACGGCAGGCTCTGATCCCAGCCTCGCTGGCCCTGGCACCGGCCTGAACCCTTGGCAGGCTCCGAAACTGGCCTTGGAGGCCCCAGCATCAGCTTTGCCTCATGGCATGCTCTGTTCCTGGCCTCGCTGGCCCCGGCACCAACCTAACCCCACAACAGGCTCCGGTCTCGGCCTCGGAGGCCCCATCACCTGCCTTGCCTTATGGCAGGCTGTGATCCGAGCCCCCTTTCACCCAGCAGGTTTACCCAAGTTCCTGAGGTGCGTGGTGGTAGTTTTCTACCTCTGAGGTAATTTCTTCAAAAGTTCCAGGTGTATTACATCAGATCTCTGCCTCCCCAGAGTATTTGCCACTGCCAATGCAACTGCCTCCACCATTTCAAATCTTTCCCAATCTCTTTTCCCATACCGCAAAATGTCCAGTGTTCCTAAGCATGCACCGCTGTAGCATTTGACCTTTGGGGTAATTTCTTCAAAGGATTAGGGTGGGTTGAATCAGATGTCTGCCTCTCCCAAATACAAGTCTCCAATGCCATCTCGTCCACTGCTGCTGCCACCGCCTTCCTCTTAGGTCTCCACTAGGTGATGTCCAGGATTCTTAAAGATGTAGAGAAGCCTCAGTCCTCCTTCGCAGGGAATTTTTCCAAAAGTTTCAGTTCAGATGTACATGTTTTGTCTGCATCTCCAATATTCTAGCTGCCACCAGGGCCATCTTAACCCCTCTCGAATATTTTTCTTTTTTCTTCCCCCCCTCTTTTTTTTTTTTAAGTAAGAGAAGAGAGTATGTGTGGTTTGGGGAGGATGTGGAATCAGGCACTCAGTAATGATGAAAATATTTTTTCATTCCGGATGTGTGGGGTGGGGGTCTCCTAAGGGTGCCCTGTCCATGCCTGCCTACAATTCTAGCAGACCTCAAGGTCCTTCTGGGTGAGGAGGGGTTGCCTTATGGGTGCCCCACCCATGCCTGCCCACACGCCCAGGGTCAGGGCCTGGTGGCCCAGACCTCAGGGTCCTTCCGGGTGGGGAGGGGGTTGCCTAAGGGTGCCTGCCAGTGCCAGCTTGTCTGCCCAGGGTCGGAGCCATAGTCCAGACCGCTGGGTCCTTCCAGGTTGGGAGGGAGTCGCCTAAGGGTGCCCCACCAGTGCCTGCCTGCCCATCCAGGGTCTGGGCCAGCAGCCTGGACCTCAGGGCCCTTCCAGGTGGGGAGGGGGTCACCTAAGGGTGCTCCGCCAAATCTGCCCAGGGTCTGCTGAGGCCCTGGACCTCTCACACACAATGGAATTCTACTCAGCAATAAAGAGCAAAATAAAGGTATTTGCAGGATAATGGATAGACCTGAAGAACATTATGTTAAATGAGATTAGCCAGTCACAGAAAGTGAAGGGTCATAGGTTTTCTCTGATATGTGGAAGGTGGGGAGTAATCAGGATACCACAGAGACATCAGGTAATGAAAGAAAGATTCCAATGGAGGGAAGGAGGAGGTGGACTAGGAGAAGGGGAGAAAGTAGAATCAATGAAGGAATCACTTCTATTGATATTTTGTACATAAGTGAAAAATACCAATGTCAATCTCAGTATCTTGTGTGAGGAAAGTTAAGGTGTAGTGAGGAGGCCAGCGAAAACCCATCTAGTGCTGTATGCATGTGTCGTCATCACCATAAACTACCTTATGATGTGACACTATAATTCACCAATAAAAGTATATGTGTAGCCAGGCATAGTGGCACACGCTTGTAATTACCATGCTTGGGAGGCGGAGACAGGAAGATCGCGCAGGTTCTAAGCCAACCTCGCTGGTTTAAGAGACCGTTTCCAAATAAAAATATAAAAATAGGTCTGGGAGTGTAGCCCGGAGGTTTCCAGGAACCCCAGTACCACCAAAAAATAAAAAAGTTTATGTGTAAATAAATAATAAATAATTTAAAAAATAAACCATGAAATATGCTGCATTATTGGGAAAATTCTCTGGGTCCTGTAAATTCTTGTATTTCTTATTAGATGGCATGCTCTTGGGGCTAGTCTCATTTTATTAGATTTATGACTGTTAATTGAGTGAGAAAAAAATCAGAGGGAGGTATTTGATCTAAGAAACATTTAGGCCATATAGGACTTCTTAGACTTATGTTCAGTACAGTGAGTTTAGTATTATTATTTAGTGCCAAATTTTAATACTTATGATTAATATCATTTCTCATTCTTTGTTTTCTCCAGAAGAAAATATTTCATATCAGAGAAATTAGTTATCAGATTTGGGTTTCTGTGTTTCCATATTTCTCTTAGTCTCTAAAGATACTTCTACCTATTTTTGAATCTTTATATTTAGTATTTATATCTTGATATGTTGACTCTGTCCTTCTCTCCACTTCTGATTTCGTTGTACAATATCCCTTCTACCACTTTTACTCCATGTTATTTCAGTAGAGCTATTTACCATGATCTAGGAGAAGATACATGACAACCCAAGATCAAATTCAATCAAATAAAAATTTAATTTCTAAATTATAACTAGATGATCAGTTTCTATTAAATTTCTAGGTATAAGTATCACATATATCTTTCTTCCTTATTTGTCTAATATACTTGTGTGATACTAAAGCGTAAATCCAGGGACATTCTATTCCTGTACCTTTGAGCTACAATCCCATCCCTATGCCTTCTCATTCTCTCTCTCTCTCTCTCTCTCTCTCTCTCTCTCTCTCTCTCTCTCTCTCTCTCTCTCTCTGGATTGTTGAAGAACATAGCCAAGAGAAAATAAAGCTGGGGCAATAGATGTGAAATATTGAATTTCTGAGATCCATGGGTTCAGTTATTTCTAAATCCAAATATAGCCATAGACTTTTCAGTAATATAAAACAATAAATTTGTTTTGTAGTTCAAGAAATTTAAGTTTTTGATACATAGGAAAGAACTCAAAACTACTAATACATTAAAGTCAAGAAATTAGCACCACAGAAAACAATCTATCTGATATTACCTCATTCTATATAATCATATTTTACTCTTAAAAAACTTAGTTATTTTCACTAGTACAACCATAAGTTATTAATTTTTTATTTAACATTTGTTGATTTTGAAACTGAACTAGAGTACAATCAAATGTATTTTCTGCCCTCTTCCTTTAAAATATCAGTTTTTATTTAATATATAGTTATGTTTTAGTATGGAATATAAACACAAAACAAAAATATATTAATCTGTAGATCATTTCAACTATCTTCTTGATATTCTTTCTTCCTTATTTGTCTAATATACTTGTGTGGTACTAAAGCGTAAATCCAGGGACATTCTATTCCTGTACCTTTGAGCTACAATCCCATCTGTATGCCCTATCATTTTCTCCCTTTCTTTCTTTCTTTCTTTCTTTCTTTCTTTCTTTCTTTCTTTCTTTCTTTCTTTCTTTCTTTTACTTTGGAAACAGGGACTGAGTTTCTGATGGCCTTGCTAAGTTGCTGAGGATGGCCCAAACATGTAATCCTTCTGTCTTAGCTTCCCAAGTGCTAGGCTTGCAGGTATATACCACCAGGCCCAGACTCTTTAATGTACTTTGTATGGTTTATCTACAGATATATCTTGCAAATCAATGCACCCACTCACAAAGTACCTTTTAAGAACATAGGAAAGATCTCATCTTGTTATTCTCAAACTATTCTCTTCTATGTTTATAACTTGTTAGAAATTGAGCAAAATAATAAATACTCTTAAAGTGCCAACTCTTTATGACATGCATAGTGCCTCTGTATTACTAAGCTTTTGCTATATCTCAAAACATTAAACAAAATAATTTATGATTTCTAATAATTCTTTGAATTTTCTAAAAAGTTTTCTTTTCTTTTCTTTTTTTTTTAATTTGGGCCAGCTTTGATGGTACTGGATAGTCTAGAAAGGCCTCACTTACATTTTTAGAAGTTGTTAAGCTGATTGGTCCAGGCTCAGTGAGAATGGCTCATTATTGTTCTCCATAGTCTCTCATCCTCTAATAGGCTGCTCAAGGCTTCTTTGCCAAAAAAAATCAAAATTTGATCCATGGCTGAGAAAGCAATAATCAGAATACTGATATGCTATTGATCAAAACAAGTAGCAGGGCCAGACCAGAGTAAAAAGATTGAAAATTATATTTTGTATTCTGATGGAAGCAGTCACAAAGTTTCACTCCAATCAATTAAAATCACAAGGATGAAATGAATTTGTGATTTTTTTTATTTTTTCTAAAGTAAAATATGGACAGAAAGGTATGAAACTTTCCTCACCATTACAGTTGTCATGGCTAACACTAATTAAAATAAAAGTTATCCAGGTCTTTCCATCTTCTTATGAATTACATTATTTTGTTCTTCTTTATAGCTGAGTAGAATTGCATTGTGTGTATTTTCCATAATTTTGCAATCCATTCAGCTGTCATTGGAGACCTAGGTTGGTTCCATATTTTGGCTATTACAAATTGTGCTACTATGAACATGGGTATGCATATGTTACTGTAGTTCTCTGATTTCAACCCCTTTGAAAAGATACCCAGGAGTGGTATAGCTGGATCATGTGGTGGATCTATTCCCAATTTTCTAAGGAATCTCCACACTGATATCCATTGCAGCTGAACTAGTTTGTACTCCCATGAACAGTGTAAAAGAGTTCCTCTTTCCCCACATCCTTGCCTGCATTTGTTGTTGTTGTTGTTGTTGTTGTTGTTGTTGTTGTTGTTGCAAGAAGATGGAAAGACCTGGAGAACATTATGTTAAGTGAGATCAGCCGAGCACAGAAAGAGAAGGGACATATGTTTTCTCTAACATGCCCAAACTAGGGAGTATTAGAAATACCAAAGGGACTCCAGATAATGGAGGGAAAACCTAAGCAAATCTGAAATGGAAGGGTAGGAGATGAAGAAAGCTGAGGTTGATTAATGGAGGAGCTACATTTGAATATACATAAAAGTATGAATGTAGCATGCTCAACCTGGACACTCATTATTGGGAGGGGGGAGAATGAGGAATGGAGGATGAGAGAGGGCACCAAGCACAGTCTGAATGTATGTCATTTTCAATATGATCCACATGAAAATTAAAAGATTAAAATAATTAAACTTAAAAAAATAAAAGTTAATGAATGAAATGCACAACAAATTCATTTCACCAAAGCTTTATGTGATATGTTAATCTTCAGAAATGAAGACAAGACCCATATAAAACTTTTATTCTCAGTATCCATGAAAAATAGTCTTAAAGAAATGTGATTACACAAAGGGCTATGATCTTATTATAATAGTCTGAGGTACATACCCAGCAAGACCTATCTCTCTTCAATTTCTTCTTGCCCTCTCTGTGTAGCTCAAATTCTTCCTATATATAGGGAAGGGCCCCTTCTAGAATAAAGTTCTCACCTACCTTTAGACAAAGTAGGCCTGAGAAATTATTTTTGGGTAGCTCCTGCACAGAGAAGCAGGGGGGAGGTTAAATATCATTTCTGATTTCTATGATTAACCTTGGGAAGGAGAAATTTGGTTCTTGAATCAAATCAAAGGGAGAAAGATAGGAAAGAGACAGAATGGCCATAGAAAATCAGAGAGAAAGAATGTTTCTGAGACTGCTTCTGTGGTCTTTTGATATCCTTCGGTTCAAAATACTCAGTATGCCAGAATGCTGTACTTTGAAGGATCATTTTTGAGCCCCAATAATACTATAACCTGACATTTATTAATGCATATCTCAACAATTTTTCTCTTATTTTCTGAATATTTATGTTTTGGTTCCCTAATAGTAATAGGAAGCATCATAGAAAGCAAGAAATTTGGAATAGGCTTAGAAGGATGGACTAAATTTTAAAACCAAAATGCTAGGTAGTGAAATTCCAGCCTACTTATTTCCTGTGATATATTGAAAATTAAATATCTACCTAAAATTTACTATTAAATTTTAGTATTAAAATAGCTTTATACATTCTTTCATAATTTGCAGTATATTTTCACATCTAGCTTTCAGTTTAGCTAGAAAAATCTTATGCAAATAAGGAAAAAATTAAACAAGAACTGGTTAGAAAAGTCTGTGCATACACTCTTATATGACAATATTCTGATTTGTTATAAATTATTTATAGAAAATAAAGTCTTATAAGTAGCAATCAAATCAATCACAAAGTATGAAATATATAACCATCATTGTGAAAAGAGAAATACTCTCACATGTTATCAATATTAGACACAATGCTTTGATGTACTAAGTGATAACTAATTAACTATGAGATCAGAATCATTTTAAGCTATATTTTCCCTAATGCTTCTAAATGAAACTACAGTTAAATCATATAATCTAAATTTCTACATTTCAAAATTAGGATCAACATATTTTCCAATTAAAAATAGAAAATCATGCCGGGAGTGGTGGTGCACATTTGTAATCCCTGCGCTTGGGAGGCAGAGACAGGAGGGTCGCGCAGGTTCAAAGCCGGTCATGCTGGCATAAGAGACGCTGTTTCCAAAAAAAAAAAAAAAAAAAAAGGTCTGGGAGTGTAGCCGTGTAGCCCAGAGGTAGAGGGGCTTCCAGAAACCCCAGTACCACCACTAAAAAAAACAGAAAATCATATATTGTTTTTCAATATGTAATAGTCACATATTATAGTATGAGCTGTAATTTTAAATCTTATATAACCTCTAAGATTTTATAGGCTATATAAAATAATAAAAATATAAAAAATAATAAAATAGCTATAGGCTATATAACATCATTGAGCTGACTTCATTTACAAGTTTAACATTTTCCATTCTTCACTGTTCCTTCCAAAACTATCTTAACACCTTTCTGATTATGTCTTTTTTTATATTATAGCTTGCTTTACAAGAATAATGGTTGCCACCTCATCTACCATGGCCCTACCTGGTCTTTTAATTTACAACTATTGATCTATATATAATTATTGATATATAATATTGTTTAATAAAGTATAAGATATAAAATTTTATCTTATAGTATAAATAAATAATTAATAATTTTACCATTGGGCTGAAGGTTGAACCATAAAACTAGCATGTATACAGACATATGAAATGTCAAAATCATCTGCCTATGTTGCAGTCTAGGCCATAGTACAATGGACTACTTTCCAAATGCTTTTTAACTTCATGGAAGGAAAATTAAGGGTGGACCAAATTTCAAGGTACTATGGGGCTTTCATTAGCCTGAAATAAGAATTCTGCATGCAGTAAAAATATTTAGGCTATCTTGTTCTTGTGTAGAAATTCAGGTATGGCCAGCATTATTTTAACCACAGTTAGGTGTTATTTCTCTCAGTAAGAAAACTTGTGCTTTTTAAAAATATAAAATGTTAAAAATTAGTCGATATTACATTTTATGAATAAGAACCCAAAGCAGACACTATATTAATAAAATTTCATTTATCTACAAGGCAGAGGTCTTATTTAACTGTATAAGTGGTTATTATTTGTTATGAATTTGCAAATTTGATTTTAATGAATTATTGTATAAATAGCTATTAGCAAATGATTGGCACTTAAAAGATTGATATTGAGTTTATAATGGCTCAACAGGCTTTCTGTGTACCATCCCTAGATCTGAGAGAGGAAATTTACTGAAAAATTAATAACATACAGAGGCAAAGACATAAGACATATCGATATTAACATAAATTGCCCTTTCTTGAGTTACTTTGGCATACATTTACTGCCTTGATCAGAACCTAATTAAACATAAATATAATTTATGTAAAAATAAAGACTAGGAAAAAATCTACTATAATTTCTGATAGCATTATACAGGTGTATTTTTGAATGATCAAAAAAGAGATTGTCAGAGAGGATTCAAAATGGTGATTGTGGGACACAGCACTCCTCAGTAGTGGAAATAAATAAAGTTCAATTACCGAGAAAGCAGTGTCTTAACCAACAAAATAAATATATCTCAGAAACCAAAACCAATCCAGGAACCTTGGCGGAAGAAATCCTGAAACCCTAAACTGCAGAAGAAAAGAAAAGAAAAAAAAAAAGGTCGAGTATCAGATCTGCTGCAGCTACAGCGCAGCCGCCAACCCAAATCCTAGTCCCGGGACCTGACTTACACCAACCTGGCAACAAAATCCAAAAGCAAAAGTCTTTTGGGGACCCAGTGTGCCAGCGAGCCGAGCCACCTCCGGGCCAGACTACCCGCCGCCAGGAAGCCGACCCGGGCCCCCGAGGAGGCTCGGGCTCCGCTCCCCCCAGCGCCACTTCTGGCACCAGTGCAGCCCCAGCAAGAGCACCTTCTCAGCTGCTACAACAGAGACCCAGCTGAGGCTCCAGCACAGACACATCCCAAGCCCAAACCCGCCCAGTCCCATCCAGACAATCCGAGGCCCAGCCATGAGAGGGTGTGGCCCAGCCCAACTTAAGTCCCAAAACAGACTCTGGGACTACTGCAGAAGGAATCCATTAATTTTGACCTGCGAGCGTCTCCGCAACCTCCACAAAAGGTGCCATATCGAGACGCCGACCTAAAAAGGATTTTGGGGAACAGAAACAATGGAAGCCCTGTGAACTAAGACTCTGGAAATGATCATTAGCTGAATCCCTGAGCGGCACTGTTGGCACACCAGAAGAGGCATCCACAGAGACACTGGGAGACCTGCAGGGTCCCCGACACCGACCTGTCATTCCCTCAGAGAACTCAGATGTACTAGGGGAGCCAGTGGGAACACAGTGACTGTCACTACACACTGCAACAACTGAGGGTGCCAGTGTCTGCACAGGGAAACACATTCAACCCCTTAGACAGAGCAAGGGCGCTTAAGGCGTGACAGTTGCACAGAGCCACACCATATAGTTATAAAATAGTAGGACTATTTTCTTCTTTTTTTTATCTACCTTTTTAAAAATTTATTTTCTTCTTTTTTGTTGCCAATTTTTGTTTTATTATTGTTGTTGTTTTTTCTCTTTTTTTTGGTTTCTGGGTCTTTTTTCGTTTTTTCAGTTTTCTTTGGGGGGATTATTCCTTTTTTTCTATTTTAACTTTCTTCTTTTTTTTTTTACTTTTATTTGGGTTTCTTGTTTGGATTTTTCACTTTATATTACATGGTTGTTAGGTTGTTTTATTTTGCCTTATGTTTATCCTGTCTACTCTCTTAACCCTTCTTGCTCTCTTCTCGTGGTCCATCATTGTGTTGTTGATGCTGCTGTTTATATTTGATATATAATAGTCTTTCTACCTTATACTTTATGCATCTGTGTGTGAGCCTTCCCCCACTCCCTCTACAAAAGCCTACAATTCAGACTGTCAACTAGCTTCCTTCAAATCTTTCGCTTGTCACCTAACTGAACCTCTTTAACACACAAAGTTTCTCACATCTCCATACTAAAATATTCTAATAAATACAAGAGTCTTACTATCTAACCTTCTCACATTCTCAACCTGATTCAACCCCATTATACTTAAATTCCTCCACAACCTAATTATTATTATTATTATTATTATTATTATTATTATTATTATTATTATTGGTGGTACTGGGGTTCCTGGAAGCCCTTCTATCTCCGGGCTACACTCCCAGACCTACTTTTACATTTTTATTTGGAAACAGGGTCTCCTAAGCCAGCACGCGTGGATGGCTTCGAACCTATGCAATCCTCCTGTCTCTGCCTCCCAAGTGCAGGGATTACAAGCGTGCACCACCATGCCCGGCTCCACAACCTAATTATATTCTCTACCTTACCCGACTCCTGCATCCATCACCTTAGCTACTCCAACATCACCCAATCCTCACCACTAGAAAAAGTACAGCTTACCTGTTGACTCTTCTAAATCCCTACTACTAAGACTGGTTTATATACAATACCCACAATCAATGGGAAGACAACAGAAGAACAGGCCTGAGAACTTTGAAAATATGAGAACCAGGAATAGTGGAGAAATGACAGAAGTAACGAATACTGACCTACAAGAAATGCAAAAAGGGGAGTTCCAAATCTTGATTTACAATATGATGAAAGGATTTAAGACAAGTCTAGAGGAGATGAAAGATGAGTTAGAAACACTAAGAAAGAATCAGAAAGAGGTCTGGAATGAAGTGAAAGAGTCAATAAGTGAAATGAAGACAGCAGAAATTCTGGAAGATTAGATGAAATGGAAAACAGAATATCAATATTAGAAGACAGTACATCCCAACCTGAAAACACAGTCAGCTATATACAGAAATCTTTATAGCAACAAAACCTAAACGTCCAGCAAATATGGGATAATATGAAGCATCCAAACTTACGGATAATAGGCATTGAAGAAGGAATAGAGGTACAGACCAAGGGCATCCATAATCTCTTCAATAAATAATTTCAGAGAATTTTCCAAACATGGAAAGAGAACTGGATCTTCATGTCCAGGAGGCATACAGAACACCACTGAGACAGGACCAAAGAAGGACCTCCCCACGCCACATAATAGCCAAAATGACAAACATAGAGGCCAACAAAGAAATCTTAAAAGCAGTGAGAACAAAAGGACAGGTGACATATAGAGGCAGAACAATAAGAATCACCCCAGACTATACAACCCAGGTCATGAATGCTAAGAGTGGCTGGTACGATGTGATTCAGACCCTGGAAGAAAACAACTGCCTACCAAAACTACTTTACCAAGCAAAACTACTATTCAAAATCAATGGAAAACAAGTGTTTCAGGATAAACAGAATCTTAAAATATTCATAAATTCAAAGCCAACAATAGAGAAAATTCTTAAAGAAATAAACCATAAAGAAGAAAAAAGAAGCAGACTTCAGAACCAGAGAAGAGAGGAAGTTAATAAGTGGGCCAATTAAGTAAAGAAGAAAGACCAAACCACCCAATAGTAGACAGAACACAAAATGGCAGAAAACAAAAATCATATTTCAATAATATCTCTTAATGTCAAAGGACTTAACTCACCAATCAGAAAACACAGACTGGCAATGTGGATTAAAAAAACATAATCCAGATATATGATATCTGCAAGAAAATCACCTTATAGCCAAAGACATTCACAGACTGAAAGTGAAAGGATGGAAAAAGATACACCATGCTATTTGAGATCAAAAAAAGAGCAGGGGTAGCAACCCTGATATCTAACAAAACAAACTTTAAACTAAAACACATCAGAAGAGACAAATTAGGGCACTTCTTTTTATTAAAAGTAACAATGCACCAAGAAGATATAATGATAGTAAATATTTATGCCCCAAATGCGAGTGCAACTACATTTGTAAAAAAAAAAAAAAAAAAAAAAACACTCCTGGACATCAGATCCCAAACAAACCCAAGCACAATAATTCTGGGAGACTTTAATATGCCTCTCACACCACTGGGTTGTTCTTTAAGGCAAAAGATGAGTAAAGACTCTTTAGAACTAAAGAAAATCATAAAAACAAATGGACCTAATAGACATTTACAGAATATTTCAGCCAGGAACTACAGAATACACATTCTTCTCCGCAGCCCATGAAACCTTCTCCAAAATAGATCACATCCTGGGACACAAAGAAAATACCAGCAAATTAAAAAAAATGTAATATAATTCCATGAATCTTTTCAGATCACAACGGAATAAAAGTAGAAATCAACAACAGGAAACTCAAAAGAAATTATTCAAATACATGGATATTGAATGATACACTATTGAACGATGAATGGGTAAGAGCAGAAATTAGGGAAGAAATAAAGAAATTTACGGAACCAAATGAAAGCAGAGACACAACCTACCAAAATCTATGGGACACTATGAAGGCAGTACTAAGAGGAAAGTTTATTGCATTGAGTGCCCACATAAGAAGGACAGAGAATCACCAAGTAAAGAATGTAATGACACAACTCAAGGACCTAGAAAGACTGAAACAGTCTATTCTCAAAGACAGCAGAAGGCAAGAAATCATTAAAATTAAAGCAGAAATAAATGAAATAGAGAAAAAAAACAATTCAAAGAATCAATTTTAAAAAAAGTTGGTTCTTTGAAAAGATTAATAGAATTGATAAACCCCTGGCCAGCCTAACCAAAAGAAGAAGAGAATCAACTCAAATTATCAAAATTAGAAATGACAAAGGAGATATCACCACAGATAGTGAAGAAATTCAAAAGATTATCAGAAATTACTTTAAAAATTTATACTCCAATAGACTTGAAAACACAGAAGAAATTGATAGATTTCTAAGTACAGTTAACCTACCTAATCTCAACCAAAAGGACGTAGCAATCCTACACCAACCAATAGCAACCAAAGAAATAGAAATGACAATAAAAATTCTTCCACCAAAGAAAAGCCCTGGCCCAGAAGTGTTTCCAGCTGAATTCTACAAAACCTTCAGTGAACAACTAATACCTATACTTGATAACTTGTTCTGGGAAATTGAAAGAGATGGAACTCTTCCAAATTCCTTCTATGAGGCCAGTATCACATTAATCCCCAAACCAAATAAAGATACCTCAAGAAAAGAAAACTACAGACCAATATCCTTAATGAAAATAGATGCAAAAATTCTAAATACTAGCCATACGCATTCAAAACTATATCAAGAGAATAATATATCATGACCAAGTTATTTTCATCCCAGAAAAACAAGGCTGGTTTAACATACGCAAATCAATACATGTTATTCACCACATAAATAGAACCAAGTACAAAAAAACACATCATCATAGCAATAGATGCTGAAAAAGCATTCGAAAAAATCCAACACCCATTTATGTTAAAAACACTGCAGAAAATTGGGATAGAAGGAATGTACTTCAACATCATTAAGGCAATATACTGTAAATCCAAAGCCAAAATTATACTGAATGGGGTAAACCTTCAAGAATTTCCTCTAAAATCAGGAACAAGACAAGGCTGCCCACTATCACCACTCTTAAGCAATAGTCCTTGAGACTCTTGCTGCAGCAATCAGACAAGAGAAGAAAATCAAAGGAATCCACATAGGAAGAGAGGAATTAAAATTATCCTTATTTGCAGATGACATCCTTTATCTGAAAGACCCAAAGAACTCAACCAAAAGACTTCTGGAGCTGATTAACAAATTCAGCAAAGTCGCAGGATACAAAATCAACCTAAAGAAATCAGTGGCTTTTCTTTATGCCAACAGTGAATCCACAATGAAAGAAACAAAGAAAACAATTCCATTCCCTATAACCTCAAAACCAATAAAAGACCTAGAAATAAACCTAACCAAAGATGTAAAAGACCTCTACAACAAAAACTATAAAACATTAAAGAGAGAAATTGAAGAAGACCTTGGAAGATGGAAAGATCTCCTGTGCTCATGGATAGGGAGAATAAATATAATAAAAATGGCCATTCTGCCAAAAGTGATCTATAGATTCAATGCAATTCTCATTAAAATACCAGCAACATTCTTCACAGACCTAGAAAAATCAATCATGAACTTTATATGGAGAAAGAAAAGACCAAGAATAGCCAAAGCAATTCTCAGCAATAAGAAACATGCAGGAGGCATCACAATCCAAGACTTCAAATTATACTATAGAGCTATAGTAGTAAAAACAGCATGGAACTGGCACAATAACAGATATACTGACCAGTGGATTAGAATAGAAGACACAAAAGCAAATCCACACATCTTTAGTCAATTAATCTTTGACAAAGGGGCCAAACCCATATGCTGGACAAAAGACAGCCTTTTCAACAAATGGTGCTGTGAGAACTGGCTATCCATTTGTAGAAAGATGGAATTAAATCCTTACTTCTCACCATGCACAGGAATCAACTCGAGATGGATCAAAGACTTAGAAATTAGACCAGAGACTGTGAAGTTATTAGAGGAGAGCATAGGCTCAACACTACAACATATTGGCACAGGCAGTAACTTTCTCAACAAAACCTCCAAAGCTCAGGAAATTAAAGCAAGAATTAACAAGTGGGATAGCATAAAACTAAAATTTTCTTCTCATTAAAGGAAACCATCAATAACCTAAAGAGGAAGCCTAGAAAATGTGAAAAGATCTTTATCAGCCACAATTCTGATAGGGAGCTAATATCTAGAATATACAAAGAGCTCAAAAGACTCTACCTAGCAAAACAAACAACCCAATCAAGAAATGGGCAATTGAAATAAATAGACATTTCACAAAAGAAGAGATACAAAGGGCCAATAGATACATGAGAAGATGTTCAACATCACTAGCCATCAGGGAGATGCAAATCAAAACTACACTGATATTCCATCTAACCCCAGTCAGAGTGGCAAGCATAAAGAAATCAAATAACAACAAATTCTGGCAAGGATGTAGGGAAAGAGGAACCCTTTTACATTGTTGGTGGGAGTGCAAACTACTTCAGCCACTATGGAGACCTGTGTGGAGATTCATAAGAAAGCTGGGAATAGACCCACCATACGATCCAGCTCTACCACTCCTGGGCATTTTTCCAAAGGGGTTGAATTCAGAGAACGATACCAACATATGCATACCTATGTTCATAGCAGCACAATTTGTATTAGCCAAAATATGGAACCAAGCCAGACCATCATCAACAGATGAATGGTTAGCAAAACTGTGGGAAATACACACAATGGAATTCTACTCAGCCATAAAGAACAAAATTATATCATTTGCAAGAAGATGGAAAGTCCTGGAGAGCATTATGTTAAGTGAGACCAGCCAAGCACAGGAGAAGGTACATATGTTTCCTCTAATATGCCCAAACTAGAAAACATAGAGAATACCAGAGGAAGTCCAGATAATGGAGTGGAAATACCAGCAAAGTTTGAATGGAAAGATAGGAGAGGAGGAAGGCTGAACTTGATTAATGAGGGTCTACATCCAAATATGTGTAAAATTATGAATATGGCATGGTTACCCTGGACAATCATTGGTGGGAGGGGGGAAGGGAAAACAGGGGTGGGGGGAAAGGGCACCAAGTATAGTTTAAATGTATACCATTTATGTTTAATAAAAAATTTGTATTAAAAAATAAGGAATAAAAATAGGTTTGAGGGTATAGTTCAGAGGTAGAATGCCTCTAGGTTTCATCCTCAGTACTGCAAAGTAAAAAAATAAAAATAATAGTGGAAAGGAGAGAGAAAGGAGGGAGGGAGGGGGAGAGAGAGGAACCTATGAAGGAAATAGTACAAATAATGTTATGTCCATATATGAGGATGTCACTACCAATCTCATTAACATGTATAGAGAGACAGATAAAGGGAGCAGGATGGAATCCAGAGGGAAACAAATCAATTGATTTACACATTTGTCTGTATCACCTTGAAAAAAAAATATATATATAGAAATATATATTTTTTTCTTTATATATATATATATATATTCTTTATACATACATATATATATATATATATATATATAGAGAGAGAGAGAGAGAGAGAGACAGAGAGAGAGAGAGAGAGAGGTTCAAGGTGATATACATATATCAATAAAAGTATTAAAATAAAAAAGAGATTGTCATTATAAAATATTATTTTTATCAAGATTTTTGAGCAGAATTCTTGTCTCCTTAGATAAAGCAAATGTTTCACCTGAGAAGTTGAATATGAAATACAGGTTTATATTTATGACCTCTTTGATGTTTTTAATGTATAGAAATACAGTTGAGATCCCAGAGTTTTAAAAGAAGGAACTTACCTAATTTGAATAAGGACATTTTTGCAGAAAAAGCAGAACTGTATTCTGTAATTCTGTTTAGGGAAGAAAATTCTATTCATCTCTGACTTTAATAGATTGTGGATCTCTCAGAGGAAAATCTACCCAATACAATATTATTTTAGGAAGGTATGCTTTAATTTAAGAAGGTATAAAATGAATTACAGTGTTTTCAAAAGAAAAAATAAAACTCAGTTTAACAACTGTCCTTGAGTAACTAAAAATGCATTCACAATAAAATCCCTTTGATAATACCCATAAAAATAGCAATGTAAACTCTGATTTTCATCAAAATCACACAGATCAATTCTACATTGGGCATACTTTTGGTCCACTGACAATTCAAATAGAAAAATATACTTAACTTGATGCTGAGCTAGAGAATTACAAATGTTATTGCAAAGGCACATATTCTTGGTTCACTACAGATGTTGTCAAGTTTTGATTATTTGCTCAACTCTATCAGAGTAAGACAGCCAATGGATAATCTTAGCAAAGAATTATATTTGGACTTGAAATGTATTCAAAGTTTATATTTATAGAATGTAAATATAGAGTCTAGATGGAACTTATTTCAGTTTAAAAAGTATAAATAGAATCTAAGTTTGTCACTAAGAAGATCTATTATATTTAATTCCTATGATTTGAGTAAAAAAATTAAGACTTGATTATATTAAAAAAAATGAAATGGCAATAATAAAATCTATAGTCGGGTTTATTGTGAAATTTTAATAGAACCTACTATATATAATCACCTCATGAATGATAAGACTGGGTCTACAGGCCTACTTGAGTTTTCAAATTTTTCATTCTTATTATTAACACAAATCAAGAATCTTTCATATTTTATTTACCTCATTCATTTTTATCTTTCACAGCATTTTATTAAATACATGTTATATTACAGGCATAATTCTGGCAAATAAATTCTTAAAAGTCATCTAAATAAAATATTTTATAACTGGCAGGTGTGTGTGTGTGTGTGTGTGTGTGTGTGTGTGTGTGTGTGTGTATGCCTTTTGGAAAGCATTATAAAGCTAAACAGCCAGATATGGTGGTGCCCACCCATAATCCCAGTATTTGAGATGTAGAGAAGGGGGTACACAGAAGGATCCTAAGTGCTAGACCAGCCTCAGCAGTTTAGGAAGACCCTCAGCCAATTATTAAAATCCTGTTTAAGAATAAAAATAATGTGATCATGGGGTTTACATATGTAAAAAAGAGAGCCAAAGTGAGAAAATATCTAGTCAAATTATGTGGGGGTCTTTTAAATGACTCCATGAATATAGCTCTTTTTACTCCAGAATAACACACTTGTTTCTGGTGATATTTTTCTGCTTGGTATTCAAGCCCAAGTAGGTAGTCCTATTTAAGGTAAATATAACTTTTTATAAGCTTATTTTGATGTTAAGGCTAGTCAAAGCTCCTCAGGGTTATTATTAGGAACCTTGTGAGGATGTTTTTTCTAGCATTGGTGCTATACCAGGATAGGTCATGGTCTAGCTGACCATCTGGCTTTCTTTGAAGCATAGAAAACATGTATCTTTCTGATGAACTTCCTTTTTGCAGAATATATGCTGGTGGTTCCCAGTGTCTGAGTCCTTTGCGATCTCCCTATTTGAGAGATCAGATGACTTACTAGAGCTAGAAGGCACATCAGAGTTCCATCATTCCTGGTCCTATTTGACTTTGGAGGGCAAGAGCCAAAATATTGGCTGGCTGTTTTCTCCTTAGCCCTTTTGTTTTCTGATTGTTCCCTAAGTATCTGTTGTTGAAAACCCAGTAGGTCATTTGCACCAAATTGTGTTAATGACTAGGGGTCAATAGTATAGCCTATTTTTTCGAGTAATACCTATAAAAACCCTGGTTTGATAAACACTGCTTTAGGTTTTTCTGTTAGAAATTGTACATCTGTAATGTTAACAAACAATAGTTGCAAAAATTTAAGAGAAAAATATGTAACAAAGTTAGTAGGGACAAAACAAATTCAATTTGTATAATAGTTCTGACAATATTCAATGAAATAAAGAAATTCCCATTTAAATTTGGCTTGTTTACATATTTACCTTATTGATGCCCAATTTTTAATTGACAGAGTGGCATGCTTTGGAATGTTAAGAGTTTGAGCACCTCTAATTATCTTTGCTTAAAGGTGGTCATAATACAACTTAGTGACACACAAATATAAACCTAAAATTGTCTATCACTATTAACAATTTTTTGTTTAGAAGATAACAGCTTGGTAAAGTGTTCTCTTAGGTTTTACATTTTAGAAGCTACTTAAAAACACAAGTATATTTAAATTACAAAGAAGCTGGTAATAGCAGTTGCATAGAAGTTAATATATATATGTATTTATAACTTTTATTATTGGAGTAAAATTTAGCATCCATGACTCAGTAGGACAATTGTACTGAGTATTCCACTTGCCTCCCACCAAATTTTTCCCCATTCTTGTCTTACAAGGGAGGCCTCTGCTTATTTCTACAGAAGGTGTGCTATTTCATTGTCAACTATGATAAAATAGTTCAGGATTCCACCCAGAGGATAAAAGCACCCCAAGTCCAGAAGGAATCAACTGGTACCTGGGAACACTGGCCAAACTTCCTAAAACAGATACCTTGGATTGATCCCACCATGATATCCCTTCCTTGTTCTCATCTTCATAACCTTTCCCCTTACATTTTAATTTTACTCTCTCATTTTGCCTCATGAAGGCTTAAATTCACCATCCATGCTATCACCACAAAGCATATACACACTTCTCTTCTCAGACAGTAAAGACACCAACATTCCCATTCTGGCAGAAATAACATTTGAAAAGATTCAATGCCTTTCAATCCAACCCTAAGCACTCCCTTTTATATTAAGAGAAAAATTTAATATGACTTCATCTTATGAAGTCATCTTATGAAGATGTGTTCATCTTATGAACACATCTTATGAAGATGTGTTATATATCAGGTCTCTTTGCTGACAAGAAATTCCTAAGTCTTTCTTAATATATCCTTCCCTAAGACTTGCCTAATAAGCCCTTTGTTTATAAAACCCCTGTGCCTATGAGAAAGTCCCAGTGTCCTGTGCAAAACTACTATAATCCCCCCACATTGATAATAGTTGACCATCACTCCTCCTCCCTGTGTAATCTCTCCTTAAATAACCTGTATAAACTTCTAGTATCTAAGCAGACATAGGCTCCTTCTTTTACTGAACTTCCAATAAATATGACTTTCCATTAAAATAATTACTTTAAATTAATGTAAAAGGTGTTGGGGGGGAATGTAGCTTAGAAGTTTAATGTCCCTAGGTTCAATCCCCAGTATCAACAAACAAACAAACAAAGTAAAAAGAAAATAGAAATTTAACCTGGATAAGAGAGACAGAGTGTACATTTAGCTGAAGGTAATAAGATATGTGCTATATGAAAATGTGCTTTTGATCAAAGACCTGAAGAAAATGAAGAAATAAACTGTGATATCTGGAAAGAGGGCATACTCAGTAAATGGAAGAGGAAGAGTACATTTCTTAAAGTGTGTTATCTTCTTTGACCACTATTAACTGAGTTTCTTGTTCTCTGTATATTCCCTCTTCTGTGTGATTTACTTATTTTAGTTGCTTTTCTCATTATTTTGCATATTTATAATAAGATGACTTCTATGTTACCTTATGCTCTGCTTTGTCAATGCATCATTTTACCTTCAACTCCCACTGCTTAACTACATGAATTTGTTTTATCCCAACTTTCCAATTCTAATTATAAAATACCAAAAAAATGCACTAGCAAAGTTTCTCTTGATTTTTTTTTTATCTTTGGTCAATTTACAGAATGGGTGAGAGAATTGAGAATGTGTTATATGATATTAAATATGACTGTCAAAGATATTATTTCTTAGTAAAAAGTACAAATGATCATTCATTCTTAAGTACTAAAGACAACTTAATCAGTATCTCTCCTTTGTCTTAAATAATTAAAAACTGAGTAAATTAAATTTTCAGGCTCTAAAATAATGTAATTATTTAATGACTCCAATACAGTGGCACATTATCAAAAATCAGATGCTTTTAAGGTTTGGACAATATTTCTCAGATGATTGAATCCTCAATATAGTGGATATACTAATATTCCCCAAATAAATCAGGAACTTCAGAAAGTGATCTGATTTGGAGTAAAGGTCTTTGTGGATACAAACTAAAGATGTTGAATGGAAATTTTCCTGTATTTATTCTGGATCCTAATTCCATGATTAGTGTCCTAATAAGAGAAAGCAGATGGGATTTTGAAGAACAGAAAATCAGAAGGAAAAACAATGTAAAGTTATAGGTAGAGATTGGAGTGGTGAATTCATAAAACTAAGAATGTTGAGGAGTAGTAGAGTCATGAAAATCTAGGAGAGAAGCTTGGGACAGCTTATTCCTAAGAGTTACCTTAAATTTTAACCTGACTTTCAAATTTTTGGCCTCCTGAACTTGGAGGAAATAAATGAGTGCTCTTTTAAGCCACCAAGTTTGTAATACTTTATTAAAGCAGCCCTAGGAAACTAATATATCTATGTAGCTCTAATCAATGAAAATACCCAAGACTAACACCTTCAGAAAATAAATAGATGTAATCAACATGCAGAAAGAATATATTGGTTTTAAACTTTCACCACATACCTGGACTACTATTTCCAACTAACAATTCTTTATTGTTTTGTTTATTTTGCTTTTATTATTATATATATGAGGCTACACTCATAACATTGAGTAACATTGCCTTTCAGATTGTTGTCCCTGATTAGGACTACATTTCTGGGTATTGATCCCATTTGGAATAAAGACTCTATATTTTAGTAAACAACTGTATCTTGAGTAGAGTTAATACTCCTTTGTGAAAGCAGAAGAAGCTAATGAGGAGAAAATTAAACATGATGTTATTCCACCTCTGCTCTGAGATATTGTGGAAACAATTCTATTCTGACAATTGTTTTGGGTTTTCTTTAAACACAGATGAGTGCAAAATCAAAATACTGAAAGTCTATGCCATGTAGAAGTGCTGACATTAAGTTTGAGAAAATGAAGCAAATGTAGCTATGCAAATCCTTTGAATAGGTCAAAATCTTAATAAATTACTCATAGTGTTACATAGTTTTGAGTATTTCTATTTGTGCTATAACATACATACATATATGTACATAAATACATATGCACACATAAATATGTTCTTTATCATTGAAATTCAATATAACTGGATATATCTTGTTTTCAGAAATTATTACTTTAAAAGCCATTAATAGCCAGCCGGGCGTGGTGGCACATGTTTGTAATCCCAGCATTCGGGAGGCTGAGACCGGAGGATCGCAGTTCGCGGATAGCCTCAGCTACTTAGTGAGGCCCTCTGCAACTCAGTGAGACCCGGTTTCAAAATAAAGAATAAAAAATAGGGCAGGGGGTATAGCTCGGAGGTTGAATGCCCCTGGGTTCCATCCCCAGACCCCCCCCCCACACACACACAAAAAAAAAAGCCATTAATAATCACGGATTATTGTAGGTCCACCAAAAATAATGTGAGTTCTAGAATAGGTTGTTTTTAGTTCTTTGTGATGTTAATCACTTCGTATGGTCAGTTGACTATTCAAATTATTAAACATACATAATAAGCATATAAATAACATAGTTGTCTGAATTTTAAATGAAGGAAAGTTACATATAATTTAAAATATGCAGAATCAGGCATTCAGAAAGAGTTTAGAACAAGGGTTCCTATAGCAGTCATTGCCCATGGCTCATATAAATCCCTTCTGTATTCATTTCTCTCCAAAGACTGCTTACTGTGAATATCTGTAACCGTTCTGGTTGAGGGCTTTTTGCTAAAATATCATTCTAGACCTTCAAGCAAGGAAAGACAAAAATGCCAGAAAATCAATGCCTCTGCAAGTGTTCATCAATAATGAAGTTCCTGAACAAAACATAGACATAGGAGAGAGTGGAGAAAAGGGTAAAGTAACAATAAGTTATTGCACAGTGCTCTGTACTGAAAAGTCTCCCACCAAAATTGATGTACACTGAAGACTTCAGAACAAGAATTTATTTGAAAATAGGGTCTTTGCAGATGTGATGAGTTAAGGCCATACTGAATAAGTGTGGGTCCTAAATTGAAGGACCAGTGTCTATAAAAAGGCAATGTGGAGTCCCACCAAGAAGAAAATCATGTAATAACAGGGAAAGGGACTGAAGAGATGAAGCTATTTCCAAGAAAGAACTAGTGGGAGGGGTTTGGAAAAAGGATGTAAGGAGGAGCACAAAAAGAAGGACTGAGAAAGTAAACAATTCAAACAATGCTATGTCCATATATGGATACTAAAACTTCCTAAAACTTCCACTAACATGTATGGGGAGGGATAAGAGGGGACTGGGGTATTTGCAGAAGAAAATACAACAAATAATGTGTTCATATATATCTGCATCACTTTGAACCTCACTATGGTGGTAAATTACAATGCACCAACAAAAGTTTGTGTGTGTGTGTATATATATATATATATATATATATATATATATATATGACATATATAAATGACATATATAAATGACACACATATATTAAAGAAGAACACCAAGAACTTTTAGTAGTGACCATTTAGGACGAGACAAGATTCTCTTCCAGAGACTTCAGAGGAAACATGGTTCTGCCAATTCTTTGATTTCAGAGTTTTAGCCACAATAAGAGACTATTTTTAACAACCCAATTTGTGGTTGTAACAGCAGCCCTAGACAATTAACACACTCAGTTAATCCAGAGAAGTGGAACTGAAGCCAGCAGCTTCAGAGCATAGCCTAAAGAATGTCCTCACAATTGAGCACCATAAATATCTCTGTGTTAGCTTTTTGCCACTGTGAAGTATACCTGAGAGAATAAACTTACAGGAGAAAAGATTTATTTTGGCTCATGGTTTTAGAGATTTCAGTCCAAGGTCAGGGGTTTATTCCTATGGGCCTGAGGTGGGGCGGCTTATCATGGTGGAACAAAATGACAGAGTAAAGCTGCTGGCCTCATGTTGGGAGACAGAGAGAGAGAAAGAACGGGGCCAGGCAGCAAGCTGTCTTCCTCAAGGGCTCACCCCAGGGACTCACCCCTTCAGCTAAGTTTCTACCGGCCTATAGTTTCCACCACATTCCTGTAGCACACTCAGCTCCTGATGGACCAAACCTGTACTGAGGTAAGAGTCCTTAGGATTTAATCATTTTCCCAAAGCCCACCTTTGAACCTTGGAACACTGGGGACCAAGCCTTCAGCACATGAGACACTGAGGGGCATTTCAGATCCTAACCATAACAAACCTTCTCCTTATTCCTTTCTCTGCCCAAATCTGAATGCTAGCATCTAGATTTCATGAAAGAACATGCTAAAGAGCAGGCTCTAGTAAAAGGTAATGTAGGGTGGTTGAAGCAGCAGATATTTAGATCTGTTTATTTGGGGTGTGTGTGTGTGTGTGTGTGTGTGTGTGTGTGTGTGTGTGTGTTACTGTAGATTGAACTCAGAGGTATTCTGCCTCTGACCTACATCCCCAGCCCTAATGTTTTCTAATGCTAAAGTGCTGAAGCTGGTTGTGAACCTTTGAATCTCCTGTGTCAATCTCTCAAGTAATAGGATTATAGGTATGCACCACCATGCCCACCTTGGATCTGCTATATGAATGGAAGAAATGAGGAGCGGAAACCACATATACTTTCAGAGTTTGAATG
The DNA here is from genome assembly GCF_963383645.1 of Muscardinus avellanarius. NCBI lineage: Eukaryota > Metazoa > Chordata > Mammalia > Rodentia > Gliridae > Muscardinus > Muscardinus avellanarius. Next base: position 49,570,736 of record NC_137799.1, read on the forward strand.
CAATGAAACTATTTTCAAGTGCATTGTTTCAACCAGTGTTTATGAATTAACTGGTTAAACTAGTAACATTTCAAAAGTAAAGGGAAGAAAGAAATTGGAAAATAGATACTTCCTAGAAAAATATTATATTCTATCAAAGGACTATTTTCCCTGTTTGTTCTTGATAATAGAGTTCAAGTTTCATACTCAAACCTTTATTTAACCAGATCCTAACCACATTACATACCCCAAGGAGAAAACTGGGAATGCCAAGGTCCTTCCAACTCTTTTATATTTAAATCACACTTGCTCTTTTATGTAGTGCCTACCTTCTAAAAATGATTAACCCTCTGAGGAGTACCTCTATAATGCTATCCTCAAATGCCTTAAAATATTTTGTATACCTTTATTGGTACAAAAAATGAGTTATAATAATCCATGCTTTAGTCTAACTTTAAAGTCATAATATTCAAGAAATCACCCTTATCTATTTTCTACAACAATTCATATGCAAGTACTACTAATGGGATTCAAGCTCACTGTAGGTTTTTGATTAATTCTCTTAAATACAAAATGCCTCAGTCAGGCATGGTGGCACATCCCTTATAATCCCAGTACTTGGGAGGCTAAGATAAGAAGATTGCAGGTTCAAGGCCAGTCTCAGCTACATAGTGAGGCACACAGCAACTTACTGAGAACTTGTTTCAAAATAAAAAATAAAAATAAGTTTTGGTGTAGCTTAGAGGTAGAACACTCTTGAGTTCAATCCCTAGTACCATAATAAATAAATACAAAATGCCTCAATTTGAAGATTATTTCATTCAGATTATTTTAATTAATTAATTAATTAATTAATTAATTTGGTGGTACTGGGGTTCCTGGAAGCCCTTCTACCTCTGGGCTACACTCCCAGACCTATTTTATATTTTTATTTGGAAACAGGGTCTCTTAAACCAGCCAGGCTGGCTTCGAACCAGCACTATCCTCCTGTCTCTGCCTCCCAAGCGCAGGGATTACAGTGCGCCACCACGCCCGGCTCATTCAGATTATTTTAAAAGGTAAGATGTTTAAAAAGTAGAATTGTCCCAAAATATGGTAAAAATTTTGAAATATGGTAAAAATTTTGAATAAACAAATTGGTCTTAAGAAAGGGTGCCCAGCTAGTCTCCCCAAAAACATAATCCATAGAACAAAACAACCAAAAATTCAAGTATCTAAATTAAAGAAAAAAAACAGCTAGGCACAGTGGTGCATACCTGTAATCTCAACACTTGGGAGGCTGAGACAGAAAGATTCAAGGTTCAAGGCCAGTCTGAGCAATTTAGGGAGACTCTGTTTAAAAAAAAAAACAACACAAAAAAACAGGCATGATGGCGCATGCTTGTAATCTCCAGGCTTGGGAGGTGGAGGCAGGAGGATTGCACAGGTTCCAGAGACCCTGTTTCCAAATAAAAGATATAAAATACCCAGTACCACCACCATAAAAAAAAAAAAAAAAACATAGTGGTAGGGGTAAAATAAAAAGCTCTTAGGTAGAATGTCCCTGGAATCAATTCCCAATTGTTATGGTTTTGAGTATGTGTTACCATTTGGGGGAACTGTTCCCAGGGACCTGGTTAGGCTCCCAGAAACAATTCCCATAAAACCACAGGCTCTTGTCTTGAGTTTAGGATAAATATACAATAGCCTGGACTTTTGCTGAAGATTTAAATGAGTTTATTAAAATGATAGAAATACAGAAGACAGTTACAGCCTCACGCTACCCAAGGATAGCATGAGGGGGTGCCCCAAACAAAGTCCCCTACCCACAAAAACCCGGAACAGCTTTTCTAGACATGACATCCTCCATCTTGCTTTCCTATGTAATTCTGTGATATAGGTAAAGTCCATCCCCTTAATTTTCCCACCTAACTCTTGGTTTATGCCCAGGTTTCTCCTTTCACCAAGGTCAATTTCCTCCTCCTATCCTTACAACTAAATATCAGTTATTATGTAAACCTGCCTTTAGGATCTGAAGGTCCTAGCTCTGACTCCCTATAGACTTGCTAATTGCTTTTAGCTAAGTTAATTTGCATATAATAGTTACCTGACTCCTGGACACAACCAAGTCCTGACTTGCCTTTTCCTCTTACGACTCTGAGCTTCATCTTCTATGACCCAAATTTTGAAATATATTTATTAATAATTAGAGCTTCTTTCTCAAATCTTCCTAGGCCATTCCCAATACTGGTACACAATATAAATACAAAATAAAACAAAATAAAGGCTATGATGTTTTATTAAATCAATATGCTAAAAATAACTTATTTCCCCTTATTCTCAAATAATAAGAAAATTTTAAGATCTTTTAAAGAATAAGTAAATGAAAGACTGAATATTTCCATTTCTAAATTTCTCTTCTTCTTGCCCAACTTGAGAAAAACTATGGAACTTTCCCTGGCCCATGTTTCCAGAAAGCAGCAAATATTGTCAAGGTCTCCCAGCGCTAGCAGATACCCTTATGTCAAGAAACAACTATCGGAAATGGACCACTCTGCTCTTACATATCCCCACACATCTCCTCCACCATTCTGAATGGAGACAAGCTGCTTACTTTCTCAATGACTATTTTATTTATCTGCCTCTTTAAAGATATAGTTTTTCTCCCTTTTCTTTTGCATGTTCCTTTTTAGTGTTATTTCTACAAAACTAGACTAAATAAAAGCTTCTTCCTATTTATATGGGATACTCTGTCTTTTAAAAAATCAAGTCTGCCCTAAGTTTGGATCCCATTAAGAACAGCTATTGTCTGAATCATCTCCATTAGATCTGCTATCACTGATTCAACACTTTGAACGTCAATTCACAATAAATTGGCTGACAGTTTCTTTTACTGTTTCCTCTTTCCTCTTTCTAAATTTCCAGGAAATTCCAGGACAACTAAAAATATTTTGAAATCAATTCCACATATAGTAAGTACAAGAAATATAGGGAAATAAAAAGCACTAGAATTGTTTATACCCTAAGTATTAACTTCCATAACAAACTCAAAAAAGTATGCTTTTGAATTTAATAAATATCTCAGTCTATACCACATGGTTCTGACTAAACCAACTCTGAAAAATGGACTAGAAAACTTCATGGATTATTTGTTTTCTTAGTGCTGAGTTTCTTGAGTTCTCGGTATATTCTAGATATCTTCTATCAGAGGAGTAGGTAGCAAAAAACTTCTCCCATTATGTTGGCTCTCGGTTGAGGTTCTTGATAGTTTCCTTTGCTAGACAGCTCTTCAGTTTATTCCAATCCCACCTATTGATCCACCATTTTGTTTCTTTTGCCTTTGGGGTCTTGTTGAGAAAGTTTTTATCTGTGCCTGTGTGTTGTAGTTTTGGACCTATGCCCTCTTCTGGGAGCCGCAAGTTCTAATTTCCAAGTCTTTGATCCATCTTGAATTGACTCTTGTGCAGAGTAAGAATGGAGTTAACATGTTTTGCCAACACAATTTGTTGAACAGGCTATCATTTTTTTCAGTGTATTTTTTTGGCCTCTTTGTCAAAAGTCAATTGTCTGTAAGTGTGTGGTTTTGTTTCTGAGGCTTCTATTCTGCTTCATAGAAAAATGGATGAAACTGGAGAACATTGTAAGTGAGGTTAGTGAGTAAAAAAAAAAAAAAAAAAAAAAGAAGTAAGAGCCAGGCATGGTGGTGCACACTTGTAATCCCAGAATCTGAGAGGCTAAGAAGAGAGGATTGCAGTTCTAGGACAGCCTCAGATACTACTTAGTGATGCCCTTTGGAACTTAATGAGACCCTGTTTCAAAATAAAGAATTAAAAAAAATAAGGCTGGGGGTGTGAGCTTGGAGATAGACAATTCCCCTGGGTTCCATTCCCAGTACCACACACACACACACAAAAAAAAAAAAGTAAGATGCTCTCCCTCATATGAGGAAGCTAGAGAGAAAATGGGTCATAAGAGGCACTCTAGACGAAGAAGTAGATACTATAGATGAGCAAATAAGGTGACCTGAGGGCGATGGGAGGGGAGAAGGGGAAAATCCCCTAGTGTACATGATGTACATTCACAAACATATCAAAGTCAATTACTAAGCCAAGCATAAGAAGGTGGAGGGAATGGGGTGGAAATAGGGTAAGAACTTGTTGGGTGATGTGTGCATATATGTCTATACTAACTCGTACTCCACTAAGATGGATGACTACAATGCACTAATAAAAAATAAAATTTCAGAGTCAATATTTGTAAGTGTGAAAATTTCTTTTTTTAATTAACAGCTATTTTGAGAAAAAGTGGTACGTGAAATCTACACAAATTTGATGTATACAATTTACTCAGTTCTGACATAGGCATATTACCATGAAAACTATCACTGCAATCAAGAAAGTAACTATGTTTATCATCTAACATTTTTGTGGTGCCCCTTTTGTTTTGGCTATTTTTTTGTTAGTAAGACCACTTAACATGAGATCTACCCTATTAATAACTGTTTTGTTATGCAAGGCATTATATTCAGAAGATTTCTAGAACTTATATGACTTACAAAATTGTCCCATCCCTAAGGCTCCGTCCTGCAGAGCCCTGGGAAAGAACACACAAACGCCGAGTCTGTTGATTATGCTTCCTCTTTAATGCTTCCCCTCTTTAATGCTTCCTCCTCAATGTGCATAGCAGGCAAATATATATCAGTCTCATAACCCCTCCCTCATCACTCCACCAACCCCAAGCTTCCCAAATCTAGGGCATGCACATTTGTAACCCTCTCATAGGCGGGCTGGTGGTAGCATGAGGCGCTGCGTCACTGATCATCCGTAGGGCACCTGATAGGGCTCACTGCGCAGGCTCAGGGCACCGCCAGCCTCGTGAGCCTGGTGACTTGGCAACAAAGCCTAGGCGCCATCTTGAGTCAACACCCCATCCTGGTCTAGCCGAGTGGGCCCCGACACAAAATTAATAGTTTATACCCATCGAATGACTCCTCATTTTTCACCATTCACCCCTAAAACCACCATCTTATTCCCTACTATTATGTGTTTGGCCATTTTAGCTACTTAATGTAAGTTGAATCACACACTTGTTAACTGAAATTTGCTGATTGTTTTAGCTACCAGCTCACTCGTAGGCCCACAAAGACAGTGCCACCTCCAATCTCCAAGTCATGGGGCTTTTAGTCCTCTACTCTCTGTGCTATCTCCAGTTCAAAAACATTTTTTTTTTATTGGTGCACTGTATTCATACATCATAGTGGGATACATACTTTTGTAGACATACATGCACACAATGCCTAGTCAGCCCCCACCCGATCCCCACTCCATTCTCTCCCTATCCCTCCCTCCCATGCTTAGCTTAGTGGTTGACATCTAGTATTAAAGCAATTTATCCAAAATTAAAAATGATGATCTCACATAACAGTTTCAGTTGTCTGATACCAAGCTTTTGATGACTTAAAGATAACTTTTAAATATTTCTTTTTGCTTTCTTTCTTACCAGAGAATATTATATTTAGGTCTTTTATCTATTTTGAGTTAATATTTGTATATGGGATTAGGTAAAGGCCCAATTTTATTCTTTTCCATGTAATTATTATTTTTCAACAATATTTAGTTAAAAGATTATTATTTCCACCACCAAATGTTCGAGGAAACCTTGTCAAAAATAACTTGACAATATAGGGAAGAATTTAGCTCTAGGCTTTTATTTAACTCCAATGGTTTATATATCTGCCTTTAGAATAGTACTACACTGTTTCAATTATTGTAGCTTTATATGGTTTGAAATCAGAAAATATATATCTTCTAGCTTTGTTCTTTTTCAAGATCGTTTTGGGTACCTAGAGTCCATATTCCATATTAGGATAGATTTTTTTTTCTGAAAAATAAATATATAAATATATGATAGTTTCACCTCAAAAACATTTTGATTATCTTTCTTCTGTTGCATTCTGACTATTTTGCTTTTCTTGCCAAGAATAAGTCTTCCTGCTGACTGAGTTCTAAGTCTACAAGTACCTAAAATGCATTGCCTTCCTCTATTTTATCACCTTTAATCTGCATTTTAATTATTTTAAATGTATATCTACTAGTGAGATTGATAGTTTATATACTGGTTCTATTTTATATTTCTGAGGAAACTTCATACTGTTTTATATAGTAGTTTCATCAATTTACTATCTCTTGGTCCTTTGGGTAGTGCACAAGGCTTTCACTTTCTTTACAAACTTGTCAATATCCTTTTTCTTGCTTTTTTATTAATTGTCATCCTGATATGTGGAAGAAAGTATCTCTGCAGTTTTTATTTGAATTTCTCCAATAATTAGTGATTTTTAGTACATTTCCATATACCTATTAAACATTTTTGCCTTCTTTGGAAATGTCTGTATATTTTGTTTGTTTTGGTATAGTGAGCATTATTTTCTCTCTTTTCATAAATTGACATTTCATCCTGTAGTATTTGTTTGTTTGTGGTCATACATAACCTTTTTAGTGTGATATTCCTTGTGTATTTTGTTCCTGTGCTTTTGGTATCATATGCATGAAAATATTGGTAAGACCAATGGCAAGAAGATTTCCCCCTAAGTTTCCTTCTGAGAATTTAGATTTTAGGCCTTTATTCCATTTTGAGTTAGTTTTGTGCATGCATCTAATGAAAATACAACTTTATTATTTTGCATGTAGTCATCCAGTTTACAGGAAACCAAAATGTATCACCTAGGTTTCAAGTCTTAACAGCTCTACTTAGCATACTCATACCTCTAAAAACTCTTTCCTGGAATCAGTTCTCATTGTTATATTTAATAATCAATAGAATTTTCCCATAAGAACTTTATTTTGGTCAACTCTTTTTCAAAGGAATAAAAATTATAATTATCTCTGTATTTTAATTGATTTTGAGAACCACTTGCAATTTTCACATAAAAATTTATAAATTCAGTAAATCTTATAATTTAGATATTAATAGATTTCACTATATGGTTATAGTAGGCAAATTTAACATTAAGATTTGGTGTCCACTTTTTTTTTGCATTTAGAATTACAGCTAGATTTATGTTAACCAATATCTGCATGTAGAGAAGAGAAAAAATGTTGAGGGACATCTCAAATAATAGGATATATACTGAAATGAATCAAATGCATCTTATTCTCTTTGATTTCTGACATTATGTAATATATATAAAAATTTCCTGCTGGACATTGGTACTTGGCTAAACCATGAGCAAAAGGACTAAAGTTCTTGCATAGTAGTAGAGCATTTGCCTAGCTTGGATAAAGGCCCCCAGTTCAAACCACAGCAATACATGGGGAAAAATGAGAGAGAATTGATACTTTCTTCTTTTTGTGGTACTGGGGATGGAACCCAGGGGCTTTTCTACCTCCGGGCTATATTCTCAGACCTATTTTATATTTTATTTGGAAACAGGAACTCACTAAGTTGCTGAGAGACTCATTAAATAGCTGAGGCTGGCTTCAAACCTGTGCAGTCCTGCTGTCTCAGCCACCCAAGCACTGGGATTACAATCATGCACCACCTCACCTGGTGCTTGATACTTTCTTATTCAAAAGTTTGGGGAAGGGAGTTAACAAGTGTAAATACGGTTAAAAACTACATTTTATATAACTGACTCCAAAACACAGATGTAAGTAAAATGTCCTATTTACTTTTTGTTAATAATAAATACCAACTAGATTAGTTTATAAATGAATTCATAGAAGAGTGTCTTAAGTAAATATATCTACCTCTATCTCTAAAATATGTTCTCTATAGAAGACATCATAATATTTTCTATTAATTGTGCCACCAACTCTGGCATTTGAGTTGAGAAGTTTATCAATCATAACTCAAGGCAAATTAAAGGTTTATATTTATAGATGTGTACATTTTAAGTTAAATGCCAATGACAAGGGGTAAGATTAGTAATTGTGCCATTATTCATTTTTTCTGGTTTGTTTTGAATTGAAATTCAGGCATTTCATTCTCCAAAGTTAGACATTAATCAGTAAAGTTTCCAGTCAATACATTCATCTTTAACACTTACTATTTCCTAGGGAATTGATTGTTGGACATTACCACTGACATATTAGTTATAAGAACATACAAATATATATGAAAGCTTCCTTGCACCAGTATTATGACATGTTCAAGTAGTTATAAAATTATGAAATACATAAGCCATTCTGATTATTAGTATTATATTCAAATGTCAGTACTCATAACTTTGTAAAAATGACAGTTTGTTGTCAAGAATAAATAGAAAAAAATGAGAATATCTTTACTAATAGATGGAACAAAGATATAGACTTCAAATGTAAGTCATTTCATAGGTTGTTTCTCTAAGATGACCCCTGGAATCGTATGTAATTATTTTTAATTTCTCTCTTTTTTCTTATATGCATCAGACATAAGGTAGAAAATTAGTACAAACAAAGTATACAAAAGAAATTCCTTTTACACTTCGTAAATAAAAGTAGTAGGACCTTGACTTTTTTCTTGATTTTTATTCCAGTTCACATGGAAACTGGAGTGCATTAGATAGCATGGGGAGGGTTAAAATTCCAGCAAAGACAAATAATATTATTGCACAACAGACACAAAACAGGCTAATGTTCAATGTTTTGTAACTAAAGAGAAAATCAAATGGAGTTCAGATGGAAACCAGAGCCTCATAGCTAGACAGTTGTTCAAGAAGCTGCATGTTACTAATGGAAATGCAATAGTGCAATGAAAGAGATTTTTTTTGTGTGTGTGGTACTGGAGTTCCTGGAAACCCTTCTCCGGGCTACACTCCCAGACCTATTTTATTTATTTTATATTTTTTTTAATTTGGAAACAGGGTCTCTTAAGCCAGCGAGGCTGGCTTCAAACCTATGCGATCCTCCTGCCTCCACCTCCTAAGCGCGGGGTAAAGGAAGTGTGGGCCACCACGCCTGGCGAGAATGTTTTATTTTCAATGATGAAGAAGCTTTTTATATTATGCTGTCTTCTAAGTGCTCTGCTGGTGGTTGACAGATAAACTGACTCACAACTATTAAGCATAGAAGAAAAAAATAAGAAGCCAAAATTTTGGGAGATATCATTATCACATTCATCATAATAATCATCATTCTTTTCCATAATCTATCTATTGTTATTCATCATAATCATTCCAGAATTCTATCATTCTTCATCATAATCATTGTCATCATCACTATCATTTATAAATTTGTATCATGAATACTTTCCTAAGTTTAAAGAAGAAAAAACCCTCATAAAATTTTATTTCTAGGGAAATAATCAAAAGACAATGTTTTTCCATTGACCCATTTATTAATTTATTAACTTAACAGAAATATATTTAGTGTTATTTGTGTGTTATACAGTGGTGTAATCTGTGAATGGATAATAAATAATGAGACAAAGTCTGTGTTTTGATGGAGTTCATAATAAATTAATATAAAACATGATGTAGTGCCAGCCAAGTATAAATTTTACTTGGAAAGAAACTGATACAGAGAAACAGGGCTGTTATATGATGGGATGTACGCAAAGTATTCTTTGAAGAAGGGGCATATGGAAAGAAACCCAAAGATACTGATGTGCAAGACAAATAGATATTCTGGCATTATGGTTTAAATTTAAAATGACGCTCAAAATCCATGCACTGAAGGGTTGGTTGTCGATCAGTGACACTTTTCAACAGTGGTGGAACTTTTAAGAGGCAGTATCACATTGGAGAAAATTAGGTCATTGGAGTGTTCCTTGAAATGGGATCCTGGCCCATCCTTCCCTCTTTCTTCTTCCCCTTTTTCCTCCTTTTTTATTGTTCCTCTTTGCTTCTTAGTTGTCATGAAGTGAGAAATTTTCTTTCAATGTGAGATACCACCATGATGTTCTCCCTCATCACAGAAACAAAAGCAGTGGAGCCAAACAACCATGAACTGAAACATAAAAAAGCCAAAATAATCTATTCCTTCAAAATATTGAGTATTTTGTCATAGTAATGGAAAAATGATTAACACTATGGAATAGGAGTGGGTTAGGCAGAGAGAAGGGAAACTGTGGTCATTGGGTTGAGTGTTCTTAGATTCCCAAAAGAAAACTACAAATAACATCATTTGTGTAATCATGAAAGAGGGGACTAATAAATAGATTTAAAAAGAGAGGTAGCAGCGGGCGTGGTGGTGCATGCTCATAATCCTTGCACTTGGGAGTTGGAGACAGGTGGATCGCGCAGGTTCAAAGCCAGCCTCACACTGGTTTAAGAGACTCTGTTTCCAAATAAAAAGTACAGAATAGGTCTGGGACTGTAGCCCAGAGGTAGAAGGGTTTCCAAGTACCACCAAAAGAGAAGAGAAGAGAAGAGAAGAGAAGAGAAGAGAAGAGAAGAGAAGAGAGAGAGAGAGAGAGAGAGAGAGAGAGAGAGAAAAGAACCACTCATATCATAACTGGTGTTGTGATGGAAACCCCAAGAAGAATGGCATGACCAGACTTCTGCTTTAAAGAATCACTGTATCTTTTGCATTGAGCACCAAGTGCAGTAGGAAGGCCACTGTACAATGATTGTAGTGCTTCAAAAATACAATCATGGTAAATAGATAAACTGTTGATGGTAATTGTCATACTGTAACAAGTATGCATAATTGTCATATATTTTAAGGTATATTATTCAGGACTTGCTATTGAATGGAATATACTAAATGAGAAACAGAGTAAAAGAAAATTCTAAGATTTTTGATAGGAGAAACTAGAAGAGTACAGGTACCTTGGCCTTGAATTCAAGAGAAAGAAGTAAAAGAAGTACTGAACAGTTTCTTCTTCACATCTTCACTAGCATTTATTATTTGTGTTTTTAGTGATTGCCATTCTAAAATAATTGAAGCCAGACTACCATAGTAATACATGCATATCTATATTTATAGTAGCAAAATTGATAATTGTCAAACTATGGAATCAGCCTAGGTCCATCAACAAATTAATAGTTTATAAAATTATGGGATATACACATATTACTTAGCCATAAAGAAGAAAAAATTACATCATTTTTAGGGAAATGGATGGAACTGGAGAATATTATGCTGAGATTAGATTGTTACAAAAAGTAAAAGACAAAATATTTCTCCTTATATGTGGAAGATAGGGAGAAATTAAAAAAAAAAAAAAACAGGAGAAATTCCAGACAGAAGAGGAGAAATTTTAGTGTCATGAGGGAAAGGATCTAACACAGGAAGATAGAAGGGGGGTAGGGAGTTTCAAAGATGCTAAGACTTCAATAGATAAAATGTGCATACACAAATTTATCAATGTTATTCATAATAATGCCTTGCATGGGGAGGGGGAGAGAGTGGGATGGGAGCTTGGCAGAGCTTACTAAATTCTATGTGTATGTATGCCTCTATCACTCTGAGCTTCATTATGATGTATGATTACAATCCACAAATAAAAAATAAATAACAAGAACAATACATCATGGCATAGATTACATTTTTGAGTTATGTTATCAAGTCATACAATAAGAGGCTAGAAAAAATATATTTCCCCTACTTAATATGCTAGCTTATTTATATATGTGATATCATAATTAATTAAAACAATTGATCTATATATACACAGCTTCTCACTGTTGATTTAGAACTTTCATGTATATGATTATAGTATTTGGCCTTCATCATAACATGCTGATGTAAATCTATATTTTTATTTCTATTTTTCAAATGTTTAAATCAAGATTCAATGAGATTAGTTCACTACATGAGAATACAAGATGAGGATCTTTTCATTTTTAGACTAGATTCTTTTCACTATACCATATGCCCTACCTACATGAAAAGTTGAATCTATAACCAGAACATGATTTTATGCCATGGTATAGACTCTCTATGTTCCTGTAATTTTACTCATTTTACTGGTAGTTACAGGCTCTTCAGTAAAAGATAGTTATGTTGTTAGCTACTCAAAGTTAAGGAGGTAAACATTTACATTCCTAATATTTCTCAAGGTATCTTATTTTTACTTGTAAAATAAATAGTATTGAAGAAATAAATATTTTAAAGGAAATATGGAAGAAGGAAAGATGGTGAAAAATAGAGTTTTAAGGAAAATAATAATAATTACTATTTGTATCCTTTACATTATATTGACATATAAGTCAATAAAACTTAATACACATTTTGGGCAGATATCCCACACCTTCAGTTATACTAAATGTATATGATAAAAATGTGATGTTCTCCTTTATTTTAGTATGAATTACATTTTTAATTAGTTTTTATCTATTGTTCTGGAAAAGGATACTCTTTTGAGAACAAGCTATGATATGTAGACTTGTTTCTTTTCCAGACAATATACGAATGGATTCAGCCGGGGGTGGTGGCGCACACTTGTAATCCCAGCATTTGGGAAGCTGAGACCGGAGGATCGCGGTTCGCTGACAGCCTCAGTTATGTAGTGAGGCCTCTGCAACTCAGTGAGACCCAGTTTCAAAATAAAAAATAAAATATAGGGCAGGGGGTGTAGCTCGGAGTTCGAATACCCCTGGGCTCCATCCCCAGACCTGCAGGGAAAAAAAATGGATTCACAGTGGTGATGGTGACAATGGACTGCCAAAGAGGAATAAATAATTTTTTTGCTAATGTAAAGAAAATTTCATATAGCAGGAATATGTGCAAATTGTACCTACAGAACATTAGAGAGCAGTCAGTAAACATCATTGCAAACAAAAGAAAAGAAATAAATTCCAGTTAATGAAGCAGACACATAACCTTTATCAAGATAATAGAGAGTTGTTAAGATAACAGAGAGTTCATTAAACTAAAGGTAACTGGAGAACAGGGATTGGAATTCAGACAGAAACCAATGTAGTCTTGGAAGCCATTAGCATAATCATGAATAAGATTTGTGGGGAAATCTATTTTGGAAGTAGCTATCATTAGACATGGTGTCAAATGAGTACTGTTGGTATCTCAATGTGAACACAATTTTCACTATTCCCAGTGGGTCCTGAACTCTAAATACTAAAACCACGTCAGTGCTAAAGCCCCAAGATTATCATCCAATAATTCAATTGACCAAGACTTACTTATCTACTTTCATCTGACCAAGACAACCTAAACATTTCATCCAGTTTTCTTCCTGACTATAGAATCATGAATTTCTTATTCTTTGAACATTTATTTAAAAAAAAAAACTTGCAATTGCACATTATTTCTATGCTCTTTGAGATGCAAATCTTCTACTCTTTTTCCAGTTTTACTTCAGGGTGTCTTTCTTCAAGGACCTGGAAGCCATCTTTTAAATAGAATAATCAAAGATGGTTGTACAACTATCTCCTAGTCTCTTTGGGAAGACAAAATTTTAACTCTAATATGTAAGTACCAGTTAGTAAACACAGATAATTGAACTGTTTTAAATTTAACTCATCTTCCCCAAATATCCTTTACTACTTTCTCAGTAGCTCACACTAGTGCATAAAAATTCTTTCATTATTTTTTCTATTTCAAGGAATTTGAGTTTAATCTATTTGTACCATTTGTAATAATTGTAAATAAAGTCTTTCTTACCTATCCATCTTGCCAAGGGCAATCTTTTAACATATTTCAGCATTTATGGGACAAAGAGAAAAATATGCAATTATATATATGTAGAATCCTACTTTTCACTAAAACTCCAACTGCAAAAAAAATTAAAATTTTCCAACACAAGTAGGATGTTCTCATGCAGAACCAACAGAGAATATCCACTATTTTCCTATAATATAAAGTCTAAGGGAGGATTATTCTTTCTTGCCCATACTGAAAACTAATACCCTCATAGTAGTGATATATGCCGCTATTTCTCTGTTGTAGTATTGAAGATATTTAGACTGAGTTTTCTGACAGTAAGGAGCTTCAAAATACCTTGGCTAGATTGAAATGTCTCTATGGTTATAAATGTAACTATCATCATATTGATAAATATTTCTGAGTACTTAACAAGCTCTTAGGGATTTTTATTTTATTTTATTTTATTTTATTTTATTTTATTTTATTTTATTTTATTTTATGGGTCTGGGGTGGAAACCAGGGGCATTAAACCTCTGAAATACACCCCTTGACCTAATTTTTTTTTAATTCTTTATTTTGAAACAATGTCTCACCAAGTTGCAGCGGGCCTCACTAAGTAGCTGAGGCAGTCCGAGAACCAAGATCCTCTGATCTCAGGCTCTCAAATGCTGGGATTCCAAGCATGTGCCACCACACCTGTCTTCTTAGGACGTTTTAAAGATTAATTGTTTTAAACATTAGAACCTTTTTTTTTTCTTCTTGGTGGTCCTGGGGTTCCTGGAAGCCCTTCTACCTCTGGGCTACACTCATAGACCTATTTTATATTTTTTTATTTGGAAACAGGGTCACTTAAACCAGTCCGGCTGGCTCTGTACCAGCATGATCCTCCTGTCTCCCCTTCCCAAGCGCGGGGATTACAAGCGTGAGCCACCACACCCGACAAACATTAGAACCTTTTAAAAATGTTATTTCAGAGTGTAAACAACAACCATGAATAAAAAAGTATTACCACTTCCAAGGTTACAATTTTACTCTAGATCTACATGCATAGCCAGCAGCATATAGAAATAATAAAAAATTTTAAGATAAAATTAGAAAAGGATTAAAATAGGGCATGCATTTGAATTTTTATCTACCAAAATCCAAAATCCTTACTTTTATAATAGTAACCCTATTGCAAATATTAACACTAAAATAGAAATTTATAATAACAACAATGGCTTATTTCATAAAAAATGTTTTAGAAGCCATCTTTTTATATTCTAACACATGGAGTCACATTAAGATTTCTGCTATTTTTGATTATAGTTCGCAAACATTCCTACTTCACAGACAAAGCCTCAAAACTGCTCTGAGCTGGGAAAAAGATTCAGCAGCCAGAATGCCTTTGGGAAGCATAGCCCTGTGACACCAACAGTGGGGAGAAGGGAAAGAATTAAAGGACGCAAAATAAAATAACACAAAATGCTCCTGGATGAGCACTTTTTCTAGTAATGATTCATTGTAATAAATAGAATGAATATTAAAGTCTTTAAATGGCAAAAATACTGCAAAAATATTTTCTTCAAGAAATATAGTTTGTCTTTTATCCCATATTTCAACCCAATGTTTTATTTTATTACTTTTATCTTTTTACTTATATGTATTAACTGTACATGGTTCAGTATATTTACTTATATGCACACAGTGTGCATCAATCAAATACATATTTTTATCTACTTTTCCACACACTCTTCTTGTTCTCCATCACTATTGTATGTCGAGGTCAACTTTAGTTAGTTTCTACATATAAGAGAAAACATGTAGTACTTGTAGACATAGGTCTTTTTAAAAATTTTTTATTGGTGCATTGTATTCATACATCATAACGGGATAAAAAAAAAAAAACTTGTGTAGACATACAAGCACACATCTCCCAGTTAGACCCTACCTCACCCCACCCCCACCATTCCCTTCCAATCACACCTTCCCATGCTTGGTCTAGCAGTCAACATCCATATGTTTAAGTACATCCTGTGCTTTAAAGAGTTTCCTTCTTCCCCCCTCCCATCCCCTCAGTTAAGGTACCTTGTTTGCTCCTCTATAAGATCTCCTTTTTCACCTGAAGGTACTCCTATGACCCATTTCACCTTAGCGTTCACATATTAGGGAAAGCATCTGATTTCTTACTTTTTGCGACTGTCTAATCTTGCTTAGCACAATGTCCTCCAGTTCCATCCATTTCCCTGAAAATGATGTAATTGTGTTTTTTTTTTAAATGGCTGTGTAAAATTCCATTGTGTACATATCCCAGAGTTTTGTAATCCATTCATCTGTTGATGAACATCTTGGCTGGTTCCATGGTTTGGCAATGTTGAATTGTGCAGCTATGAACATAGATACACATGGATTAGTTTGGTAGTTTGGTTTGCTTTCTTTTGGATAGATACCCAGAAGGAAGTGGTATTGCTGGGCCAAATGGTAAATTAGTTCCCATTCTTCTGAGAATTCTCTATACTGTTTTCCAAACTATTTGCACTAATTTGCAATGTCACCAACAATGTTTTAGAGTTCCCACTTCTCCACATCCTTGCCAGCATTTGTTGTTGTGTTTTGATTAATTGCCATTCTAGTTGGAGTTAGGTGAAATCTCAGGGTAGTTTTTTGATTTGCATCTCTCTGATTGCCAATGATGTTGAGCATTTTTCATGCATTTATTGGCCATTTGAATTTCTTCTTTTGTGAAGTATCTATTTAGTTCACTTGCCCATTTTTTATTGGATTATTTGTATTTTTAGTGTTGAGTTTCTTATGTTCTCTGTATAGTCTATATATTAGTTCTCTATCTGAGGAATAGGTGGAAGAAATCTTCCATTCTTTTGGCTCTGAGTTGAGGATCTTGACAGTTTCCTTTGCTAAACAGAAGCTCTTCAGTTTCATGCAGTCTCACATATTGATTTGCCTATTAGTTTTTTGTGCTTTTGGGGTCTTATTGAGAAAGTTTTTATCTGTGCCTATGTGTTGTAGTATTGGACCTATGCCCTCTTCAGGGAGCCTCAAGGTCTCTGGTCTAATTTCCAAGTCTTTGATCCATCTTGAATTGACTCTTGTGCATGGTGAGAAAGCGGGATTTATTTCCATTTTTCTGCATATGATTAACCAGTTTTGCCAACACGATTTGTTGAACAGACTATCTTTCTTCCAGTGTAAGTTTTTGGCCCTTTAATCAAATATCAATTGGCTGAAAGTGTGTGGATTTGTTTCTGAATCTTCTATCCTGCCCCATATGTCTATGTCTCTGTTTTTATGCCATTACTATGCTTTTTTTTTTATTACAATGGCTTTGTAATATAGTTTAAAGTCAGGTATTGTGATTCCTCCTGCATGGTATTTGTTGCTGAGAACTACTTTGGCTATTCTGGGGTTTTTGTTGTTCCAAATGAATTTAAGGACTGATTTTTCTATGTCCATAAGGAATGATCTTGGTAACTTAATGGGTATTGTTTTGAATCTGTAGATCACTTTTAGGAGTATGGCCATTTTGATAATATTTAACCCGCCTATCCATGAACATGGAAGGTCTTTCCATCTTCTAAGATTTTCTTTTATTTTTTTTAATGTTTTATAATTTTCTTTGTAGAGGTCTTTTACCTTCTTGGTTAAGTTTATTTTACTAAGTATTTTTTTTTGTGGGAAATCCTGAGTGGAAGTGTTTTCTGAATATCTTTTTCAGTGGATTTATGGTGGGTGGACAGAAATGCTTCTGATTTGTTCATATTGATTTTGTGTCCTGACACTTGGCTGAATTTGTTGATCAGTTCTGTAAGTCTTTTGGTTGAGTGTGTTGGGTCTTCTAAGTATAGTATCATGTCATCTGCATAGAGTGAAAGTTTGAGTTCTTCCTTTGTCTCTATTCCATGTATCCTCCTTTTTTCCAATTCACTTTTGAACTCACTACAACCAATATTCAATTTTACCACTGCAACTAAAACTGTCTATTACATTGTCAATTTTTAGCTCTAATTTATTTGATCTTTAGGTAATATTTAGTAAACCTTTGCTTTTTTCTTGATTTCTTTGACAAAATTGCTCTTGCTTCTTATCTCATTATTTAAACATTTTTGGATTCTTTATTTTGTTACACTAACTTTCCTGAATTATAACAATATTTTAGTGTTTATCCATTTTTGTATCTTCTGACTTACATTTATATAGCATTAACTTAATAATAGGGGATATCAACACCTGGCATGTTTTAAAATGTTGTCTAAATAGACAACCCTTAAATATTCATCTGTATCCCTGGATTTACCTCTTAAATACATATATATGTATTTCTGAATATGTATTTGCCTACTCAGCTTCTTTTCCACTTTAGGAGACAGTTACAATTACATAGAATTTAAAATAGATCCTGTTATTTATAAAATATTATAAAATTGTGCAACACATTGGCTTGAGTGGGTTTTTTTGTTTTGTTTTGCTTTTGATTGTACTGGGGGTGGAACCCAGGGGCTTTTCTACCTGCAGGCTATACTCCCAGACCTATTTTATACTTTATTTGGAAACACGGTTACATTAAGTTGCTGAGAGCCTCACTAAGTAGCTGAGGTTGGCTTTGAACCTATGCAATCCTCCTGTCTCAGACTCCCAAGTGCTGGGATTAAAAGTGTTTGCCACCATGTTGGCACCACCACCACATTGGCTTTAAAACTGAAGCATGAATTGGCTCTACCAGTCGTCATGAATCTACTCAAGTAGGATGTTCTCGGTCTGTCCTGTCTCACTGTGTTAAACACAGGTATGCTCACAATGCTGAGAAGAGATTGTAATTCAGAGTAAGCAGAATGCCTTTACATTATTCCATTTGTTATGAGCCACCAAATGACTAATTTAGATTTTTTATGCTCTTTAATAGAGGATATCTGAGAAATATTTTATAGTGTCAAAATAATGACCTGTGAAACACACCAGGAGGGTGTAATTATAGTAAATATTATTTTACTACAAAAATGAACTTTCCAAGTTAGAGAGTTGATGTTAAGACAATTTGTGAGTAGAATTAAAGTGAATTTTAATTATCCCCTTTAATTTTCTTTCACATTGTACTGGTCAGCAAGCAATTGAAATAACTTTTAATACTATGGTTATCTTCTATCCTGGTTCTTCAAGAAATATAGTCAATTCATATGTTGGCTTAGAAAGTGTTTTTCTCTTTATTGATAACCATAATTAAGAAACCTGAATTATTATACTATGTAATGATACTATAACCTAATTCCACTCCCATTATAATTTTTAAAATATGGTTCAGATTTGGAACTCTAACCCTATTATTTTTTCTTTTTGTGGTACTAGGGATGGAACCCAGTAGCATTCCACCTCCAAGCTACACTCCCAACCCCATTGTTTATTCTTTGTTTTGAACCAAGATCTCAATGAGTTGCAAAGGGCCTCCCTAAGTACCTGAGGTGAGCCGTCAACCATGATTCTTCTGTCTCAGCCTCCCAAATGATGGGATTACAACAAAGTGCCTCCATGCCCAGTTTACTATTTTTTAAGGGCACAAAACAACAAAGATATAAATAATTATCTGGATAAATATTAAAAACAGAGTGAGCAAAAGACAAATATATTTTGTTATTATTTATTTTTGGCATGAGTAAAAATTTTCTAGATAGTATGACCTTTCGGAAAAAATTATACAATCATGACTTCCTATTTGGATCCTGATCAATTAATCTGATTAAAAAGAATGATTATTTTAGCAATCATTGTGCCCAGGTTTTATGTAACTGAACTGCCTAATTCTGTGTTCCAAGTACCCTTATGAAAGTGATTCAATATTATATCAGAATTCATTAAAGTGGTTACTGACCTAGTCTTACACAATAATAAGTGATTAGCAGAAAACTTCATAGAATAATGGATGGCCTTGTATATAGCATGAAATTCAAAATTATTTGTCATATGAGAATTTGTCTTAGAATTTAATTGCCCTTATGATAGATGCTATTAACAGAGAGTTATTAATTTTTGTCATATTTGTTTATTAAAGAATTATAGGCCATGGTATAGCTAAACATTTTAAAATACTTTCATAGGAACTGCAATTAAATTTTCAGGTGACAACTGTTCTAGACACATAACATTTTTGTCACACACTCATGCATGCAAACATGCACAAACACACATACACATACATGTACACAATCATTTAAAAGTGTTTGTGTTAAGTCTACAATAGAAAAGTTTAAAGAACTTATATAAAACTATTTATTTTACTGTTCTATATTAAGAATTTATTTTACCATAAAAAACATTAGATGAATATGTAGTAATAAGAGCTTATACTCTTTCAAAAGAAAAAAATGAAAGTAAATACTTTCTTTTTAGAGGATTTATCTTCTGAAAATATTTACATACAAATTAAAGATAGGACATTCTTGACGAAGAAGCTGTTTGCTATCAAAGCTGTCTCTGTGGCATGGTTACATTACCTACCTATGAGATAGCAACAAATGGAAATTGTTACTGGTTGACCAAAGGATCTAATAACTATATGTACAATAAATAAAGTTATTACTACCATTATATATTACTACCAATTCACTAATCGGAATGGAGGGGCAGAGGCATCAGGGTGAAACGAGGAAGGAATTATACCAAAACCTGTGTGCATGTATGTTTATACCACATTAAACTTCACCACAATGTATAATTGCAATGCACTAATAAAAGTATATAAAAATAACTACATGTACAAATGTGATTTCCTGCTCACATACTCTTTCTCCTCAGTCTTTCTTCATTTTGAATGTTTATCCATAACTTCATAAGTTATTCTATTCATTGTCATCATCCACTCATTTCTCATCCTCATGGTTCCACCTTTAATCAGGTGTTTTTTTTCCCCCCATTGTACCATCCAATGAATTAGAAGGAAAGAGTGAGATTTTCTCCAAATGGTGCTTAACACTCAGCAGCATCTGACCTTTTAAGGTGCCAGGGAGGTACTGGTGTCCAGAAACACCTAGCCACAGATAAGGAATTGGATTCATAATTGGCAATTCTGAGAGTCAAACAAAATTAGAATCACCGGATCATTGTTACAGAGCTGACCACACAGTAAAGCAAAATTCTGGAGACGAACTGGATGAGAGTATGGAGAAACACCTAGGGGAAGGGACTTGGAGAGCAAGGCAGTGGGAAGTCGGTAAGATACATAGAGTTGAAGAAAACCAAGTGGAGTGGGAAGAGCCACAGAAAAGCTTCCCTGTGATCAGCTCTCCCCTTACAGGCCACTGGGTGACATTTCTAGTGTGTGCAAAGTCAAAACATAGCACTTACTAAAATAAAAAAACACAGATAAACTTTCAAACAAGTCATTTACTTGGTAATCCAGATAAATCATACAAATATTACTTTCCCATCATTTTATGACATGTACCTAAAGTTTCAAGGTTATGTGTCTTCCACCTTACAATCCTCCAAACTTCCATGGCTCCATGTTCAAGTATTTAAAATAGGCACAAAGATATAAAACTCTGTATTAGCTAAGCATATGTTAGGAAAAAGAGATGGAAAAAAATCAAGAGTTATTAAATCTCCATAAAAATTATCTTCTAAGGTGAGGATTTCTAATCAGTGAAATTGACTCCCATATACCTTTTCAGATCACACTTGTTGACCTCCAAATGTCAGCATGAGATTTTCTTCTTACATGACCCAAACTGAGAGGCTCTGGTCTTCTTGAACTCTACTCAGGTCTCATATTGCTCTAATAGTTAGAATTGAAGTTCTTTTACTTACTAATCTTGAATTTTTATCAAATTGTGATTAATCCTGTGACAGCTCTTCAGTACAAAATCATACACACACACACACGCACACACACACACACACACACCAGTAAAATAAATTTAGGGAAATCAGACCAAAGGAATAGTTGTAAATATTTTGAAGCATAAACCATTTCATTTCTGACCAACACATCACAGTTAATACAGAAAGTCTAAGATTTAGATACTACTATTTCAATAGATATAAAAATAAATCAGGTGAAATAACATGCCTTTATTTTTATTTTATTTATTTATTTTTTTTTTGGTGGTACTGGGGTACCTGGAAGCCCTTCTACCTTTGGGCTACACTCCCAAAACTATTTTATTTTTGGAAACAGGGTCTCTTAAGCCAGCATGGCTGTCTTCAAACCTGAGCGATCCTCCTGTCTCTGCCTCCCAAGTGCAGGGATTACAAGCGTGCGTCACCACGCCCAGCTTATAACATGCCTTTCTATAGCTTATTTTTCAAGTGTAAAACAATTATATTATCATTCACATAAAGTTAAACAGAAAATATTGTGATTTAAATTTTATTTTTTATTTATATACTTTTTGTTGGATAATTTTTTTTTTTTTTTTTTTTTTTTTTTTTTTTTTTTTGGTGGTACTGGGGTTCCTGGAAGCCCTTCTACCTCCGGGCTACACTCCCAGACCTATTTTTACATTTTTATTTTGGAAACAGGGTCTCCTAAGCCAGCGCGGCTGGCTTCAAACCTGCTCAATCCTCCTGTCTCTGCCTCCCAAGCGCGGGGATTACAAGCGTGCGCCACCACGCCCGGCTGTTGGATAAATATTTTAAAACAGACTTTGAAATTTAAGTAAAAAGCTGTATTTGTTTTCTGTTATTTTTAAAATTTGTTCTCACACATGGTAACTTAGAAAAACCCATTTTCAAAATAAAAAGTAAAAAGAGCTGGGGTTAGCTCAGTAGTAGAACAACATTGGGTTCAATCACTAAAAAGAAAAGTTCATGCTTTCTCATCAAGATTTTCATGGGAAGAAAGCTATGATGAGGAGATGTAGCTATTGAATTTCAGAATTTGAATCTCTATTGCATCTCTTAGTTTCTTTGTACCTCAAGTTGTCTAAAAAATAGTTGAAAGAGTCAATGTGAATATAACATGAGATCATACTTTCAAAAGTCTTTCACATATTTAGAGCATATAAATATTTGTTAACTCTAAACAGAATATTTTAGTTGTGCAGAAAATATTTTAAGTTATTTTTTATTATTTTCTTTATTTACCCAGAAACATTTTATACATCAAAGTAGGGTATATGCTTTTTATCTATACTGTGAGTAAAATATATTGAATATTCTTGTTTTTAAAAAGTAAACTGAAAATATATTTTAATTATATTTTAGTCTTTTTATTTTTTTCTTCATTTTTGTTTTTATTTTATATTTTTAAATTTTTTTATTGGTGCATTGAAATCATACATGACATTGGAATACAAGATTTGAGAGGATATACAAGCACACATCATCCAATTGGTCCACATCCAATCCCCATCCCATTCCCTCCCCCTCCCTCGATACTATGTTTGATTGGTGGTTATCTTTGATACATTTGTTTATGTACCTCCTGAGTATTAAAGAGGTTCCATCCTCCCCCATCCCATCCCCTCTGACTGGTCACCTTAATTGTTTCTCTATAGGGCCCTTTTTAAAGTAACTATTTTATTAGAAAGTGGCATTTACTGATTTTAGTATATTTTACTGTGATGATACATGCACTTTTAGGTAGCATAAAAAACATTAGTAAATGACAAGATATTTTGAACATGTCAAGTTAATGGACACATGTAGAATTTTTTAAAGTAATTTGCCTAAAAACATCTATATTTCTGGCCTGTTTATTTGATCAAATTATTGTTCCCTTTCTTTTTAGCCACCTGGAACAACTATACTTTGTAGTATTTTTCTATCAGTATCCACTGAAAGTGCCACATCTGTCTGGCTTTATGTGTGCTATTCCACAGGGATGTCAAAGCAATCTGAAGGCCAGCAAGCAATGAAGTCCACTGTGTGTAGTTATGAGTTCTTCATTTTCCATCCTGCCAAGTCTCTGTTTGGTTGTTTTTGCATTCTGTTATTGTTCTCCTGATATTTCCTGCTTTGTTTCAGTCTATCCCTCTGTGTATGTTTTTAAAAGAGACATTAAATTAAATGTAGTACTTTTCCTTCCACATGGAGTTCATCTCATTCTTTTGGCTATCATTTTATATTTTAAACTTTACTTTTCAGATAAATATTCTCAGAACCAGTTCAGCAAATCCACGTGCTTTTAGTGGAATTTTTAAATGTTTATTACTATTTGTATGTATATGTATTGCTACAAAAATAGTATAGCTTAAACACTTTTTATAAAATTTGAAGATTAAGTTGGTAGTTTGTGAGTCTTGTGTTACATAAACTGTTTTCTATATCTCACCTTTGTGGATATAAAATTAATGTTATGAGAACTCTGAAAATGATGTTGATTTCATTTTATTTTTCTCATTCCTTTTTTCTTTATTCACATGGTACTGAAGATTTAACGTAGGGACATTCTACCTCCAAGCTACTCTCCCAGCCCTATTTTACTTTTTATTTTGAAACAGGGTCTCACTAGGTTACAGAGGTTTTTAAGTTGCTGAGGATGGTCTCAAACCTTTGGTTCAGCAGTCTCAGCTTTTCAAGTATAGGGATTACAGGATTGCTCCACAACACCTAGGTTTGATTGTTCTTTAAAAGTATCATCTTCCTAATAAGTTTTCCATACTATTCTAGTTTTCTCAGTTTGGATTGCAAAAATGTCTTTTTGGCAACTTTATTTCACCATTTTCCTCTCCCACTTTTCTTTCCATTATAAAAGTTTGCCTGTTACAGAATAGAAAGGCCCAATGTTTTCTTACGTTTTATTCTATAAATAGTCCAGAATGCTACTGGACTACCCTGATGCTCCAGAAATAATCTAATAATAATTTATACTCAGAAAAAGTTTCTAAAGTGAGGCTACTTATAAAAACAAAAATAAAATCGGAGTATCGTTACAAAGAAAGTAGAGTGATTTCAGACTCATTTCCAACATTATATCGAACAATGCCTTCTTTATAATGGTGGAAAAAAAGATGTTCAAAAGAATCAAATACCTTTCTTAAGGCCCTGTCTCCAAAGGATTCATATTTTATGCCATCACTTCCACTGGTTTCACTGGGTAGATTTTTATTAGTGCAAATTTGATGTTTGGTTGTGGTTTTTATTAGTGCAAATATTAAATTTGCTTATGAGTGATAATTTAACCCTTCATTTAATAGAGCTACATAGATATTCTATCCCCATTGACCACTGAGCCAAACCACAAGCCTATCAAAATCTCCACCCCATTCAAAATAAAATCATACAAGTTTAAAAATCATAAATTGTTCATAAATCATTAAATTATAGGAATAGTGCATACTATAAAACGCCTCCTCTGGGAGTTAGAGTAGATATCAAGAACAAAAATGCATATGTTAGTATTTATTTTTTGTTCTTAGAAGCTTGATATTCTGCTCAGTTTATTTTTCCAAAATATATAAGACCTGATTTCCTAAGGGAACAGAGTAATCAGTATGCCAAATAATATTCCTTAATAAGCACTTGGCATTTGTGTTTCTAAATACATATAAACAATTTTTAGCCTTTCCAGAATAAACTTGAAGCCCTTTAAAAAGTTCAGAATCTCATTCATAGGTGTAGAAATGGGAGGGTTGTAACCCGTATAGTGTCTTCACATCCTTTAAATGGTCTGATATTACACCAACATTCATATTAGTCATCTATTATATTCAAATATTTTTAAGTGTCGGGCGTGGTGGCACACTCTTATAATCCCTGCACTTAGGAGGCTGAGACAGGAGGATTGTGCAGGTTCGAAGCCAGCCTCAGCTACTTAGTGAGGCTCTCAGCAACTTAGTGAGACTGTGTTTCCAAATAAAATATAAAAAAGTAGGTCTGGGAGTATAGCCAGGAGGTAGAAAAGCTCCTGGGTTCCATCCCAGTACCACCAAATATTTTTAAGTAAAAAAAATTTCATTTTTTCTCTAGGCTATGTTTATAGTTGAAGTTAAATGGCCTATAAATATTGCTATTCTGCTTTTATGGAAGTTTAGGCTAGACAGAAATCATGTTTACTTAGTGTTAAAATTATAATCTCTAGAATTAGAAGGGATAGCCTAAATTTCTTTTGATGGAAATGATGAACCTGAGGTCCTGCACTGCCAAGGTACTTCATCTGGGCTCCTTGGCAGGGTGACATGGAAAAATGAGTCAGTTTTGTGCCTGCTAAATTATGTTTGATTGTTGTTAGCTTTAGATTTCTCTTACTTATAAAATGATAACTGCCATTAATGTCTCTCCAAATCTATCAGCCATCATCTCATGGTAGAGTATGTGTCTCAGCCCACTTTGAAGTTAACTGTGGTCACACTCTATTTTTGATCAATAAAGTGGATGCATAAGTGACAAGAATTACTAATACGACCAGGACTGGAAAGCCAGTGTCTGCCTTGTCAGGGATTTATTTTCCTCTGACTCAGCAACTGTCATTGTGCAGATGGTGGCTATTGCAAGCATTATCTTGACTTGGAGTATGAGAGAGGGGTAAACATAGCCTGCTTTACACTACAGAAATTAGGGTATTTCTGCCACATGAACTAGCTAATATTAGTTAATTCACTTCCTAAAACTATTCTCATGTAAAAAAATATAGCTTGTAAAATCTATAATATCTCATGGGCTGAAGAAATGTTAGATTCAATCGCATCACCAAAAATTAATTTCATTTTTCTTGATGACCAATTTAGCTATCTACCAATATTGGCCAATGTCCTCAGCATCATCAGTTGCCTCTTCCTTAAGGCCATTTTAATTTAAGGCAATTTAATTTACTAAGCAAATTAGTATAATAAATTTTAAAATAATGCTTTGATTTGTGTTTTAAACATGAGTAATACAAAACTTGAGTGAAAAGAATAAATTTTTATTTAAATATCAAGCATTAAGTATTCAAATTCCTCAGTATCAATGTGAACAAAAAATACATACAGATTTTACTTAAGGCAGACAACACAGGTCATATTCATAGAACCCAAATTTCAATAAAATACATTACTAGCTCTCAATTTCCCAAGCCAGAAACTATAGAAAATTGTTGTTGGTTTGACCTCTCTAATATCTCTAAAATTGGTACAATTTTTCTCTTTACAGCCATTACTCTACATCACCTATATTTCTCACACGAATTACTATTCCAGTACTAAGAGGTCTTCCTACTCAATCTTGTTGATTTTAACCCATTCTACAAAATATAGCTCAAGTGAGCTTTTAAAAGTGCAAATATGATTATTTCAATGGCCTGTTTAAAATGGTAAACTAGATCCATATCTCTTAAAAGGTTTTATATATTGCTATGGACTGAATACTTGTCCCCAGCCCAATTTATGTTGAAGCCTGAACCCCCAGTATTATGGTATTAGAGAGTGGAGGCATTGACAGGTAATTTGGTTTATATGAGACTATGAGGTTGGAGCCTCCATGATGGAATTATTTTTCTTATAATATGTTTCTAGATATATAACCAGACTCATGTGGAGTGTAAGTGATGAAGAGTTACATAAAAATGCATTAAGTATAACAAAGGACTTAAAATACATTCTCATTTTATAATAGAAACCTGGGTCTTAAATATGTTGGCTTACTCTGAAAAGCATAAATCTTGGATCTTTCATGTTGAATTTATTTATATCATGGCAATAAACAGGACTTTCTGAATTCAGTATTCTAATTGAATTTAGCCTGAGTGGCTGGAAGTGGTCCTGATAATTCTCTCAGTTGCTGACTGAAAGCTGGAGACAAAGTTAGCCTAAAATGAATGAAGTTGAAGTATGATACTCAACTGGTATGGATGACCCAAGACTTAATGAGAGTGAACCCTGAATTTGTCCTGTAAAGAGTTACTCTTAAAATCATTCCAATACTTACCATAAGATCCAACAATACCATTTCTGGGTATCTACCCAAAAGAATGGAAACCAAACTGCCCAATTAATGCATGCGTATCTACGTTCATAGCTGCACAATTCACCACTGCAAAAACATGGAACCAGCCAAGATGTTTATCAACAGATGAATGGATTACAAAACTATGGGATAGGTACACAATAGCATTTTACTCAGTCATAACGAAAAACACAATTACATCATTTACAGGAAAATGGATGGAATTGAAGAACATTATGTTAAGGGAGAAGTCAATCACAGGAAATAAGACATCTGATGTTCTCCCTAATATGCAAAAGCTAGGGAGAAAATAGGTCATAGGAGGAACTTTAGACAAAGAAGGAGATACAATAGATGAGCAAATAAGATGCCCCAACTGAGAGTATAGAAAGGGGAAAGAGGAAAATTCCCTAATGTCCATGAGGTACATTAACAAACATATCAATGTCAATCACTAAGCCAAATATGAGAAGGAGGGAGAGGGAAGGAATGGGGTGGGAATTGAGTAATGGCTAATTTGGTGATGTGTGCATGTATTCCTCCACCATCTTGTACCCCATTAAGAGGTAATGACTACATCCCTATTGTTGTGCCAATACCATGCTGTTTTTACTACTATTGCTCTGTAGTGTAATTTGAAGTCAGGGATTGTGATGCCTCCTGCATAGTTCTTATTGCTGAGGATTGCTTTGGCTATTCTGGGTCTTTTCTTTCTCCATATAAAATTCATGACTGATTTTTCTAGTCTTACAAAGAATGTCATTGATATTTTAATAGGAATTGCATTGAATCTATAGATCATTTTTTGAAAAATGGCCATTTTGATTATATTTATTCTGACTATCCATAAGCAAGGGAGGTCTTTCCATTTTCCAAGGTCTTCTTCAGTTTCTTTCTTTAATGTTTTATAGTTTTCATTGTAGAGTTCTTTTATTTATTTGGTTAGGTTTATTCCTAGGAATTTTATTGGTTTTGAGGTAATTGTGAATATAATGGTTTTCTTTATTTTTTTTTTATTGTGGATTCATTGTTAGCATAAAAATGCAACTGATTTCCTTTGGTTGATTTTGTATCCTGCAACTTGGATGCATTGGTTAATCAGCTCTAGTAGTCTTTTAGTCTTTTAGTTGAGTTCTTTGGGTCTTCTAGATATAGGATCATGTCATCTGCAAACAAGGATAATTTTGTGTATGTGTGTATGGGGGGTACTGGGGGTGGAACCCAGGGGCTTTCTACTTCTGGGCTATCCTCCAAAACCTATTTTATATTTTATTTGGAAACAGAGTCTCACTAAGTTGCTGAGAGCCTCACTAAGTAGCTGAGGCTGGCTTCGAACCTGTGTGATCCTCCTGTCTCACCATCCCAAGTGCTGGGATTACAAGTACGTGCTACCACGCCTGGCTTGCAAAAAAGGATAATTTAAATTCCTCTTTTCCTAATTGGATTCCCTTGATATACTTCTCATCTTATTGCTGTGGCAAAAGTCTCGAGAACTGTATTGAAAAGGAGTGGTGATAGTGGGCATCCTTGTCTTGTTCATGAATTTAGAGGAAATTCTTGTAGTTTTCCCCATTTAATATGGTGTTGGCGCCGGGTGTGGTGGCGCATGCTTGTAATCCTCACACTTGGGAGGTGGAGACAGGAGGATCACACAGGTTCAAAGCCATCCACACTGGCTTAAAAGACCCTGTTTC
Organism: Muscardinus avellanarius; assembly: GCF_963383645.1. Taxonomy (NCBI): domain Eukaryota; kingdom Metazoa; phylum Chordata; class Mammalia; order Rodentia; family Gliridae; genus Muscardinus; species Muscardinus avellanarius. The sequence goes on from NC_137799.1 coordinate 49,599,759, forward strand.
CAAAAATAAAAATGTACAAAATTGGTCTGGGTGTGTAGCCCGGAGGTAGAAGGGCTTCCAGGAACCCCAGTACCACCAAAAAAAAAAAAAAAAAAAAAAAATGGTGTTGGCTTTGGGTTTGTTTGTTTTATATTGCCTTAATGATATTAAAATATGTTCTTTCTATTCTGATTTTCAGCTTTCCTGCAGTTTTTTTTTGTTTGTTTATTTGTTTGTTTGTTTTGGTGGTACTAAGTTTCCTGGAAATCTTTCTAATCCTTCTACTTGGGGCTACACTCCCAGATCTATATTATATTTTTATTTGGAAACAGGGACTTTTAAGCCAGTGAGGCTGGCTTCGGACCTGCATGACCCTCCTGTCTCTGCCTCCCAAGCACGGGAATTACAAGCTTGTGCTACCACACCTGGCTTATGCAGTGTTTTTATGTTTAATTTTTAAACATTTTTATTTTTATTTTTTTATTTTTTTCTGCAGTACTGGGGATGGAGCCCAGTGGCATTCTACCTCCAAGAGACCTACCAGGCCTATTTTTTATTTTTTATTTTATTTATTTATTTTTTGTGGTCCTGGGATGTAACCAGGGGCCTCAACCTCTATACTACACCCCTGACTTAATTTACATTTTATTTAAACAGGGTCTCACTAAGTTTTTGAGAGCCTCAATAAGTAGCGGAGGCTCGCTTTGAACCTCTGTGATCCTTCTGTCTCAGCCTCCCAAGTACTGGGATTATAAGCATGTGTCACCACACCCAGCTCTGTAGTGTTTTTAACATGAATGGGTGTTAGATTTTGTCAAATTCTTTTTCAGCATCTGTTTATATGGTCATATGTGTTTAGACCAATGGAACAGAATAGAAGATACAGAAACAAACCCACACATTTATAGTCAATTGATCTTTGACAAAGCAGCCAAACTCATATGCTTGAGAAAAAGCAGCCTTTTCAACAAATTGTACTAGGAAAACTGGATATCTATTTGTAGAAAGATGGAACTAAATCCTTAACTTTCACCATGCACAGGAATCAACTCAAGATGGATCAAATACTTGGAAATTAGACCAGAGACAGTGAAGCTATTAGAAGAGAGCATAGGCTCAACACTCCAACCTATAGGCACAGGCAGTAACGTTCTCTACAAGACCTCCAAAGCTCAGGAAATTAAAGCAATAATTAACAAATGAGATGGCATCAAACTTAAAAGTTTCTGCTCATCAAAGAAAAGCATCAAGAACCTAAAGAAAAAGCCTACAGAATGGGAGATCTTTAACAGCCACCACTCTAATAGGGGGCTAATATCTAGAATATACAAAGAGCTCAAAAAACTCTACACAAATAGCAAAAACACACAAAAAGCAAAACAAATAGCCCAATGAAGAAATGAGCAACTGAATTGAATAGACCCTTCACAAAAGAAGAGATGCAAATGGCCAATAGATACATGGAAAACTGTTCAACATCATTAGCCATCAGGGAGAGGCAAATCAAAACTATGTTGAGATTTCATCTAACCACAACAGTGTGGCAAGCATAAAGAAATCAAATAACAACAAATGCTGGTGAGGATGTGGGGAAAGAAGAACTCTTTTACACTGTTGGTGGGAATGAAAACTAGTTCAGCTGCTATGGAGATCAGTGTGGAGATTCCTTAGAAAACTGAGAATGGATCTACCAAATGATCTGGCTATACCACTCCTGGGTTTCTTTCCATAGGGGTTGAAATCAAAGACCTAAGGTAACATATGCATACCCATGTTCATAGCAGCACAATTCCTAATAGCCAAAATATGGAACCAACCTAGGTCTCCATCACCAGATGAATGGATTCCAAAATTATGGGAAATACACACAATGGAATTCTACTCAGCTATAAAGAACAAAATCATGTCATTTGTAAGAAGATGGAAAGACCTGGAGAAAATTATATTAAGTGAGATCCTCCAAGCACAGAAAGGGAAGGGACAGTGTTTTCTCTAATATGCCCAAGCTAGAGAGTATTAGGGATAACAGAGGGACTCCAGATAACAGAGGGGAAAGCTCAGCAAATCTAGAGATGAAGGGTTAGAGAGGAAGAAAGCTGAGGTTGACTAACTGGGAGTAGCTACATTCAAATATGTGTATAACTGTGAATGTAGCATGGTCAACCTGGACACTCATTGTTGGGAGGAAGGGAAAGGGGAAAAGGTAGGGGAAAGAGCACAACACACTGTGTGAATGTATGCCATTTTAATATGATCCCAAGTGTGGGGATTACAAATGTGCGCCACCATGCCTGGCGAGTATATATATATATATTTTTTTTTAATTTGGAAACAGGGTCTCTTAAACCAGTGAGGCTGGCTTAGAACCAGCATGATCCTCCTGTCTCTGCCTCCCAAGCACTGGGATTACAAGCATGCGCCACCGTGCCCGGCCTAAGGGATATTTTAAAATGTCTATCCAATTATGTCATTGCTCTGCTTGAAGTCCTATGAAGGATTCCTATTTCTCTTAGATAAAATCTAAAGTCTTTAATATAGCTTAAATATTCTATGCACTTAATATCTGACTCCATTTTATCTTTTTTGTCTTATATCTCATTACTCTCTATGGAAAAAAACTATATTTTCATCTCCATTTATGCATGATTGCTCTTCTTCCTGGAATTTGCTTCACATACACTATCCTTCATCATATAAATAAATTCCAGCTTAGCCATTATTTCCTCTGGGAAAAATTTTTGATCTATCTTCTCCCCATCTTCAGGTAGATCCCCCTATTACAAAAAGGTATAGTAGGCTATATTTCTATATTAATTGTCCAGGAATGGCTCAACTATATACCTAGAACCATTTTAGGTTTATTTGTGTTACAGATTCTAGACTCAATTCTCCAAGCAATATAAAAGGAGAAAAATATTTGTTCCAAAGTTACTTTAACCTGTTTCTTTCTGCCTGGAATTCACTTTTTCCAAAGACTAACAAAATAGTATATTTTACTCAGTAATAACTCTACTGCAAAGTTCAGCTCATCATTTGTTTCTAACAAGGTAACAATAAATATTCCAACATTGAATGTTTTACAAAAGCGATTCAATACTAGATATGTATAGTTATATATGTCTGCTTGCTTTATAAGTGTATCATACCTATAAATTTATATTGGAGATATAATAAAATTTCAAAGCTGAAATAAATCTGAATAGCTCTCAGGTCTACTTTTAAGTCTCAATGCTATGCCTCCCACATGGTTCTTTATTTATGTTTTAAGATCTCCAATCACTGTAAACTCAGTACAACACAAATCTAACATAAGATAGACCTAAAATATAAATATTATCTGTGTATTGATTCCAAATTTACCTCTCTTTAGTTTTGATATAGTTCTATTCACTTACATATAGTACCCAAGTTTTTTTTTGTTTTTTTGTTTTTTACTTTTTAGTTTTTATTAGGTGCTGAGGATTAAACCCAGGGCCTCACACCTGTTAAGCACAGCTTTTACCATCAAGATACACTTTCAAATACCTTAACCAAGCTGGACATGGTGGCAGACACTTGTAATCCCAGCATTCGGGAGGCTGAGACCCAAGGATCATGGTTCACAGAGAGCCTCAGCTACTCAGTGAGGCCCTCCGCAAGTTAGTAAGACCCTGTTTAAAAATAATCACTCTGAGGTTAAAGATCACTTTGAGGTTACAATAATGTGCTAAGTGACCTTAAGTTGAAAAAATAAGAAATGATGAAAATGCAAGCAACCCATGAACCAAATAAGTCAGAAAATATTAATACAAGCATCCACACTCATTTTAACCTCTCCTCATATACATGTATCAGAGGAGATTTCAACTATTATATTTTCCATAACGTATCTCAGAATCGTTAGCATAGTTTAGTACTACTATTTTGAAATGACATCCTCATGTTACATGATCAATGGGCAGAATTTTGTCATGATTCATAAGAATTGCTATGCTATTCACTGTGCTGTCAAGCGGTAATATCAAAAGAGGAAGCTATGGCGTTTATTTCTATCAAATATTCTTTTAATAACGGAATAGAGTCAATGGAATTGTATATTTTTTATAGAATGTACAAGTTTTATATATCATAACTCAGAAGATAAAAAATGATACTATTATTGCTTATTGTAGAAGATGGGGTACATTATTAACAATCTCTTTAAGATATTTAAATAAAAGAAGATATCTAGAAAAAACAGGCAGTTTTGAAAACATAGAAGTTGTCTTTAAAAATGACAAAAGCTACCATGGAATGTGGACATACAAATGGAAAATTGAGAGAAGCAATATCTATCTATCACATATAACTGGACTTTCTCCTATTTATTTTTTAAGTTAATATTGAGAGCACAGACAGATTAGTTTTGAATGTTTCTATACATATTGGCTTATAGAGCAAATGTAATAAGATTTATTATGTGCCCTTACAATACAGCAATACTCCTCATATTCATAATATTCCAGACACCAATATGATAATGAGGACTGTGATTGAATTTTTTAAAGACAAAAAAATATACTCTCCTTTTACCAGGAAGTTATGCATTATACATTTTTTCTACTTATAATTTGATAATAAAGTAGAAAGAGAAAAAACTCTTCCATACTTATTAAACTACAGAGAGCCTAGACACATAGGATGAGATAGTCAACCTGCAGGCTGTAGTTTCAGAGATACTGGGGCTGAACCATAATGTCAGCAGACCAGCAGCTTTTTATTTTTTCTGCTCCAATTCAACTTTGGTGACCTATGTGAACGACACCTAATTTTGACCACAATCCCTGACTACAACTCCAAGATATGTGTTTCATCCCCATGTTTTTAATACCCTAAAGCTCTTCATTACCTATATACTACATAATAAATGAATAACTGTGGAAGCTAGGCATGGTGGTGCATGCCTGCAATCCCAATACTTGAGAGGCTAAGATGGGAAGATCACAGATTTAAGGTCATTTCAGCAACTTAGCAAGGCCCTTGGCAAGTTAGTGAGATCCTGTTTCAAATTAAAAATGAACATGGGGCTGGGGTGTAGATCAAAAGTAGGCTGTCCCTGAATTTAATCCCCAGCACCATAAAAAAGAAATTGTTGTTATTGCATATGCTAAAAATGTGCTTACATGAATTTATATAATCTTCACAACATCCTTGTTAGGTAAGTATCAGTATATTTTCCCTAAGGGGAAATATAAGCTCATAGATATTTAAGAACAATAAAAATTCCACAAACTGTAAAATCAGACCCTATATCCAAACACAGGACTCTGTTATTCAAGACCTCATTGCTTTATCTACTAGAAATGAAAGCCCCCCCAATTTTATTAGGCCCAAGGTATATATCATGTATTATGATTTAGAAAACTTTTTCTATAAAGGGACACATAGTAAATATTTTTAGCTTTGTGAGACAGATGGTCTTTGTCACAACTAGTAAAACTGCTGTTATATAGAATGCAAGCAGCCATAAACAAACAAATATAGCTATAGTTCAATGAAACTTACAAAAATAAGCAGTCAGCCAGATTCAGGCCATAAGATATACAATTCTGAAACTTATCATACACCATTCCATGAAATGTTCAGTTTGATAAAGAATAACTGACAATTATTTTACCAATAGAGCATTCAGAGAAGTATCTAAATGTCATGGTCAGCAGGATGGTCTTAATGCCCTTTGTAGTTCCAGTTCTGAAACTTAGATCAGAAACCCACATTCCCAGCATGGATGGCACCAGAGAGAACAGGCTGCTGTCAAGGTACCTATGGCTAGTCTTGGAATTATTACCAGGTTCCTCTTTATTAGTACAGTCATAATTTCTTACACATTCTATCATAATCTCTTAAAACTAAAATTTCTGTATTGTAATATTTTGAGATCAAATAGTAAAGACATGTTATGTTAGGGTTGGGTCTGTGCAGATATGTGTCTTGTATCTGTAAAAAATTATTTGAGAATTCTTTTTTCAAATAAAAGAGATATTTTCGTTTGATGACACTAATGCAGAAGCTTTTCCTTCAGAACTATAATTTTTTGTGAAGAAAAGAGTTCAGAGCTGAAGCAAATGTTCAATTCAGACCACAAGAAAGCCAGAGGTCCTTTTCCCTATCTGATGGACTAACTTTATGCCTACCTTTTCCCATATGATGTTTTACATATACTATGTTATATCATTTGTTTTATGTTATAATAACACATTATATTATAAATTATATATATACTCATCAATCCTTACCATACTTCAGATATACAAATTCTAATTTTAGAATAGAGTTATAATGTAACAGATTTTTTCTTATAGTCAATTTGGGAATTTATTAGGTATTTTTATATAAATTTATTGAGTTTCAAACTGGTTAAATATTTTATTCATAATTTTTTTAATTTGGAGGTAAAATTAAGTATATTAAAGTGAATTTAAAGATTTTTAAAATGTAAATACTTTAAGTCAATAATTCTCCTGATTATAAAAAGTCATGGATGTGAACATGTATGTACATGCAGGGATGTATACAGCCATATACAAAGTTTCAGCCTGCAGGTTAGCTAGCTCATCCCATGTGTCTGCTCTCTGGAGATGAATCAGTATGGAAGGATTTTTCTACTTTATTTTCAAATTCCATCTTTACAACATCTGGGTCTGGTAGGGCTGCTATTATCACAGAGGAGGAATGTGAGGTATGGAGAGTAAGTCACTCCCCAGGAGCGCACATCGACAGAGATTCAGATGTGGCTCCACTTGATCCTGAATCCATACTTCAAATCATTACACTACGTTGCCTTGATTTCACCTGTAAACTATCAACACCTAATTTCTGCTAACTGACACTGGAGTACCCAGATGATGGTCAAGAAAGCCTGGATGTTTATGTGTGAGCACAGAGGAGCCTCTCCTGGTTGAAGTTGGATCCTTACTGCAACCGACTTGCACTCAACTCCACTGTGCCTTAGAGGCCCAAGCTGACTACTCCATGAAATACGATATTCTACTGTGAAGTCAGTTTCACACAGCTGAAAGAATCAGACATTTTCCATGGCATATTCTTAGCATTTCTCAGTGGCAGACTCTCTATTTCTGGAAAAGTCCTAGTGTTAACCCTATAACCCCTAGGGGAGCCAATAAATGAGGCTCCAGTCTCTGGTACAGAATTATATCAGACTTCTCATTTTATTCTTTTTACATTCTCTCATGTTAAGCCCGACAGTAGTATTTCTGCTTCTTTCCCTTTACCTTCTGGAATATCTACAATCCAGGATATATTTCTGTGGATTTAGAGTTGAAAATGTCATCACATACTGTGACTAATAATAACATATAATAATAACTGCTGTGAAAGTTCATTCGCTGTCAGCTCTATTTTTATTTCATTTAAAAAATAATACTTTCAGTGCCCATTGCTGTGCCTCTGAGTACATTTACAAATCAAAGCCACATATTATATACTTTTTAAAAAGCAAAATAGTAACATTCGAATAATTTAGATTTCCTGCCACTGGCAAAATAATTGTCTGGCTGCTAGCAAAGATAGACAGCTATTTTTATGTGGTCAAGAATTGACTCAGAGACTCAAAAACAATCAGTAACGTGGTAGTCTATCTGGTTCAACTTTCATGTGTTGTATTACCATTTTCTCCTCCACAACCACACATAAAATCATGTAAATTACCCCTGTGAAATGAATATGTACCTGGTATTTGCTTCCATATCCCCAGTCAGATCTATATTTAAGAATCTATAATTCAATACAAAGTACTTTTACTTGCCACATTATTATTGTTTTTATGTTGGATAGGAATCCAACTCCCTAAAGCTTCTGCTCAATAGCTTTATTTCTGAGATTTGTAACCCATTAACTCTTCTACATACAAACTTTCAATCACTTAAAGATCTCAAGCATTTTTTAAGGTCTCAAGACTTTTCATTATTATACCAAATGTGCCACGTGTGTATGTGTGTGTATGTGTGTGTGTGTGCACATTAGCATGGTGCAAAACTACAGGCACTCACAATATAATATACTCCACTGGCTTTAAAGAAACTAGTTAATGTTTAAAGGATGAGAATGTAGAAACGAAGCAAGTTAATATTATGCAAAAATTAAAAATGCAAAAGTAAAAAAGGCAAACTTATTTTAGATGGAATTAGCACTTTGAGGGGGTAAACTTGAATTAATTTATCTGTTAAATTTTTTTTTTTTTTTGGTGATACTGGGGATGGAAACCAATGGCCTTATACCTCTGGGCTATACTCTCAGACCTATTTTATATTTTACTTATATAAGAAACAGGGTCTCTTAAGCCAGCTGAGGCTGGCTTGGAACCTGCACTATTCTCCTGTCTCAGCCTCCCAAGAGCGGGGATTACAAGTGTGCACCACCATGCCCGGCTATCTGTTGAATTTTAAAATGTATATACTCTTTGGTTCAGAAATTCTATTGTTAAGAGCTTATTCTATGGATATATTTGAAATACATAATGAAGTTTGTACAAAGTTATCTAATGCAGCACTTTTATATGAAAAAAATATAAATATTTAGGACATATAAATAAATTATACTGTGAGACATTACACAGGATGAAGTAATTCCACTGGGATTGGTAGACAATAATATCAAACTATATGTTTTAAATAAAATATAAAGGCATAGAATCAGATATTGAATATGCTGCAATTGCTAGGAAAAATCTCAAGAATATAGAGTATGGAGATCCCCTATATTATTTTATACATCTATTTTTGAACATTAAACTTTAGAAATATGCAATATTACCTACTCCCACCATGCCCAGTTATATAAAAAAACTAATAATTGATTTATTTTTATTATTAATTGGAATATTTAAATTGTATTTTAGGACCTTAATGAGTCAAAAATAAAGAAAAATAAATGTTTATTTCATAATATCCAGATGTTCTTCAATTTCTTTTGGGCCCAAATCATTTTATTGTGGATATATAGATCAAAATTAACTCCTGTTCATGTTTCAGATTGAACTGAACTCCACTCAGCACAAACACCCCCATGTTCTCCCTTGCCAACACATCTTGAGACTCCAGTCCTGTGTTTCATTCTTTCTTGCGAGCATGGGTAATATAGGAGATAAATCAGTGTGGATCCCTTTTCTCTGCCACTTGTACTATACCACTTGACTTTATTGGACCAGTGAAAATTCAAAAATATTATTTCAAATGTTGTTTGACCTCTCTTATCCTGCCCTCTGCGTCAAACATCTCTTGGATTCTGCATCAGTGTTTGATTGGCTTCTACACTATTATCGTATTCTGGTTCATCACCTTCCATCTGTCCTTCCTTCCTTCCTTCCTTCCTTCCTTCCTTTCCCCCTCTCCTTCTTTTTTCTTTATTGGTGGTTTTGGGAATTAAATGCAGGGGCATTCTACCTCTGAGCTATGCCCCCAGACCAATTTTATTTTTTACTTGGCAACAGGGTCTTGCTAAGTTGCTAAGACTGGCTTCGAGCCTGCAATCCTCCTGTTTCAGCCTCCCAAGTCCTAGAATTACAGGCAGGTATGCTCCACCATACCAAGATTACTTTACTCAATTTTAATAATATTATGTGCATATATTAAGCTCCCAATTCCAATCTCAAAGACAAGACTAAGGAAGAGGAGGGAAGGTTGGGACTCAGAGGGAAGTACTTCATGTCTTGTAGACATGTATATTCTTACCACTCTATGCTTCAGAACTAAATGGAATACTACTTATGTAATTTTACTAAAACAAGCTGCCTTTAAAAGGCTTAAACTCAAAAACCATCTTCAATTCCATTGTCCATAATGAAATGGGAGAACATCTGAATATTATGAAATTAAATCTATTCTTTTTCATTTTCCTCCTCTTCAGCCAAGGACCGTGTTCCTCTATGTCTTGTTCACCTATTACCGAGTTTTCAACACATTTTTTTGATCTCTTAATACCCAGATAACTCAGTCACAGCTTGTAGAAAATAATAATCAAGTTGGTTCAGCAGCTGTTTTAGATCATGGCTCCAAGAGCAGTGCGCCAAACACACAAGCGCCTACAGATACAGAAAACGTGAGTGAGTGTTCTGTCAGTCTGCTCCTAAGCAAGGCAGAGAAATCTGCCAACTGTGTAGAGGAAATAGATATATTTATAATCTAAATTTATTCATAAAGCATTCTCTGAGGGTAACACTAGTTATTAAATCTCTAGTTACATTTTGCAATTGAGCAAGACTTGAAATGAATGAGCACGAGAATCAGGAATTATAATTTCTTTCATTCTGAAAATGTAATTGCCTCCAGTGTGCTGTGCTCTTTACATTTGAACTGTGGGCGGAGAGACGGCTGGATGTGTGTCAAACTTTCAACTTAATATTGTTTTATTGGTTTTTACTATTAATGCATGTTTCCGTTCACAGTCATTTGCCAAAGTTTAAATTATAGCTATCATAAATCCTTCACTTCAAACATTTCATAAAATATTTCTTCTTAAGTCATCATGAGATGCTGGATGTGGCGGGGGTGGGAGATCAGGGGGGTATGGGGAGAATCTCATCTTCTATGCTGCTATTCAGAAGCTTCTATCACAGCTGCATTAAAGGTATCAAAATATTTAAATTCCTCACTGTTCCCTTCTTGCTTGACTAGCTCTAAAATGCAAACTGCAGAAATCAAAATCAATGTCCTGCGTGTAAGATTTTTTAAAAATGCCGTTTGAGAAGATAATGAGAAGTCACTTCAAAAATAGAATATATCTTCACTGTGTCATTTCTTATCATGGGGCCCTTGATCCTTATGAAGGTTACACAATGATTTTTACAGCACTACAGGGTTTATTACATTAGAATGTTTGGTAGCAAAGCTCGCTTCCCAGCGATCTGGCCTCTTGCTTGTTCCTCTGTGGTCCAGCCTGGAGCCAGGTTTCCTATATGATTTCTTCATCATTTTTCCACCTGCCACTTTCTGTTACTGTCTCAACTATTGAGTGGAATGGGAGAGCTGTTGCTATCATATTCTTTTTCTCAGCCATCTGGAAATACTAAAATCCTGCATCACGCTCTTTCTTTTTGATAAAAGTATATGGCAGACTCTGTTAGGATTACAGGATCTCTCAAGAGGTTTGAGAAAAAAAAATAGGTATTATTGCCTAAATAAAATGACCCTACAATGTTACATGCCACTGGAGTAAAATAAATTGGATGAGTTAAAGTTAATAATATCCAACTTTCCCAGTTCTCCCTTCCTTGTCTCAAAAAGATGGTTTGAAGGCAAGACATCTAAACACACATCCTCAAATTAAATCATGGTACTTTGTGTGCGCACATAGAAAACAAAAGATATGACTTTTCTTACAATAGAACGAGACGTACATTTATTAACAACACTGAAGAAAAAAATCTTGGTTATTATTCTCCAACACTGGCATTCTGAATAGCATACATCATTAAAGGGTATGGAAAGAGTTTTAACTTTTTTATAATTCACACATTATAAGCCTTCTCAATGCCTATATAAATATTTATTAAGCAAGTCCATAATATTTAAGGTTGTTTGCCTTTCTCATTGTTAAGATCTTTAGAATTGTTGGTGAAATTAAATAGGATGCAAAGGGTATTATTTTCTAATATGAAGTAGCCAATCAAAGGAGGGGAAAAGCAGCAAAAGCAAATGTGATTCCTGGCAACTGTCATGATGTTTAAACACACTTCTACCAGATGTAAGATAATGGAGCTAATTTTCATTAAAAATAAAGAAGGATTTTGCTTCACAATTCTTTGTTCTTACTAGTATTTAATACATCTAATAGATGAGCCCCATTTATGTTACCAGGAAGTAAGAGTCAAATATTTCTATTTAGAAAAAGGTGCAAGCACATCCTGACTAGTCAGTTTGAATTAAAAAATAATAATAATATGACCAACATGCATTCTAATAAAAAAGAGCCACTGACCTTCCGAATCTTGGTTTGCTGCTCTCTATTCTGTTTATGTTTCTTCAATTGGTCATTAGAAACTCCACTTTCCCCAGAGTTGGCTCTTTTAGTTTCTGAGAATCTATGTTAAAAAAAAAAAAGTATAAGAATAAAAGATTAAGTCCAAATGTTTCCTAGTTATTTGCTTGCAAAGTTTGGTCAGAGAGAAAGATACTTGCTACCCTTGAATAGTAGAGAAATATCTATGTTAACTCTTACGTTACATTGTATATAAGAACACCACATAGTACATAGACCTTAAGCATAAATCGGGAAGAAGAAAAAAACAGAAAAAAAGTAAAAGAGAGAAGCCTGGCCTGTTTAGACAGGGACAGAATATTTACCAGTTTTATAAAAGATTTGTCATGACATCTACATTTTTACACAATAAGGAATCCATTTTCTCATATGTATTTCAGGCTAGCAATTAAACATCATGTAAATTCATCCAGAACTTGGAAATGGACAAAGCGATATAATTGGAGGTATTTTTCAATACAGCCTTGAGAGTTGCCCAGCCTTTTTAGGGATTTTATAATTTTCTAGGATATGTTTGTTTCACTACAAATTCACTACAAATTCAGGTATTTTATACTTCATTATCTTAGAGATTAATTTGTAGCAAATTCAGAATAATGCACATAATATTTGTCTAAGAGCATGACAAATAATCCTTGACTAAGGGCATTGGGAATGATTTTTCAACAATTGTAATGCAAATGCTTTTTGTACTAGAAGCAAAATAACTAAATATAACTATGTCTAGTCAATACTAACTTTTAACCAGTTATATACGTGTTAGAAAATTCACTTCTGCATTTCTTTGACTGTCTTTAAAAATATCAATTCCTCAAACTCATCTTTAAATCCGGATTAACACTGATTTCTTTCATTACAATAAAATTAAAACTTTAACATGTTCATCTTACATTGTTATGAGAGTCATATTTTCAACTTTTGGAAAACTGTACTTTAGCATGATTTCTAACAAAGGCCTTCAACTAATAAAATAGCCTCCAGTAATGAGAATAGGAACAAAAGGCTGATAATGCGAATACGGAATAAGCTGGCAGGCAAAAAGAAAATACTCAAATTAGAAAAAAGACAAAGCTGCAGAATTGAACGGCTGTATAGTTACAAGTTGCAAAAGGTAAGAATTTTGCAGGCTGAAGGGGAAGAATAATATATTCCCGTGAGATTATTTTTCATAAACATGTGACAGTCACAGGTAAGTAAGAAAAGTAAATAAGCAAAAAGGAAGAAATTTCTTTAGTTCACATCAATAAGTGTCAATTTATTGGCTCAATGTATTCCAGGTTATTGTGCTATTTCCAAGGGAATTACAAATTTTATGACCTAGCATCTCTCATTTCAAGAGTCTAAAAATGGAATATATAGACAAAATTTTAATTTCAATATGATTAAGATAGGAAGAGTTCCTACCTAATATAAACTAAATTTCAACCTAATATGAACATGTTAGTTCGATATATTTGAGATTTACTTACAAAATTACATGGGAAGAGGGAATCTTGATTTATAAGCACCTAAATATAGAAACAATGGCAAGTACCCTGTAATGTCTTCATAAATTGGATCAGAAAGTATAATAAAGCCATCTTGAGTATGTGTGATACTGGAAATTGAACCCAGGTACATTTAACCTCTCAGCTACACCCTGTGCCATTTTTATTTTTTATTTTATTTTATTTTAATTAATTAATTAATTTTTGGGGTGGTACTGGGGTTCCTGGAAGCCCTTCTACCACCGGGCTACATTCCCAGACCTATTTTTTATATTTTTTAAATTTGGAAACAGGGTCTCTTAAGCCAGTATGGCTGGCTTCGAACCTGCGCGATCCTCCTGTCTCAGCCTCCCAAGCGCGGGGATTACAAGCGTGCGCCACCACGCCCGGCTTATTTTTTATTTTAAAATAAAGTCTTTCTAGCCGGGCGTGGTGGCGCACGCTTGTAATCCCCGCGCTTGGGAGGCTGAGACAGGAGGATCGCGCAGGTTTGAAACCAGCCGCGCGCGCTGGCTTAGGAGACCCTGTTTCCAAATAAAAATGTAAAAATAGGTCTGGGAGTGTAGCCCAGAAGTAGAAGGGCTTCCAGGAACCCCAGTACCACCAAAAAAATAAATAAATAAATAAATAAATAAATAAATAAATAAATAAATAAAATAAAGTCTTTCTAAATTACCCCATGCTAGCCTCAAACCTGTGGTCTTCCTATCCTTTCAGACATTTACCACTTATAATAGGGCAAGAAATAGGCTGATAGTAAATAACCTTTTTTCTTACTATAAAAAATCTTGAAAGAAGTAATGTCATTTTGTGTGTGTGTGTGTGTGTGTGTGTGTGTGTGTGTGTGTGTGTGTGGTACTGGGGTTCCTGGAAACTCTTCCTTCTACCTCTGGACTATACTCCCAGACCCAAGCATGGGGATTACAAGTGTGTGCCACCACGCCCAGCATTTAATGTCATATTTTTAAATTCAAACTTGACAGCACACGTGCAAAACCTAGTTTTGATGTTAGTAAAATTTGAAAAAAATGTTTAATATAACTATTTAAAGAAAATCGATTCCTATAAAATTATACTGGTAGCAGAGATTAAATTTGATTACTATATTAAAATAATTTTGTAAATATGAGCTTTCCCTATCATGATGACACGTTTTATAGATGAAAGCATAAAATGACTCAATGGAGAAATTTTTATTTTAGAAGAGTTGTCTTTGGAGTAACACTTTGAGAGTAAACTTTTTACAAATAAACGGTAAACCCAGCAAACATAATTGCCCCAGAAAAAGAGTCACTATGCTTCCTTTCCACTTAATTGTGCCTTTTTAAAACTTTTTCTAATGGTATGGATTGAACTCAGGGACATTATACCTCCAAGCTGCTTCTCCAGCCCCTTTAATATTTTATTTTGAAACAGGGTCTCATTAAGTTGATGACCTGATTAAATTTATGAGGCTGGTCTCACATCTGTGATCCTCCTGTCTCAGCCTCCCAAGTAACAAGATTACAGGTATATAGCACCACGCCCAGCCATCTGAAAGTAACAGCTGTGTAAAAACATTTAGGTATATTATTTTCCAACACCAACATCTGCCCATTATTTCAGTGGCAGCATCATCTGATGTCAGTGGGCAGATAAGTTTTCCTTCTGCTCTCTTAATGTAGCTATTGAGTTTTCTTAACAGGGTAAGAAGAAAAAAAATCAAGGATTTAAGAGGAGAAAAAAAAATCCAGATAGCAGCTGCAGAAGATAATGGATGGACTAACTTTTTTCATTTTTAATCACATGAACTAGATAAATAATTTAAAACTTTAAATATATAATGCTTTCAAGGAAAGGAAATGGACCAGGTTTCAAAAGATATTGACTTCCAAAGTGCTATATGGAGTAGCAAAGTATTAAATTTTTAAATATTCTGATCTTAATCTTTACATTACAGACTATCTGTGTATTGATTGGAGCAGTGTGTTTTCTTTTTCCTACCAAAGGCCATTTATAGATATCACTAGCTATCATTCTGGGAAGTGCATTATTGTGCTATCATTATCTCCCCACATAATCTCTCTATGATTGTTTGATATTTTAAAAACAAAAACATAGTATTTTTCCAAACAAAAGTTTGAAATATAATCCTGATTTGCATACAGTTTTTGTGTATTTATTTTTTACCAAAGTTAAATATTATAATATCTATTCGCTTCTGAATCTGAATATCGAAATTGGAAACATACCTTTACAAAAAGTCTTTAAAAGCACAAGGTACAATGTTAACTTTAAAAGGCTAGAACAGTGACTCTGTGTTATTAGGTCTCCATCGAACGGAGAAGACACGAGCAAATTCACAATAAGCTCTCTCTGTGGCACTACTAGAAATTGAGTATGTACTAAGAAATGATTTATGGATTTAAATGGCAAACACAATATACATATATGCCTTCCATGACTGAGCCTTCATTTCTCCATTCTTAAGAGTTCTCCCTTTAAAAAAAAAAAAGGGAGTTCCAATGAGTATATCTCGCAACCACTTACAGTGTTGAGAAAATCCTATTCTACCAGTAAGTATGACCAGGAACATAAAGGTCAGTGCGTCAGCATCTCTTTTTCTTCTTTGCATGAAACACATATATTGTGGTTTCATATAAAGTATCACTGTAAGGCTGATTTATGACACAGTAATCAATTGAAAATGGTGGCATCAGTTTGTCTAATATAAGGTTATATCAAGTATTGTCTCAGTGAGTAAACTTTCACTGTGCTAAAACAACAGTAGATTAAACAAAAATGAAAAAAGTAAATTTTTAACTTATAGGCATAGGGAAATGCTTCCAGAAATTATGTTTGGACCAATAAGATCAGAAGAATGCTTTACTGATTTTTATAAATCTGTTAATTTGGTCCTTTATTAGATCATATCATTATCATCCCTGATGTTGCTTTCCCTGTCCCAGTCTTGCCTCAAGCCTCCTCACATCATTAATTCTGCTTCCTTTCTCAGATCTCAGCTCTATCATGAAAACATTGATGGGAGCTTCCCTTTGTTCTTCTTGGCCAGAGCACACATACTCTTGACTCCACACAGTCCTTCGTTTTCTTATTCATCAGTCACAAAGCCATGTCTATTTCTGCTGTCCTGTTTACTATTGTCTCCAGCACTCGCTGGACCTAAAGGAAGGAACAGAACGTCTCTCCCCTATATCATGCCCCATCTCCTTGTGTCACCAACTCTCCAAAGCTAAAAACAATACTTGACAGTTTTAAAGTGAAACTTGTTAGATAAATGAGCAAATGGATGAACAGACAAAGCAATTACATTGTGAATTTGTAGATGCATTATGAATAGTTAAGTTCTTTACAGGACTGATAAAATTAGTTGATATAGCTGTGAGATAAAAGTGATAACTCTTGGCCAAACTGTCATTTTACATATTGGGAGGTTGAGACCTAAAATGTTTAAACAAATGGCCAGTGACTAAGATACTTTGTACATTGCCTTATGCTTTCATACCAATTCTTTATTTGTATGCAGGTATATTGATTCTTGTTACAAACACTACATGCACCTCTGTCCTAAGTTACTCAAAATGATTTCTTTAGAAGTGTTCCAAGTAACAAATCTCCCAAATGCTTGGTTAGTATTGAAAACAATCTCAAATGAAAGCAAATGCTGCTTCAAAGTGTGCATGCAGAGTAGTGGTAAAGATACTTTTAATACTGTCCTATTCCTCAATACTAATTTTTATCCAAAAATGATGTTTATTCATTAAAGCCCTACATATTTGAAAGCTGTATCATCTTCACAATCTTCTTTACTATATGCTGCTATCACATGTAACAGCAGAGTGCTGGCCTGACAGATCTAAATTTTCATATAATTTAATATATGCTGCTACCTAACACTGTGCCAACTTATTCATTTTAAATAAATGTTTCATCTTCTCTCTGAGCTAGGAGGTGATTTTGCCCTGAAGGGCATCATTTTATGAATTCAATAGCAAATACTATAGTCGGCCTGGAAGGAGCCTTTAGGGCTTTTCTTGATCTATTCTGGAATCTTCAAACAGGAGAATATCAAAACCATTACATAAACAAGTACTGGCCCTTGTGCTGACACCTTAATGAATTCAGGACAGGACTAATAAGAATTAAGCAGTAAGAGTTTAAAGTTTAATCATCTCTAAGCCTCTACTTTAGTTCCTTTCTGTCTGAGTTTCCTGTGGATGCTGAATGTGGCAGAATGCTAAAGCAATCCTGGGAGATATGGAGAACATTATAAAGAAACGAGAAAGTTGAGCCGAGAGCTTGACTTTGGGAAGCAAAGAATGTCTGCCGACCTGCTATGCAGAGCCATTGCCTACAAGGGAACTCTGTTTTTCAAGTTTTAAAACAATATAGAACAGATTACATCTTCTCCCAAGTACTAAAAATGTACAGACACAATCTGCATGCTTAATCATAATCTCTAATTGTTGTTTAAGATCATTGTCTTCGTATAGTATTTCTCTGCATTTCCTGAATATTTAACATTTATATTGATTTTTTATTTTTATGTGGATCATATTGAAAATGGTATATTGAATTTTAACTTATGTGATTTTGTATCAAACTATGACAATGCACTTTCGACTATGTACTCCACTCTACTCTTCCTTTCTATATGTTGTAATTCTTATTTATAAGAACAACACAAATCTTCGATCTGCTATAGTCTTCTTAATGATGTGTTCAGACTTCATATATTTTACATTGTGAAAAAAAGTTTTCTCTCAAAAATAATTTTGTCTGAGACTAAATATTAATGCAAAGATCAATTCAGTGTTCTCTCTATAGACATTTAAATATAAGCATGGGGAATATGAAAGAAAACCAAGCCCCAAAACACAATGTATACAATTCGCATGTCATTATTAGAATATATATATATATATATATATATATATATATATATATATATATATATATATTTGTTATAATGTATATGTATATATTTGAATCATCTCATCTTCTCTCCCTGGAGCAATTTATCTTTGTGAGATGGTACATGCCAGCTTATTGGAAGATAAAGTAGAAATAAAATAACAGATGCATCACAAATTCAAAAAGGACTGACTATATAATTTGTAAGGCACAATATACAGAAAAAACATGAATACCTTTGCTCAAAAATTAAGAATTTCAAGATGGTAACAGCAAAATAAGAAACCATTTCTAAGGCCCTTCCAAACATGGTTTGCTAAGTAACTGAAGAGATTATATGCAAATGTAACTGGCCCTGATTATAACTGTTATTGTAATTTACTTATTTATTTTTGTGGTGCTTAGAATTGAACCCAGAGGTATTCTACCTCTGAGCTACACCCCAGCCCAATTTTTTATTCTTTATTTTGAAACAATGTCTCACGAAGTTGTGGAAGGTCTAACTAAGTAGTTGAGGCTGGTCACAAACCCAGATACTCTTGTCTCAGCCTCCCAAGTACTGGGATTACACGTGCATGCCACCATGTCTGGCTCCTGTTATTGTATTTTTAGAGGACCTATTTCTAATACAGTCACATCTGCAGTAAGGAGTTCAACATATGGATTTCAGGACAAGAGGGAATTCAGTCTATAACACAAGGTAAGATCTCAGGTCCTCCACATTTGAAAACATTCCAGTAATTGTCCCATATCTAATATTTGTTTTGTTAGTTTTTGTGTTATATGGAAAAGTTACACATTAATTATACTATATTAAAAATCATTGTGTTTTGGAAAATGGCAATTATAGATTACAAATTAAATAATTGGAGATAAATGATCAAATATTGATGTTGACATTGATGGTCACAATTCACATGTCATTATTATCAGACTATATATATAGTTATATATATAGTTATATATACAATATATATTATATATACAATATATATACAATATATAATATATATTATATATTGAATATATATATATATATATATATATATATATAGTTACAATGTACATTTTTTTCTCAGAGTAGTGCCATGAAAGCTTTATGGAGAAATGTAGATAATTATTTATATTGAGGGTGGGATTATATAAGGCTCACAAATTTGTATAGGAAATCAGTAGTAAGTTTGTGAATTAAAGCTCAATATACTTGCTGCTAGTCTGGCAATTTATTCATTAAAGTACTCACTACTAAACACAATAATATCCTGCCAATGTTAGATCAATTCTCCAATACGGTTTTAATAGAAATAGTTTTAGAACACCAGCAAACAACATTTCAATAGCTACTACTACTGTGTTGTGAAAATCTTTACCAGAGACCAGTCTGCCCCTGTCCAAATGCTCTATTTTTATTCTGCTACATCCACTTTGTGTTCCAGAGTCTTTGCAGTTTGCTGTTCATTATATATGTAATGCTTTTCCCAGGTTCCTTAATGTCTGTGTGGCTTCTCACTAGTCACTTTAAAGCCGAAATATTATTTCAGAAAAGATCCATTTGATCAATCCTTCTAAAATACAGTGAGCCTTTATCATGCCAACTTTGAGCTATCACTCAATTTGTATGTATCACTTGAATCATAAATAATTATTTTATCTTATCTTTTTATCACGAGAATTATAAATAAGAGAATTACTTATCATGTGTCTTTCCCCTGTTAAAGGTAGGGAGTTTTGTTTAGTATACTGCCATACAACTAGGATACTGAAAAATTTTAGGAGCCTATTTGTAGAATAAGTGAATAAATATTCTCATTAAATCCTAACAATCACCTTCAAGTAGGTATATTCATTTTTTAGATGAGAAAAACTAAGATTTAAAGTAATAAGTAGCTGCTCAAAGTCACAGGAACAGTAAATGCTAAATCAAGTTAAGAGCCTTACAGGGTTAAAACCAGGATTTTAAAATCTCCCCTCCTTATGCAAATCAAATATCAGCTTCCCATTTGCAATTTCTTTACTTCCTCTTTTACTCTGAAATGCTGAGTCAGAACTCAAAGAACTGGCTCCACAGAAATAATTCATTCTCAGTTACTAACAGTATTAAGAAACATACTGAACAAAAGGAGAAATAGAGAAGAGACTTTTTTTTCATACATCCTGGGGCAAACACCTTTTAAAAACCTCGTTGACTATAATCTTCCTTCCTCTGCACTGATGCAGTTTTGTCCTTTTATTATTATCAGTCATATTCACAGTAATTCTGGAACTTGCAGCTTCCTCCTCCAAACTGGCATCAATACCCACTGTGGTAATCAGCAAAGAGCCCTCCTAGCTGAAGAGCCATTCCTCCATGTCAAATTCACGTGAGGATTATCAAATCTGGGAACTCAGTAAGTAGATCAACTAAACATCTTCACTGTAGCACTTCCATCCCAGGAAGTGCTATGACTGAAAGAACAAAAAAAAAATTACAAAGGAGTTCTATCCATAGCATAAGACAACAGTAGCTGCCTGGAGCAATACAAAGTTCAGTGAGGGAATACAAAAGTGTGCAGGATAGATATTCTAGATTTATAGAGAGGTTTTATTTTTAATAAGTCCTAGGTTATTCATCTTTTTGGACTTTTTTTTTTTTTTTTTTTTTGGTGGTACTGGGGTTCCTGGAAGCCCTTCTACCTCCGGTATACACTCCCACGGGCTACACTCCCAGACCTATTTTTTAACATTTTTATGTGGAAACAGAGTCTCTTAAGCCAGCGAGGCTGGCTCCGAACCAGCGCGATCCTCCTGTCTCCGCCTCCCAAGCGCGGGGATTACAAGCTTGCGCCACCATGCCCGGCTCTTTTTGGACTTTAAATGGCATGCTTATTCTTTTGATTAGATATAGTCATGGGGTGTGTGTGTGTGTGTGTGTGTGTGTGTGTGTGTGTGTGTGTGTGTTTAGTACTAGGGATGAAATCCAGAGGCATTCTACCTCCCAGGCATAGGCCTATTTTTTATTTATTCTTTATTTGGAAACAGGGTCTCACTGAGTTGCAAAGGGCCTTACTAAGTAGCTGAGGCTGTCCATGAACTGAGATTACCCTGTCTCAGCCTCCCTAACGCTGGGATTACAAGCCTGCACCATCATGCCTGGTTCCCCATGTAACAAGTTTTTTAGCTGATGACAAACCACATATATACTACAATCATATAGCTGAGTAACTGCTATCCCCTAGTGAGGTTACAGCCATTGTAACACAGTAGCACAAGGAATTGCTTGCATGCTTGCATTGATACTGGTTTATACAAATCTACTATGCTGCCAGTCGTATAAAAGCCTAACACATACAATTATCTAGAGACCATAATAACTGATAATGATACTAAATGACTATTATTGCCTTAAATGTTTACTATTCTAGTTATTTTTTCAGAGCATATTTCTACTTAGAAAAGGTTTATCATTAAACAGCATGCCATGTAATGCCAGTATCAGCTTCATACATCTCAGGTTTGTCTCGTCTTTTGACTGCATCAAGAGCCACATCAAGTGACTGACCTGTATGATCCGGGTGTTTAAGTACAGTTTGTAATTTTTGTAGGACAAATATCACCTAAGAATGCGTTTCTCTGAATGTATCTCCATAATTAAGTGATGCATGACTATATTTCACTAAAGGCCCTTGAAGAAGTCATGGTCGCTGTTGATCACAGTTTAAAGAATCTCAGAAGTATTTTCTCTTAAATAGTACCATATTTCATATATTTCTCCCTTGGTTTTCAGGACCCAAAGAAGAGAGTGGCAATTGTGTGCCTAATGGCACACAATTAAGAGTCATGGTTCTGAATCTTGCCTCCACATATAAACATTACAAAGTAAGATTCCTTTTAGAGAAAATGAACTCAATAAGAAAGAAAAAAATAAATGAAAACCAAGACCAACAAAATGGTACATATATTTATAACTACACAACGAGGCTTATGGCATAATGCATTACAGTTCCACAAACAATCGATACAAATTATTGGATATAAAATTACTTTTTGATGACCACTGTGAAAATACAAGCTGTTCAAGCCATTTCTCACACTATTATTGATTTTACTCTATTTTTTCTATTGCATTTTTAAAGCACTTGATGTCAATTTTTAAGTCTCTAGTCGCCAGTAAAATACTAAGCAAATACATGTACACTGGAATTTTCTAAGGGATATTAAAAAAGAAGGGATTCTGGAGAAAACTCTTTCTTTGAATTTCCCACTCTAACAAGCAACTGTTATTATCAAAGATACAAAAACTGTCTTCAAAGTTACACTCCAATAAGATAACATTTGATGTTATCTCAGCATTTTATGTCTCACAGCAATTTTATTTCATCATGCTTCTATAGATAGCATAACATTGATTGGCCAATTGTCATTCAGACAATAAAATAAACCATCAAACAAGAAATTATAACAATTACCAGTTTTTTTGTTTACTTTATTAACATTTTGATACTAATTTGAGATCATTTGAATTAGATACAGTTGTCCTATTATCCTATAAGTGATAATGCTAATGACTTTTCCACCAAGGTATTATAGGCAGGGTTTCCAAGGACACACTAGAAAATGGGGATTTGCACGAACAAATTATATCCAGGAAGTCCTTTGTTGGAATGCCCATGAAGGAGTGAGAGAAACAGGATTGGAAAAGGGGAGAATTTAGACTGCCAGGTAGTTGTAACTGAAGCCTCAACTACTGATTCCAGTGAGACTCACACTCTCTCTCTCTCTCTCTCTCTCTCTCTCTCTCTCTCTATATATATATATATATATATATATATATATATATATATATATATATATAATCTCTGGTGGTACTGGGGTTCCTGGAAACCCTTCTACCTCTGGGCTACACTCCCAGACCTATTTTTATATTTTTATTTGGAAAAAGGTTCTCTTAAGCCAGTGAGGACGGCTTCAAACCTGCACAATCCTACTGTCTCTGCCTCCCAAGTGCAGGTGCCCAGCGAGATTTGTAATATTTTTGTCACTTATGCTTTTATAGCTGCATTATATTCTTACATCATAATGTAGTCCAGAGTCGTTTTGACATATTTCCATGTAGCATTTGGTGTGTTTCCCTCCCATGTGGCCTAGAATTATCTGTATGTTAGTATTTCTCAACTTCCCAATCATTTCTTTCTTGATGACCAACCACTTTGAAAATAATTTCTATTTAGCTCTTTTATTCTGCCTATTGATTGTTCCCTGTTTCTATATAAACTTCTAGCTTTCTTTTTCACACTAATCTGAGCATTACAATTTGATTCTCACCCATTTAGTAAAACTACATCAAATGTCAGGCAAAATGGCGATTTTTGAACTTTCTGTTGGGGTTTATGATAAAAGAATTTTCACAATAACCTCATGACCCTCAATTATTTTAACTTGAGTTTTATAAATTTTATCCTTCTCTCAGTGCATTATATTCTCACATCATAATGTAGTTCATAGTATTAGTGACTTAAATGCACACAGCATTTGGTGAGCTTTCCCTTGACTCCCTCCCTCCTTCCCCACTTAACAATACAAGATATTGAGACTGACATTGTCATTCTCACTATATATATATATATATATATATATATATATATATATATATATATATATTGCCAATGGACATGTTTTCTTCATTAATTTCCCCCAAAGCCCTCCCCTAGACCACTTCCATCACTCCACTGGAGTTTCTCCTCCATTATCTGAAGTATCTCTTATACCCTAATTTCTCCCTAGAGTCCGCAATTGAGAGAAAACATATGACACTTTACTTTCTGTGACCAGCTAAGTTCATTTATCATAGTGTTCTCCAGGTCCATTCATTTTCATGAAAATGACATAATTTTATTCTTTTTAATTGCTCAGTAGAACTTCACTGTGTGTATATCCCACAATTTTGTAATCCATTCATCTGTTGATGAACACCTTGGTGGGTTCTATAATTTGCCTACTATAAATTGTGCTCCTATAAACATGTATATCCATGTATTACTATTATATTCTGATTTAAATACCTTTGGAAAGATACCCAGGAGTGCCATAGTTGGATCATATGATGGATCCATTTCCAATTTTCTGAGAAATCTCTACGCTGAACACTATGGAAACTGCACTAATTTGCAATCCTACCAAGAGGGTAGAAGAGTTTCTATTTCCACATATCCTTACCAGCATTTACTGTTGTTTGACTTCTTGATGATTGCTATTCTGATTGAGGTGAGATGGGATCTCAAGGTAGTTTGGATTTGCATCTTCCTTATTGCTAATGATGCTGAACATTTTTTAATGTATATATTGGTCATATAATAAATGTATTTATTCTTTTGTGAGGTATCTATTCACTTCAATTGCCCATTTATTGATTTATAGATGGGGTTATTAGAAGGTATATAATTTCTTATCAGTTTAAATATATGTGAACAATAGTGTTTACTGAATATAAATGTAAGAATTAAAAAATATGTTCCCTCATGACTAAAAATATTGTAGAGAATCTATATATTAAATATGTTGATGTTTACTTCTTAAGAAAAAAAATATATATTATTATTTTTCTTCTTTTAATTCTACTTCTCAATAAAATATCTTTTTATCAGATATCATTATAATTTTTACTTTAAAATTTTTATTATTTATACCATAATGTTTATCTGTGCTCAAAATACATATGTAAACTGAAAATATACTTTTCTTTATTTTTTTCTAAAAACTCTTAGACTTTGGTAAGTTGTTTCTCTATTTTCATTTAATTCCACAAATTTCTTTATTTCTCCCCTAATTTCTGTTCTTACCCACTTGTCGTTCAAGAGTGTATCATTCAATACCCATCTATTTAAATAGTTTATTTTTGGTTTCCTGTTGTTGATTTCTACTTTCATTACATTATGGTCTGAAAAGATGCAGGGAATTATATTACATATTTTGAATTTGCTGGTGCTTTCTTTGTGTCCCAGAATGTGATCTATTTTGGAGAAGGTGCCATGGGCTGCTGAGAAGAATGTGTATTCTGTTTTTCCTGGTTGAAATATTCTGTATATGTCTATTAAACCCATTTGGTTTATAGTTTTCATCAGTTCTGCAAAGTCTTTACTCATCTCTTGCCTTGAAGGTCTGTCTAGTGGTGTGAGAGCTGTATTGAAGTCTCCCAATATTACTGTATTTAGGTCTATTTGAGATCTTATGTCCAAGCGGGTTTGTTTTACAAATGTGGCCACACCCACATTCAGGGCATAAACATTTACTATCATTATATCTTCTTGGTGGATTGTTCCTTTTAATAAAAGGAAGTGCCCTTCTTTGTCTCTTCTGATGTGTTTTAGCTTAAAGTCTGTTTTGTTGGATATCAGTGTTGCTAGTCCTGCCCATTTTTGGTCCCCATTGGCATGATATATCTTTTTCCATACTTTCACTTTCAGTCTGTGAATGTCTTTTGCTGTAAGGTATGTTTCTTGCAAAGAGCATATATTTGGATTATATTTTTTAATCCACATTGCCAGTCTATGCCTTTTGATTGGAGAGTTAAGGCCTTTGACATTCAGTGTTATTACTGAAATGTGTTGTTTATTTCCTGTCATTTTGTGTTATATCTTCTGTTGGATATAGTATCATTTCTTCATGTTTAGATGCCCTGCTGATCAACTTCATCTCTTCTCTGGTTCTGGAGTCTGCTTCATTTTTCTTTTTTATGGTTTATTTCTTTAAGTATTTTCTCTAGAGTTGGCTTAGAATTCATGAATTTTTTGAGGTTCTGCTTATCCTGAAATACTTTTGTTTCTTCATCTAAGTTGAATAATAGTTTTGCTAGAAATAGCAGTTTTGGTTGGAAGTTGTTTCCGTCCAGAGTCTGAATCACATCATACCAGTCTCTCCTGGCATTCATGACCCGGGATGTGTAGTTTGGAGTGATTCTTATTGTTTTGCCTCTATATGTTACTCATCCTTTTGTTCTCACTGCATTTAAGATTCTTTCCTTGACATCAATTTTGGTCATTTTGATTATTATATGATGTAGGGATGTTCTTTTTTGATCTTGTCTTAGTGGTGTTCTATATGTCTTCTGAAAATGAAGATCCAAGTCTCTTTCCATGTTTGGGAAATTCTCTAAAATTATTTCTTTGAAGAGATTACGGATGCCCTTGGTCTGCAATTCTGTCCCTTCTTCAATGCTTTTTATCCATAGGTTAGGACGCTTCATATTCTCCCATAGTTGCTGGATGCTTAGGTTTTGTTGCTGTACTGACTTCTGTATGCTGTTGATTGTGTTTTTGGTATTAAATGAACTGTCTTTTTACAGTGATATTCTATTTTCCATTTCATCTAATCTTCCAGAATTTCTTTCTATTGCTGTCTTCATTTCATTTATTGACTCTTTCATTTCATTCCAGAACTCTTTCTGATTCTTTCTTAGTGTTTCAATTTCCTCTTTAATTTCCTGTAGAAATATCCTTATCCTTATCCTTAATGAATATCCTTCATGAACATAGATGCAAAAATTCTAAACAAAATACTAGCTATACACATCCAAAACCATATCAAGAGAATTGTACACCATAAACAAATTGGTTTCATCACAAAAAAGCAAGGCTGGTTCAACATAAGCAAATCAACACATGTTATTCACCACATAAATAGAACTTAGAACAAAAACCACATGATCATTTCAATAGATGCTGAAAAGGCATTCAACAAAATCCAACATCCATTTATGTTAAAAACACTGCAGAAAATTGGAATAGAAGGAACATATTTCAACATCATTAAGGCTATATACAATAAACCCAAAGCAAACATAATATTGAATGGAGAAAAACTGCAAGAATACCCTTTAAAATCAGGCACAAGACAAGGATGCCCATTACAACCTCTCATTTTCAATATAGTCCTTGAGACTCTTGCCACAGAAATAAGACAAGAGAAGGAAATCAAAGGAATTCAAATAGGAAGAGAGGAGCTAAAACTATCCTTCTTTGCAGATGATATGATTCTTTACCTAGAAGATACAATGAACTCAACCAAAAGACTTCTGGAGCTGATTAACCAATTCAGCAAAGTTGCAGGATATAAAATCAACCTAAAGAAATCAGTTGCTTTTCTTTATGCCAACAATGAATTCACAATGAAAGAAATAAAGAAAACTATTCCATTTTCTATAACCTTTAAATGAATAAAATACCTAGGAATAAACCTAATCAAAGATGTAAAAGACCTCTACAGAGAAAACTACAAAACATTAAAGAAATTGAAGAAGAGCTTGGAAGATGGAAAGATCTACCTTGCTCATGGATAGGCAGAATTAATATCATCAAAATGGCCATTCTGCAAAAGTGATCTATAGATTCAATGCAATCCCCATTAAAATACCAACAACATTTCTTATAGACCTGGAAAAATCCATTATGAATTTTGTATGGAGGAAGAAAAGACCCAGAATAGCCAAAGCAATTCTCAGCAAGAAGAACCAGGCAGGAGGCATCACAACCCTGAACTTCAAATTATACTATAGAGCAATAGTAGGAAAAACAGCATTGTATTGGCACAACAATAGGCAGACTGACCAGTGGAACAGAATAGAAGACAGAGAATCAAACCCACACATCTATAGTCAACTGATCTTTGACAAAAGGGCCAAACTCATACACTGGAGAAAATACAGCCTTTTCAACAAATGGTGCTGGAAGAACTGGCTATCCATTTGTACAAAGCTGGATCTGAATCCTTCTCTCCATGCACAGGATTCAACTTGAAATGGATCAAAGACTTAGAAATTAGACCAGAGACTGTGAAGCTATTAGAGAAAGGCATAGGATATACACTTCAACATATAGGTACAGGGAGTAACTTTCTCAATAGGACTTTCAAAGCACAAGAAATTAATAAGTGGGATCTCTTCAAACTAAAATGTTTCTTCTCATCAAAGGAAACCATCAAGAACCTAAAGAGGAAGCCTACAGAATGGGAGAAGATCTTTACCAGTCACAACTCTGACAGGGGGCTAATATCCAGAATATACAAAGAGCTCAAAAGACTCTACACTAGCAAAACAAACAACCCAATCAAGACATGGGCAACTGAAATGAACAGACATTTCACACCCCCCAAAAAAGAGATACAAATGACCAATAGATACATGAATAGATGTTCAAGATCACTAGCCATCAGGGAGATGCAAATCAAAACTATGCTGAGATTCCATCTAACCCCAATCAGAGTGGCAAACATAAACAAATCAAACAAAACCCATTGCTGGGTGAGGATGTGGGGAAAGAGGAACACTTTTACACTGTTGGTGGGAGTGCCAAGTAGTTCAGCCACTATGGAGATCAGTATGGATATTCCTTAGAACACTGGGAATAGATCCACCATTTGATCCGGCTATATCACTCCTGGGTATCTTTCCAAAGGGGTTGAAATCAGAGAACTATGTTAACATATGCATACCCATGTTCATAGCAGCACAGTTTGTAATAGCCAAAATATGGAACCAACCTAGATCTCCATCAATGGATGAATGGATTGCAAGGTTATGGGAAATACACACAATGGAATTCCATTAAGCTATAAAGAAAAGTAAAAGCATTCACAAGAAGATGGAGGGAACTAGAGAACATTATGTTAAGTGAGATTAGTCAAGCACAGAAAGAGAAGGGACATATGTTTTCTCTAATATGTTCAAGCTAGGGTGTAATGGTAATACCAGAGGGATTCCAGATGATGGAGGGGAAATCTCAGCAAAGCTTGAATGGAAGGATAGGAGAGAAAGAAAGCTGAGGTTGTTCAATGGAGGAGCTACATACAAATATGTGTAATAGCATAAATACAACATGATTAACCTGGACACTCTCTATTGGGGGGGAGGGAAAGGAAGGGGGAAGGGCATGATGCACAATGTAAATGTACACCACTCTCAATATATTCCACTTATAAAAAAGTAAAAATAAAAAATAAATAAAACTCTTAGACTTTAAATTTTTATTGTATTGTGAGTTGTTACATTAGTAGTGTGCAATTGATAAAAGTGACATGAAATGTCATTCATTTTGGTATTTTTGAAACAATATAATTTTTTTTGGTACTGAGGATTGAACCCAGGGACATTCAACTTCCAAGCTACACTGATCAGTCTTAATTTTTTTAAAACAGTCTCGATAGGTTTCTCAGATTCTTACACAGTTTCCCAAGTGCTAGGAGCACAGGTATATATCATACTGCTTGGGAAAAAATGCATTTCTAATGAGATGGTACCATATTTGAAACATTTGTTCATCTACACATGGATAAAAATAATTGCTATAACAAAACATGTTTTAATCAGCTATATCCTATATACAAATATAAGTCCTAAGAAATAGTTTCCAAAATATATTCAAAATGGAAATAAAATTTGTTGTACCAATTTTGATGAAAATATTCAGAATATCTGATCATATAATTTCTAATCAATTCAAGGAGAATTGCATGTTAAAAAGGACATGTAGAATCACAAATATAAACTACATAGAGAGTTATCCATTTTTTCTTTTCTTCCAATAACTTAGATTTTTATACTCAACAAGATATTTTAGGGCCGGGCGTGGTGGTGCATACTTTTTATCACTCGGGAGGCTGAGACAGGAAGATTGCAGTGAACAGACAGCCTCAGCTACTTAGTGGGGCCCTTTGCAACTCAGTTAGACCCTGTTTCAAAATAAAGAATAAAAACAGAGCTGGGGGTGTAGCTCAGAGAAAGAATGCCCCTGGGTTTCAACCCCAGTACTGCAAAAAATAATAAAAAAGATAATCTAGATATGAGTAAATTACTTTTGCAACTCTGTATGCTTAAGACTGTGTTCCATCCCCTGGATGATAAGCTATGTAGGGACCAAAGAATGGGAAATTTGAGTCTCTCAGAAGAGGGTCAGATCTATTGAATAAACCTTAAATCATTACTCTGGTCGTCTAGATAAATAGCAAATACTTAAAAGTTGGGGCTATTCCTATATGACATGTAAGTATAAAGTCTACAGTAATTCAGTCCATACATGTGCCAAGTTGATTCTAAGAAGATGAAGTCCTTCAACTATTTCAAAGTTTGAATAATGAGATTAATAATGCCCCCCTTGGTAATGAGAGTAATAATAGAAGTGGGTCGTATATATTTGGAAATTATAGGACAAAAGGATGGAAGCAGAAAATAGCATTGACTAGTAACTATAGGTATATTTAATCACGTATGTATGTATGTATGTATGTATGTATGTATGTATATTCTGCAAGCAACAGAATAACTTTTGTTATATATTTGTATCTTCTACAATAATTTCTGAGTACTTTGGGGCTAAGGTCTAATTCTTAATATAGTTCAGAAATTAAGTAAATGTTATAAACTGTTTTTTAGTTTTCACTCTCTTATCCAACACATAGACCAATGGAGCAGAATAGAACACTCAGGAACAAATCAACACACTTACAGTTAGTTGATTTTTGACAAGGGAGCCAAAAATATACAATTGAAAAAAGCTTCATCAACAAATGGTGCTGGCAAAACTTGTTATCCATATGCAGAATAATGAAAATAAATCCTACTTTCTCATCCTGTACAAGTCAAATCAAGATGGATCAATGGCCTAGAAACTAGAACGGAGACCTTGCAGCTACCTAAAAAGGGTATAGGACCAACACCCTTAACATATAAGCATGGGTAAAAACTTCCTCAGTAAGACACCATAAGCACAAGAAATTAAAATTATGATCAATAGCTGGGAGTGGTGGCGCACACTTGTAATCCCCGCGCTTGGGAGGAGGAGACAGGAGGATCGTGCTGGTTCGAAGCCAGCCACGCTGGCTTAAGAGACCCTGTTTCCAAATAAAAAAGTATAAAAATTGATCTGAGAGTGTAGCCCGGAGGTAAAAGGGTTTCCAGGAACCCCGGTACAACTAAAAAAAAAAAAATTAGGATCAATAAGTGAGTAAGTGGTAGTGCAGCAAAAACAAAACAATAAAACAAAACAAAACAAAAACTATCAAGAACGTCAAAATAAAGTCAACAGAATGGAAGAAGATTTTTGCCACCTACTCCTGTGATAGAAGACTAATATCTAGAATATACAGAGAATTCAAAAAACTCACCATCCAGCCGCACTGGCTTAAGAGACCATGTTTCCACATAAAAAAGTATTTAAAAAAATAGGTCTGTAAGTATAGCCCATGGGAGTGTAGCCCGGAGGTAGAAAGGCTTCCAGGAACCCCAGTACCACCAGAAAACAAAACAAAAACAAAAAACAAACAAAAAACTCATCATCAATGAAACCAAATAACCCAATTAAAAAATGGGCAAGTGAACTAAATAGACACTTCAAAAAAGAAGAAATACAAATGGCCAATAAATGTATGAGAAAATATTCAACATCATTAGCAATCAGATAGAAACAAATAAAGACTACCTTGATATTTCACCTAACCAAAATTAGAATGTCAATCATTAAAAACACAAACAAAAACAAATGCTGTCAAGGATGTGGAGAAGTATTACCAAACTATGGGACCGGCTGAGATGTCTGAGATGTACATCAACAGATGAACAGATGAATCAATTACAAAACTATGGGATATGTACATAATGGAATTTTACTCCACCATAAAAAAGGAGAAAAATTATTTCATTTGCAGGGAAATTAATGGAATTGGAGAACATTATGCTGAGTGATATTAGTCAGTTACAAAAAGTGAAAAATCAAATGTTCTCCCTTGTATGTGGAAGCTAAAGAGAAAATGGAACATAAGAACTCTAGACAAAAGAGGAGAAATCTTAGATGAGTGAAAGAGATGACCTAAGTAAGGGAGACAGGAGGGAAGAGGAGGAGAACACTTCCATGAAGATGATATACATACACAGACTTATCAAAGTCAACCACTGTGCTGAGCATGGAAAGGAGAAAAGGAGGAAGAAATAAGGTTGGATCTCGGGAGGAATAAATGAATGCTGTATGCATGTATGCCTTTATCACTTTGAACTTCTTCAAGATGTCTGATTACAATGTACTAAAATAAAAATAAATAAATGCATAAAAAGTTATCACTATCTATTTGCTTGTCATGCCTTTTGATGCAGTTTAAAGAATTTTAATGTTAAGTTATGCTACATTCTTCCACCCTGAAAGTATTTTACAATTTAAAACACATAAAATATTATAGGAAAGTCATTCTTATATTTTTTATATATTTGTCACTAAGTTTTTATTTTTCTTTTTATTTTATTCTTTTTTTTGGGGGGGGGTGGTACTGGGGTTCCTGGAAGCCCTTCTACCTCTCTGGGCTACACTCCTAGACCTATTTTATTTTTGGAAACAGGGTCTCTTAAGCCAGCTCGGCTGGCTTCAAACCTGCACGATCCTCCCCTCTCTGCCTCCCAAGCGCGTGGATTACAAGCATGTGCCAACACGCCTGGCATTTTTTATTCTTTTTTTTTTTTTTTTTTTTTTTTTTTGGTGGTACTGGGGTTCCTGGAAGCCCTTCTACCTCTGGGCTACACTCCCAGACCTATCTTTTTATATTTTTATTTGGAAACAGGGTCTCTTAAGCCAGCGAGGCTGGCTTCGAACCTGCATGATCCTCCTGTCTCTGCCTCCCAAGCGCGGGGATTTCAGGCGTGCGCCACCACTCCGGCATGTCGCTAAGTTTTTAAATAATAAAACTATTCCATTCTACCATTTCCTTTGATATCCAGGAAAAAATTACTTTCATCTCATAATCATTTCCACTTTCATTCTTTTCTAATTTGAAAGCTGAATTTTCTATATTCTGTTTGGTAAGCCTTTTTTTTTTTTTTTTTTTTTTTTTTTTACATTACTGAGGATTGAAATAAGGGGCATTCTACCTCTGAGCTACATCCTCATTCCTATTTTTTATTCTTTCTTTTAAAACAGAGTCTCACTAAGTTTTGGAGGGCTTCACTAAGTTGCTGAGGCTGGCAGAGAATCTGCAATCCTTCTATCTCCACTTCCTAAGTATGGTAAGCCTTTTTAAGACCTACATTTATTAACCACTATTGTAAATTACTTTCTTTCACAAGTATATGGTTTAATTCATCAGTTATATAATAAATGTCTATTCAAGGTATGTTAACTTTTTGCTACTGTAACACATATCTGAAATAAATAACGTAATAAAAAAAGAAAGGTTTTTGTTTATGGTTTTGGAAGTTTCAGTCTGTACTTGTTTGGTCTCATTGCTTTTGGGCCTGTGGTAAAGTAGTACACTGTGGTAGAGAGAAAGCTGCTTGAATCATCAGGACTAGGAAGCAAAAGAGAGAGGAAAAGACCATGATACCATAATCCCCTTTGAAGGCATGTCCATATGACACAGAAATTCTCACTTTGGAAGAAAGTGCTGTCTTCCAAAGGTCCTACCAACTTTCAATAGTGTCAGAAGCTAGGGGACAAATCTTGAATGAATGGGTCTTCAAGGTTACTAATCCAAACCACAGTATTTGCTGAATAAACATAAGTTCTAATTACTAGCCTATGAACTCTTACATATTTTTATTAAATTGATGTGCATATTTGAAAAAAATAAGTTATTTAAGGTAAAATAATGTACTGAGGAAAAGTAATTAGTGTAAATGTCCAGTGTATTATAGAATATGATGTCCTGTTTACTGTCTGAATTTCATTATTCTTTGAAATAAATGGACAAGTTTTCAACTCTACATATACATATAACATACATATACATACATATACATATGTACATCAATGTTAGATACCTGTCCTCTTATCCCTCTACACCCATATGTTAGAACATACGAGGATATAGAAAATTCAGCTTTCAACTTAGAAAAGAATGAAAGTGGAAATGATATACCTACATATGTATAGTGTATATATACATATATATGTGTATATATACTAACTTTTGCTTACTTATCTATTAAATTTCCTCCCTAATTCTAATACCACCAACTCCATTTGGTTCCTACACATTGTGTTTGGTCTTTTGAAAAGGTTTTCAGTCCCCACCTATTATATATATATATATATATATATATATATATATATATATATATATTTTTTTTTTTTTTTTTTTTTTTTGCTTAGTCCTTTTTTGACAGGAGTTTATCAAAAACACTCAAGGCTATGTTAGATGCCTGGCCTCTCATCCCTCAGCACCGCATATGTTATTTTTCCAAAGCTATAGTACACTCCAAGTAATTCTCTTTGAATCCCATTGTCAAAGGTCAAGATTGATAAAGCCTGGGGCTATCCTTAACTACTGTTATATATCAAACAGCAAGTAAGTTGGCTGGCAAATAGTTGAAGCATAATAAGTATTTACTAAATAAATTTTAAAATTAAGTTAAGAAATCCCACCAGAAAAATACAATCTTTCCCCTTTAAGGGATGGATAAAGATGAAACTAGAAAAAGAAAGAAAGGATTTCTGATTTCATTTCTTAAAAGATCACTATATGAATATCTCCCTAGAAATATATCCTAAAATCAATCACAATATTATTAGAAAAATAACAAGTTAGGGTTTTTACTAATATAAGTAATTTATTTAACTGAAAAATTGTATAGCTATTGTATCCATATATCCCAGTATCCCTTATCCCTCCTAGTTCAGAACTTCAAAATGAGAGAAATAAGTTTTGCCTTCAAGAGCAACAATTTAAAATAAATATTCAGTAGGTCAGACTAGTGGTAAAAAAAATCAGTATTAATAAAGTGCCCTCTATTTTGTAACCCAGCTTACTTCAGACATTTAGAGAGCTTAATTCTATGTGGTTAAAAACAAACAAATAAGATTATAAATTTGTTGCATCATTTGGGCCCTGTCTATAAAATTTAAATACATCTGGATGGTTGAAATGTCCAGATGTTTTGGTGTGATATAATATCATTCTTAGACTATCATATACTTCACAATGATAATTGTACTTTAAATAGCTGAGAGAATTATTTTATTGTTGACAGCTCTTGAACCTAATTTAGGTGGAAAAATGTTCTACTAGAATAAAACTATATCCTGATTCATTCTTCTTTCAGCATACAATAAATTGCACTAATGTCTCCAGCTGTTTCTCACTGAAACTCTGAAAGGACTATGCATATAGACATAAAACTTTCCCCTCTACACTGGCTATAAGTCTAGTAGAATTAGATTTTTATCTTTTTCACTGACCAGTTGAGTGACCCTGAACAAATTACACCTCAACTCTGAACTTAGTTTTTTCATCTGTAAAATTCAGACATCAGCTAGGTGATTATTAAGAATTTTAGACCTCTGATATTGTATTGTGTCATAATTTTAAACCCCACCTAAAAATATTGTCATGAAAAATTTAGTATAGAGTGTCATTCTTAAGTGAGCAAAACACTGCCTCACATGTGGATTTTGATTCGCCAACACATGAAAGAAGAAATTGGCCTGATTCTAATCTTTCTGTGTTCTGCAGTACAAATAATATGTTCTGGTAAGCCAGATTTGCTGCTCAAAGTCAGTAACTTCTTAAATGTGGTTAGGTTAAAAGTAGAAAAAGCAGATTATGCAGATTGTTTCCTTTTTTCTGTATACATTTTCTTACCCATTTTAATTCTAATATACATCATTTTCTTACAAGTGTGATCGGTAAGCAAAAATGTATTCACTTTGAAACATCTCTGGGCTAATTGTTGCCAACAGTAAAATTCTAACTGCTAGCATTTGTGGACCAATGATTATGTCACACACATTTTATTATCATAACATCCTTATTGAATACAAATTATTATTTCCATTTTTACTGACGAACAATCTAGGTCCCAGAGGGAATTATAAATGCTGGAATGAAACAGGGTCAGTATTAGAAACTATTTGGTGCCTTTTAATGTCTGAAATATTGCTTCTCAAGTGATCACAGAACCTACTATTAATGAGCAAGGGCTTTTCTAGGTAAACTTCTTTACATCTAAAGTGGTTCCACAGTAGAAGTCAAGAGAACAGAAGCTAGCAAGAGATTTGCTCATGTGATCAAATTATTTCTTTATTATTGTCTGCATACATTTTTGGCAGAACTATGCCTGTTTTTCTGATCTATCTATGATCTAACTTTTTTGTAGTTGTAACTGTTAGAAGAAGAGGACCAGGATCAGCGAGTTCTTTCATAATAATGATCATAGTAGCAATACAATTTCACTGCAAATCTCTAGCAATCATTTAAATATGTACTTTAATTTTCTGACGTAAGACTCTTTGATATATCTAAATTTATTAGCAGTTCTACTTTCTCGGGGGGGGGTTATCTTAGAATGAAGCTCATTTGTAGACCATGACTGAGTGGGAGTCTGCATATGATAGAAATCACAGAGAAGAAACAAAGGAGGGAAAGGTTTTAGACTAGGGAAAACACTTGAATCAGTCACTGAAGCAAATGACAGTGAGGCACTCAGCCAGTCTTCAGTTAAGCCAAACAACCTGATTTCACTAAAGACAATTCATTAGAACACCCGAAAAGGTAAAATATATCTATGTAATGGAAGCAAACCTTTATTTTCATGAGACCATGCAAATGCTAATGAACCATAGGAGAATGTTGTTAACCTTTACTTGACTAGAGAAAACAAAAACAAATTACTAGGACATTAGAGAAAGACTTGAAGTAGATATTTATTCTTGTCAAGTTTCTTGATAATAATTTGCTTTCCTTTGAAGTACATATTTCTTTTGACATATTGATGAAGACTTTCTATATTTTCAAAATCTGGCTTGAAAACAATTCTGAAGAGAGCCAGTGATTTCTTCTCAGATGGCTTTTACTGAGCAAGCACAGCTCTATGCAATCAAAAGTCACACAGATCTTTAGGGCACAGACCGAATCTGTGTGATTAAAAAAAAACAAAAAACTGAACCACAATGTGCTGAACATGGTGGTGCACGCTTGTAATTCATGCACTTGGGAGGTGGAGACAGGAGAATCACTGGTTCGAAGCCAGCCTTTCTGACTTAAGAGACCCTGTTTCCAAATATAAAATAGGTCTGGGAATGTAGCCTGGAGGTAGAAGGGTTTCCAGGAACCCCAGTACCACCAAAAACAAAACAAAACAAAACAAAGAACAAAAACAAAAACAAAACCCCACAATGTACTAAGCCTTTCTTGAGATCACGGATAAAACACTAAGGGGAAGCCTGGTACTGCACATGGAATATGGTGCACATTATATTTTGGCATGATTGATTTTATACCATATTGCCACACCATCATTTTGTCTGAGCCATTTTGTTACCACATATATGCTCAGGTGTCAAAAAAATATCATTGGACTTTTATCTTGTTTTATTACCCATGGATGTCCCAAACATGTTAGAGATGAGGGATAGTCTAAGTGTCCATATTTTATAATGTTTAAGGCTCGAAGAAGTTAAGAATTGAGTACAAACAAGGGCTAACAACAGGAAGGACTACCTTTTAAATTTAGGGGAATACTGGATATCAACACTTAGAAGTTTGAAACTGTCTCTCCTCTTGTACAGAGCTAACTCAAAAATGTATCAAAGACCCTAATGTTAGACCTGAACCTATTAGAAGAAAAAAGAATAGCCAAAGTAGTTTAAAAAAAAGGAGAAACATTCAAGATATTGTCATAGGTGACAATTTTCTGGGTATGACTTCAATAGCTCAGGAAAAAAAATAAAGAACTGATAAATGAGACTACATCAAATTAAAAAGTTTCTGCACAGCTAAGGAACGAACCTACATAATGGGATAAAAACTTTGCTAGCTATTTATCTGACAGAGGATCACTATCCAGAATATATAAAGAACTCAAAAAAATAACCACCTACCACTACCATCACCACCACCACAACAACTACAAAAACAACAACAATAAGACAAATAACTTTCATAGATAACTTTCAAAGAAAGAAACACAATTGGCCAATAAAATATATGAAAATATGTTCAATAAGTTTAAGTGTCAGGGAATTGTGAATCCAGACTTCATTGAGATTCTATGTGACCCCATTTAGAATGACTTTTAACTGAAACCAAAAAACAAATTCTGCTGAGGATACAGGAGAAAAAGAATCCTCATATACTATTGACGGATGTGTAAATGAGTATAGTCATTATGGAAAAAGCATTCATGTATCTCATCAAAACTAAAAATTAAAACTATCATATAATTAGACAATAATAACACCACTGTTTACCTAAATGAAATAAAGTCAGCATACATAAAAATACCTCCATACTCATGTTTACTGTAGTACTATTCACAGTAGCCAAGGTATGCAAATAACCTAGTTGCTCATGAACAAACAAGTGTATAAAAACATTCTCGAGTTATATCCATATTTTTAAATGATAGAAATTCCCTTCCCCTTTATGGCTGAATAATACTCAAGAAAATAGATGTAACTTGAGATCATCATGTTAAGTGAACCCATCTATACAAACACATGAGCATATATTCTTTCATATGTGAAAAATGTAGAAGAGGGATAGTTAGAGTTTAGGAAGGGTGGGTTTCAGGGGAGAGGTACAAGAAAAAGTGGAAATGGGTAGAAGATAGGAGGGTGGAAACAATCAATGCATGATATATGCATATATAAAAAAATCACAGTGAAATCTATTAACACAATAAATGTGTATTCATGATCATAATAATAAAAAATAATAAAAAATAAAGACTGAAGTAAAGGCTAAGTGATGTGCCCATGAATGAAAGGTATAAATTATGAATATCTCTTGCCCATGAACAATAATAAACAGGGAACTAAATGCCTAGTGATTTATAACTAATGACATGAACCGTGTTAAACTCAGTAAAACAAATTGATTCAGGGATGAAGAATGACCTTTGAAATCAGAAAATAAGCTTAAATCTCAGCTTTACTGGTCTCAATGAGTATGACTTTTTATAAGCTACTTAATCACTTATGCCATCAGGTTCCTATCTACAAAATAAAGATAATATCTGAACTGAAAGCAGAACTCATTCTAAGGACTAAGCATATTTGTAAAATATATAGTATAATATCTGACACTGAGTAAATGGAACACATTTAATAGCTACAGTGATATAATTATGTTGTATTATTAGAAAAAATAATGTGAAGCTAGAATTTCCACTCTTTAGATTATTCCAGTTTCTGATAATTAGAAAAGAGAAACTTGATCAGTTTGATTGTTATAAATTGGTCTTTTATTAATATCTGTTTAGCTTAATTGGAAATTTTGAATTACAGGAACCTGTAAATTTTTCTTGGGATCACATACAATCTAGAATTTAAGTCAGGGAAAACTTTATAAAATGAGGATGCCAATGGTGGAAATTATTAGTTGTGATGGTGATGTTGTAAAAGATACTAATATCTAGCATTTATAACTGCTTTTCACATTCCAATATTTTCTATGTGTAGTAGGCAAATTATTTCATGAATTCTCATGGGTCCCCTAACAACATGAAAATTACACCTTATTTATATATGAAAAAAACAAAGCATAGAGAGATTAAGTAACATGCTTAGGGCCTCATAATTAGGATTACCTTAGAATTGGCTTTAAACCCCATAGGGATGGCCTCAGACTCTCCATTCTTAAATAATATACTGTTTCCTGGAATTATTCTAACATTTGTTAATTGTCCTTTTTGCCATCTACATATATTCCCATAAAGAAGTATTGCTAATTTTAACTTCCACTCTAAGTACACAGTTATTGACTTCTACAAGGACTCCTGAACTTCCCTCCTATTAATTTTTATAACCTCTTTTCCAACTGTCTAAAAATGAAATTTAACCAGGATAATAATTAGAAATAAAGATCAGGCAGAGGAAGAGAAATCTCCTTTCAGAGAACCTGGAGAGGCAAGCCTCACAATAAACATAGATATAAAATATTCTGAAATTATACTGGAGAATAAAGGGTTGAGAAAGTAGTGTCAGATGGAGTAGATTATCTCTTTGAAAGCACTGTTTATTTCAAAATCATTCAAACTTCTCGCTCTACTACTTTATTTTACATGTTTTTTCATCTATTATTCAATAAATGGACCCAAAAAAGGAGGCATTAAGGATTAAGGAACATAAGGTAACCTGGCTGATACAGGCTAATCAGTTATTGGGTTCTTATAGGTGTCATCAGTACCGTTGCCAGGATTAAACCAAATAGGGTGCATTTTCTCTTTCAGAAAAAAAAAAAAAAAAAAAAAAGCCCGCTTAATTCAGAGCACAGCCTTTCCTTTGGATTGCCATGTCTGACTATCTTTAGGCCCAGAAGTTTATATTTCCCCAAAATTTGGAGGATTATTTGTTCTTTAACATAGCTATGTTCAACAGAAATCATTTTAGGATAAGCTTAGGGAAGATCCTTTTGTGGGGTCCAAATCTAGGGTAACTGGTGTTTTTCCTTGATGAAGTCACCTAGACATGTTTTTAGTTAAATAGAAGCTCTTTGTATTTAAACAGTTAGGTCCTACTAATAATTATGTCATTCAAAGATAGAGACATTTGACAAGTTTTATGAATTATCTCCTGAAGACATACTATCATAGCTTAGAGTGAAATAGAAGCCATATCTTCTACCCAAGTCATTGTGAAAGGTGACAGGGAGAACATGGCACAAGAATAAATGCCCTAAATGCTTTTCTTAACAGGCTTCTTTAGAATTCTTCTTCTATAGGTATTTACTTATCCATGTGTATAATGGATGAATCATCGGTGACCACAGGGTGGAAAGTATGTGTTTTATATGTAGTAGAAATAATATCAAAGTCTAATATAAATGAGTTAGATGTCAAGATCCAACAGTGATAACTTTGCTATTTTACATAGGTCTACCTCTGTCTATAAACTTATCTCCATGCCCAAATAAATTAAGTGGATTAATTTTTTTTAGCCCTCATCACTAGGTCCATGTTTTTTTTTTAACTCTTCAACTCCATCCTAATGTTTTACATTAAAACAAATCTTATTTTTTCTCTTGCTTTCCTAATTAAGAAAAAAAAGTGACAAGAAAATAGAAATCATACTTTCTTAGGAAGAGTAACTTTACTTCTCTTACTTTAAATGCTCTACCAAAACCTTCAATGCTAATATTCTTTCTCCAGGTTCCAATGGTCCTATTTTCTTGATCCATTTTATTCATTTTTTTAAGTCTAAAGTAACTGAATTTTGTAGGCCACAGGTGATTTTTCTTATATGCCTAAGTTGGTGAAAGGAATTACAGTGTTAAGGGACAAAATGGCCAGAAAATGAAAGCACATTTAGATGATAGAGTAAATATGTTTTCTCCAAAATTAAGAAAAAATAACTATTTTTATAAACAGTATTAGAAAAGAGGCTTAAGAAGGAAAACAAAACAAAGTATTTTAGCTAATTACATCATTAATATTTAACCTCTTGACTAAAACTGTTTTCAAAATCTCAAACCATGACTATCTTTTTAAAAAATATTACAATGAAATATATCATTCAACATTTTATTCCAAGTTTAAATAGACTTATCACTGTGTAGATAAATGGTTTGAATAGAACACTAAGGATGTTAAACTTTACTTTGAAATACATACTTTGAAAAAATTATATTTCATTTTGTAAAGTGCAATACATAATTGGACTCAGAACTTTATTTCATATTATCAACAATCATATATCTCTCTAAAATTTAATTAGTGTTACTTACCTTATAGTCACACATTACTGAATCAAGTAAATAACTAGAAAGCACATCTTTTAATTTAGCTAGCTGGAGCATTGACTTTAATATAAACCCACCTCTCGACTGTGTAAAGTGCAAAGAGCTATCTTTCTTGTTTTTGCTACCTGTTTCATTTCATACAGAGGTTTGATGTTTGCATCCTAATTTTCTAACCTTGAATCCTGGGGTCTTCCATATATTTAATGAAGTCTGCTAATAAATCTTCAGTTCTTCTTGAGTAAGCAGTCCTATTGCAGACTCAGCTCTCTCTCCCTTGACTTTCCTGGATCCCAAATAAGATTTGTGCTCTGACAGGGTGAGCGTTTACTTTATCAGAAAGCATATTAGGGTAGGCATGTCTCAGCATAATGTGCACCAGAATCAGAGAGGATGACTAATTTGTTCTGCTATTAAGCGGATAATAAAATGATTTAAGCATGTAGATATGAAACAGCCAGCACTTTACGAATTATATGTATCATTTTTTATCCTAAATCTAGCCAAGTCCAAGAATCTTTTATGTATTAAGTGACATTTACAGGAAAGACAAGGTTTTACCTAGAACTTAGAAATGTTTACATAAGATGAGGCAAGAAGATAATAATAGTCACTTAAAGGTAGTGTCAGTTATGTACATTTTGCAAATTTTGTTTTATACTAACTACCTTTAACCCATTTGTTCCATGCTTAACAGATTTTAAGGATAGTACAGGGTCAAAGGACAATATAAATCAAAGTACTAGAAGAACATTCATTAAAATTTTATTTTAAATTATAACTTGCTAGTCACTAAGATAGTAATTCACGTAGATGCATGTATGTATGTATATGCATGCATATTCCAGAAAACACCTGTTATCTTTAAAACTCTGGTTAATCATTTACTTTCTGCTAGAATTGTATTTTCATGAGTTTCTTCTTGAAGTAATTGGAAAGTATATATAGAGAGAATCTTAAAAATTCAAACATTTTGTAAAATGGCAGTTCTGTTTCAGAATTATAGGTAAATATCCTGAAAAGTTAACAGTGAAATATAGACTAAGATATTTATTATATCATAATTTATAATAAAAGTAATTCTGGTAATATAAAAAATGTTGGGCAAAAAAGGGATGATTAAACTTTAATAATGTCACAAAGTAG
Organism: Muscardinus avellanarius; assembly: GCF_963383645.1. NCBI lineage: Eukaryota > Metazoa > Chordata > Mammalia > Rodentia > Gliridae > Muscardinus > Muscardinus avellanarius. The sequence continues at coordinate 49,642,973 of NC_137799.1, forward strand.
GTACTAATATCATTAAAACTATATTTTTTAAGGTTTTAACTGCATGAAAAAATTTGTATACTAAAATTTTAAATATAGATATACAGAAAATGAAGAGAAGTATAGAAACCAAAGTTTTTAAGCCAAACTTGGATCATCTCTGAGAAATTACTTTCCTATATTTAGTATTTTCTACTTTACAATAAAAATGTGTCTCTTCTGCTATCAAAAATGACATATTAATAATGACCAACATTTTATTTGATTAGGGTAGACTATTAACTCTTCAAAAACCACATTTAATTAGATCCTATTCTTAAAGTTCTCAAAGACATTTTTGAAAAATAATTAATTATGTAGATGGTAAAAGCTATAATTTTGGAAAAATGGTTTTACAAATGTAGGCAATTTGGGGGATGTACTTTGGGGATATTCTACACTCTAGATGTGTTTCTACTATGCTACTTATCAATTCAATCACTGTGTTGGGTACGAGAAGGAGGGACAGGAGAGGGAATGAGGTGAGAACTGGGAAAGGGGTCAAATAGTCCAAGTGAATGTATGCCTCTATCACCTTGAACTCATCCTGATTACAATGCACCAATATAAAACAATTTAAAAATTCACATTTAATTGTTAAATGAGAAAATACATAGACATTTCATTTTTCCAGTTGACTAGTTTTTAATTTTTTTATGGTTATTCATCAAAACTGATGCAAAAGTAGTCTTTTTGAATAAGGAAGAGTAATTTCAAAGCAACAGTCTAAAAGATGAAACCCATGAAAATCAAACTTCATCATAAGATTCCTGAATCATGGTTTTGGAAAAGTTATAAAATCACACAACTCCTATACAAACAAAGCAAAACCAATGTTAAGCATTTTCTTTCAATTATTAGTTAATAACTAATAAGTTGTTAAGTCTGGTTCCAATGAGTATTTGACGTGCAAAGATGAATATTTTCTAATGAACAGAAAGCATTTCCCTGGCTGCCTGAGCACTGCCCTTGGTTTTCCACACTTAACTCTCTCCTCCTAAACAGTGTGTGTAGATAGGATCAAAGAAATCCATCTAAAGATATAAACCTTTGGAACAAGATTATCCTTTGTAATTTCCATTCTACATATCCAAGTCCTAAACAATTTTTTTCCTGAGAGCTTCAAGTATTATATATCTCATGCACTTAAGTAAAACATTAAAACTTTTCAAATTAAAAAAAATTGTTCTTTATACTAGAAAAAATTTTTGTCTCCCACAAAATAAAGTTGGCTTCATCATCTGTAGGTCATATACCTCCCTGTAACCAGCCCATGTATACAGCTTTCCTTCCTTTTTCTTTATCATTAAAGATAACATAGGGCCGGGCGTCGTGGTGCACTCTTGTAATCCCCGTGCTTGGGAGGCAGAAAGAGGAGGATTGAGCAGGTTAGAAGCCACCCAGGTGCATTGATTAAGAGACCCTGTTTACAAATTAAAAAGTATAAAAATAGGTCTGGGAGTGTATCCTGGAGGTAGAAGGGTTTCCAGGAACCTAGAGAGAGAGAGAGAGAGAGAGACGAGAACATAGGCCTGATTTAAATGATTATGTATTTAATATTGAAAAATCTTTCATATAGAAGTAAAATTGTGGTTGTGAGTGTATATGTGCTTTGTTTCCTAATGTCAAGTGTCTGCTATAGTAGCTGGCATAAGTATATGTTAAATAAATATTTGTGGAATGAGAATGAAAGAACAAGAAACATTTTGGATATATTAGGGTACTTTTTGATTCTTTATGAGATAAAGTGCAGAGAATCCACTTTATATAAATTGAGAATAAAACTCTTATTCTAAAATGATAAAAAATGTTCTAGTAGAGTATTCAATTATAAGCAAAGATGACACTGAAAAATCAGAAAATAAACCCTGACACAAAGAAGAGCCAAAGAAGCCATTGCAAGGTTGGAATTTTTGTTGAAGAATAATCCCTGTTTCAGGGCAAATGTCCATCAAATTCTCCCTCCTTTCTAATCTCACTGTATAATCTAAGAAATTAGAATCAATTTTCTCAAAATAGGGACCACAAAAAGCATATTATTATGGGAACTGATGAGAGAGGTGATTAAAGGTCTGTAATAACTTATTGGCAAGAATACCATAAGTAGCAGAACATGTTGGATGCAGCAATTTTTCTTTTGGAGCAGAAAGAGGTGTGGCCCTCCATAAGACAAATGGTATCTGATGCCTCATCTTATAGCCACTGTAAAGCAACAGGGCTCATTGGTGTGACATCAGACAGATGTAGGTTTTGTGTATCACTAGTGATAGAGGCAGAGCATAAGTGCAACAATATCAAGAGCATTAGGATCCACAAAGCATAAAAGACTAGCATCTTTATCCCTCTAATATTTCAAACCTAAAGGTCAATAAAGAATTAGACACGGATGCTATTCCACAGAGAAGCAGCTAGTTCAATTTTAATATTGATGCTTTAGATTATGAGAGCAAAAATGCACAGTGCACTAGTCAGGTGTGCCACACAATGCATGAAGGCTTTAAGGATGATTTTACAAAACCTGAAAATGGGCAGTCATGATTCCAGTGTCACTAAGCCTCCTGTAGCCATGCAAGGAATCAGAGTCCAGGAAGCTGAGAAAATGTGAATGAAAATCTAATCATGTTGATAGTGCATGGAAAGTTTATGTGTTAATTACTAAATACACTAAATGCCAAGGCATATTCTCTGTATCACTTCATGTGTAAGTAGTTATATTTTTATTTCTAGAAGATATATTTTGCACATTATCTGAATCAATCCTTTAATATGGTATTCTTTACTCTTGCATTTAAAAATACAGTGTCAGATAATTATAAACCAGTATCATTTTATTATCCATGTGCAAAGTATAATCTGTCTAAAATGCGTGATGATATGACAAGCTATGTGCACTTGCAAGCACACATAGCCGCTTCTCTGTATATTGAAATTGTTGCTAAATCAAGGACTTCTTAACATGATAGGATTGCTACAAATTCCTAATAAATTAAAATTTACAAAGTTATTTTTAATTAAGACTATAAAGCAATGTTCAAACACATTCATAAAATCTTTCAATCAATCATGAAAATTTGACAAGATATTTAAAGAATATACTCACCTGGTCTTTTAAAGTCTTTCGAATTTGTTACTAATATCCAGATGCCATTATTTTCCAATAATACCATCTTCCTTGAAATACCTCAGAAAACTACTGACAAAGTTTCATTCCACATTCCACATACCTTGCCTCATGCTTCTAACATTATTATGTTCTTTCATGGTGACTCTAAAGTTTTGCACATACCTTTCAAAATTTGAACAAATGCATCTTATAGGAAGTATACTATAACAATTCACATCCATTCTGATATACATTAATGCCAATGTTCCCTCAGTACTGCTCTGTAAATAATTTACTATTATGCTTTTGTTTATAGAATGTCTCACAATTGTCTGTAGTCACTTTAATAGTAATTATATTACTTTTCTAACAGCTACATATTTGGGATTCTTTATGAGCACTGAAGAATAAAGAGAAGAAGAAAATAATTAAAAACTCACTTTTTTCTTTTTATATGTATTAAAGTCAAAACACTGGTAGTATCATTTTTTAAAATCCCCAAAATGCAGCACAAATACAATATCATATCAGTGTTGTTTCTGTCAAAGAAAAGCACAGTCTAAAACTAATTGTGAAGAAAGTCAGACAACATCAAATTAAGAGGCATTGTCCAAACTATTTGGGTTATCTTCACAAATTTCAAGATTAACAAATACAAAATATGAGCAACTGCTTTAGATTAATGGAAGCTAAAGAAACCACAATTAAATTCCATGTATAATTCTGAAATGAAAAATAAACTAGATTGGAAATTGTGAATTGTGCAGCTACGCATATAGGTGCACATGTATTAGTTTGGTAATTTGGTTTCCATTATTTTGGGTAGATACCCAGAAGTGGTATTGCTGGTATATGATATATATTAACAAATATATCAAAGACAATCACTTAGCCAAACATGCGATGAAGAAAGGGAGACAGAATGGGCAGAAATTGGGTAAGGGCTAATTAGGTGATGTGTGCATGTATGCCTCTACCTTCTTGTACCCCACAAAGATGTATGACTACAATGCACCAATAAAAATTAAAAATAATATATTAATAAAAATAAAATACAGAGAATAGCCATAAGTATATGTATGAACAAATGAACAGTGTAAATAAACTATGGATAATAGAATTATCTAAATTCTAAACTTCCTGATTTTCAAAAATTATACTATGCTGAGCATGGTGATGCATGCTTTGTAATTCCCACACTTGGGAGGCTGAGACAGGAGAATTGCACAGGTTTGAAGCCAGCCTCAGCTGGCTTAAGAGACCCTGTTTCCAAATAAAATATAAAATAGGTCTGAGAGTATAGCCCGGAGGTAGAAGGCCCCTGGGTTCCATCCCTAGTTCCACAAAAAAAAAAAAATTTAAAAAAATTATACTATGCTTATATACATTCTGAGTTCTTAGAGAATAAATACAAATATTCAGGAGCAAAACAGCATGTTATCACAGATGCATTCTGAACTGTTTAAAGAAATAAAGTAACAGTAAGAACAGTGGAAAAATATTAAGTCACGTAAAATCAAATATAGAAAAATTCTAAATCTGGGTAACTGGAACTCTTTCAGTCATAATGTGAATAAATTCACTCTACCTGGTTCCAAATGTGGAAAATTTTTCATAATTAGACTGAATATGATTTGGGCAGTGGAGGTTCCCAAATCTCCTACAGATGAGTCACATGAGCAGCCTAGGTTAAGAATCATGTATTGTTTGTGGATGCTTCTCAGGTCTGTTAATATTCTATTCAGAATTTAACATGAGGGAGGAGAAAATGGCAATGGAGAGACGTAGCATACCTCACTACCTGAAGCAAATAAAGTTCAACTACGGAGAACGCAGTGTCTTAATGAAGAAAATTAAATTCAGCTTCTGACCCAAAACAGACTCAGGGACTATGGCTGAAGAAATCCAATAACTCTGAACTGCAAAATTCACCGCAGAACACAAAGAAAGCAGAAAGTGAGTTGAAGACGCAAAAGGCCGTAGGGCTGCAGACACAGGTGGCTGATGGGCTGCCAGTCCAAACAGAGCTTTTGGGACCGTGGCAATCCGAGAATGGTCCTAGAGTCTGAAAGTGGCCATAGAGCTCCAACATCTTAAGTTGTGAGCTCACTCGAGCTCCTGAACATCACCGTTTGCCCACCAGAGGTGGCCTCCCACTGAGGCCGGAGACCTTCAGGGACCCGGAAGCGGACCTGTTAACCATGCAAGCAGAGAATCTGCGGAATATGGAAGAGCTGCCAGAATTTCAGAGCCCCAGACTGGGCTGCCAGGTAACAGCATGAGTTTAGATGAGCCACGGGACTCAGCAAGCACACAGTGAGTGTCACTAGACGCGACGATAATTGTGGATGCCAGTGGGCACTGAGGGAGCAGTTCCAACTCCAGTGTCACAGAAGGGCACTTAAGGCATGATACCTGCACAGGGCCACAGGGGTCACTTCAATCAAATATGAGACATTGACATATACACCGTATATTCGTAACGTAGTAGGACTGTAATTTTTCCTTTTTTCTTAGTTTTAAAAATTTCTTATATTTTATTGTTTATTTTTGCTGTTTTGTATTTTTTGTTTTATTTTTTGGTCTTTGGGTTTGTTTTTATTTTTGGTCTTTTGTTTCTTCTTTTTTTTTAACCTATATTTGGGTTTCTTTATTGGGTGCTTTCACTTCATACCACATGGTGATTAGTTCATTTTGTTTTATTTTTTTTTATTTTTATCCTGTTTATTCTCTTAACCCTTATTGTTCTCTCTTGGTGGTCTATTTTTGTTCTTGTTGATATTGTTGTTTATATATGATGATAGCCTTTGTACCTTATTTTGTTTCTTTATCTCTTTGTCTTCGCTTCCTTCCCCCATTCCTTCTACAAAGTCTTCAATTTAGACTATATACTATCTTCCCTCAAAACTTTCTCTTTGTCCCCTAACTGTATCTCTTTAATACACAAAGCTTCTCACATCTCCGTACTTAAATATTCAAATAAATACAAGAGTCTTATTATCTAAACTCCTCCCATTCTCAACCTGATACAATCTTATTATACTTAAATTCTTCCACAACTGAACTATATTCTCTACCTTACATGACTCCTGCACCCATCACCCTAGCTACTCCACCATCACCCAGCTCTCACCACTTGAAAAAGTACTGTTTACTGGTTGACTTTTCTAAATTCCTACTACTAAGACTGGATTAAATATTATACCCACAAACAATAGGAAGACATCAGAAAAACAGGCCTGAGAACTTTGAAAATATGAGAACCAGGAATAGTGGAGAAATGACAAAAGTCACAAATACTGACCTACAAGAAATGCGAAAAGGGGAGTTCCGAATCTTGATCTACAATATAATGAAAGGATTTAAAACAGGACTAGAGGAGATGAAAGATGAGCTAGAAATACTAAGAAAGAATCAGAAAGAGGTCTGGAATGAAATAAAAGAGTTAATAAATGAAATGAAGTCAGCAATAGAAAGAAATTCTGGAAGATTAGATGAAATGGAAAGTAGAATATCACTGTTAGAAGACAGTACATCCAAAACCGAAAACACAGTCAACAGTATACAGAAGTCATTACAGCAACAAAACCTAAACATCCAGCAAATTTGGGACAACATGAAACATCCAAACTTACAGATAAAAGACACTGAAGAAGGGATAGAGGTACAGACCAGGGGCATCTGTAATCTCTTCACAAAAATAATTTCAGAGAACTTCCCAAAGATCTTCATGTTAAGGAGACATACAGAACACCATTAAGACAAGATCAAAGAAGGATCTCCCCACACAACATAATAGTCAAAATGACTAACATAGAGGCCAAGGAAAAGATCTTAAAAGGAGTTAGAACAAAAGGTCGGGTAACATACAGAAGCAAAATAATAAGAATCACTCCAGACTATCCAATTCAGGTCACGAATGCTAGGAGAGACTGGTATGATGTGATTCAGAACCTGGAAGTAAATAACTTCCAACCAAAACTACTATACCCAGCAAAACTACTATTCAAAATTGATGGAGAAACAAAAGTGTATTAAGATAAAAATAATCTCGAAAAATTTATAACTTCAAAGCCAAAACTAGAGAAAATACTTAAAGAAATAAACTATAAAGAAGAAAAAAGAAGCAGACTTCAGAAACAAAGAAGAGAGGAAAGTGATCAGAGGGGCTTCTAAGTAAAGAAGAAAGAAAAAGCTACCAAACAGATGACAGAACACAAAATGACAGAAAACAAAAATCATATTTCAATAATAACTCTTAATGTCAAAGGAATTAACTCACCAATCAAAAGACATAGACTGGCAATGTGGATCAAAAAACATAACCCAAATATATGCTGTTTAAGAGAAACTCATCTAACAGCCAAAGACATTCACAGACTAAAAGTAAAAGGATATAAAAAGATACACCATGCTACTGGAAAACAAAAAAGGGCAGAGGTAGCAACGTTGATATCCAAAAAAATAGACATTAAACTAAAACACATCAGAAGAGACAAATCAGGTTACTTCCTTTTATTAAAAGGAACCATACACTAAGACAATATAATGATAGTAAATGTTTTTTGCCCCAAATGTGAGTGTAACCACATTTGTAAAACAAATCCTTTTGGACATCAGATCCCAAATAGACCCAAATACAATAATTCTGGGAGAATTTAATACACCTCTCACACCACTGGATCGATCTTCAAGGCAAAAGATTAATAAAGGCTCGTAAGAACTAAAAAAAACTATAAACCAAATGGACCTAATAGACATGTACAGAATATTTCATCCAGGAACTACAGAAGACACATTCTTCTCATCAGGCATGGAATCTTCTCCAAAATAGATCACATACTGGGACACAAAGAAAGCACCAGCAAATTCAAAAGATGTAATATAATTCCTTGCATCTTTTCAGACCATAATGGAATGAAAAGAGAAATCAACAACAGGAAACTCAAAAGAAACTATGCAAATACATGGAGATTGAACAATATGATACACTATTGAATGATGAATGGTTAAGAGTGGAAATTTGGAAAGAAATAAAGAAATTTATGGAAATAAATGAAAACAGAGACACAACTTACCAAAATCTATGGGACACTATGAAGGCAGTATTAAGAGGAAAGTTTATAGCACTGAGTGCACACATAAGGACAGAGAATCACCAAGTACAGATCCTATTGATACAACTCAAGGACCTAGAAAGACAGCAACAGTCTAATCCCAAAGACAGCAGAAGACAGAAAATTATTAAAATTTGAGTAGAAGTAAATGAAATAGAGAACAAAAAAATTCAAAGAATCAACAACAAAAAAGCTGGTTCTTAGAAAAGATTAATAGAATTGATAAACCCCTGGCCAACCTAACCAAAAGAAAAAGAGAATCAACTCAAATTATTAAAATCAGAAATTAAAAAGGAAAACAAATATAAATAGGTCTGGGAGTGTAGCCCAGAGCTAGAAGGGCTTCCAGGAACCCCAGTACCATAAAAAAAATTAAAAAGGAGACATCACCACAGATAGTGGAGAAATTCAAAGAATTATCAGAAACTATTTTAAAAATGTATACTCCAATAGACAAGAAAACATGAAAGAAATTGATAGATTCCTAAGCACAGTTAACCTACCTACACTGAACCAAGAGGACATAGCAAGCCTAAACAAACCAATAGCAAACAAAGAAATATAAATGGTGATAAAAACCCTTCCATTAAAGAAAAGCCCAGGCCCAGATGGGTTCCCAGCTGAATTCTACAAAACCTTCAGTAAAGAACTAATACCAATACTTCATAATTTGTTCCATGAAATTGAAAGTGATGGAACTCTACCAAATTCCTTCTATGAGGCCAGTATCACATTCATTCCCCACCAAATAAACATATCTCAAGAAAGGATAGCTACAGACCAATATCCTTAATGAACATAGATAAAAAAAATTCTAAACAAAATACTAGCCATATGCATTCTAAACTATATCAAGAGAATAATACATCATGACCAAGTTGGTTTTATCCCAGAAAAACAAGGCTGGTTTAATATACGCAAATCAATACATGCCATTCACCACATAAATAGAACCAAGAACAAAAACCACATCATCATAACAATAAATGCTGAAAAAGTATTCAACAAAATCCAACAGCCATTTTTGTTAAAAAAAAAAAACACTGCATAAAATTGGAATAGAAGAAACATACCTCAACATCATTAAGGCAATATACAACAAACCCAAAGCCAACATTAAATTGAATAGGGAAAAAATGCAAGAATTTCCCCTACAATCAGGAACAAGACAAGATTGCCCACTATCACCACTGCTTTTCAATATAGTGCTTGAGAATCTTACCACAGCAATAAGACAAGAGAAGATCATCAAAGGAATTCAAATAGGAAGAGAGGAATGAAAATTATCCTTATTTGCAGATGACATGATCCTTTATCTAGAAGACCCTATGAACACAACCAAAAGACTTCTGGAGCTGATTAACAAATTCAGCAAAGTTACAGGATACAAAATCAACCTAAAGAAATCAGTGGCTTTTCTTTACACTAACAATGAATCCAGAATTAAAGAAATAAAGCAATCAATTCCATTCACTATAACCTCAAAACCAATAAAATACCTAGGAATAAATCTAACAAAAGATTCAAAAGACCTCTACAACAAAAACTATAAAACATTAAAGAAAGAAATTGAAGATCTTGGAAGATGGAAAGACCTCCCATGCTCTTGGATAGGCAGAATAAATATCATCAAAATGGCCATTCTGCCAAAATTGATTTATAGATTCAATGCAATTCCCATTAAAATACTAACAACATTCTTCACAGATCTAGAAAAATCAATCATGAACTTTATATGGAGAAAGAAAAGACCCAGAATAGCCAAAGCAATTCTCAGCAATAAGAAACATGCAGGAGGCATCACAATCACAGACTTCAAATTATACTATAGAGCAATAGTAGTAAAAACAGCAAATGTACTGGCACAATCACAGGCATACTAAGCAGGGGAACAAAATAGGAGATACACAAACAAATCCATATACCTATAGTCAATTAATCTTTGACAAAGGGGAAAAACTCATACGCTGTATAAAAGACAGCCTTTTCAACAAATGGTGCTAGGAAAATTGGCTATCCATTTGTAGAAAGATGGAATTAAATCCTTGCTTCTCACATATGCACAGGAATCAACTCAAGATAGATTAAAGACTTAGAAATTAGACCAGAAACTGTGAAGTTATTAGAGGAGGACATAGGTTAAACACTACAACATATAGGCACAGGCAGTAACTTTCTCAACAAAACCTCAAAGCTCAGGAAATTAAAGCAAGAATTAACAAGTGTGATGCCATCAAACTAAAAAGTTTCTTCTCATCAAAGGAAACCATCAATAATCTAAAGAGAAAGCCTACAGAATGGGAGAAGATTTTATCAGTCACCACTCCGATAGGGGGCTAATATCCAGTATTTACAAAGAGCTCAAAAGACTCTACATTAGCAAAACAAACAATCCAATCAAGAAATGGGCAATCAAATTGAATAGACACTTTAAAAACGAAGAGATACAAATGGCCAATATATTCATCAAAAGATGTTCTTCATCATTAACCATCAGGGAGATGCAAATAAAAACTATGCTGAGATTCCATCTAACCCCAGTCAGATTGGCAAGCATAAAGAAATCAAATAACAACAAATGCTGGTGAGGATGTGGGGAAAGAGGTACTCTTTTACACTGTTGGTGGGAGTGCAAACTAGTTCAGCCACTATGGAGATCTGTGTGGAGATTCCTTAGAATACTGGGAATAGATCTACCATATGATCCAGCTTTATCACTCCTGGGTATTTTTCCAAAGGCGTTGAAATCAGAGAACTACATATGTTTCCTCTAATATGCCCAAATTAGGGAGCATTAGGAATACCAGAGGGACTCCAGATATGGAAGGGAAATCTCAGCAAAGTTTGAATGAAAACTAGGAGAGGAAGAAGGCTGAACTTGATTAATAAGGGGATATTTCCAAATATGTTTAAAAGTATGAATATAACATGGTTACCCTGGGTATTAATTGTTGGGAGGATGAAAGGGAAAATGAGTGGGAAGGAAGAGGGCACCAAGAACAGTTTAAATGTATACAATTTACTTTCAATAAAAAATAAATAATTAAATCAATAATAAAATCAGAAAAAAAAAGAATTTAACATGACAGCGTGTCAATAATAGTTAAGAATATTTTGGTGCTAGAAAAAAAACTGTCCTAAAGATTTTAATATATTATGGACTGTGAGAAATGGAAATTATTATAGCTATTTAAAAGTAAAAAAAAAAAAAAAAAAAAAGCCGGGCGTGGTGGCACACGCTTGTAACCCCGCACTTGGGAAGAGGAGACAGGAGGATCATGCAGGTTCAAAGCCAGCACACCCTGGCTTAATAGACCCTCTTTCCCAATAAAAATATACAATATAGGTCTGGGAGTGTAGTCTGGAGGTAGAAGGGCTTCCAGGAGCCCCAGTATGACAAAAAAAAAAAAAAAAAACATGCAAAGGAAAGCAGCTTTGTATAGTCTTCTATTTTTTCTTCCTTTAATCATGTCCCCCATGCTTGTAACTTAATACCTGCTTTCCTTCACCTATTCATGTTCTGTAGTCCTAAGTTGACTCTATCATTTCCATTACCACCTGCATTACTTCACATTAATATCCATTAGTTTTCATGCCAAAGGATACACTGAGATTTCTTCACCCTCCAAATCTTCCCATTCCATATAGTTTCACAACCTTTTGTGGTGGCAGTGTCCAACTGCATTCATAGGTTATTTATTATTTAAGAAAACAAACCAATATAAAAAATACCTTTTCCCCAGATACACATTTTCCTCTAAATGTGTAACCATCATTACTCATTTAAGTAGTAAAATAAAATTCATAAGTGGGTCATTTTGTAAAGCTATTAAGAAAAAATATATACTGCAATAATACTACCTAACCTTGCACAAAGTCAACATACTGCATTGTTCCAAAAGTTCTCAAGAAAGTGGAGCTCCTCTTTCTAGCTAATTGTTCTATATTTGCAAATATACATGATTACATAAAGTGATCATACTTTCATTAGTACCACTAGTTAACCAAATGATTCAATTTTTAATCCAACCTTTACTTCCAAGGTCATGACCAAATCACAGAAGCTGAGTGGCTAGAATGTAAGACATCAGGCTTGTGTTAACAAAAAAAATGATTCAGATATGTGAGCTTTCAAGTTAGCTAATCAAGCCATTTTTACCATTGAAAAATAATTAAAATTAATAGAAACTCATACTCCCAAAGAAAAAATTGTTTACACATATAATCATATATGTTGTCTTAATAAGAATGAATGCACTTAGGAAGCTGAGAGAGGAAAATCACATGTTCAAGATAAGCCTCAGCATGCAGTGAGAATCTCATCAATCCAGGGAGACTCTGTTTCCAAATAAGAAATAAAATTGGTCTGGGGATGTATCTTGAATGTAGAATGCCTCTGGGTTCAATCCCAAGTACAAAAAAAAAACACAAAACCCAAGAATGAATGGTTACTCTAACAAGCAGTATAACACTATGACTCCTGCTTTTCTAACTCTACATTCTGACTAAATTAAATAAAAAACTTGAAATAAAATTTTATATACCCCATGAATGCAGTGTTCTGGCCCCTAGTTATACTTCTATACCTGCAGACATATTACTAATTCAAAATATTAACTTGTTGGGAAGATCCTCAAGAGTGGTATGGTTGATTCATATGATGGCTCTGTTTCTAGTCTTTTAAGGAAGCTCTACACTGAGGTCCATAGCATCTATACTAATTTGCAATCCCACAAATCATACAACAGTGTATGAGGGTTCCTACTGGGTATATGCATTTTCATGTTTATAGCAGCACATTTCACAATAGTCAAACTATAGAACAAGCCTAGGTGTCTGTCAAGAGATGGATGGATTATGAAATTATGGTATATACACACAATGGAATTTTAGCCATAATAAAGAATTATGTTATTTGCAGGAAAATGGATAGAATTTGAGAATATTATGCTAAATCAGATTAACCAGTCAGAAGGTAAAGGTTCATATGTTTTCACTCATATGTAGAAGCTAGTGAGAAACAGACTTCTGGGAATATGGTGATTGAGAAAAGCAGCGTTTAAGAGTCTTGCTGACATTCAATCTCCATTGCCTAAAAAACAACACTTTACATAGCCAGAAAAAAATTATCAGTAGAGGAATAAAAACTATAAATACCAAGGACAGAGAAAAAGAAGCCTAAAAGAACAACCAGAGAGCAGAAAAGAAACCTGCCCTCCCTGTGTTGGTAGGCTTCACATTGGGTGCTGTCATGCATCACACCACCAGGAAAACAAGGATCTGAAGTGAGCACCTACAGATCATTCAGTTGTAATTCATCAGGTCTTCCTGTGCAAAGACCGGCTAAAATTTCCCACAGCCAAGCCCATCGCATCCTTCAGGGATTCAGAGTGGTGCTCAAAACCAGAAAATAAATATGCCAGCCTTGTGGACGAGGGTGCTGCAGTGGCACCATCTTGCCAGCAGCAGCCGAGTTCACCAAGCCTGATAGAGATCCAAACAAGCATACACCAAAATTGTAAGTGAAACTGCAGCCCCTGCAGGAGAAATCCCAGCGCTGTGTTCCCAGGTACTAGCACAGTTTTGTAAACTCTCTGGGTCTGAGATCTTGCAGTTCAAACCAGTGAAGGAGTAGTTCCCAAGTAGTCAGAGCTCCTCGTCAGAAAACACCCAGCCTGGTGCCCCCAGGGTCTCACACAACCACGACTAACTCCCTGGGTCTGAGACTTTGTGATACAACCCAGTGAAGGGAGTAGTGGTGGCTGAGATTGCCACACACTCCAGAGATTCAGAGAACCATAAGTGAAGTTGTGGTGACCTGGAGAAGAGCCCACAGAAGGTGAGAGTGGGTTCTGCTGTTGATCATATCAGAAGCTCAGACAGACTCAGTCTCTGATCAGTGGAAAGTGTGGGGGGAGTCCTATGTTTAACACTGAGTCAAGAAGATATAGAACATTTAAACCAAACAATAGCAATCAAAGAGATTGAAACAGCAATAAAGAGCTTACCATCAATGCAAAGCTTAGGTCCAGATGGTTTCCCAAGTGAATTCTATAAAACCTTTATAGCAGAGCGAATCCCAATACTCCTCAATCTATTTCATGAAATAGAAAAAAAAAAAAAAACAGGCCTTTCCAAGATACATTCTATGAAGCCAACATCACATTAATACCAAAATCAAATAAAGACAGTTTAAGGAAGGAAAACTACAGGCCTATATCTTTGATGAATTTGGATGCAAAACTGCTGAACAAAATACTAGCAACACACATTCAAAAGCACATAAAGAAAATCATACACCATGATCAGGTAGGGTTCATTCCAGGGATGCAAAGCTGGTTCAACATATGAAAATCAATCCATGTAATTCATCATGTAAAAAGAACCAAAGACAAAAATCACATTATCATTTCAATAGATGCTGAAAAAGCATTTGATAAAATCCAACATCATTTATGACAAAAGAACTGCAGATAACTGGAAGAAGGAACATATCTCAACATCATAAAAGCAATCTATAATAACCCCATAGCCAACCTCATATTAAATGGGGACTTCAAAAATTCCCCCTAAAAACAGGAACAAGAAAAGGATTTCCATTATCACCACTTCTCTTCAATATAGTACTTGAGAATCTAGCCAGAGCAATAAGGCAAGAAAAGAAAATCAAAGGAATACAAATAGGTAAAGAAGAACCCAAACTTTCACTATTTGCAGATGACATGATGCTATACCTAGAAGACCCAAAAACTCAACTAAAAGACTTATAGAACTGGTCAACAAATTCAGCAAAGTGTCCTGATACAAAATCAATTTGTAAAAATCAGAAGCTTTTCTGTACACCAACCATAACTCCACTGAAAAAGAAATTCAGAAAACACTCCCACTCCGGATTTCCCACAAAAAAAAAAATTCTGAGGAATAACTTAACCAAGGATGTAAAAGACCTCTACAAGGAAAATTATAAAACATTGAAAAAAGAAATCGAAGAAGATATTTGAAGATGGAAAGATCTTCATATTCATGAATAGGCAGAATAAATATCATTAAAATAGCCATATTTCCAAAAGTTATCTACAGATTCAACATAATGCCCATCATTCCTCACAGACATAGAAAAATCATTCCTTAAATTCATTTGAAACTACAAAAAAAAAAAAAAAAACCAGAATAGCCAAAGTAGTTCTAAGCAACAGAAACCATGCATGAGGAATCACAATACCTGACTTTATACTACAAAACCACTGTAATAAAAACAGCATGATACTGGCACAAAAAAAGTACATAGACCCATGGAGCAGAATAGAAGATCCAGAAACAAATACACTTACAGTCAATTGATTTTTGACAAAGGGGCCAAAGAAGGATATTCTTTTCAAGAAATGATGCTGTCAAAACTGGTTAACTCTATGCAGAAAACTGGAAATTAGTCCCACTTTCTCACCCTGCACAAGAATCAATTCAAGATGGATCAAAGACTTGGAAATTAGACGAGTGACCTTAAGGCTCCTTGAAGAGGGCATATGACCAACATTGCACATAGGCACAGATAAAACCTTTCTCAACAAGACCACAAAGGCACAAGAAACTAAAAGGCAAATCAATATGTGGGACTGCATGAAACTGAAGAGCTACTGTACAGCATACTGTCAAGAACCTCAATCAAGAGCCAACAGAATGGGAGATTTTTGCCACCTACTCCTCTGATAGAGGACTAATATCTAGAAAATACAGAAAACTCAAGAAACTCAACACTAAAAAAAAAATACAATCCAATTTAAAATGGGCAAGTAAACTAAATAAACACTTCATGAAAGGAGAAATTCAAGTGGCCAATAAATGCATGAAAAAATGCTCAACATTATTGGCATCCAGAGACATGTAAATCAAAACCACCCTGAGATTCCACCTAACTCCAACTAGAATGGCAGTAATTCAAAACACAAACAACAACATATGCTGGCGAGGATGTGGAAAATTGGGAACTCTAAAACATTGTTGGTGGGATTGCAAATTAGCGCAATCACTTTGGAAAACAGTATGAAACCCCTCAGAAGAATGGGAACAAATTTACCATTTGATCCAGCAATACCACTTCTGGGTATCAACCCAAAAGAAAGGAAACTAAACTACCAAACTAATGCTTGTGCATCTATGTTCATAGCTTCACAATTCATCATAGCCAAAATATGGAACCAGCCAAGTTGTCCATCAACAGATGAATGGATTAAAACACTTTGGGATATGTACACTTTGGAATTTTACTCACCCATAAAAAAAAATACACAGTTACATCATTTTCAGGGAAATGGATGGAACTGGAGGACATTATGCTAAGCGAGATTAGTCAGTCACAAAAAATTGAGAAATCAGATGCTTTCTCTAATATGTGAAAGCTAAGGAGAAATGGGTCATAGGGGGAACTCTAGATGAATAAGAAAATCCTATAGAGGAGCAAATAAGACAACCTAACTGAGGGGATGGGAGGGGGAAAGAATGAAACTCTTTAAAGCACATGATGTACTTAAACTTATCGAAGTCAACCACTAAGCCAAGCATGAGAAGGAGGGATGGGGAGGGAATGGGGTGGGGATTGGGTAGGGGCTAACTGGGTGATGTGTGCAGGTATGTCTACACAAGTTATTTTTTTACCCCATTATGATGTATGAATACAATGCACCAATAAAAAAATAAAAAAATAAATGAGAAACAAAGATGAATTCAGATAAATGAGGGGAAACACTCGTGAAATAGTGGAAAGGAATTTGGGGAGGAAGATGGTAAGGAAAAAGGAGAGATCTGATAATGGAAACAATTCATATAATTATTTGCTCATATATGAAGATATCTGTATCAGTGTAAATATTATCTATGGGGAAGATGAGGGAGCACAGAGAGACTGGGAGAGACACATGCGACCAATACTATGTACATGTATGTTTCTATCATTTTCAACTGCACAATTATGTAAAATTACAGTGCACCAATAAAAATATTAACTTGTTTCCCCAGCACTCAAAGAAAATAAGCTAATATTCAATTTTATTTTTCTTCATGTAACTGGAAAAAAGCTTACTTTTTCCCATTTATTATGCTTTGCTTTAATTTCCAAATTGTCCATAATAACCCTGCAACTGATTTTTCAGCAGAAAAACTTTAAAAGCTATTATTTAAAGAAAAAAATTATTTTCAAAAGTATAAAATATATTAATCAGGATATACATTTTTCTACTAATTGGCAACAAAAGTACCTTTCACTTAGTGATGTAATATTATATTTATATATTATATATAAAATTTTCATTTACATTTTTTTACTTGTCTTCTGGGAATACAAATATGCCCCTTTATTTTGAGTTCTGACTTATTTTGCATATAAAATACTTAAATTAGTTTTAAGTTAAATTCCAGTAACATGGACATTTTACTTCAGGTACCATTTTAATCAACAATCAGTATGTAATGAGAGTAAGTTATGAAGGTGAGTCTACTAGAGAGTAGGGAAGTCATTTTATTTAGAAACTTATTTACAGAAAAAGGACAAAATCCTTTCTTAACACAAGTATTTGTATCAAATTGTACTTTTTCATTTTAGAACATATGCTTTTATCATTTGTCTTTACATAATCAATACTTTTGCAATATGATGCTAACCATTGATGGTTATGCTATTATTGGTTTTCTGCATGTTTTCTGAATTCCAAGTGTTCATGATCCTTTTTGTGAAGACATTGAATAGGCATGTGGTTTATGATGATAAATAACATACCGAGATGGCCTCTTGTCAAAATTAAGCTGTCAGGACAAATTCACATACACAAATCCAATTTTATACAAATTATAATAATCTGATCACGTAATTTTATCTTAGATTCAAATAAATTTAAGACTTTAAATGCTAAGGTCTCTGTGTTGATTCTATAATCCTAATGCTCTTCTGTACTTTGTTGGAGTTTTGTTGGAACTCAAACCACTGATTAGAATTCTTTGCTTAAAAATGCAAACTATTTTTGTATTTTATGATGTATCAAAATACAATTTTTATATTTTATAATGTATTTTAATGAATAAAACTGTGAAATGATTTATATTTGCTTTCTATTTTATGTCTATTCTAATTGTATTACTCTATTTCAAGCATGGATAAAACTAAAATTACTATTGATGTTTTCAAATTATATTCCATCTGATCATTAATGAATACTGTGACCTAACTTGCAATAAATATACAAACCGATATTAAGCAATTGTTAGTTTATAAATAACATAAAATTACCTTCTCAAATAAAATGTTTAAATTTCTGAATGCTTTATCACACTTTTTGCATATATATATATATATTTAGATTCTCGGTCATGATATCATAAAATTTAAATGAAGAAAACTTGAAGACATTATATAAATTGTTTGAAGGATTTCTATTAGACCTCCTGTACGGTAGAATAATGTCAAAAGATTTAGTAGTTCATTTTCTTATGACATACAATATATACAGTTAATAAATCATTTGGAAATTGAGTCTATGTATATGTAAGACCAGCATCTGCATGAATATTTTCAACCATGGTTCTCCAATTTATATTCAAAATATTATAAAGAAATAAAAAATAGTCTCATGCAGATTTAAAACATGTTTGCTACAGTGAGTAAAATGAGCCAAAATGATTATGATGCAATTGATGTTCAACAGGAAGAATAATATTTCTTAGTTAGAGAATGTAGGACATTTCCTTGGGAAAATATGACCTTAATTATAAACTAAAATAAAAGAAAGTGTTATTATGTCATTAAATTCCATTTAATTTAAGGAATAGAGAAAGTACAAATAATACATGAAAATTAAAACATTTGGCCCTCCAAGATGCATTGTATTCAACAGAAGAGAAAATCTAGTGCAGACTGCCTTAATAGCAAGAAAATGTCCCTTTGGTCATGGATCTGAAGAGTAAAGAAGCAGTCTGCTCAGGAAGCACCATCTTCATTCTGCACTAAACATTTCTTTATGAATTTTCTGTGACTTTCTTTATTCTGTGTGTCATCTTCAACTGTAGCTGGTTAATTCCACGATGGCAAGGCACCAACAGAACATGTGAGGCTCACATCAGAAGTACTAAGCACATCAAAGCAGAAGTTCTGAATCCATTCTTTATGAAGTAATTTTAAAAGCCTGAATGAATCATTGCTCTCAGAGACTAGCTTTTAAAAGACTCTGGCCTGGGTTAGGTCTTGCCACCTTCCAGAACCAACTACAAGTAAAAGAAAAATAGGCTCTCCTCCTACACAATGCAATTAGACATTAGAACCAATCAACATAATGTGAATATATATATATATATATATATATATATATATATATATATATATATATACATAGCCATGTAACAAGAGCCAGAAGTAAAAGCTAAAACAAGGACTCATTTTTACTCTTCCAGGATTGTCTTCCCATATCTCACTTTCATCCCAGTAACTGCAGGATTTGTTTGTTATCTTTGAAATTCAAAAATGCCTCTAGTATGACTCTAGATGAGAACTGCCGTTATTTTCTTCTTATCTTGATCTAATTCTAAACTTTCTTGGTTTACAGAATTGTAGTTTCTTGATTATTTCACCTACTCAATCTGAGTTGTTCAGTTTTTGTACATCTATCATTGCCCTTTTAATTGTGTTTATTAGAGTCATTTTTATCATTTTTGTAATTCTAAGAGGATTTTTTATTAAGTTTTCTCATTTCAATCCGCTATTTGGTATTCTACAGTATCATAACTACTAATTGGTAACTACTTCACTTTGAAAATATTAATAATCCTGCCTTGTAACTGAAAGCAACCCTTAGGGGTTTCATTATTTCTTCTTTACTTTTACTCAACATTTAAATATTGCATAACTCTAAAATTATATATGTGTTAACATGTGCATGCACCTGTATCTCTGTGTTTTTTAATCATAAAATAAAATTAAATCTCTTTTGCATTGTACAGGCATATGAATTTTTTAGGGTAGATTCATGTTGGCAACTTCAGAAGTCAAGATTTATAACCCCCAAACCTGTGTCCTGCCATCCTTTACACTATCATCCTACTCATGTTCTATGCCCAATAGTAGTCATCCATTTCTCATCATGACATTTGCATATTTTCTAGACTATAATTATAAAATATGTAAAAGTTTTGAGGTTGGCAGTGTTCACTCTGGATAAATATTTTTCTTTTCCTTTTTTTGTTACTAGAGATTAAATCCAGGAGCATTCTACCTCCAAGTTATATCCCCAGCCCTATTGTTTTATTTTTATCTTATTATTTATGTGTGTGGGAGTGGGTGGGTGGGCGGGGTGTGTTTTACTGGATATCAAACCCAGGGACATTCTCCTTCTGAGCTACACACACCTCCAGCCCTTATTTTTTAAATTTGAAATATGGCCTCACTAAGTTGTGTAGGGCCTCACTAATTGGAAAAGAGCTGACTGCCAACCTGTCATCTTTCTGTCTTAGCTTCCCAATTACTAGGATTATAAGCAAGCACAACCACACCCAGCTAATTTTTTTTTCCCCTAAGTTTGAAACAGTATCTAACCAAGTTGTCTAAGCAAGTTATCTGGCAGAGGGCCTCACTAAATTGCTGAGACTGGCTGCAACTTGTGATCCTCCTGTCTTAATATCACAAATAATAAGTATAAGCTCTATCACCCACTGTTCCTTTTTTATTCCCATCTTCATTTATTTTCTTTTTATGTACTGAGGACTGAAAGGAGGAACATTTTACCTCTGAGTTATATTCCCAGTACTTTTTATTTTACTTGGAAGCAGGATCTCACTAAGTTACTGAGGGTCCACAAATTTGAGAAGGCTTCTCAAAACTTAGACCTTCCTGCCCCAGGCTTCCAAGTACTGAGATGACAGGCATCTGCCACCATGACTGATATTTGCAATATTTTTTCAATTATTTTATATAAGACAAAAACTTTGAATTGAGGCTAATTTTTCCTTTATTTTACATATGGATGACAAATTGTTTTAACACTATCCTGTTTTCATTATTTTTTTGCCACTTTCAAAGACTAAATGGTCAGGTTTGAGTGGGTCTATTCTATACTGTCTATTTAGTTCCATTGTTCTATGTGTCTAGTAGTGTGTGTGTGTGTGTGTGTGTGTGTGTGTGTGTGTGTGTGGTGCTGGAGATCAAACCTCCAAACCTATTTATTATTTGGAAACAAGCTCTCTTTAAGTTGCTGAGGGCTTCCCTAAATTGGTGAGGCTGGCTGGCGTGTGCCACAATGCTCAGCACTTTATAATAATTCTTAATATTGAGTGGTGTGATTTCTTCAACTTTATTTCTTTTTTAAATTGATTTTTCTTATAATTTATTTGCTCTTCCATACATATTTTAGAACCAGTTTGCAAAACTCTTATTGGGCTTTTGATTGCTATTGTTTACGTCTGTGGATCAATTGGGAAGAATTAACATCTTTTCTTATTGAGTTTTCCAATATACAAAAATGTTATAACTTTCCATTTATTTAGATCTTTGATACTTTATCAACTTTTTCTACTACTTAACACAGAGAGAACTTGACATTTTTTATTGATTTATACTTAAGCATTTCATTTTTGTTGCAGTAAAGGGTATTGTATTTTTAATTGGATTTTCAGTTACACATTGCTATTATAAAGAAATATGATTGTGTATTGACCTACACCCTGTAACTTTACTAAACTCACTTATCAGTTCTTGTTTATTTTTAAATTCTTTAGGATTTTTCACAAAGACATTGTATTGTCTGTGACCTGAGATGGTTATATTTCTTCCTTTCCAGTATATATAACTCTAAAAGTTTATGTTTTTCTTCCTTTGTTGCACTTGCTAAAGATTTCGGAGTGAAAGTAGTGAGAATTGATAATCTTGCTTTATATCCAGTCTCAGAGAGGAAAACATCATATATATCTTAAATAGTATTACCCAGTTTTTCCTAGCTCATTTACCTTGAAAGTGTTTGTGAGTAATCATTCCTGTAATTTTTCACATGAACTCTCTTTTCTTTAATATGAATGAATGAGTTTATCTTTTTGTTAGAACAAGATCACTAGCAAATTTCATGCATCCCCATATGAAAAGCATTCAGCCCCCAGTAAATGGTAGAAGAAAAAACATATGCTTGTTTGGGGAATGGAACTGCTTCTTTTTACTATACCAGACAAAAAATTAGCAATGGTCAGTCATAGTTACCTGAATCAATTGAGATAAATGAATATCAACTGTTTGATACCAGTAATCAAAACAAGAGAATAACTTGGAACATATTGGCAAGAATTATGAAAAATTTGACCCATGACTATGTATTGTCAGACTATATTGGAATATCTATTTATTATATATGCATTTATTATACATATTAATATATATTTATAAATATATATTAAATAAATAGATATTCCAATATAATCTGACAATACATATATATACATAATTTATTTAGAAGGTAATTAAATGTATACAGAAGTAAATAGATTGTGTGTGTGTGCATATATATATATATATATATATATATATAATTTCTTTCTATAAAAGCTACAGCTAAGAGAATACTTTCAACATATGAGCTGATAAAAGTTGGAAGGCGATATGAACAAGGCTATTTTTGTATGTTCATTTAGAGCTGTGTATACACCATTTATGAACCTGTAGAAGTAAAATAATTTTCCCTAGTGATAAGTCTTTATGGGGAAGAAAATAAGTATATATAACTTCTACACATAGATGAATAATTAATTTTCATTCTTATTTAGTTTCACATGAACATTTTATATTTTCACCAGCTCAAGGATGTGGGTTGATAATTAGATGTTAACTTAAGACACCTACAAATCATATGCTTTATATTTGTTGAAGATCATTATATAACTCATAGGTAGACAAGGTAACAGGATAGTTATTAATTGTGTTGTTTTTCTTTAGTATTTAAATTTTCACTGGTCATTTAACTTTTACAGAGTTCTTAAATGAGAAAGAAACATGTATAGGCATTTAAAAAATATATAGGCTGGATCATAAATATACTCATTCTGTCTGTGTCTGCCCCTATAAATAAATAAACAAACAAGTAAGTATATATATATATATATATATATTATGTTACCTATGAATTTTAAAATATTCATTTATTGAAAAAGAACTGGCAAAAGGATAATGAGTTGTGTGTTAGGTAAATACAATTAATCTATTTTCTTTACTTCTGTATATATATTAATTATCTTTTAAAATTAAAACATATAATACATTTTATGAGGTCCCATGATACCTGTAAGATATTTCAATGGATATTATGAGTTGATTTTCATTAAAATTCTAAAATGTTTGTATAAATGAAATTATAAAATTTTACCAAGGAAATGATTACGACACAGAACAAAGTTAAAATTAAGAAATTCACATATGGCCTGAGAGACTTGGCTTAGCATTAGAGAAAATATATAAATCAACCACCAGATAAATAAACATAAGTTTAGTACAAAATACAAATAAATCAGAATTAAAATGGTAAATGAATGTTTTATCAATATAAGAAATATTTGAATTATATTTTAAAGTCAGATGTTTTATTGTTATATGGTATTTACTTAAATTACAAATTCCACTGTATGTGGGTGGTGGACATTAAATTAATTGACATAAAATGGGTATGGTGGTACATACTTGTAATCTCAGTATTTTGGAGGCTGAGACAGGAGGATCACAGGTTTCCTGCAAGCCTCAGCAACTTAGTATCTCTGCAACTTAGATGTAAAATAAAATAGGACTGGGGGTGTAACTGAGAGGTAGAAAACCCCTGGGTTCAATTCCCAATAACACATACACACACACACACACACACACACACGCACACGCACGCACGCGCACACGCGCACGCATGCACACAGTCGATTATATTTTTTAATTTAAAAACCAGCTAATTACTGAATAATCTATTGTTGATACTATTTGCTATGTTTATTAGCATACTCAGTTTAATACCCAAATTGGTTTATTTATAGGGGAATGATTGACAATCTGCCTTCAAATTGCCAATCTAAGAAATAATATAAAAATGTATCTGTGCTTACAGTCACTGTTTAATAACAATAACTAAAATGCATTGAATATATGCAGAGCCAGGAGTTCTGTTACATCACAGGAACAAAAGAAATTAATATACTCCTCAACACAAAACCATAATGTAAATATTATTGTTATCCATATGTAAATAAATAAATCAAGATTTAAATAACGTACATCCAGTTTTAAAAGCTTACTCATGTTTAAATATGAAAATCAAAAGAGTAGAGGATTGACAAAAGAAGGTGATGATGGTTTTACACTTCCTAGTAAAACTACAATATTTTTTCATTCCTCAATTATACTGTAAGTTTTGAAAGCATCATAGTAAAAATCAAAACCCTCAGGAAGTTATTAAAAATTTAGCACTTTCTGCTCATGTGGGAGTAAAGATTTTACTTTCTGAAGAGATTATTATAGATGTGCCTAGAATAAAATGTGAATATCACACGGAGTGGGTTGGATAGCTCAGTTGGGTTTCCCTAAAACTTATTACCTTAAAATCGTAAATGTAAGAGTAAGGATATGCTCACACGAATGCCCTGCTCTCATGAAATGTCTTAATGCAAGTTAGCAAACTTAGGAAATAAAACAATTGCTGCATATGGAAAGGAAACTGTGTAAGTTGAACACATGTGGTAGAGATGAGCCTAATAATGTGTACAAGAACTTGCAAAGCAGGAAAAGGCAGTGTTTTCCATTTATCTAAAAAACCGAGATTTTTTTCCTTTCTCCACAAAATATATTTCTTGCACTTAAATAAATGTAACAACAGGGCATTTGTAACTTATTTCCACTCCAAGATCTATATTTATCTAACAAATTCCAGGCTCTAAATTTCATTGAGTGGCTTAGAGGCTACTATAACTGATTATAACCTTCTAATCATATTTTTCTGCAATTTTAATTTTTTAAAAATATTCAAAGATAAAAATTCATGATATGAGTAAAGATCTTAAGAACTACAAAAACAATGATCTTTGGTTTATAGAATTATCATATTTTATTAGAATATTTTCATTTGCATGATTTAGTTTCTAATAGTAATGTATCCAGAAAATATTATATAGGAATCATGTAAACATTCAAGAGTAACTAAACTAAAACATTAGTTCCTTTGCATTTAGAAATATGTACCTAGGCTCTCTGCATACCCTATTCTAGTAAAATGTCCAGCACCAGAACTGCTCAAGACCTAGACAAGAGGAAACCTGCCCTGGGTCTGGAGTTTTAAGGAACTAACTGAGCCCTTGTCCTCCTCACCTTGTTGG
This sequence comes from Muscardinus avellanarius, assembly GCF_963383645.1. Taxonomy (NCBI): domain Eukaryota; kingdom Metazoa; phylum Chordata; class Mammalia; order Rodentia; family Gliridae; genus Muscardinus; species Muscardinus avellanarius. The sequence continues at coordinate 49,668,569 of NC_137799.1, forward strand.
TTGCACTACCTTCTCTCCAGAGATAAACACCTTGAACTCTGGGTCAAGGGGACTTGCTCACTCAGTATCTGTATTCTTTAGTTACTTACTGCCAGTGGCTTGTGGAACTCAAGATTCCCTTGGCAAAAATGGCCCCAAACCCCCACTTAAGAGTAAACTCTTCCCTGGCTTTCTCTTTCCAGGGAAAACTGTCTGGTGTGGGCATTTCTAGGTCCTGTGAATGCTCGAGGTGCCCCTCAAAGTATAAGAAAATCAGAGTTCAGCAGAGGAAGCAAAGTGTGTTCCAAATAAGGGCCTGGCTAATGACAAGCACTAGTGTGAACTTTATAGGTGTATAAAAATTCCAAATTTTAGCCGGGTGTGTTGGTGCACACTTGTAATCCCAGTACTTGGGAGGCAGAGACAAGAGGATCACGCCGGTTCGAAGCCAGCCTCAGCTACTTAGTGAGGTGTTCAGTTCAGCAACTTAGTGAAACACTATTTTTAATTAAAGTATAAAATGGGTCTGGGAGTGTAGCCTAGAGGTAGAAGGCCCTGGGTTCCATTCCCAGTATCACACACACACAAAAAAAATTTAAATTTGAAACAGACCTTCTAGGAATTTCAGAGGATTAAATAATTATGTTCATTTCATAAAGATGTTAATGAATTCATGGACATTTAAAAACAATATGCCTTATTTTAATCAAAATAAACTATAAAAATACCTTTCAAATCTCAGAGTCTGAACAAAATCACTATTCCTTGCTGCTGTTCTCTTATGGATTTTCTATACATAACCCAAGTTCAACCTAGGTCATCAGAACCACTCAATTCCTATCACTTGCAAGATCCAGGGTGAGAGTTAAATGGAAACTCCCATACCACATGTTGTGGGGGCTGAGAGAGGAGATGACAGGGCAATATCAGCCCCAGGATGCACAACATTACTTATACAAGATGAATACCCTCCTGTGGTGGTGCACGCTTGTAATCCAAGCAATTGGGAGGCTGAGACAGGAGGATCATAGGTTGTGGACAGCCTCAGCTACTTGGTGAAGCCCTTTAAACTCAGTGAGACCCTGTTTCGAGAAAATAAAGAATAAAAAAATAAGGCTGGGGATGTTGTTTGGAGGTAGAATGCCCCTGGGTTTCATCTCCAGTACCAAAAAAAAAAAAAAAAAGCTCTAGAGATCTCAGGTACGTCAAGATGACTATAGTTAATAATACTGCACTGCACACTTGAAATATCCTCACAGCATAGCACTTGCAGTCTCACCACAAAGGAAAAGAATCAGTGACTATGTGAGGGAATGGATTGGTGAGCTATGTATTATAAATATTATTTTCAACTAAAATTATAGATCTGTCTATTCTCTGAAAATGTATTCGTTCTTTATTCACATATTTGAAGATCTGTTACTATGTTTATCAATGTTTATAATTTGGTCCTATTGATATATTAGCCTATTTTTACCCAAGAACAGCTCTCTTTATCCTTGTTAATGCTGTTTCAAAATATACTTTATGTAATAGTCTAAATTTGCCAGTATTTGCAATATATACCCTATCCCATTGTTTCGCTTTTAAATCAGTGCAGTCTTTACATAAAGACAGTTTCTTTTTGGCGATATATAATTGAGTCTTAGCTTTTCATTTACTCTCATAAAATCTACCAATTTATTTTATAGTTATTGCAATTATCGGTGTGTTTTAGTTTATTTCTCTGATCACACTGTGAACTTATTTTATTTTATTATTTTATTTTATTTTTGCAGTACTGAGGATTGAAGCCCAGGACATTCTACCTCTGAGCTATATCTCCAGACCTATTTTCTATTCTTTATTTTGAAACAGGGTCTAACTAAGTTGCGGAGGGCCTCACTAAATACCTGAGACTGGCCACAAACTTGCAATCCTCATTTCTCAGCTTTCCAAGTACTGGGATTAAAAGCGGGGGCCACAATGCTGAACCTCACTGTGTCTTTAATAGTACCATTTGATTGTATTAGTTTTTCTGTTATTCTGTCTTCTTTTTACTTATATTTATAACTCCACTGTATCTCCTTTGTTAGTTAACTATTCATACTTTTTGAAATTGTTTTGTTATCTTGAACCTGGAATCCTCCTGTCTCATCCTCCTTAGTACTATGATTAAGTCTGTGCACCATCATGTCTAGCTTCTACTCCTATTCATTATGCTATTTTCATACTTTTACATTACTTTTACATTAAAAACTATATATGGTTATATATAAAACTATTTTCATACATTTACATTATAACTATATATGGTTATTATATTTTATATTTAAAACTACATATGTCTATATATAGATTATAACCATATATATAATAACCACATATATAATATATGTATATATTATATATATGGTTATTGAGCTTAAATAGTTATGTCTTTTATTTTCCAGTGCTAGGGATTAAACCCAGGGGCATTCTACCTCTGAGCTACACCTCTAGTCCTATTTTTTATTCTTTATTTTGAAACTGGGTCTCACTAATTTGCAGAGTGCCACACTAAGTAGCTGAGGCTGTCCAAGAACCTGCCACCCTCCTGTCTCAACCTCCCAACTACTAGGATTAATGCCACCATGCCTGAATTAAATAGTTATGTCTTAAAGAAATGTGAATAAGAAAAAAATATATGCTTACCAATGTATGTAAATTTTCTATGTACATCCTGTCCTTATATTTGTTGGTATTTTCATTTTCTATTATACAAATAAATTACACACACACACACACACACACACACACACATATATATATATATATATATATATATATATATATATATATATTCACATAAGTATTATGGAAACATATATCACCTTAATAAAAATAAAAGGTAAAAAGGAGCCCAATGAAGAATTCTAAAATGGGAAAGAGAGTCAATAAGTAACTCCACGGAGCAGCTACATTAAAACATTTTAGGAATCCAAGAAATAATAACTAAATCAACATCAATTCACATACATATATATATATAATATATATATATTCACATATATATTATATATATATGTGAATATGGATATATTAACAATTTGTTTAAATGTATCATATATAATTATATATAATATATATGTATATATGTGTATATATATAGACACACACATACATATATAGTGTATAGTATATACATACATATATATATATATATTTTTTTTTTCTGGTTGGTCCTCTTTTTATTTATATGACTATGATAAGGATTTAAATGGTTTAAAATATCTATATATTTCTATGCCTATAATGGTTTATTTTTTTTAACAATTTTTTATTGAACATAAATAGTATACATTTACACTATATTTGGTGCCCTCTCCCCCCCCCGCCCCCATTTTCCCTTCCCCCCTCCCACCAATGGTTGTCCAGGTTAACCATATCTTATTCATAATTTTACACATGTTCAAGTGTAGACCCTTATTAATCAAGACCGGCCTTCCTCCTCTCCTATCTTACCATCTAAACTTAGCTAGTATTTCCCCTTCAATATCTGGAGACCCACTGGTATTCTTTGTGTTTCCTAGTTTGGGCATATTAGAGGAAACATATGTATCTTCTTCTTCTGTGCTTGGCTGATCTCACTTAACATTATGTTCTCCAGGGCTTTCCATCTTCTTTCAAATGATATAATTTTGTTCTTCTTTATGGCTGAATAGAATTCCATTGTGTGTATTTCCCACAGTTTTGCTATCCATTCATCTGTTGATGGTGATCTGGGTTGGTTCCATATTTTGGCTATTACAAATTGTGCTGCTATGAACATAGGTATGCATATGTTGCTGTAGTTCTCTGAATTCAACCCCTTTGGAAAGATACCCAGGAGTGGTATAGCTGGGTCATATGGTGGATCTATTCCCACCTTTCTTAGGAATCTCCACACAGATCTCCATAGTGGTTGAACTAGTTTGCATTCCCACCAACAGTGTAAAAGAGTTCCTCTTTCCCCACATCCTCGCCAGCATTTGTTGTTATTTGATTTTTTTATACTTGCTACTCTGACTGGGGTTAGATGGAATCTCAGTGTAGTTTTGATTTGCATCTCCCTGATGGCCAGTGATGAAGAACATCTTTTCATGTATCTATTAGCCCTTTGTATCTCTTCTTTTGTGAAGTGTCTATTTAGTTCATTTGCCCATTTCTTGATTGGGTTGTTTGTTTTGCTAGTGTAGAGTCTTTTGAGCTCTTTGTATACTCTGGATATTAGCCCCCTATCAGAATGGTGGCTGGTAAAGATCCTTTCCCATTCTGTAGGCTTCCTCTTTAGGTTATTGATAGTTTCCTTTGATGAGAAGAAACTTTTTAGTTTAATGTTATCCCACTTGTTTATTCTTGCTTTAATTTCCTGAGCTTTGGAGGTTTTGTTGAGAAAGTTACTGCCTGTGCCAATATGTTGTAGTGTTGAACCTATGCTCTCCTCTACTAGCTTCACAGTCTCAGGTCTAATTTCTAAGTCTTTGATCCATCTTGAGTTGATTCCTGTGTTTGGTGAGATATAGGGGTTTAGATTCATCTTTTTACAAATGGTTAGCCAGTTCTCCCAACACCACTTGTTGAAAAGGCTGTCTTTTCTCCAGCGTATGTGTTTGGCCCCTTTGTCAAAGATTAATTGACTAAAGATGTGTGGGTTTGTTTCTGTGTCTTCTATTCTAATCCACTGGTCAGTATATCCGTTTTTGTGCCAGTACCATGCTGTTTTTACTACTATTGCTCTATAGTATAGTTTGAAGTCTGGGATTGTAATGCCTCCTGCGTGTTTCTTGTTATTGAGAATTGCTTTGGCTATTCTAGGTCTTTTCTTTCTCCATATGAAATTCATGATTGATTTTTCTAGGTCTCTGAAGAATGTCACTGGTATTTTAATGGGAATTGCATTGAACCTATAGATCAGTTTTGGCAGAATGGCCATTTTGATGATATTTATTCTGCCTATCCATGAGCACGGGAGATCTTTCCATCTTCCAAGGTCTTCCTCAATTTCTTTCTTTAATGTTTTATAGTTTTTGTTGTAGAGGTCTTTTACATCTTGGGTTAGGTTTATTCCTAGGTATTTTATTGGTTTTGAGGTTATAGTGAATGGAATTGTTGTTTTTATTTCTTTCATTGTGGATTCGTTGTTGGCATAAAGAAAAGCCACTGATTTCTTTATTTTGATTTTATAACCTGCGACATTGCTGAATTTGTCAATCAGGTCCAGAAGTCTTTTGGTTGAGTTCTTTGGGTCTTCCAGATAGAGGATCATGTCATCTGTGAATAAGGATAATTTTAATTCCTCTCTTCCTATGTGAATTCCTTTGATTTCCTTCTCTTGTCTGATTGCTGCAGCAAGAGTCTCAAGGACTATGTTGAAAAGGAGTGGTGATAGTGGGCATCCTTGTCTTGTTCCTGACTGTAGCGGAAATTCTTGCAGTTTTTTCCCATTCAATATAATGTTGGCTTTGGGTTTGCGGTATATTGCCTTAATGATGTTGAAGTACTTTCCTTCTATCCCAATTTTTTGCAGTGTTTTTAACATAAATGGGTGTTGGATTTTGTCGAATGCTTTTTCAGCATCTATTGCTATGATGATGTGGTTTTTGTTCTTGATTCTATTTATGTGGTGAATAACATGTATTGATTTGCGTATGTTGAACCAGCCTTGTTTTTCTGGGATGAAACCGACTTGGTCATGATGTATTATTCTCTTGATATAGTTTTGAATGCGTATAGCTAGTATTTTGTTTAGAATTTTTGCATCTATGTTCATTAAGGATATTGGTCTGTAGTTTTCCTTTCTTGAGGTATCTTTATTTGGTTTGGGGATTAATGTGATACTGGCCTCATAGAAGGAATTTGGGAGAGTTCCATCTCTTTCAATTTCCCGGAACACGTTATGCAGTATTGGTATTAGTTGTTCACTGAAGGTTTTGTAGAATTCAGCTGGGAACCCATCTGGGCCTGGGCTTTTCTTTGGTGGAAGAATTTTTATTGCCATTTCTATTTCTTTGGTTGTTATTGGTTGGTTTAGGCTTGCTATGTCCTCTTGGCTAAGTGTAGGAAGGTTAACTGTGCTTAGAAATCTATCAATTTCTTCCAGGTTTTCAAGTCTATTGGAGTATAAATTTTTAAAGTAGTTTCTGATAATATTTTGAATTTCTTCACTATCTGTGGTGATATCTCCTTTTTCATTTCTAATTTTGATAATTTGAGTTGATTCTCTTTTTCTTTTGGTTAGGTTGGCCAGGGGTTTATCAATTCTATTAATCTTTTCAAAGAACCAACTTTTTGTTTTATTGATTCTCTGAATTGTTTTTTTGTTCTCTATTTCATTTATTTCTGCTCTAATTTTGATGATTTCTTGCCTTCTGCTGGCTTTGGGAGTAGACTGTTGCAGAATTTCTAGATCCTTGAGTTGTGTCATTAGGTTCTTTACTTGGTGGTTCTCCGTCCTTTTTATGTGGGCACTCAATGCAATAAACTTTCCTCTTAGTACTGCCTTCATGGTGTCCCATAGGTTTTGGTAGGTTGTGTCTCTGTTTTCGTTTGTTTCCATAAATTTCTTTATTTCTTCCCTAATTTCTGCTCTTACCCATTCGTCATTCAATAGAGTATCATTCATTCTCCATGAATTTGAATACTTTCTTTCAAGTTTCCTGTTGTTGATTTCTACTTTTATTCCGTTGTGATCTGAAAAGATGCAAGGAATTATATTACATTTTTTGAATTTGCTGGTATTTTCTTTGTGTCCCAGGATGTGATCAATTTTGGAGAAGGTTCCATGGGCTGCTGAGAAGAAAGTGTATTCTGTAGTTCCTGGTTGAAATACTCTGAAAATGTCTATTAGGTCCATTTGGTTTATGGTTTCCTTTAGTTCTAACACGTCTTTACTCAACTTTTGCCTTGAAGATCAGTCCAGTGGTGTGAGAGGCGTATTAAAGTCTCCCAGAATTATTGTATTTGGGTCTACTTGGGATCTTATGTCCAGAAGGGTTTGTTTTACAAATGTGGTTGCACCCATATTTGGGGCATAAATATTTACTATCATTATATCTTCTTGGTATATTGTTCCTTTTAGTAAAAGGAGGTGCCCTGATTTGTCTCTTTTGATGTGTTTTAGTTTAAAGTCTGTTTTGTTGGATATTAGGGTTGCTACCCCTGCTCTTTTTTGGTCACTGGTGGCATGGTATATCTTTTTCCATCCTTTCACCTTCAGCCTGTGAATGTCTTTGGCTGTGAGGTGTGTTTCTTGCAGACAGCATATATTTGGATTATGTTTCCTAATCCACATTGCCAGTCTATGTCTTTTGATTGGTGAGTTAAGTCCTTTGACATTAAGAGATATTATTGAAATATGATTTTTGTTTTCTGCCATTTTGTGTTCTGTCTACTCTTGGGTGGTGTGATCTTTCTTCTTTACTTAAGTGGCCCACTTATTAACTTCCTCTCTTCTCTGATTCTGAAGTCTGCTTCTTTTTTCTTCCTTATGGTTTATTTCTTTAAGAATTTTCTCTAGTGTTGGCTTTGAATTCATGAATTTTTTGAGATTCTGTTTATCGTGAAAGACTTTGGATTCACCATTGATCTTGAATAGTAGTTTTGCTGGATAGATTAATCTGGGCTGGAAGTTATTTTCTTCCAGGGTCTGAATCACGTCGTACCAGTCTCTCCTAGCATTCCTAACCTGGGTTGTATAGTCTGGGGTGATTCTTATTGTTTTGCCTCTATATGTTACCCGACCTTTTGTTCTCGCTGCTTTTAAGATTCCTTCCTTAGCCTCTATATTGGTCATTTTGGTTATTATGTGGCGTGGAGTGGTCATTCTTTGGTTTTGTCTCAGTGGAGTTCTGTATGCCTCCTGGACTTGAAGATCGAAGTCTCTTTCCATATTTGGAAAATTCTCTGAGATTATTTCCTTGAAGATATTACAGATGCCCTTGGTCTGTACCTCTATCCCTTCCTCAGTGCCTATTATCCGTAAATTAGGGCGCTTCATATTATCCCATAATTGCTGGATGTTTAGGTTTTGTTGCTGTAAAGATTTCTGTATATCGCTGACTGTGTTTTCGGTTTGGGATGTACTGTCTTCTAATATTGATATTCTGTTTTCCATTTCATCTAATCTTCCAGAGTTTCTTTCAATTGCTGTCTTCATTTCACTTATTGCCTCTTTCATTTCATTCCAGACCTCTTTCTGATTCTTTTTTAGTGTTTCTAATTCACCTCTAACCTCCTCTATACTTGATCTGAATCCTTTCATCATATTGAACAACAAGATTCTGAACTCCCCTTCTTGCATTTCTAGTAGGTCAGTATTCGTGATTTCTGCTGTCTCTTCATAATTCCTCGTTCTCATATTTGTAGCGTTCTCTGTCCTGTTTTTCTGGTTTCTACCCATCGTTTGTGAGTATTATGCTTAGTCAAATCTTAATATTAGGAGTTGGGGTATCGGCTAGTCAGCAGAGCCTTTCCAGTGTTGAGGGTGGGTGATGTGGGAGGAGCTGGGGTGATTGGTAAAGGAGTCAGATTAGGTAGAGGATATGATTAGTTTGAGAAAGTCTTTAAGTATGGTAAGGTGAAATCTTGCTAGGAATGAGAGAGAGTTAACTACTAGGACTCTTGTCGTTCGTGGAGTAATTATGGATGTAAGAAATACGTAGGGTATTAGACCAGGAGGTATATTATGTGGAAAAGTTTTGGGGGAGAAAAGTATGTAGGGTTAGTGTGGGAAGGTTTGTAAATAGGGGTGATGGAAGGAGCAGACAGACATAAAAAAAAAGAATAGAAAAAAAATCCACACAAGATACCAAGACTATTATGTAATCCAAGAAAAAGGGAGGAAAACCAATCAAAGGAGGAGAATGAAAATAAAGGAAGGAAAGCGGAAGAAAGAGGAAAAAAGAACAAGAATAAAATAAAAGGAGCTAGCAGCTGTGTGAAATAAAAAAATAAGGTAAACAATCCAATATATATATATATATATATATATAAAAACAACATGTGAAAGTAAGAGAAGTGTGGGTTAAAAGAAAAAAAAATAAAACAGCAATAACCATACCAAAACAAAAGCACTGTAAAAGCAAAATAAAACAAAACATCTACATTAAAAGTAAAATAAACAGCCCTCCTTATTTACGCATATGGGATCAGGTCTATATAATATGTGCTATCTGATTGCTTTGGTAACTTTCAGGATACCATCCAATGTCTCTTAGTTTTCTTTGTACTCTATTTTTTATCTTCTTAGGTCGCTCTGGGTGTTTGGACACCTTCTCTCCTTTAGCTGCTTTAGGTTTATGTGTCCGGATGTCTGGTTTCACTTTTATTTGATTCTGTACAATTCACAGGTTCTGCGAAATTCTAACCTGTGGTCAGTACCTCTGCACTCACCACCCTAGGCTCCAACCTGTGCTTCCCTACAACATGGGTGGAGAATGACCAAGGTATAATTAGAACCTCCCCCTGAGGTCCTGTGCAGATATTGTGGCCCTCTGGAGTTTCCTGTGTCTCTGGAAATTCCAGCTGGGTTAGCCGGTGTGGTCCCAAGATGTACCCTGGGCAAATGGATGCTGGTTCCTGGATGCCCACGCTTGCTGCCAGAGCTCTGCCTATTCCAAGAGTGCAGGCTGGGTGTGCTGCTTTCACTGGACCCAGGAGTGAGTGGATGCAGCTGTCTGTTGCTGCTGGTATGCTCTTCCAAGGTGTATTGAGCTGAGTTCTCGCTTAGAACTAAGCATCTGGCTACCAGGAGAGTAGGAACACCTAGCGGTGGGCCAGGAGTGCAGGATAGGTGCTCAAGGATCCAGTGCGTGGTGCCCAGTAATGGTCTCTGCCTCCCGCGGGATGTAGAAACTGGGGGTGCCCCAAGGAGATTTCCGGTTTACACAGGGCTTTCGCAGCCTGGAAGGCCGTCTCTGGCAAGGTGGCGGGGGCGGGGGGGGGGGGGCGAGACACACAGGAAGGCTCCAATTTAGTGAGAGAGTGGCCCAGGCACTGACTGCTAGCAGGGGAAGGGGCGCAGACAAGGTGCGCAGAGGAGAGTGCTCGGGTCTGAGGCTTGGGCGTGCTGGGGGGGTCTGCACTTCCCTGGGCGCCCGCAGGTACCTGTCTTCCTTGGTTCAGGATTCGTGGGAGTCTCTATGCTGTTGTGGTCCAGTCGCTGGTGAACACACAGAATTCTGACGGTGGGTGCTGCTCGCTGTTTTCAGTCCTGGATTATCTTGCTGCGGGACTATCGGGACTATCGGGCAGGCAGCTCCGCGGGCCCGCGAAAGCAGCCCGCTGCTGAACAGTGTTCAGATCCGATTGTATCTGCAGCTGGTCCGGTGTCCGATCTATGTTCTTCTTCTTCTTCAAGTTCAGAGTTCCCCCGAGGTACCAGGATTTGATTTGGTTCCTGGTATGTATTTATTTTGTTGATTAAGACACAGCTTTCTAAGTATTTGAACTTTATATGCTTCAGCTACTGAGGAGTGCTGTGTCCCTCAGTCGCCATTTTGGAAAAAACATATATATATATATACATACATTTTTTGGTGGTACTGGGGTTCCTGGAGCCCTTCTTCCTCCGGGCTACACTCTCAGACCTATTTTATACATCTTTATTTTTGGAAACAGGGTCTCTTAAGCCAGCACGGCTGGCTTCGAACCTGCGTGATCCTTGTTAAATATATATTTTAATGTCCTTCAAGCAAAAAGAAAAAAAAAAAAACTTATTCTTTAAGACCAGGAGATAATTACAGTCTTTTAATTCATCTTGGCTCAAAACAAAAGTGATTTAAATTTTTACAGGTGAATAATTGTCAGCTGTTGATCATCTATTCTTTAATATTCTTTCACCATCATCCCACATACCAGTTGTATAAGTTATTCGAGATAATATTATATAAATGATTATTTCTGAATGAACATGTGAATATGGATATATTAACAATTTGTTTAAATGTATTAGTAGCATATATATTTTAGAATTGGAACCACTTGATATAAACTAGAATCAGAATCACCTCTGGGTGTAGTGGCACACACCTGTAACCCCAGTAATTGGGAGGCTGGGACAGGAGAATTTGAACCTAGCCTTAGAAACTTAGTGAGATTCTCAGCTACTTGGTATGACCATATTTCAAAAAAAAACAAAAACAAAAACAAACAACAATAACAAAAAAAAAACAACAACACAGAAACTCAGAAGTAGAATACTCCTGGGTTCAATCCTCAGCATCCCCTCCACAATTAATTACAACAAATATTATATTTCATAATTAAAGTTCATATTGTTATTTTGCTTCTTGTTTTTTTCTAATTTTTAACATAAATACTGAGACCAATAAAAGTTACCAGTTTTGTATTGAGAGGATCTTTATAAATACAATAACTGATGTTGATTTAGTTATTGTTTCTTGGATTCCTAAAAAGTTTTAATGTAGCTGCTCCGTGGAGTTACTTATTGACTCTCTTTTCCATTTTAGACTTCCTCATCGGGCTCCTTTTTACCTTTTATTTTTATTAAGGTGATATATGTTTCCATAATACTTAAAGCAACTCTATTTCTGATTTACTCTTATAGTACTTATATGATGTTTTTACTTTAAAGAAGCTTTAAGTGTACATTCACCATCATATTCTTTTTCCTTTGCAGAAAATGTTATAATACTATTATTTTTTCTATAGATATCTAGTGTTTTCTGTTTTTCTCATTAGGAATGGGATGTATAAATACAAAGTATGTAAAATTATTTAGATGTATACTTTTATTTTACTATTTTTCTTATCACTATTCAATTATCTGAACAGAATATATTAAATATTTTCCTTTGGTTTGCTTGTTTGGAAAAACTTTTTTATTTCCCCATTGTAACTATCTGGATATCTATCAAGATTTTGTTTTAGTCCTTCTCCCTAGATGATATTCATGTTTGTATATAAATAATACTGCCACTAAATATGTTTTTTTTAAATTGTACTAAAGTATACCACCAAATGTATTACTTAATATATATACCAAAATAATGACATCTAGTATAGTGAATAATTTGTACCTTAGAACCTATTTATATTCATACCAGACTTTGACTTTATTGTGATTTGGAAAAACACAAAAAAGGGGAAAATAAATCTATCAATCTATAGGTGTGGCATGTTTGACTCCCTGTACACCAAGTCTTTCAAAGAAACTAAATAAGAGCCGGGTGTGGTGACGCACGCTTGTAATACCAGCACTTGGGAGGCTGACACAGGAGGATCACACAAGTTTGAAGCCAGCCTCATTACTTAGTGAGGCTCTCAGCAACTTAGTGAGACCCTGTTTCCAAATAAAATAGAAAAAAATAGGTCTGGGAGTATAATCCAGAGGTAGAAAAGCCCCTGGGTTCCACCCTCAGTACCACAAAATAAACAAACAGACAAACAAAAAGAAACTAAGCAAGCTTAAATTATTAAAACTCTTAATCTTTTTGCTTCCTTAAATTAGATTTTCTGATAGTCTTACAGTTTAATAAAATTTTATATTTCCATTTTTTAAAAGTTTTAAATAATTTGAGCCCAGTTTTATACTTTAACATTGGAGATGTAAAATTGCTTACACCTACACATTTAATATTTAATTTTATCCAGAGGCTTTTCTAAAGTTAATAAGTGTGAAGACTGAAAAAAAAACCTAAAAAAGAAGGGCCCATTATATGCTCTCATTATAATTGTCTTAATAAGTGTGTTAATACTGCTTTTCATTTATTTTGATGGGTCCTATCAGGTTCTCCTTAATACTGAACTAAAATATTAACATATATTTGTCAGAGAAAAAATTTGAGATTAACAATTTATTTTCAAAAACTATGGCAAAAGTTTGTTGTTATGACTATAATGTACTAATAAAAAAGTTTGTTGTTAAGTTTTTCAGGTAGACATTTAATTTTCAAAAAGCCTATAGTACAGTAAGAATTTAATTTAAGTAGTGTCAATTTGAGCTATAGTTATAGCTTTAAAGAGATCACAAAAGCTTTGAATTTCATAGAAAAACCTCTAGACATTATAAAAATTTATGCAGTTGTCATAAGAGATTAAGATAGTCAAATTACTCTCTACAGATAGAAAGTGAACCTTTATTAGAAACTGTCAAAAGTTGAGCTACATAAATTGCTTATAATTAATATGACATAATTTAAAAAATTTAAAAAGATACAACAATAAAAACCAAAAATAAAGTATTATAGCAGGTGCGGCAAAATGTTAAAGTCAGTTAAAGCTCAGTGACATATATCTATTATTTACATCTATAAATGCATAAACATAGCTATTTTATAGTAGTTTTCTAAAAATATGCTATATATGAAACAAAATATTCTACCTTAAGAGAAGAAATATATAACTGGTAAGTCAAAAAATTTTATTACTAAGCTTCCTGCTTTCTCAAGGATTTATGATGAGTTAGAAAATTTTGGTTTTGAAAATTTAACTTTGCATCAGATGTGGTGTACATACTTCTAATCCCAGTATTTGGGAGGCTGAGACAGGAAGATTATAGGTTCCAGGCTAGCATATAGTAGTTTAGCAAGAGACTGTTTCAAATTAAAATATAAAAAGGGGGATCTGAAGTGTATAGCTCACTGGTAAAATGCTCCTGAATTCAATTCCCAGCACTATAAAATAAAATTTATCTTTGCTTTAGTGAAATTATTTCTGACATAATAGGTGAAATATTAATCTTCTAGTCTTATGATAATAAAACTACAAATTAAAAAATAATCAGATCTGAAGTGGAACACACCCAAGACTTGTGTGCTTATTTGTATGACTTTGAACCTCACTATGATATATAGTTAGTTACAATGTACTATCAAAGGTATATTAAAAAATCAGAGTCAATAGCAGCAACATAAAGGAGAAATTTGGCCCTGTCTCACAAGAGAAGGTATGTTGTTTTTGTGGGAAAGATAAAGAAGTGATGCTTCTTCCATTAAACTCCTGAAGCACAAACACAGAATGTATGCTCTGTCCCAAACACACACATGGAGTGGGCTCACCTTACAATGCATTTTCAATGAAAATTAAATGCCCATTCCTCCTATCTTAGAAACATTCTTTCTACTAGCCTTAATACCAACATCCAGGGTCCTATTTTATTCTGATTTCATTTCAAATTTTAATTATATTGGTACAGAGGGTTTGCAGGATTATATTTTATAACTGGCTAGATGAAAAATTATGTTTGTTAATGGATACAAGTTGAAACAATTAAGTCTTGCAAAAACCAATTTTAGTAGAAAGGAAGTGATTTTTCCAACATTTTAGGATAGGCTATTTTGACATACTGCCGTTATGATATAAAATGCATGATTTTTATGATTAAAAATAAAAAGAATATGACACGTCTTTAAAACTGAATTTTGTAAACATCCCTTTTTACTTCATTCATTTTTATCATAGAACTAAAAGTATAAGGTTGGAAGAAAATTAACAGACAAGAATCCTGTAAGTGATAGAAGTTAAAAAAAAAACCTTAGTTTTAGATTAGCAAAATTTCTAAGAAAAGAAAGTAAATTTAATATCAAATTTTCAGCTTACTGATTGGGATGGTGATGATAGAATATAGGAAATACAGAAGACAGAAGGAGTTGTTTAGCACTTAGAATCAAGGTAGGCCCACATAAAATAAACAGCAAGTGTTAAATAATATGCAGGGAAACCTGATGCACAGAGATCTACTGTGTTGGTTAAGACAAAGTATTAAATCATTAGAAGCAAGAGTGATGAGCAGCCGACAGGGCTCTGCTATTCTAAACGAATAAATCAAGCTGGGCATGACTTATACTTCTGTGTAATCCTAGTACTTGGGAGGTGTCCAGCTTTAGCAACTTACCCTCAGCAACTTAGTGAAACTGTTTCAAAAATAAAATGGAAGCCAGATATGGTGGTACACACATATCATCACAGTACTTAGGAGGCTGAGACAGGAGGATTGCAGGTTCTTGGCCAGCTTCAGCTACTTAGTGAGGCCCTCTGCAACTTAGTGAGAACCTGTTTCAAAATAAAGAATAAAAAATAAAGCTGGGGGTGTTTCTCAGAGGTAAAATGCTCCTGGATTCAATACCCAGTACTACAAACAAAACAATAATAATAATAAAATAAAATAAATGAAAAGGGCTAGAAGTGTAGCCCAGTGGTAGAATGGATGTTCTGGGGGTCCAAATATGAGGAGGAGGAGGAGGAGGAGGAGGAGGAGGAGGAGGAGGCGGCGGCGGCGGCGGCAGAGGAGGAGGAGGCAGAGGAGGAGGAGGAAGAGGAGGAAGAGGAGGAGGAGGAGGAGGAGGAGGAAGAGGAGAAGGAGGAGGAGGAAGAGGAGGAGGAGGAGGAAGAGGAGGAGGAGGAGGAGGAGGGGGAGAAAAACTATATAAGGAGAGCAGGGCAGCAATCCTGATACAAACAGCATTCTTGCACAGTCAGAATCTGTGAACTGAAGGACAGGATAATTTACAGAAGCCCTGCAAACTTCAACAAGTGTAGTAAATAGATGTCTCATTTCTTCACCACCTGCCACACCTCAGAAGATATCCATGAAAATAGATCCCCATTCCTTTCCCAAAAGAAATGTAATAATTTACTTGGTTAAATGTATGTATTGAGCAAAAGGGATATACAGACGTTTTGAGTGATTGTCTCACACTTAAATTAAAAAAAAAATGTCAGAAAGGCTATTCCAGCTCCTAAGAGCTCTGAAAGACCATCTTACAGATGCATCTTCCAACTGCATCACAGTTATCTCCCTAGACCTGCCCAAGCTCTTAAAATCCTTGCTGTAGGCAAGAACTAATTAACTCCCTACATGCAAATCGCCATTTCTGCATCTGTTTCCAAGAAACCCAACCTAAGGCAGATGTTAAAATTGAGTATTATTTTAATATATTCACTAATACAAACAGCTATCATTTGTATTTATCATATTGGCAAGGTTGAAAGATTAATAATATTAGCATTATAAAAGATGTAAAAACCTTTATAAATTTATAAGGGGAGTTCAAAACTAAACTTTAGAAGGCTGTTTAGAAAAAAATATATATTCTAAATATATCCACATTGACTCTAGCAATTCTTTAAGGAATACATACAAAAATGATAGTGTAGATATATTAGTAAATATTTTATTTCAGCATCATTCATAACAACAAATTAGAACTCTGTAAAAATAGTTTTTATCTATATGGTTTTATTATACAGTAAGTATTAAAAAAATAAAAACTACATGATGAGCTGGGCATGGTGGCATAAACTTGTAATCCAAACATTCGAGAGTCTGAGATTGGAGGAATGCAGCCTCAGCTACTTAGTGAGTCCCTCTGCAACTCAGTGAGACCCTGTTTCAAAATAAAGAATGAAAAATAGGGCAGGGGGTGTAGCTCAGAGGTAGAATACCCCTGGGTTTTATCCCCAGACCCACACACACAAAAAAACTATGTGATATATGTATATGCATTTAAATGTTTATTTAATAGCATAAATGTGAAGTGATTGGTTATGTGTATTTAAATGTATTATATACACAAATGCAACACAGAAAAAATCATATTTTATTCAATTATATTACCATAGATAGTATGATTTTTAAGAGAATTACATGTTTCTGTTATGCATTTTCAGATTTTTTTCATTAAATTAAGAAGAGTGATCTTATTTGAAAAAGAAAAAAAAACTAATTTAGAATCGGTTATTTCTAGATTTCTTGATGTGAGTGCTCACCTTAAAAATTTATCTTCTGTCTTACTCCACTCAGAATGGCAGTCACCAAGAATACAAAAATTTACAGACACTGGTGAGTATGTGGAGAAATAGAAGCTCTTATACACTTGGTGGGATTGCAAAATTAGTACAACTACTATGGAGATCAGTATGGAGGCTTCTCAAAAGACTACGAATGGAACCACGACAGGGCTTAGCTATACCATTCCTAGCTACCTTTCCAAAAGACTTAAAGTAAGAATATAATAGCAATACATGCATACCCATAGCAGCACAATTCATAATAGCCAAATTATAGAACCAACTCGGGTTTCTCTCAACAGATGAATGGATGATGGCAATGCATATGCACAGAATGGAATTTTACTCAGCCATAAAGAAGAACAAAATTATGTGATTTGCCGGAAGGAAAGTGGATGGAACTATAGAATATTATACTGAATGAAGTCAATTGCAGAATTGGAAGCTAGAGAGAAGATAGGAGGCAAAAGGACGTTAGATATTTGAAGAGAGTGTCCTGTAGAATAGTGAAGGGGATAAGAAGATAAGGAGGGAAAAGAGAAACTGATTAAAGAAACAGTTCAAATTATGCTATACCCCAAACCTGAAGGAAATCACACCAAGGCTTCTGTACTTGTCTGTCTGTAGGAATCTGAACCTAAGATGTATAATTACAATGCACCAATAAAAGTATAAAAATGTTTTTGATTTTTCTTATATGATTTTACATTTTCGCCTTTGTGGAGCATTTGAGAAAACTGAGGCTAATCAAAGGAGGGTATCAGCTGGGCTTGGTGGTACATACTTGTAATCCCAGTACTTGGGAGGCTTGGCCAGCCTCAGCTACTTCTACAACTCAGTGAGACCCCGTTTCAAAATAAAAAATACAAAATAGGGCTGGGGGTGTAGCTCAGAGGTAGAATGCCCTTGGGTTCCATCTCTAGTGCACAACTAACTAAATAAATAAGAGTTATCCTAAAATAGAACAATCAAAGTGTTTTTCCTGTTTTCATACAGAAGTTATTTCTATATTGTTTTATAAATTACACATAAAACCTCAATAACTCAATGAATTCAATTCTAAGTGTTCTTATTCTAATGTTTTCCTCTCCCTCTATTTTTTGAAAATGAATTTGCCTTTCTCCTATCATTATCAGATCATAGCTTTCCCATTGATAACATAATTAGCCCACACAGTGGCTATCCTATGGTAAAGTTGTAATACATAATCTCTGTGTAGACTATCAGCAAACATTGGTCTTGTTTAACCTGGTTAGTGAAAAACTAGGGTGGTCTTTTTGTCTATCACATTTTTTGTTGCATTGTCGGATATTTCCCTCTGAAATAGAAGTGTGATACAGGCCTTGGTATTCTCAGAATAATGCTCTCTTAAATCTTCCTGGCACTAACAGCCTAAGTACTTACTATAAAAGCCCCAGTCACTGCCCACAGCAGTCCAGCAAGAAAATTGCTTATCGTATAAATCCTTTGTGTATGTTGCTCGCCATGACAGACAGGAACAAGAAAGAAAGGGAGTTTCAAGTACATCAAATTATGGCAGATATTGATAGTGTAGATGCACACACATAGTTGGGGTGAGGAGGGAAAAAAGCGCATCAGCAGTTTTAGAAGAAAATCTCTCAGTCAGGCAAGGCAGGGGAGAACAGAAACCCTCTGAGGCATGAGAAGAGATGGATGGCCTAGAGAGAAAAGCAAAGTGACATAAGAAATCAAAGGATATTTTACCCACAGAAAGGAAATCAATGAAAATGATGAACTGCTATTCAAAGGAAATAAACTGATTATTCCAGTTTCACCAAGAAGCAGGGGCTTGGGGGTCTGCTGCAGAGAGCCCATGTGAAGGAGAGCGGGACGCTAGGAAGTTAGGAGGGACGGCGGCTACTTGTGCTCACCCAACTCGACTTCCTCCTCTAGTCCAGAATTGAAGGCAGAGTATTATTTAGGTGTTACCATTTGAGAATATTAATTTCTTAACTCTACTAAAGCTTCATGGCATGCATATATTTCCCACTTACTTTCTAGGTCTTTGTTTTGTGTTTTATAAATAAAATATTTCAAAAATACTAAAAGCACTATCACCATGTGGAAAATTTAAGAATAATAAAATGAACTACTCATGTACCAACCAAAGAACTTGAGAAACAGAACTTCATATCTGTGAAGCCTTCTAAGATCCCCTTCCTGCCCATATTCCCTCCTTATTCCACCAGGAAAGGATATCCTCTTCTCTGATTCTGATAAAATCATGTAATTTAATTTCTTTAGTCCTCTGTCAGGTTTGAATATGTACACAAACAACATGCCATTTGGTTTGTTCTTTTTTTATAAATAAATAAATAAATAAATAAATAAAGTCTTTTTAATTTAACTTTATGCTTTTGAGATTTATATGTTTTTGTTGTTCATAGTTATATTTTACATTTCTTTTTGGTAATAAAGGCAGAACCCAGAGGTATTCTAAATTTGACCTACACCTCAACCTTCTTTTTTATTCTTTATTTTGAAACAGGGTCTCACTAAGTTGCAGAGGGCCTCAATAAGTAGCTGTGGCTACCTGAGAGCCACGATCCTCCTGCCTCCGCCTCCCAAGTACTGGAATTACAAATGTATACCACCATGACTGGCAAATTTTTATTTTTATATAAGGTCCAACTAAGTTGCTGAGAGTCCTCATTATGTTGTTGAGTTACTGAGATTACAGTCATATATGACCATGCCTGGCAGAAAGTCCACGTTTTATTCATTTCACTGTTGAAAAGTGGTTGTTTTGTTTGTAATGCTGCAGCTAACTAACAAGAATGCCTTCTAATGCAGGGACCTAGAGTATATATCCATTTAAACTTTTTATATAATAAAATAGTTTTAACAGGTATTTATATCAACTTTGGTTCCTATAGCAATAAATAACAGTTCATTTTGTTCCCCATGTTTGACAAAACTTAGTATTGTTCTATTTAAATTTTAATTAAATCTTTTCCACTGTAGTTTTTACTTATATTAATATTTGCTAACTTACTAATTAAGATGAACATTTCTCATTGGCATACTTTCTACGCTTGAATTTTTCTATTATTTTGGAATGTTTTCCTTTTCCTTATAGTTTTTGGCAAGTCTTTAATACATTCTAGATACTATAATTTGATCAGCTATTAATTGCTATGCATTTATCAGATGATAGCTTGCTTTTTTATTTTTCTGATTTCTTTGTATGCATATATGTTCTTAAGTATAATGTCATTATACTTATTAAATGTTTTTTCTATGTCTTATATTTTGGATATCTTGTTATACAAGAATTATTATTTGCAGAACTGGGGATGGAACCAAGGGGCATTTTACCTCTGAGCTGCACTCTCAGGTCTATTTTTTATTCTTTATTTTGAAACAGGGTCTCAATGAGTTGAGGAGGGCCTCACTAAGTAGCTGAGGCTGGCCACAAACAGCAATCCTCCTTTCTCAGCTTCTCAAATGCTGGGATTACAAGCGTGCGACACTGTGCCCAGTTTATAAGACATTTTTTAAAAGCACTATACCATAAAATAAAGAAAACATATTCTTCAATATTAACATTAAAGTATTTTGGACTTTGTTACATTAAATTTTTAAATGGTGATATTTGTAGAACATTTTACATATAATTAATGGCATAGATTGTATACTTAGAAAAAGTTAAATTTGTAAATTTTATGTTAAACATATTTTACCAAAATTAACAAAATAACCTATTAATATATTTAGCCCTCTTCTTTGTTTAGAGTTCCTCCTGTGACCCTTTTTCTCCCTAGCTTCCATATATTAGGGAGAGCATCCAATTTTTAATTTTTTGTGACTTACTAATCTCATTTAGCATAATGTTCTCCAGTAAAGGCAATGTAACTGAGAAGGATGGGAGGGTGAAAAGGAAAATAAAATGTACTAGAGAAACACACACACACACACACAAAAAAAAAAAAAAAAAAAAAAAAACGATATTTAGTCCCTGCTTGAAAAACACCGGAGTTTCTCATTCTTTTTCTAAAAGTTAACTTCAAATCCTCCAAACAACAAAGAAAATTAATACTAATTTCTCAAGTAGGTAGAATTTTAGCTCTTTTTCTTATTGGGAGTCAGACTTTAATTTTATTCAACATCAATAATGTGAAAGTTTGTGATAGAAATGTCTTAATAAGTAAGAAATTTCCCTTACACGTCTCATATAACTAATTGAGAAAACATTTCCAACAACAAATTGTTTTAAAGCTATCATAGGCTGCAAATTCAGCACAGATTTAATCTCTATTCTGTCCAAGGAATAAGTATATGTATCTGTGTTTTTACTCTGTCTCTGATGAGGATCGGAGAAGAGCACATTGTGGACGACATGCCTAGGATCACCAATACACATACCTGACTTCTCCTCCAAGTCTGTTAATGTATTCACGACAACTATTTTGCACATAAGGAACCTAAGACTGGAAGATTAAATAACATATTCAATGTCAATTTGCCAGTCTATGGTGGAGCAGACATCTGAACTCAAGCTTGTCCTACTTAAGTCTCTGCTGTTTCCATTTTCTACACTGATATCTCGAAGGGACTGGCATTGGTAGAGTGTTTAAGATTCTTCACCAAACTTACTGGATCCTCACAACCATCCTAGCAGGAACTGATATGAATCAACTTAAAAGAAATGGGCAAACTAAAATTCTTAAGTTAATTGTCTAAGTTTGTAACAGTTTAAGGATTTTAATAACTTGTTGCCTGGCTTTAAATCCTGCACATTTATTATATTATTGCAAAACAATTTGGTGAGATAATATATTGAGATCAAAATTTTTCTTATTTCCTTCTTACATTTTTTCCTCTGCATAAAGTATCTTTATAAGCAAATCATTTTTATCTTATAAATAACATTTCTCAAAGTGAATGCATGAGCCAGCTACATCAGCTATTCCTGTGAATTTGTTAAAAATGTAAATTCTCAATCCTGACCCCAGCCCTACTGGGAAACTGGTGTGGAAGCCCAGTTTCTAAAGCTTGCAAAACACTGATTTGGGGGAAGTTTCACGTGTGTTACATCAGAAAGAGAAGCTGATGGCAGACAATCTGCCTTCCTGCCCTTGAAGTTCCAAAAGTCTGGGCTTTGTTAGAATAGAGTATGAGTTCCTGGCCCTGGAAAATGCATGGAGTCTGAGGTTGTATCTGTGGGAATCCGTGACTTTGCTCCAGGGAGTAGAGAATCCCCTTGTGATACGTACATTTGGCAGTTTAACCTTGTTCCTGGGCTACACTATGATTACCAAATGTGCAAAATAATTATAAGAGCCAGTAGACCTTAGACTCTTACAGTCTTGGCCAGTGATAAGTGCTACATTGAAGTATTTATCTAAATATAATGACTGTCATAGGCAAGGGTTTTGGGGAGATCCACAAGGCCAGCAATTCAAGGAAATGGAGTGGGGCCATGAAATTCTATTGGAATTAAAGAGATATTTTGTTGAGAAAAGTTTGTACTTACTGTCGAATAAATTGTACAAAGTACCCTTAAAGAAATGAAATATCAACACATAGCAATGAAAATTTATGTTTCAAAATGCCCTCTGTTGCCGAGTGTGTTGGCGCACGCTTGTAATCCCCGTGCTTAGGAGGCTAAGACAGGAGGATCGCATGGGTTCAAAGCCAGCCTCCGCTACTTAGTGAGGCTTTCAGCAACTTAGCGAGAACCTGTTTCCAAAAAAAGAAAAAAAAAAGTCTGGGAGTATAGCCTGGAGGTAGAAAGCCTCTGGGTTCCACCCCTAGTACCATAAAAAAAAAAGCCCTCCGCATCTTTTCTCTCATGTTCAAATGTACTTGTGTAGTAATAAGAAGGAACACAATGCTTCTGCCTTCGTTTGCTAAAAACTTATCACTATTACTATATGTATATAGTAATGTATAAAGAAGAGGTTTAATCTGTTATGGACAATAGCAACTTGTTTTAGAAAGGATAAAAAACTAAAAAGGATCTTTAAGTTGGGTACAGAAAAACATGCATGCAGTCCCATTGACTCCAGATGTAGCTCAGTGGCAAAGTACCCTTGGGCTCCATCACCAGCATCAAAAATAAAATAAAATAAAATAAAAATAATCTTTCAACATTGAATGCTATAGTTTTGGTGCTGTTTTTGAAAGAAGTTCCAAAGATGAAAGATTATGTGCAGAAAATGTTTTAGATTTAAATCTACCTTGGATGGGCACACTTAGAGGAACTATGTCATTTATACTGTTAATAGAGGTAAGATAGGTTTGGGGGCAGGCACTGGGGTTGTGAGTAACTCTGAGAGTAGCCAAGTAAAACTTGAGTAAAAAACAGGCTTTCAGTTTCTCCAGTCTAATTCTTCAAGTAATAATAATACAAATAGTAATAATAAAAACAATAATTATAACAACTAACATTTTGAACACTTTCTGTGAGGGATTGTTTTAAGAGCCTTTTATTTACGAGCTTGCTTATTTCTTAAAACTAAATTATAGACATTAGATAGCAAAGCATGTTCTTATTGAAATCAAACTTATGGGTTTAAAAATGCAAATTAATAGTGATTAAGAATAAATATTTTCCATGTTTATGCATCAACTATTTGCTTATTTCCTCTGCCTCTAATTCATACATATTGAAAAATAGGGTCATTAAGAATTCAAATTTATATATAAAAATAAAAATAGCAATACTTAAAACTTTAGAAATGAGTATTAAGCTATTCAAATATGGTTAAAGTAATGATATTCACATTTTCAGCCAAGAACAGTCAAGACTGGCCTGGCAAACAGCATGAGGTTCAGTGCCTTCGAGTTCCAGTTATCAATCATGACCTTGGCTGTGGCATAGGCCTTAACCTACTGACCCTGTCTATTTATAAACACAGCGGCCACATGTTCTAAAACCAAAGGTCCAGGAGACAAATATGATAGGTAATTTTTATCTGTGATTAGTTAGTTTCCCATATCTCATAGATAATACTAAATATTATTACTTGCTTAATGAATAAATGTGACTTAAAATTATAACCTTCCAAAATAGAAATTATTTGGGGAAATGGGGTTAGGTAGTCAATATGATCATAAATCATGTTAAGGAAGAACAATTAATTTGAATAACCCTCCTATTTTTACTAAGTTTTATATGATTATTAAAAATAACAGGAAGGAATCTGAAATGTACATTTAAGAATGGTTAAAGCGGCTGGGCATGGTGGTACACGCTTGTAAATCCCCGCGCTTGGGAGGCGGAGACAGGAGGATCGCACAGGTTCAAAGCCAGTCTCTCTGGCTTAAGAGACCCTGTTTCCAAATAAAAATATAAAACTAGGTCTGAGAGTGTAGCCAGGAGGTAGAAGGGCTTCCAGGAACCCCTATACCATCAGAAAAAAAAAAAAGAATGTTTAAAGTAAGAAATTAAGTTACTTGCATTTTACCACACTAAAAATAAGATTAAAACATTGACCGTTCTCTGTGTTACTCTTAGAAGCTTTCTTTTTAGAGTTTTTAACTAAAGAGGAGTAAGAAGAGAGTGTGAATAAAATAATTAAGTGTAAACTTGTTGGCTAGTTATTGTAGGTATTAAAAGTCTCTCATTTTAAACAAAATGAAAGTCAACAAAATATAATATTAAATTTGGCTAATCTGATGTAACTAATAAGTCTTAGGATTGATATGCAAACACAATTTGAGATTCATGCTCTTTTTCTTATGCTAAAGTACTTTCCTGAATTTCACACTGAATCCAATTCAATCAGATCAACAAAGGCTTATATTGAGTAGGTACTCAAAAAGAAAATAATGAGTATCACCTAGTTAAAAATTCAACAAACTTCAAATGACATTGATCATACTAACACTAATTATAAAGCTCTTAAACTCAAAATATATCAAAAGCTTAGTGATATAAGCAGTTTCTCTTTATTCTCAAGGTTCATAATTTAATTCATTGAATCTTAGTAAGAATATAGCCTACACCTGGAGGTGTGTGATACAACATGACAAATGCAAATCTTCACTTTAGTTTTTGACAATAACTAGGATGATAGATTCTCAAACACAATTCTGAAAGATGGGCTTCATGTTAATATAATTACTATGGACCCATAGAGTACTGTGGATAAGAGCACAGACAACTGTGATAATATTTGCAATGTGAGAAAATATCAGTAGGAAAATGTATATATCATTATATATTAAAATTTTGTATATAAATCATGTTTATATAAATATTAAATTATATGTATATATATGTGCATACACACATGTATATCATTAATTATTTATTCTAATACCAAGTTGTTTAAAAGAGGAGTGACTAGATTACTTGCTATCTTTTAATGTTTTCCAAGAGGGAGCAGGAGGGAAACTTTGGGTTGAAATAGAGCTTCTTGGGAGAAGAAGCCAGTTTTTATTCTGCCTCTGAGTGGTGTTAAGGATGTACATGGGGGTCTCGAAGGGAAGAGCTAACTTATCCACTAAACACAGAGGAGGTGTGAGAAAATTTTCCCAACAGAGATTCCTATTTATGCTTTCCTTAAATAACCAACCTTGCGCTGAGCTTCAACCACAACGGTGTTCAGCTAGGTGAAAACGTTTCCACATTGCACACCAGTAGTAACTGGTTATCAATAATGATGTTTGTCTGAAAAATGTTTTATTAGTTAAAAGTTATTAGAACACAAATTTACTTGAATAACGTGAATCCAATGAACTCTTATTAGAGGAGGAAGGATATATTCACAGCTAGTGAACTAAGAGTTGGATATAGGCATGGTACACCTGTGAGATAATGCGCATAAACCTCAAGGATAAGTGTTATCTAACTTCTACAGTTAAAATTTTCCCATGAATAATTATCCCAAATTTTTAATACTTCACATTTTCTGATATTTGTGTGGAAAATGAACTTTCTGATAATAAGTTCCACTCTGCAAGGGACTTTTTGGGTTATGAATGTGGTTGCTTTAGCCATGGGGGCATGAGTGATTTATATTTGAAATACAATGCATATACAAGAAACATTCTAAAATGATGCTGGAGAACAGTATGCTGAAAAAAACTATTTAAAAAGATGTATTTGGGTTCTAGTGATAGCAAGAAGTCACTGGCAACCTGTATCAAAGAGGCCATAAAAGAGCATGTCCTAGAGCCAACCAGGACCTAGAAGGAAAAGGAACACCCAAAATAGTTGCACTATTAGTCCACCAATGATTATAAACTGTCAGGAGCAAGCTGCTGCTTGGAAAACAGGGAGTTAGGAGAAAATATACTTGGAGTTATCCTGCCTTTCTCTCCTTCACCTTTAGCTGGTTCTTCTACTGGTCCACTGAAAGCCAGAACACAATGAAGCCTTGTTCTTGGAGCTCAGCTCCTGAGGCACAGAGCGGGGTGGAGAAGGGAGACTGTGAATCTCCACAGGCAAAAGGAAAATGACCAATATTAGTCTGCAGAGCTTTTAACTCAAACAGCCTTAAAAGAAAAGAAGTTGAAGAAATTTGAAGTTTAAAGATCTGGAGGAAAACACACCAAGTATTATGTGCTTGTATACTTATAATTGCTTTAAGCCTCACTATGAGGTATAATTATAATGCAGCAATAAAAGTATTAAAAAAGACTTTAAAAAAAACAGGCTGTTTATTAACTGACCAAATTACAAAAGTACCATGGTAGATACCTTCGTTCATCCTAATGAGCCTGTTGATCTGGTCTTCTCTGTTGCCAGCATCTCCACCTTCTACAAAATGGGTTGTCTGTTTCTTCATCCCACCTCATGGAGAAGATAACTTAAAGGGCCACAGGAAGTTATTTGCTTCTTTGAAATGTTTTCCAACGGTAAAGATCTGATGAATCAGATCCTCCATGCAGATGATGCCATATTTACCAAGAGATCGAGTAATCAAAGCGTTGTCTGCCAAGGCAATTCGTTTCTTATTGATTTTGCCATAGCCATGCTTGTAGATTAGTTCATTTACTGACATCTTTGGGTACCCCATGCAATGTATGGCTCTACAATTCTCAGCATGTTAATTGAAGCCTTAATGAGCTTAACAAAGGTGCCATTGAAGATCTGGCGAAGGCAGAGAAGCTGCAACACCTTGCGGACTTTTGGGCTCACACCATTGATACCTCTGAATCTGATGACAAATGCCAGTTTGGGCTCTGCAGGGACATAGAAGTTGCCAGCTTTTCTTGCCATCCTAGGCATTCGAATCTCAGTACGGTACATCTGCCTCTATTCCTTGTGGTAGTGCTTAGCCTTTTCATAGATAAGCTTCCTCCTTGCCTTTCGAAGCATATTCTGAGCAAACTTCTTCCTCAGGCGTTTTACCTTTAGCTCTGCGAAATTCTTTCACTTTTTCTTAAGGGTTTTTGGCACTGCAGGAACCTTCTTCTTCTTCTTCTCTTTGGTGACCTCCATGGTTCCTACTGGAAAAAAGCTAAAAAAGACTTTTAGTTGCTCAACACTGCCCACTGAATGTGAAATAGGGCCAGTAATTAAACTGTCTCCTAATCCCACATATAGTATTCTTCCGACTATTTGAATAAAAATGGACATAAGAAAGTCTAAATAAATAGGTTAGAGAGATGGTTCCAAATTCATTCTTATCTTCCATGCTGCGTCTCAAAAATATTAATGTATGACAAAATTATGATATGTAACTATAAAATTGAAATAAACCTTGCTAGTTTGTGTGTTCATTCTTTCATTGGCCTAGCAAAATCAGATTCTAGAATATTCTGTGTCACTCTTTTAAGATATCTCTTTAGTTCTTTTAGGAGCACTTGGCAAGTAATAGAAATCTAACACAAGAACCTTCTGTAGAAAAATACTAGTTTCTTGAAAAGTTAAGCACACAGTTTTGAGTTAAGAAGAAACAGAAACTGTTTATAAAAGATTGCTAAAACAGAAGACCTATGTTCATGTACAAAGAAATTTCTGACTAGGCCCTTATATTAACCATATGCCTGAGCCCTTCAGAGGTTTGAGAAGTCCTTTGATTCAAAAGAAGCTACCCTTCCTGAAGAAAGAAGGCAAAACGATCCAGATTTGTGGGAAGCAAAACAGTAAGTAGCATTAAGTTAGGCTGAGATATGTTTTTAGAATAGCATTGGGAGGAAGAAATGGTCACCTCAGAAAGATAACAGAGTACAAATAAAATAAGCCCTTCAAAAAAAGTTCTGATTCATTTTGATAGAGCACAGTCTATGTGATATATAATGTTTTGAGTAGTGTATCTGAAGCACCAAGTGTAAGGTATGTAAAGCACCTTGACAGAGGTAGAGATCTTGAATGATAAGCCAAGGCTAGTTCATAAATAATGGGAAACAAGAATTACCCCCTCCTCATTTATTCTAGAACTGAATCCTAATAGTAAATCTCTTTGGGGACAGTTCTGCAAGCATTTTGCAACCCTAGAAACACTGAGTAGGACATACATAGCATTAACTGAGGTAGAGAATTGCTGTTTTTTAACAGCACAAGGGTGCATGCCATAAAGATGCTGTATCATTCATATGATTTGTAATAAATCTTTTGTGTTTTTCCTCACAATAATTTATCTGAAATAGAAGCCAACACCTTCCAGGTTACTAAGCCGAACTATTGAATTAATTCATGAGTTGGACTGGAAAAATGGGCCATTCTTCACCACTAGGATCATGAATATTTTAATGTCTGAAAAGAGATAAGAAGAAAGTTAGGGCAACTCAACTTTGTGAAGATGCTTCCAGGACCAAAATCAGAATTAGATGCTTCCGTTTAATTCGTTTTCAAATAATTAAGGTAACAACTAAATCTATGAACTGATTGTTGCAGGTGAAAACAAATACTGAAATGAATTTTGTCATAGAGTAATTAATGAAAAACAGGGGTAATTACTATCCTCTCATGATTGGACTATTCTATGGAGAAATCAAGTTCTGTAGGAAGACCCATATGATTTCATCATTAACTGAAGCTTGGCATCTGCACTGATAAACCAGGCATTCCATCTATTCAATAAAAAAAAGAACATACACCTGGAGCAATTCCCCAAAATGGAGTTAGATTTCCTTAGTATAAAGAATCAGAATCAGATATGGAAAGGAATATGTAAATAACATTAGATTAAACAGTGACTTTTTGAAGTTTCTGGGCTTCTGCCAGACACAATGATCTGATAAATCAAAAAGGAAACTGGAGAGTAGTTGACATAATTTTTTTCTGTTCTCCAACAATTTTGTCAGTTTATTTTCCCAAAATCAGAAAAAAATCTGGAAAAAAGAATATTTGCAGAAAACTGATGATCAAGATATGCAAAAGATGTATGCAATATTTTACTACCAAACCCAAACACTAATGAGTCAGTTACTCTTTTTAATTCAGTGGCTCTCAATTGGGATATACAGTAAAGTCACCTGGGAGAAGTTGAATAAAAAAATACTGTTGAGGGGGATAGCAATTAGCATTTTTCTAAAGATTCTACCTGATTCTATTGTAGTTAGTTTGTAGACTAGAGCTATCCTAGGCAAAGAAGTGAAATTATGAATGTGAGTTTACTTGCTGAAGAATGGGCCCTCCATATCCAAGTTTCCCACCTCTGTGGATGGAATATATTCAGAAAAAAATTATGAATTCTAAACATGCACATTTTTCTTTCTCTTGATGTTTTGTAAACAATATAACATAGTTACTATTTATCTAGTGCTTATATTGTATTAAATATTATAATCAAATGTTGATTTAAAATCTAAGGGAAGATTGTAGACAAATACTACATTTTCTATCAGATACATGAGTATCCCCAGATTTTGGTATCCACTGTGTTCTTGAAACCGCTTGTAGATACTGAGAAACGACTACACTTTGATGACTTGAAAAACATCACAGGTAGCTGAATTTCTCCTATCTCCTTTCATAACTAGAAAAAATAATGTAGTTCTTACACTTATGTGAAAAGTATTTGGCAACAACTCCTTAGTTTAAAAAAACATTAAAAAAAGTTTACTATATTCAGATATTTTAGATTTCTCTTACTGTGTGACATTAAGAATTCTAATTCTTATAACATTTACTATTTACTAATTTGTAAAATGGGGATAATTGTATCTACTTTATAGGGCTGCCATGAAACAAAATGTGTTATCATATTAAAAAGTACCTAATAAAATACTTCCATACATCATCATATATAATTCCATACATACATATATCATACATACATACATACATACATCATACACAATTCCATACATCATGATATGATGGCTGTCAGCATATATAAATAAGAATTTTGAATATGTCATCTTAGTCACAATTATAAAAAGCATTAATTGTTCACAATTTTTAGTGAACATGCAATGAACATTTATTAAACACATACCATACCTAGGCACTACTCTGTATACTCAGTAACAGTAAAGTAAACTAAAATTCCTGCTCATCACCAAATATGGTTTTCATGAAAGCATCTATAACATATTATATAATACAGTGATAAAGGCCTAGGAGGTAGGGAAAAAAAAGCATAAAGTTTTACTGTGACTTAATAATGCTTGTTTATATGTTTTCTATGCCTCCTTTTGCATAATAATGGTGCAACTGAATAGTTGTAACAGAAACTATAAGTCCTACAAAGGTTAAGACATTTATTAAGTGTTTATTTTCTTCCAGAAAAAATAAAAATTGCTAGCTGCTGAAGTGGATAAACTGGAAGACAATTGACCCCCTCTCACACACACACATATATACACACTTTCCAGGAACCATTTTGGGTGGATTTTTATTGCCTGCCTTTCATGTTTTTATGGCACCAAGATAAAGGTTTCTGGATAGAGGTGTGAGTAATATGTCCTGGCGATACTAGTAGGACAGAACATGTAACTGTCTCAGCACAGTTAAAACCATATTTAAGATGATGCTTGCTGTGTTGGTCTTTGTCCCCAGATGTTAAGGAAGGGCAGAATTCACAATAAACTGAGATTGTTTTAATCACCTAGATTCTGAGTTATGTTTTTGCTTATAAAATATCCTGACTCATATACAGCTCATAGTATGAGCTTGTTCTTTTGTTCAGATCCAAATAGGAAACCAATTGGGATTTATGACTTCTCTTTAGAAAGGATCACTCTGTTTGGCTGAGAATAGGCCATAGAGGTTGGACAAAGTTAGAAGTTCTTGATAAAAAGAAGATCTATTGAAAATGGACATGGCTAAGTAGGGTAAAGTGGCTCAAACATCTTTTGAATTATTGGTCTCAGAAAAAAATTATAGAACTTAAATTCATTCAACCCAAAGTAGCCAACAAGTTTATAATTATATAACTAGGAACTGTCCAATATGGCAATTTTATAACTAACTGAATATTTTCTTTATGTCTCTGCTCATCCAACAAAATGGCTTTGGTGGAGCCCCTCAGCCACTTCTGGTTTGGAGGTGTCTAATCCACAAATCATTCTTTACTCAAATAAACTCTTTGAAAACATTAAAAAAAAAAAGAGTGAAATACGTCACCTTTCCCACCTCAGTACCTGCACTGTTTCTACTTGCTCACTGTCTATTCCCTCTGAATTTTCATCTTTAATTGAGACACACTTTCCCTTTTTCCTTTGTTCATTTGGCTATGGCTAATTCTTATACATACATACATCAATTGTAACAGAAAATAGTGATCGATTTAAAAATGAGGTCACATATAATTAGGATCTACCAAGTAATAGGTAATGGAGATCTAACAGATGCTAACCCTTCTTTCTTGCCCTTGAAGTTTTCCAATCTAGATGGAACCTCAGGACAAATACAGTGAATGCTATGTTACAGTTAAAGTGCCAGTGAGTTTTAAGAATTTGTATGTTAGAATATTTTAGGAAAGAGGCTAATCAGATAATTAGTATTTATTTTATAGAGAATGTACAATATGAGCTTTTGATATAGAATGAGATTTTCATGAATGAAGAGCTGGGAACGCATTTTAATAAAAACATACATAAATGTATGAGAAAATGATATATAACAATCATTTTCAGAATATATAGAATACTTCTAAAGTAACAACATACAAATATATCCATTTTTATATGCATTTTATCTGAAATTTAAATCTAATAATTATGGTGAATGTGTAAGGTAATACAAAAAGATTATAGTGTGTTATATAATTAAAAGCAAATAAGAGAAAAATCTTAAAAGAAACAATTTGATAAAGGGTTAATTTACACAAAAATATCTCACATGGTGGTAAAAGAGCTACCTTATTAATATTACTAAAATTATTCCTATGTAAGAAAAGAGCTTTTGAATATTTACTAAACCACTATCTTCGAGCAAATTTCTAAAGCATTAGAACAAATGTTATCATTTCCATTGGCATAATGTTCAGTTATAAGTCCAGCCTTCTGTAAAGGTCAAAAAGATTTCTAGAGGAAAAAAAAGATAGATTTCATGTAGTAAACAATTATTCAAAAGAAAATTAAATTAGGGGATATTCTAGTAAGGAACCGATATGACCTAGCAGTGCACAAAAGAATATGGATAAAGGTCTCATGTGTCCTTTGGGATCACTAACATTGCTATTCTGAAATATAAAGTAGTATAATTGTGTTGGCATGGTCATCAATGACAGACAATATGGAAGGCTGAGATTCTTAAGCAGGCATTCACACTGCAGCCCAATGAAATATATACTACCTAAATTTTTAAATTATTTATGCTAAAAGGTGTTTTCATTTTGATGAAAAAACCGTTTAATTCCTTTTAAGAACACAAAATTGAGTAAATAAAAATAAAATTGCAGGAGTCCAGACAAAGCTTAGCATCAACTACAGCCCTATCACATATTGCTTTGTTTTCTTTAAAAATGTTAATATGAAGCCGGGCGTGGTGGCGCACACTTGTAATCCCGCGCTTGGGAGGCGGAGACAGGAGGATCCTGCAGGTTCGAAGCCAGCCGTGCTGGCATAAGAGACTCTGTTTCCAAAAATAAAATAGGTCTGGGAGTGTAGCCCAGAGGTAGAAGGGCTTCCAGGAACCCCAGTACCACCAAAAAAAAAAAAATGTTAATATGTAATAGACTTTCTACGCATATAGGCATTATAAAAGTAGAAAGTTGGATGGAATGGACCTATGGGCAGTAAACTAACAACTATGATTATGTCATTAAAATGAGATTACCATACTTTCATACATCTATTATTGTAAGGTTAAATAGCTATAAAAATTTAGACTTTATCAAGGGTTTATAATCATTGGCTATTATTGACATTTTTATTATTAGGTTGTGCAGAATTAGTAAAAACAGTCAGCAAAAATAATGTATTTATTGCCATTCAAAGGGTCTGAATGCTGGTAACACACATTGATAGCAAGATAATCTGAGAATACACAAAATATAAAAGTATATGTTTTAAGTGAAATACAAATCAAAGCCACCATGAGACACTACTTTAAACTCACTGCAGGTGCTATCATCAAAAAGTGGGAGTGAAGATATGAATTAAAATCCTCTGTAGGCTTTCTCTTTAGATTCTTGATGATTTTTGATGAACAGAAACTTTTTCATTCAATGCCATCCCATTTACTAATTCTTTTCTTAATTTCTTGAGCTTTCGGGATATTTTTGAGGAAGTTTCTACATGTGCCTATATTTTGAAGTTTTAGATCACTTTCTTCATATTGCTTTCATATAGCATCACTTTATCCCTTATACAATGGTCCTTATATATTTGTTAATTTTCTGACTAGTTACCTAGGCATGGTGGCACATGCTTGTAATCCCATCATTTGGAAGGCTGAGACAGGAGGATTATGGTTCACAGCCAGCCTCAGCTACTTAGGCCATTTGGAACTCACTGAGGCGTGTTTCAAAATAAAGAATAAATAATAGGGCAGGGGGTGTAGTTGGGAGGTCGAATGCCCCTGGCTGCCATCCCCAGACCAGCAAAAAAAAAAAAAAAAAAAAAATAGAGCTGGGAGTGTCACTCGAAGGTAGAATGCCTTGGGTTTCATCCCCAGTACTCCACAAAATTTTTTGAGTAGTTAAAATTATTTTTTTCAAAATTTAGTAAAACCTGGTAATGGTGTAGATGTGAATCCACAGTAGAGATGTTATTTGAAAATCACTGGAGGTGGTTGCTCCCCTTCTTCCCTCTGTTTACTAACAGTCATGGAGTAGCTAGCTACTCAGTACCACCAACTTCCAGTTCACAGAGGAGTGTTGTAAGCAAGTAGCAGTTATCCACAGAACAGCAATTATAGCCCACACAACTCATTGCCCCTTTTAACATACTTCTTTTGTTTTGTAGCACAGAGGGAAAAGAAACCATGAATTGACGGGCAGTCCTGTATTGCTAAAGCTATAAATTCCATAGAGTTATGTACTAAGCCACCATTTGGTGCTGGTACTTGAGTGCTCTGTTTATTTGTTTGCTGCTCTGTTTTGACTCAGAGAATGAGGAGTCTTCTAGGGAAACAGCTTGCCTGCTTTCTCCTGAAGCCGACTTTATTCTTTGAAATCACTGACTTATTTTGTTTGGTCATGTTTTTAAAATCCATGCCAATTCTGACTTTAAATGTGGAACTAAACATGAATTTTCAGGCCTTTTTTATTTCTTTTTATTCTTGGTGAAATAAAATGTTCCCTCTCTAAGAAAAATACAAATATAAGAGGCTTTCCCAATATCTAATTTTTAAAACATTTAAATAAATCAATACCATATGGATTTTCTTTCCCTGACAATATATGTTTTAAGAAATTTGTACAAAAAATGTTCTGCATTTTTACCTAAAACAGGATCTGTCAAGAAATGTCCTCAGCTGCTCAATACCCTGCACTGACTCTACTCTCCAGGTGTCCAATAGTTCTTTTTGCCCTGCTATAAATCATTTGTTAAGAATGGTTGACTACTCCAGATTAGGGAATTTCAACAGCTGTGAGAGTAAGGAGCCTAGAACTATCAATTACTTGGCCTAAATAAAGTTTCTAAAATACTAGAGATAGGATACTTGGGTAAAAATCAATGGCCCCTATGCTGTTTGATGTTTTAAAGTATTGGAAAAGCTGACTGCGGTAGTGCATGCCTGTAATCCTAGTACTTGGAGACTGAAACAGGCAGATGGCAAGTTTGTGACCAATCTTAGCAACTTACTGAAAATATGTTTTAAAAATAAAATAAAATAAAATAAAATAGGGCTGCAAGTATGTTTCAGAGGTAGAATGTCCCCAGGTTTAATCCTTATTCACACACACACACAGAATAAAAAAAGTCCTTTAATCTATGTTTTTCTCAGATGTTCATAATAAATTTGAGCACAATGCAAAGTTAGGGAGATAACTTTCTAACAGACTTTTTAAAATATATCTTTATTGGTGCATTGTAATCACATAGCATAATGAAGTACAGAGTGACGGTGATCTACACACACACAGCACTTGGTGAGCTTCCTCCAGGTCCCAGCCCATTCCTCTCATTCTTTGTGCATGGCGTTGAGGTTTGTATTGATAATTATGTTTGTCTACACAATGCCAGTTGAAGTCTTCTTCATCAAGTCTCTATTTGCCCCACCTCCGTTTTCCTCCCCTAGAATCCCTCCCTTCATCACTATACTAGGTTTGTTCTCCTTTATCTGGGGTTCCTCTTGTATCCCAATTTCTCCCTAGTTTCCATATACAAGAGAAAACATATGATCCTTCACTTTCTGTGACTGGCTAATCTCGTTTAGCATAATATTCTTGGACTCTATTTTCTTGTACACGCATGACATAATTTCTTCTTTTTTATGGCTGAGTAGAATTCCATTGTGTGTATATTCCATAATTTTGTAATGCATTCATCTGTTGATGGTCACCTGGGGTGGTTTCATAGTTTGGCTATTGTGAATTGTATAACTTATTTTTAAGCAATGTTTTTAGAAGGAAACATTTAGAGGGCATCTTGATATAGTTAATCTGCATTGTATTTATTTATTGACTGCATAGAAAAATATAGTAAAAGTATGTTAAGGATATATTTCCTGATTTTTATGAGAAAATCATCCTGTCTTATGATCTCAAATTATGAATTTCCATTAAAAATCACACTGAATACATGTATGTACTGTACTTCTGTGTCATTTTATTTTGACTTAACTCACTGAATCACCTATGAATCTAAAAATAAGTAGTAAAACATTTCTGTATAGCAAAAACATGTCAGTATGCAATTCGGCAGGTAATGGTAACATTTCAAAAAGGAGTTAGGAGTTTTGGGTTCTAATTCCAGCCCTTTAAGCCACAATATTTAAGACCTTGTTATGCTATGTTTTATTTTGGAAAGTAAATAAACCCTAATCTTATTTGAGATTAAATTTTATCATTAAAATCCTTAACAGAAAGCCTGGTACATAAGAACTATTCATTGTTAAATAGTAACTATTTTTTCATTCTTAATTTGTAGAAGTAATGTTTTTATTGCCTAAGTTGAAGTAAATACCTAAAAACACCTAATGCTTTATTAAAAGTATCCATGTGGTGATGCAATGAAATAAGACATTAGGAGAAAGGCAACAGAGAGAGCATCTTGGGCAATTCTGTCATTTTACATGAAAGACAGCTGAGAAGCAGAGTAATATGCTGTGTTGACTGATGCTTCTCACACACAGTGCAAAACAAGGATACCCTGAATAGAAGAAAGGCTGCTTTACATGTATGCATTACTTCTCTTTTGCATTATTTTACATAATGCTGCAGAATAGTAAACATCTCAAAGCATACTGGGTCTCTGGATAGAGAATGCCTGGTTTTCTGAACCTCTAGCTCCAGGGAGTGACAACATCCTATAAATATTCCTATACATAGACACGATAACAACACCTACAGTAACAATATCATGTTCCCACCTTAATTCTTAACTCTCCAGAGTTGTAGCTTTTAATGCCTGAGAATATCATCTGCTGCCATAGATATTTTATACAGGAAGCAGACAGGAGGAGCAGAGCAATTACAGTCTTGAAATATATCACAGAATTCCTGAAGTCCTTCAGTCTGCTGTCCTTATTATGCCCTGCGCATAAATATATATTCTGGGCCGTGAGAGCCTGAAGCAAAATATAAACATGAAAATAAAATTTGCAAATAGTATTTCTGACCCTAAATTCCTTCACTCTGTGGTATTCTCATATACTTGAAGGGATCCTCAAATCTTTTTTTTTTTTTTTATCTGGAAATTAGTCTTCTGGGGTACTGGTTAAAATTTTTTTTCCCTCTCTTTTCTTCCAGCTGCTAACTCTTACCAGAAGCTCTATTTCTAGTGCTCAGCAGAAATCAGTATTGCATTTGCTGCTCACCAGGGATACTCCTGATGTCTACACTGCAGCTTACATGGCCTCTCATAAATAGCGAGGCAGGGTGACTGCTGCCTTGCAACTTCAAGGTTCTTATACTAAACAGGCGATTAGTTCAGATATAGGAAATTACCAATATCTGACCCTTTATAGCAAATTATATATGGTTCAATCTAATACCTTTACTTTCATATCTTGTGCAAACTTCACTCTGGCATTCAGAAATGTATCCATGGAGGCTGAGCCAAAATATGATCTGAATAAAATCCAGAGGTCAGAATCAGCTCTCTCTCCAATTCTGACCCATCCTTTAAATCCCACCCTTATAAAGTTCCTGCTCAGAACAAGAATCCTTTCTCTGCACAGTACAATGTTTCCTTCCTCTAATGGACCACCACCATCTAATACCCCTAGACATATATAGAGACAAATATAATTAGTGTTTAGGAATGATATTTGCCCCATACAGTACAAAGTGAGCACCATGATAGGATATTGATAAGGAAAGAACTTTTTCATATAAAACATTGTCATCAGCATTCTCATAAAAGGAATATCAACAGAGGAACTTACTATATAAATATGTTCCTGATATTTGAAGCCGGGTGTTTTTCTTGTAGGTGGAACTCCAATTTATTTCTTCCCACTCCCTCCATTTAACTCTTCTAAGTCCCTCTACTCCTTTTCTTATCCTCACCAGAGCTGTTGCCACTGCCCAATTTAGTAAACAGGTGAATTTAATTAATGGGTTTTTGACTCTTCCTGCCAGATCATTAACAAAGGCATCAAATAAAAACATTCCTAGCACCCTATCCTCACATTTTCCCACCAGCTGCCTCTCAACTCTACACACTGCTGTACATTATCACCATTAATTTAAAATTCTTTAGTGAGAAGCAGTCACAAGTAGGCTCATGTGTGTGATTCTTTTTAAGCAGACAGCAAATGCACTTGTAAATTTTCATTGGTATGATTTATCACCCTTGCAAAGAGTATGAAAATGGAGAAAGTATATTTTAGATTATATATAATTATATAAATAAAATATCTAAATATTAATCTTCTCATTAAAAAAACAAAGATAAAATGTGATAGGAAAAAATATCTGTCAAATGTGATAGGAAAAATGTCTGTCTTCTTGTTCTTCTGTCCTTGTTGTTAAACTTAACACCAAACTCTTCATACTTGCCTTTGCCATTTCTTCAATATCTAGTATAGGTATGCTTTCATATCTTTTCATTCAATAATCAATTATAGAAAAATGTTTTGAGAATTCGTTCATTCATTCATCCAGAAAATATTTTTACCTTTTATATTGTTCTAGCAAGTAGAAATAGAAAAGTTAACAATAAAGTCAAAAGAAATTGTATTTAAGAAATAAAAATAAACTAATAAATTGATATTTGTCTGATGTCCATAAGTGATACATAGAACACTAAAGCAGATTAAGAAATCACAAAGTGTCTGGTTGGAGAGAAGAACCTTCTTCCGTTTCTAAAAAGCCTGCAGGTCATGCTGGTAAGTTTGTTTAGTGGACTGTACCTTGAATATCAAAGCCCTAATGAACAGAACTTGAGCAGTGGTCCCAAACTAGCAGCATTCACATCACCCAGGAATATTGAGAAGTACAGATTCTTAGGCCCACTTAGTGAGTCGCAAGCTCTGGAAGTGGAGCCCAGGAATATTATGTTTTATCAAGATTTCCTGGAGGTTCTGAGTCATTATGAAGTCTGAGAATTGTGACTCTATATTGTATATCAATAATACCCTGTATGACGGCAAGAATGGAAGGAGATCATTTAAAAACTATTGTAATAGGATAAAAAAATAGTATCTTGAGCTAGATGTTTTGGAAGATGTGATGAGAAGTGGCTAAATTGTAGAAGAGAGAGCCCATAGGAGAAGCTGAAAGAAATTAAGGAGAATGTGATACCTTTGTTCCAGTAATTAGAAGAAGAAGGGGTGTATTCATTCGAGTCACCCCTCCATTCCACTCTGGCATGGGGCTGTATTTCTATTTCTATATTTCTACCTTTCTAATAAACTTCTTTAAGTCGAAGAAGAAGAAGAAGAAGAAGAAGAAGAAGAAGAAGAAGAAGAAGAAGAAGAAGAAGAAGAAGAAGAAGAGGAGAAGAAGGAGGAGGAGGAGGAGGAGGAGGAGGAGGAGGAGGAGGAGGAGGAGGAGGAGGAGGAGGAGGAATAATAAGAAGAAGGGCTACCATTTACTGCTCACAAAAAGGAAGATTGTAGAAGGAATGTAGGAGATACAGGACAAAGTCAGAAATTTCCTCTGGACCTCTCCAATCATAGCTACACACTAAACATATCCAGGTGAACAAATATATCTTAGAGATCAGGGCAGAACTAGATAAGAGATACGAAATTCTGAGAGTGGGTGGAATAAGATGCACTGAAGTGAATGACAACCCCCACGTAGTCAATGCAGACAGAAACAGGAAATAGCCCATATGTTATTCATTACAGGGCATTCCAGTTATAGAGCTGAGATGTGTGGAACAACCAGCAAAGGAATAATCCACAAAGTAGGTGTAGCAACCAACACGTATAGATGAAAAGGACAGCACCAACACTGGAGGCTGTTCGATTCTAAGAAAGACAAAAGGTTTTGACTAAGGCAAATGCTTCTCAAATTGGTGTTTCTGATACAGAGGGATACCACTCAGCCCAGTGGACAGTGCTTCTGGGACATATCAATACACAACTTGTCAGCTGTATGTGATGGTGCATGCTTGTAGTGCCAGAACTTGGGAGGATCAAACAGGAAGACCCAGGTTCACAGCCAGCCTCAGCTACTACTGAGGCCTTTTACAACTTAGTGAGACCCTGCTTCAAAATAATTAATAAAGAAAATCAGGCTGGGGGTATAGCTAGAAGGTAGAATGCCCCTGGTTCCATCCCCAGCACCACACACACACACACACACACACACACACACACACACACACACCAAAAAAAAATACACCACTTGTTCTCTGAATAGCTATTCTTAGAAATCTTTTTTTGCCTTACCAGGAAGATGTTTTTTACATGTTCTTAGTTAAACATGATGAAAATAATGAGAAATCATATTTCTTTCCTGTTTCTTCTTTCAATATACAAATGTAGATGATTAATGATAGGATATATAAAATATATAATTATTAATCGTAACTAATATCCATATCTTCTCTACCATCACCAAATACACACAGTCACTTTATACATGGCCTTCCAATCTCAACGATGTGGGATCTTTGGAGTATTAGACATCCAGTAAGTACATTTTAAGTGTTAAATCCATGAATGAAAATGGAAACACCATAAACTTTACATTTATATCCATAGAAATAGTTCCATATTCACTACCTTTGATTTTATAAAGATATACAACTTACATTTTAAAATACTTTAAAATAATAAAATGTGTTCACATATAGTGTCACATTTAACCCTCCTGCATCCTCGTGATATCGGCCAGGCATGTAACATTATCACTACCTTATAGCTGAGAAAAATAAGTTTTAAGGTCGGACAGGTATTAATGAAAAAAACTAAAGCTATAATCTAGGGTCCTGGGTCCTAGTTTAGGACATTCCTCATGGTACTTTACTCTTTCAGCAGTAAAGTGTGCTCCACACACAAGTGGGAAAAACAAAGTCTAAGTCTATCTACTTCCTCTTAAAAACATGATTTTAAATCTTTATTATTCAATATCACTTTTTAATGAAACGAATGTGAGGCATTTATATTATTTGACACTACAAATTTAAGAAGAAAAATAAAACAAATGTAAGTACTTTTTTTGTTGTTTGTTTGTTTTGCAAGTCTGGGGATGGAACCCAGGGGTATTCGACCTCCAAGCTACACCCCATGCCTTATTTATTTTTTTATTCTTTATTTTGAGACAGA
The DNA here is from genome assembly GCF_963383645.1 of Muscardinus avellanarius. NCBI lineage: Eukaryota > Metazoa > Chordata > Mammalia > Rodentia > Gliridae > Muscardinus > Muscardinus avellanarius. Next base: position 49,709,499 of record NC_137799.1, read on the forward strand.
GTCTCACTAAGTTGTGGAGGGCCACACTAATTACCCAAGGCTGTACACAAACCCCGGTCCTCCAGTCTCAACCTCCTGAATGCTGCAATTACAAGCATGCGCCACCACGCCCGGCTTAAATACTATGTTTTTAAAGGATTTTTATCTATTTATTATAAAGTATATGACTTTTTTGCAGTACTGGGCATGGACCCCAGGAACATTCTATCTCTGAGCTATAACATCAGCCTTATTTTAGTAAAACTGAATTGGGCATTCCATATTAAATATACACAATGGATCCTTTTTTGTTTTTCTTAACTACTAAGATTGTTTAAATTAGTGCATTATACATATGCATCTAAGTGAAAGTCAAAGCAATACATCCATGTATGCACAAGACCTCTCCTGGTGTATTTTCTCCATACCTCCCTCTCCCCCTCATCTCTTCTCAAAATACTATGTTTTTAATATAATGTACATAACCATAATTAATTATATCAGCATGGTAGAATGGTTCTAACCAATTTGCCACTTCATAGAGGTGTTGTAAAGATTAATTAGAATTAATTAAGTGAATTATTTGAAGATAAAAGCATTTTAAAAGTGCTAAGCGTTGTTATCATTTCCTTTCCAGATGAATTCTGAGTTAAAAAAGTAATCATTAGTCAGTAACATATTCCTGAAACAATTCACTCTATAGATACTTACAGATAAGTATCTGATTGGCTCTTACAGAGAATTGTAAACAATGGTCTCTTTTATTAAAATCAAATACAGTGAATAAACACAAACTTGATAAAATATTAATGAAATATTAAAGATAACAGTTTTACTTAGTTGAAGGACATGGTTGTATGGTACTTGTTTTGTTATTTTTTCTCCCAACATAAAACATCCAAGCATTTGCTTCCTTTTATTATCCTAAGTATTCGGTTTTTCATATATACTAATAATCTCATGATAGATATCTATATTTGTAAAATAAATATAAAACATATTTACCACATTAGGCAGCATTTAAAATGTTTAAGCATTTTTCTTGAATGTGGTTTGTTAAATAGCTTTCATTTCAAAATGTCAAAACTTATCAAAAAACATTTTGCATGACTGTAGATATTCCATCCAGCGATAAGAAAAGTTGCTTCTATATACCATTTCTTAATACATGTCACTGCCATTTAAGGAAACACAATGTAAATATTTTCACATATTTCTTTCTTTTGGCTAAATTTGTTATCAATTCTTCTTGCCTTATCTTTGTGAATTCATTTTTAGCATATCTTTGAAGAAAAACAGATCCATGTTAGTGGCTATCGATATTGACAACAAATTTTGAGTTAATTTTTTATTATTATTAGGGCCCTAAGAGAATATTCAATCATTTCAAATATACATTTTAAAAGTCTAACCATGTATTATAACTGATGAGACAGGCAAAGTGAAATTCATTAGGTATAGCAAAATAAAAGAGCTAGAATTGAGAATTTTCAAGGGCAAAGAAAGCAGAGTTATGCATTTCTCTCATGTTAGAATTCTGTTTGTCTATCAACTCATCATGCTGTATGAGAAACGAATCAATGGTGAGTTAATTTGGTGAGTTAATTTGTTTAATAGATTTTGAATAAATGGTCTGATGACTAATACCTTCCTCCTCTGATTACTTCCAAAAGGCACAGTAGAGTAGTTTTATAGAATATTAAATGCATTCTCTATTTTTCTTCTTTAAAAAAAATGCCTTACTCATAGGATATTTCAGAAAAGATAGTACCAAGCAGTATTTCTTTATAAAAATCAAGATGAGTTCCTAAGTTGGGGCACTTATCTGGCATTCCTTACACATTTTTTTTTTTTTTTTTTTTTGCGGGTCTGGGGATGGAACCCAGGGGCAGGCATATGACCTCCAAGCTACACCCCCTGCCCTATTTTTTATTCTTTATTTTGAAACCGGGTCTCACTGAGTTGCAGAGGGCCTCACTAAGTAGCTAAGGCTGTACGTGAACCGCGATCCTCCAGGTCTCAGCCTTCCGAATGCTGGGATTACAAGCGTGCACCACCACGCCCAGCTTACAATTTTTGTTATCAACTCATTCCATACTTTTCATAGTTTGTATAATCAATGCCCACCTTTACTAAGAGAACAGAACAAAACTCAGCAACAGCAATCTTCCATGTGTCTATCACTTTCTGTTAATTGCTGTTATAATTTTCTAAAGATGGGAAGTAGAATGTGAAGGTTTGCATATAACTGTGTGATGTAATTATCTGACCTGGAAAGTTATCATTTTCCTGCCCATATTTTCTTCCTTATCTTCCAAGTTGAGAGAGCATGAGACAATGGGAAGACTAAAATCAATGTGGAATTATTCAAGTCCAAAATCAAGATGAGCCCTGGCCCTTAATAATTTTATAACTTTAACTGTCAGAGTTTCAATTACTAGGTCTTTAAAGAATAATAAAATGCATAAGGCTAATTTGATAATTACATAATATGTGCAAAGTTTCTTCTATACTACGATTCAGAGTAAGTACACATTACATAGCAGCCAGCACCATAAGGACAGGTGATGCCAACCCCTAGATGTTTTAGCCTATGAGCACACACACCTTTCCCAGTCATGCCATTTATCACTGGGCATCACTGACCACTGATTTTAATATAAGTTCACAGGACTGAGCTAAGAATAAATATTTAAACAGGAATAGGGAATTACTGTAAATGAATCAATCAAAGCCCTAACATGAACCACATTTTTTATTTTCTATAATCTTGTCAGTCTGTTTCCAACAGATCACAGGATTAAGTTCTGGATGAATCATCATTCAACACCTCTTTCCTTGATTAATGTATTTATAAACTTAAAGAAGTCTTTGTTGGAATGACCCCATAGAGAAAATCTTAAAGTTTTCAGCCACTAACTTTAAATGCTACTTCTCTGGGGGATAACTGTGGTTTTAGTATTGTGAATCTCTTGCCATGTACAATCTCTAAAATATTTATCTGTAGGTACTTTTATGTTTTACTTGTGCATCTTCCATCTTTTAAATAAACAAAATTCATAGTCTCAAAATATAGTGTGCATTTTTATCATGTTGCTCTACTTAATACACTAATGAGAAAATTGGCTGTCTCCCAGTTAAAGATTCAGTCATCCACCATCTTATCCATGTTCCAGGAGCTTCACAGCAACATCTAAATCTTTCTTGAGACTTGTCATTTTTTCCCTGGTAACATTCAATTCTGAATCCTACAGGAAAAAACTAGCCAAGATAAATCCCAAGTATTTTCTAGCCAACAGTCCATAAATGAACTAGTATCTTTAACAATTCCTTTTCTGACATCCTTTTTTTGAGTAATAATATCATTTAACCAATCACGTTAGCTAGTCCTTGTATGTGTGTCTTCTCCTTCTTTATTCAGTTGTCAATCAAATCAGTTCTGTGTCTGACTCCGATATCTCTTGAATCTTTCACATTCTGTGTCTTTAATTCAGGTGTTCACCATCCCTCACCTGCACTTGTTCAAGTTACTCTAATCAATGTGATTGTGTTTATTCTCATCATGTTTGCAAGACGGGCATCATAAATTCCCCTATTATGCCTGTGTCTATGCCCTTAGAACAGTGCTTTCCAGTGAGAATTGAGTTCTTATTCTAGATGTCATTTATAGTTATAATGTGAAAGGTAGGGGTTTGTCCAAATAAATTGAGGAAGATGCTTTCTTAAAATGGAGGCAGTTCTTTATTCTTAGGTATGGTATTTAAGAGATTAATGTGAATTTCTAGAATTTCAAGATAGCAGGTATTCACAGGCATTTTTAGGCAAAAAGTACATGCACATGCGTGCACATTCGCGCATGTTGTGTGTGTGTGTGTGTGTGTGTGTGTGTGTGTGTGTGTGTGTATGTATGTAATTTGGGGATGGTAGAGCAACTCACAGGGTTTCAAAAATATGCTTTTGAAAGTTATAATAGAGCCTTAGACCACATTAATGACATATCACAATGGCTCTGATATGTGTTTTTGAAATTTTTTTTCATCTCTTCATTATAACATGTTATTTCTTTTTTGTGCTTTTTAATTGGTGCACTGTAATCATACATCTTAACGGATATAAGATGGTAGATACATACATGCACACATCACTTATTTAACTCTTCCACAATTCCCATGCTATTCCATCCCCCCTCCTTCCTTCTGAAGTTAGGCTTACTGATTAACTTTGATACATTTATGAATGTGCATCATGTACATTAGGAAATTTCCCTCTTTCCGCCTTTCCTCCTGTTCAGTTAGGTTGCCTTATTTGCTAATCTATGGCTTCTTATTTCTCATCTAGAGTTCCTCCTATGACCTTTTTTTTATCTCTAGCTATGAACATAGATATGCATGTATTAGTTTGGTAGTTTGGTTTCCTTTTTCGGGGGTAGATAACCAGAAAAGGTATTACTGGGTCATATAATAGGTTCATTTTGTTTCTTCTAAGGATCCTCCATACTGTTTTCCAAAGTGGTTACACTAATTTGCAATCCTACCAGCAATATATTAGAGTTTTCACTTCTACAAATCCTTGCTAGCATTTATCATTGTTTCAGTTTTGAATAATTGCCATTCTAATTGGAGTTAAGTAAAATCTTGGGAGTTTTGATTTGCATCTCTCTAAATGCTAATGATGTTAAGCTTTTTTCATACATTTATTGGCCATTTGAATTTCTTTTTTTGTGAAGTGTCTATTTAGTGCACTTAACCATTTTTATTGAATTATTTATTTTCTTAGCTGTTTCTTTAGTTCTCTGTATATTCTAGACATTAGTCCTCTATCAAAAATTTTCTAACATCTGGTCAATTCTGATGAGGTTCTTGATAGTATTTTTGCTTTACAGAAGCTCTTCAGTTTCATGCAATCCCATGTATTTATCATCCTCTTCATTTATTTTGCCTTTGGGGTCATGTTGAGAAAGTGTTTACCTGTGCCTAGGTGTTGAAGTATATGCCTTCTTCAAGGAACTTCAAGGTCTCTGATCTGGTTATCATGTCTTTCATCCATCTTGAAGTGACTTTTGTGCAGGGTGAAAAAGTGGGGTTTATTTCTCTTTTTCTAAATAGGGTTAACCAGTTTTGCCAACACCATTTGTTGAAAAGTGAATGTTTTTGGCCCCTTTATCAAAAGACAATTGGCTGTGTGTAGATTTGTTTCTGATTCTTCTATTCTGCTCCAGTGGTCTATGTGTTTGTTTTTTGCTGGTACCATGCTGTTTTTATTTATGTATATTTATTTATATGACTTTGTAGTATAATTTTAAGTATAGTTTTAAGTCAGGTATTGTTATGCCTTCTGCATGGTCCTTGTTGCTGATAACTACTTTGGCTATTCTGGGATTTTTTGTTGTTCCAAATGAACTTAAGGACTAATTTTTTTATGTTTGTGAGGAATGACCTTGGTAATGTAATGGAAGGATCTTCCATGTTCTTGGATGAGCAAAAGAGATATCATCAAAATAGCCATATTTCCAAAAGCAATCTACATATTCAATGCAATACCTATTAATTTTTTGTGCTAATATTGGTGCATTATAGTCTTATATCATAATGTAAATCATGTTGACAATGACATACATGCACACAGAATTTGGTACCCCCCACATCTCCATTTTCTTCCCTCTCAATTCAGAGTATCAAGATTGACATTGGTATATTCACATGTATAACCATAGTCAATAGTAGTATTTTCATTAATAAACCTACCCTTGGGCTGAGAGTAAGTAGTTACATAAGATCTTTATCTGTATGGTTCTAAGAAAAATACCTTATTACGAAGGGCTAGATATTCCCACAGAAATCTTAAGTATACTCAAATAATTTAGAAAATAAAGTTAAAGTGAGAATACTGAATTTAAAAATTGCCAAAATATTCCCTCAAAGCATAATTATCCTTAATAAATTCATATTTTATAGATCAGACTAAAAATTAAAAGGGAAATATAAAACATAAATGATTATGAATCACTACTGAAAATCAAAGATAAAAATAAAAAATCCCATTACAGATACTAAAATGGAAGTCAATATAAAAAGATAATTAAATTCAATTTATAAATATGTAATCTATCTATAGCATATGGAAACTGATTTCAAGTATCAAGTAAGACAGTATAAAATTTACATCATGATTTTTTTCCAGATTTTCTTATGTTTTCCTTCATAATATTGAAATATCTCTTATTGGGCACCAAAAAGAAAAGTTGACAAAATATGATATCCATTTTGATGGATCCACAATGATGCTAGAGTAATAGGAAAATGCCAGGTCTCTAAGGCCAGAGAGAGGTAGGATTAAATATCTGTTCAGCCATTTCCTAGTTGTATAACATGAGCATGTCAGTGGATCTTTTCATATGTAATTTCCTTAGAACTGATGACAAAGTAATACTGATTTTACTAGAGTTTAAATAAAGCAATGGATGAAAAGCACCGATCATAGTCACTGGCACATACAGGTTACTCACAGATGTTGTTTTCCTTACTTTAAATTTCTGATATTTCCATCTTACCAAAGAGAGATAAAGGGAAAGACAGGAAAGAAAAAGATAAGAGGATGCAGGACAGTGACAGAAATTTTAGCATAGCTCTCAACTTTATCAAATTCCATACTGTACAGTATCAAGTTAGCATCTTTCTTTGTATTGGTCATTTTTAAGACTTTACTTACATTTATTTCAATAAATGCAATAATGAAAATCTCTTTTATGTCATTATATTTAGCCTTAAATAGAATATCAATCCAACAAGTCTAATCTTAAAGAAGCAAAAAATCTTTATATTTGAACCTATGAGCTTTATGCCATATTGTTTTATTCAAGAGAAACTTTGCATTTATCTGATTTTAAAAACAAGAAAAAATGTTTTTCTTCATTTTTAAAAGCAATAGCATATGGGCACAGTGGCACAGGGCTGTAATCCCAATACTTAGGAGTTGGATACAAGAAGATCACAGATTTGAAGCTAGCCTGAGCCAATTAGTGAAGCCCTCTGAAACATAGTGAGACCCTGTTTCAAAAGAAGAGAATAAAATAGGACTGAGAGTATAGCTCAGAGAGTAGAATGCCCCTGGGTTCCATCTTCCATACTTGCACACAATTCACATACTCATACACACATACAAACACATAAACACAATAAAATATCATCAGATATTTGGACTAAATACTCTGTTGGTTGTTTTGCTGATCAAAGTAAAAAACAATCTAATGTCACATAATTAACTTTTGACCTATTAGCATTTGTAAAAAATTAAACATTCAAACATATTAAACAATTAATTAAGGGCCAAGCAACATAAGACAGTAGGGTTAAATCTAAAACAATAAAGTTCATACTTGTCTGGGAAAAAAGCATGAACTTTGGCACCAGAGAGAATTAGTTTAATTTGTGGTTATATTCATAGCTATGACAACTGAAACAAATTCTCCAAGTTTATGAGCCTTAGGTTTCTCAGTTACAAATTGTATATGATGAGATGTGCTTCTTGTAGATATGTGTATGTGAATTAAGTGAGATGCTGTACCTAAAGTTTGAGTTCCTTTGCATTGTAAATGAGAGCCACTTAATTACTGTAATGATAAAGGGGAGCATAAAATGTGTCATATCCTTCTTAGTACACCAAAATATACTTCCTGGGAAATTAGGTAATAAATATGAAAGCTATAGTTTTTATTCTTCCTTGAAATTATTTTTCAAGTACTTTTAAAATTCACCTTACTTTTAAAAATTTTATTTCTGAAATAGAGTATTTTAGTTTCAGTATCTCATACAAAATGTGGTTGCCATTGAGTATGAGTTTCGAATTCTACCTCCTGAGACAAATTTGTAAGTGACATGTTTTTATTCAGCTGGATAAGTTCAGTACTTGACTTTTATGGTCAAAAAATATAATTGACTTTTGTTTTTCCATTCTTTGTATGTTGAATTTGTCTTCAGGCCTAAAAGGAGGCACCTTTATATCACCTAACAGATTAAACTGGTTTAAGACAGGACCTCCTACATGCCATGAGCCCACTGACCTATTCATATATATACATATATATATATATATATATATGCAAGTAAAGCTGCTGTGTGCCCTACCAAAACAACATGATTGAGTACAGCACTTTCTACTGAAAATATATAGTAAAATATTTTCCCTTAAATTCTGATTTAAATATTTCTCTTGTTCTGTATTCCTTTATCAAGGTAATTATTTATTTATTATGGAATTTATCATGGTACTTGGAATTGAACTCAGGAGCATTCTACATTTAAGCTATATCCTCAGCCCTATTTGTTTATTTATTTATTTAGCACACAGGCATGTGCTAGTGGTACTGAGGATTGAACCCAGGAGCATTCTATCTCTAAGCTAAATCGCCAGCCCTATTTTATTTTGTAGTTTGAAACAGCATCTCACTAAGTTGCTAAGGGTCTTGCTAAATTGTTGAAGCTAGCCTCCATTCTATGGTCCTCCTGTCTCATCCTCCCAAGTATTGAAATTAAGGGCATGTGCCACTAATTCCAGCAAGAAATCACCTTGTAAAATACACCTTAATACTTGTTTTCCTAATATGTTAAATGGAAGTTGTCTTACATAAGTACCAATTGAGTCCTTACGTTTCTCCTTGCATTTAATTTTAAAATGCTGTTAGTTTATTAAGTTTTGTATTGTGTGAGCATTAATCAGCTTATATAGGTAAACATTCATTTCAGAAGTCCTGTGCACATATTACTATCCTGAAAATTCAATACTACACGCTGAGTGTTCAAACTAAACAGAAATATTCTTTTGGTGAAGTAATTCAAATCTGAATATCTCATCCTTGAACAAACAAGAAAAGAAGACTCTTCTAATGTCTTTATGAAAACGTCAGAGCCTGAGAAGTTGAACATACAATCTTTAGATACAAATTTACTTGTTTTTTAACCTGAAAATTTATTATTCTGTATTATTAAGAAGTATCAATCTGTCAGGCAGGTATGAAGCCAGCTGCTCTGGCTTAAGAAACCCTGTTTGCAAATAAAAAAGTATAAAATAGGTCTGGGAGTGTAGCCCAGAAGTATAAGGGCTTCCAGGAACCCCAGTACTACCAAAAGAAATAATAACAACAAGAACAAGAACAACAACAACAACAATAATAATAATAATAATAATATAAAAAATAAAAATTTACAAAATGCTCACTTAATATGTGTTTTTGTTTCTTTGTCAAATGCGAGGTAGCAAGTATTTGAAATAGGTAAAGAGAAGTTAATAGACATTGTCTTGAAAAAATTATGTAAAAATAGTGTGCATATGCTTAACATTGCTATGTAAGCACATAATCCGAGAGTATTTTAAAATAAGGGTCACCCAATTTAGTGCCAAATATCTAATCTACTTGATATTTCTATCAACCCACTCCCCTAGTTGTCTTTTCCTGGTTTTTACCTAGCTTGATCATCTATCTCCCTACTTGGAAGGCACCAGAGGGAGCACATTCTCATGGCAGCCTCCTCCTTCTAGGAATCCTAATGTCTTTAATTCCCAGCTATGCCTCTCTCTCTTCTTTAGGAAGAATGAACTCAGTTGGCAAAGTGTACAGTAAGTAGATCCATAAGCTAATTTTCATTATAAGTCAGTGGGTCTTGCATCATTCACTAAAAGCTCCAGGTCCCCCCTCCTCCCATGTTCATTACCAATAGCAGGGTGACATTTACCCAAGAGAAAGTGGGAGAGGGTCTTCTTAAATGAAGAGAGGCAACTCAGATTTTCCAGATCTTTAGGTAACTACTCTCCTGTCCCTTAGAACTGTGAGTTTGGTTAAGAAGTCAGCACTATTTTGTAGAATCATGTGGTCTAGTCAGCAGTGTTTGAAAAAGTATTTAATATCTCCCAACTACATTAACACTTCTAAAAATTGACAACTTGGCTAAAATATTATAATTTGAAGTCTCTTAATTATTTTATGTTCTATCTTATACAACATGAATGCTTACATTTTACCCATGCATATATTAAATGGAAGTAAATGTTCAGAAAATCAAAAAATATTAAATAGCTACTTAAATCAGTTTTTTTCCCACACACAATTATAATGATCTACAAAGGGAAGATTTTAAATATCTAATGTATTTCCTCTAAATATAAGCTTTCTAATTGTTTAATAATTTTCATTATCCTATGTTTTTACATGTTAATATAACAGCTTTATTCTGCAGCATTCCTTAGGAATAATAAAACTCCTCTGATATACTATTGCTATTCTCTAAAATTGAATATAATCTTTATTTTTATATTTTACTTTTATTTTTATTTATTTATTTATTTTTGGTGGTATTGGGGTTCCTGGAAGCCCTTATACCTCTGGGCTACACTCCCATACCTATTTTATACTTTTTTTAAAATTTGGAAACAGGGTCTCTTAAGCCATTGCGTCTGGCTTTGAACTTGTGCAATCCTCCTATTTCCGGCTCCAAAGCGTGGGGATTACAAGTGTGCACCACCATGCCTGGCATATTTGACTTTTAAATTACTCATTTATAATAAGTTTTACTTCTACAAATCTATTCAAGGTCTCAAATATGTTTAAATTTCATAGTGTGTAATGCATTTGACTTATTTAGCACACTAACAATTGTACAAAATGTTGTTTCCATCTCTGATTCCAAACACAGAGGTATTTCTAAGTCATCATTAAACAGAAACAAAGAGCAGAGTTGAGTTTTGAGTTCATGCTATCCTAAGTAAAAGGTGATTTGTTGATTCCAACAGTGCAGTTCAAAACAAGCAGCTGAATTAAGACATCTAGCAAGTGATAGTTCATCCCTTCCTCCCTGATGTTTCAATGGATTGATGACAGATAAATAACTGAGTATTACAGTTTCCACTAGGATATGTCTTTGCTATCCATTTGAATTCGAATTTTTTACAAAAAGAGAAATGGCTACAGGACATGACAGTACTTGGCTCAAAGATATAGCTACCACATTGATTTCTCCATTCTAAATCTCATCAGATAAAAGAAAGACACCCATGACTAAGAGATTGTAGGAATAAAAAGTTAAGAAATTTCTTAGCTTTGGTTCTTTTAAAGATTCTTTAACCTATTCAACCTACATAATATTTTCCTTGTGTATATGTTTCAGCAAAGAATAATTTTCTTTCCCTTTTATCTTATTTTAAAATGTGCTTATTTTTAGATGCACCAAAATACTTTTATAAGTATTTTTAAAAGCTTTCTTCATATAAACCAATGAATTCTTTTCTCAGATAAATATGAAAAGATTGTTTGCCTACTTTTTTAAGAATCATTTTTATCCCCAGGAGCCAGATATCTAATAGGAACTTTTAAACAGATTTCACTTACTAACCTCCAAAGGATCAATGTACAAGCTTACCTTGTGCATTTTCTCTAACACAGTAGCTGAAGCTAGAATTCTTCTCTCTCTTGCCCTCTAGTGCGGCTTGTCAATATGACATTGCTTATCCTTACGCCTCCTTCAGAGAGTTTGTCTATTTGATGCAACAACGATGATATTAGTGTCTTTGGGTGGAGTGGTCATTTATACTCCTGTCATTGCAGACAAAGTTCTGAAAAGGTAATGAAATGAAATTAGAAAAGAAGGGAGGTTGTACAGAACAAAGGTATTGAAAGTTCTGGGGGCAAAAGTGCCGATTGAAAGAAGTTTGTGCAGCGGTGTTTCTAAAAATACTGTTACCTACTTTGGAAAAATTAAAAAGATGTGAATCAGACCTGTTTGGATCCACATGTAAGGATGAAAAGAGAAAAACAAAAGCGAGATTGCAGGAAACCAGTATCTCATTTGTTCTTTTTGCTACCTATTCTACCCCATCTACAGCAAACAAGTTTCATTTGCAAAATGTTATTTCTTTTTCCTTATAGGGAAAAATAGTTTCTATTCATATAACACATGAATACCTTAGAGAGTATTATATTTGAATAAAGGTAAATAAGCAAATGATTCACATAGTCTTTTTTATTTTCACATCTTCTGTTATCTATCTCTCATATTCATTACACACATGTTTACTTGTGCATTATAGTCTCACATCATAATGATAGTGGCATACATCCACAGAGCATTTAGTGAGATTTTCCCTGGCTCCCTCTCCTTTCCTTCTTCTTCCCCATACATTATCTTTTATATTTAAAAGTCTACAATCTCTGGGGCATTATCAAGGTATGGATCCGCAAAAACAACATACAAGTAGTTTTCATTGGTTGAAAAGAAAAACCTCTATTGCCAGTTAAGGTGGTATTCAGTCTTTGTCATATCCCAGTGCTAGCCTAAAACAATCATTTGTATTATTTTGCCCTCCAAATTGCACTGGTCTAAACAAAATTTTAATTATATACAATAAGTAATATAAACTCAAAAGGATTGTTAGTAAAGGAAGTTGTGCTGAAGCTAATGTAATTATGCTTTTAGCCATCCACTATAGCATTGATTCTCCATAATCCCTCTCATTTCCTGAAAATAGCTAAGTCGAAGGGTACTGCAAAACACAGACCACAGAATAACTAATTCAGGTCAATGGGGGCTTCAGTTCTTAACTGCTTGGTCAATTTGATAAGGAGGGTATTATAATTCACATACTATATAAAATAACTGAAAATTTTCAGCTATTTTACTAAGTTATATCAAGGACCATTTCCTATTGCCTGAGACTGAGGTAGACATAACAGAAAGGATAATGAAGCTAGTAAAAATAATCCCTAACTTGGATTCTTGAAATATGAAAGGCTTAAATTATAGGTTTTGTCTTTCCAGAAAGTGAGTTTATCCAAAATAATCTAAATCAAGGTTTGTCAATATAAGAACTATTGAAATTGTGGGCAAAGTTCTTTTTTATTGTGTGAGACTGTCCTGTATGTTGAAGGGTGTTGAGCAACATCTCTGGACTTCAGATACTATAGATTCCTGCAGCACCTTCTTCCTTGCCCCCCCTCCCCATGCCACCCCCAAATTTGTCTCTGGGTGATAGAAGCCAGCAAAACCCCTTCTCCTGGTTGAAAACCACTGGTCTAGCCAAAATTTTCACATATGTTGATAATAACAAATGTAAAAAATAGCAACAAAAGAAGCAGTGGTTTGAATAAATGTCATAGTCAGATACTATAATAGGTACTATGCTTTTATTATCTCTAATTCTCTAAACAATTTAATGATGTTTTAGTGCTGCCTTATAGATGAGTAGTATAAGAAGATAGATAATTCAGTATTATATAGTAAATTGAAAAGCTAAGAACTGAATTCAGGTCAGATAGATTCCAAAACTAGTCTTATTCTACCATCTACCAAACATGATGTTGATTTTCAATGCAAAATGATAACTTAGTTCCGGATACTGTCAGTCTTTTTGAAAAAGTACCAGGATCTAAGCAACTTCACACAATTTATCCAAAGGTATATGTAAGTGTAACGTGAAACACTCTGTCCTAAGTATATACAAGTATATCGGAAATTTTTGACGGCTAGAGGCATAACATCTATGAGAAAAGAGGGGAGGTGAGCAAATTAACTGATCCCATTCACTAATACCCAAATATAGAGCTAATGTAGGACATACACTGCAAATAAAACGATCAGGGTAAGAGGCTTAAAATAAAGCATGATCCCAATGTTTCTATGTAAAAATATTCCATCACCTCTGTTTCATGACCCAGAATTGGTGATGTAAATAATTTACAATAATATAAGTGAGATATCACCAGGTGTGTGTGCATCCAAGATAAATTTAGATGCAAAATAAGTGGCAAAACACATAATGAGCTTCAGATGAGAAAGGTTATTGTAACTGAAGGAAAGCACATTTGATTTCTGACTCTTTTCTTTGACTTCATCTTTTCCCAGTTCTTTATAAATAATATTTGGTTGATATTCATACACAGGTAGCTGATCAGCCGTTTGTAAGAAGTAGCTTTAGTTTTCTTTTTATAGTTGTTGTGAACACATACATAGATAAGCAACATATGTCATTTGTTCATTCATTTAATTGCATTTGCTATAAACAAGTTAGAGGATAGAAATTCATCTGTATGTAGCATTTTTCTTATCTTATGGCCCAAATATAAAATTCTGTATAGTATTATTTATTCATTAATGTGCTTATGTATTCATCAAAGATTTACTGAACATTGACGATGGGTGAGAAAACATGAGATTAGACTCAAAAGATGAATAAGACATGGTTCCCACACACTAAGAAGCTATTGCAATTCAACTGATGCTTTATAGTTTTCAAATATTTTCAATGTATAATTGCTCAAATCCTAAAAGCAACTGAAAGTGGGAAAGTTAAAAATGAGATTAGTTATTGTGCAGAGATATGGTAGTGAGTATCTTTTATACCACATTAGTCTTTATTTCATCTGTATATAAGATAAGCATCTTTTTATTTTTTTACTAAACTAGAAAGGAGCTCTCCTAGAAAATTCCTGATTCTGGTTAGACACAGTAAATGAAACAGAACAAATATATCTGTAGTTAACACCATGATTTTGTTCTAGGTTAAAGGGGTGATGAAACTATGTTCATATTTTTGTTGAGTAACTATCCATCTATATTGATTTAAAATTGTGAAATATAAAATGTAAAGGGATAAAAGGACAAACATCAAAGAAAAACATAAGATCTATTGTTGACTCAGGCTTTAGATATTATGCCTGCTATCTAAATGATTCTACTCCTTCAAAATATAGAGACACACAGTGACATATATTTTAAAAATTAAACACACACATTTAATATGGTTTATGGATGTTCATCCTATATTGTCCATTATTCAAATTAGCCTCAGAAAAACTAGGAAGAGCAGCAGAGAGATTAGTTGAAATGCTGTACTTTATTCATTTAGAACATTAGAATTAGTTCGTATTACATGAGGTGTGTGTGTGTTTTGTGTGATACAGAATTTCTAACTGAAAAAACTTTACCAGCAATGCAGTATAATTGTTTTTTTAATGATTTTAGATAATGTGAACATGTATTTCTCAAAAATCTTTATGAAATATAAACACCATCAGCAATAGTAAAATCACTCAGAACAGTGGCCTACAGCCCTATATTCTTCTCCTCCAATCCCTCACCCCAATTCAGTATGGGTCTGTAGAAAACCTATAGCTTTCAAGATGGCACTGATTGAACATTACTAATTTTATTCTGATCTTCCACTTTATAAGAACAAGATGCTCCAAAAAGTAATAGGACTGACCCAAAGTCATTCATTAGTTTCATGCAGAATGTGACATAAATCATAATCTCCCAATTTTAGGGATGATGCTCCAATTCTAGAACCAGCCTAAACTTTGTTCAACAAAGTAATAGTAATTAACAGGGCATTCAGAAATAGCATTAATACCAGAAATATCTCAAAATATATTTATTTTCTCTTGCTTTTATATGCACATTATCTTATATGCAGGCTATTGTCTGTCTTATTATTTTAGCACTTATTCATCCAGCTGAGAAAACTACTGAGGTTACTGACACCCATAAGAACAAATGACTGGGGAAGAATACTCATTTTTTTAGCAAAAAAATTACAGAGAACTAGCCAACCAAAACAGAGTTTCAACACATTTTCCATGATTCTGATGTTTAATTAATTTAATATAATTTAAATTGCATTTTATTTGTTTGTAGATAAATCTTCAAAGCATGAGAACAGATGAGCAGAAATTGAATGTACAATTCAAACCATTCACTATAGCATTTTCATAGAGGAAGAAAAATAATTGCTAGGGGATTACATTCAGACATACCATAAAACTTTCACGTCACAAATTGTTAATAACATTAAACAAAATTGTTAAATGGATAAAACTCGATCCCTTTTATTGTCACATGATATTTTGGGTTGTTTCTTTATGCAAATTAAAAAAGGAAGAAAGTCTTGTGTGTACAAATCTATGTCTGTTTTTTAGTGTATGTGTGTATGCGTGTCCATCTGAAGCATACGTATTTACATCACTTAATGAAAATTCTCTTCTACAGGTGTATTAAATTACTTCGGCAGTTAGACACATATTTTCTTTACCAACATGATTTGAAGAAAAAATTTTAAAGCCCCTTAAATGAATAATTCCCCCCTTAAAGCCAGTAGATCAAACTCCAACTGAATTCTACATCAACCAGAAAATATAGCTGTTTTAGGTAAGGCACTAAAGTAAGTAGGAAAACGCAACCTATTTTTCCTTTATACCCGAAAGGAAAGACTAAGAGGGAAGGAGGGATGGAGGAGGAGGAGGAGGAGGAGGAGGAGGAGGAGGAGGAGGAGGGAGGGAGGGAGGGAGAGAGAGAGAAAGAGAGAGAGAGAAAGAGAGAGAGAGGAGAGAAAGAAAGAGAAAGAGAGAGAGGAGAGAAAAAGAAAATATGGGGGGAGCACAGAGAAAAATGAGGGAGGGGGAGGCAGTGAGAAAGAAAGGGAGGGAAGGGGGGAGGGAGATGGAAAAAAAGCAATTAAGCTAATGCAAGTTGGGTGTCACAAGGTTATAGATATTTCAAGAGCTGAGCAATTTACCGTCTGGAAAAGGAGAAGAGCTCTTGCATAAAACGTCCCCCAGTTCAGATTTATTATGCTTTTAGTTGTGTTATATGTGATACAATTAGCAGGAGGTGCCAATAAGGCGTTCTCTCAAGGACGTGGTCATCCCATGCCATCTGTTATTAATTGCAGTGTCCTTTCCACATCCAGCTAGAGGGGAAAAAGTTCTCTGAGAAACACCTGCAAATTCTCACTATACAATGACCAGAATTTAAAAATATTTAAAACAAAGAAGGAAGGGTGGGTCAGATCTCTAAACTGCCCACCGTGAGTTGAAAAAGAAAAATATGTAATGAGTCCTCATACAATAGAATTCTGTTACTGAGATTTTTTCCCTCTATCTTTATATTCTGCTCCATTGATAGCTTTTGAAGGAACAGAATATATCAAAATGTAAAATGAACAATTGGGGCATTCTCCTAGAAATGGAGTCATTCTCTTTAGGGCTTACTAAAGATTCAGATATTTAAATATATTTTCTTAAATAAAATCATAAAACAAATATAAAAATTGAGAGGATTTTTTCTATTTTTATATTTGGGTGATTCATATTAGTCTTAAACACTGAGTTCTAAAAAAATCTCTATAAATATAAAGAGGCTTTCTTAATTTGGCACCTATTCATAGATATCATCTCAAAATATGAATCATAAAGGATTCTGTTAAAAACAAATAGCTTTTAAAACAATTTAAACTAATGTGAAAAACACTAACTTACTTTAACCATCTGTGCTGCCTGTTCTTTTCTGTGATTTCCAATCGACTTGAATCTTTGAGGCAGGCAGCTGCTACGGGCAGTCCTGTTTTCCGTTCTCTTGTTCAAATAAGAATGACTGTTCCCAGTGCTACTGGGTGAAGCTCAAAAGCACTTCACAGGAATGTTTTCAAACTCCTTTATGACCATTCAAAAATATTTCCAAAAATATCATTGGAATTCTGTTGAGGGGCTGAGGTAAGGAAATATTTTGAAATGACTATCACTTAACTGATAATTTCCTTAAAAAAGTGTCATGTGTTTTACCTACAATTCACTTGATAGTAACATTGTCTATCTCATCATATGTATCGAGATGTATTAAATTCAACTACATTATATTTATTGAAACTTGGCAAGGGAAAATATAACCTTGTAAGAATTGTAAACTAATAAGAGAAAAAAAAGAAAACATTTGCTGTACACAAGCCTTCAAATACTAAATTAGGAAAGTGTTCTGTGCCTGAAACATAATGTAAGATTAAAACATCAACAAAACTAATTTCATCTATCAAAAAATCAAATGGTAAAAGATTATTTTGAAATTTGGTTACGATTGATTCTTTTTATTGAAAGAGGCGATTCCCTTGCACCAGCATCCTCAGAAACTGCTTACTTCTGTGTACTAAGCATACTTTTCTATTTATATTGATTATCTTAATCTTTGCCATTATTTTTTGAGATAGGCTTTATTTTGCCTTTAATTTTACAAAAGCATTTGCTGCCACAATTCTGGTTATTTTATTTTTAAATGCAAAGTGTGATTTAATGTTTAACTAGATTAATTTAAAAGAACAAGCAAAAATATCTCACAATAAATATGCCTGTAATTTAGGTATATTTAATTAAGTAGAATGCCCAAAGTGTTTTCTATTGTTTTCTTTCTCACAAATGTATACTGATTGATTACTATTATTTAAAAAATGATAAAGAATATAAAAATAAATTATAGCATGCACGGACACATTGCTTGAGTCAGTAACTACACTAATGTTGTCTAAGTAATGTTCTTTTATTGGCATGGACCCTGTAAGTATTTATCAAAACATCAAACTACTGAATTTCCTTAATTTCATTTTTTTTTGCTCCCTTTCTTATATCATGTTGTTATTTGGTACTACTCTTATTTGACAGCAGAGCCAAGCAACTAACTTTATGGACCCAGAAGTGAATTAGTATAGACTAAATATGAATCTTTCCTAGAAGAAGATTCACATTAGAATGAC
This sequence comes from Muscardinus avellanarius, assembly GCF_963383645.1. Taxonomy (NCBI): domain Eukaryota; kingdom Metazoa; phylum Chordata; class Mammalia; order Rodentia; family Gliridae; genus Muscardinus; species Muscardinus avellanarius. The sequence goes on from NC_137799.1 coordinate 49,728,036, forward strand.
GATCTAATCAATTCACTTAAGAACCGAGCTCCTTAGTCACAGAGGCCCCAGCTCTTCCAGCATCCACGGGATACCGCTTCTGAAAAAGATGTACGTCTTTGTCAGCAGAACTTCAGGAAAGGAAAAATAATAAAACTGAGGCAATAGCTCAAAATATCAAAAATATTAAAACAGCCTTACATAATGTCCTTTACAAATGTGGAACATAACATTGACATATGCAATATCAATTCTCACACATTAACAGTCTATGTATGACCAGGAACATATATGATACATATTAATTTAAATGGCAATAAGAATATCTACCTCATAATCGAGGATTAAATTATATATATGTTTGGTACTGGGGATGGAACCCAGGGGCATTCTACCTCCAATCTACACCCAAGACCTATATTTTATTCTTTATTTTGAAACAGGGTCTAACTGATTTGCAAAGGGCCTCTCTATGTAGCTGAGGCTGTCCTTGAACTGTGATCCTCCAGTCTCAGCCTCCCAAATTGTGGGATTATAAGCGTGTGTCACCACACCCGGCCCGATATAATATTATTAAAATTTACCTCTCTGGATGTGAATTCTATTTAGTATACAGGAAACTCTTTTATCATCCCAGTTTTACCCCTTAAGAAGAGTTTTTGATTCTGGTAACTTTTTATTTAAAAATACAAGTGTTTATATCATGATGTTCAAAAAAGGAAAAATAAAATAACTGAGGCAATAACTCAATATTTTGTATCATAAAAGGTCTATGACTGACTCTCCTGGTCACTAGATGCAAGTCCTTGGACTAGTGATATAACCAAGCTAGATTCCACTTTCTTTGATGACGTAATGGCAGTCATGAAATAAGCCTTATGTAGGTTCTGGTCAAAAGGAGAACTATATCACCCGTAGCCTTGCCACATACACCAGGTGCATGACTAAATATATATTCTTGTTAGCTTGGATAATAATACAGGAAAGCTATCAATGATCTCATTGAGTATGAGTCAAATCTTTCTGAAGAATATTTTATGCTCTGGCCATGACATATACAAAGAGACATGTACAAATCAGAACAACTGGTTTATTACTTATCAGAAAAACAAATTGAAATAGAAGAAATCAGTGTTTTACCTAGACAGGAGTCTATGTAAGAATGTGATCACTTTGCAATCCACTGTTTAGCGGTATTATATAAGAAAAGTGTTGACCAATCTGTGAAGTAGAATTTAAAGCTAGCACCATCATGACTTGTACCACAGTTAAAATGCATTCAGATTTCATCTTAAGAAAATATTTTCAAAACAACAATGTTAATCCATTAGCACAATTTATAGGACTTTCATATTTTTTAAGTTAACTAAATAAATTCTATGTCTACATTTCTATAAACTCTGAGTCATTCTTAGGAAGAAAATGAACCACTTTTCTCACGTGTACATTAACTTTGTGAGCACAAGGCCCAATGGTAGCTGAGTATTACGTTAGCTAGTACTTTTACCAATATAACTTATATTTATTATGTACTTACTTTTTACATGTATGCTTAAATATGTTACATGTAATATTTTATTTATTTCCATGTCGTCCATATTATTTGACACATTTTAAATATATGGATCCTAGACACAAAAACTTGAAGCAATATTCACGTAAGGTAAAAGTTAGCAAACTGAAATATTATATTTAAATTGGAAAAAATTCTTTTTTAAAAGTCAATAGTATTCTAGGGAGATCTTAATTTTGGATTTCTTCTGTTTTTGTTATGCTGTTCTCCAAAGGTAGGAGATATATACTAAAGCAATTTTTTATGTTTAACTGAATTTTTTATGCATACACTATTTTTTTTTTTTTTTTTTTTGGTGGGACTGGGAATCCTGGAAACCCGTCTACCTCCGGGCTACACTCCCAGACCTATTTTTTAATTGTGTAAACAGGGTCTGTTAAGCCAGCGCGGCTGGCTTTGAACCTGCAAGATCCTCCTGTCTCTGCCTCCCAAGGGCGGGGATTACAAGCGTGAGCCACCACATCCGGTTTATACACTGTCTTTTTAAAAGCAGGTTTTGAAATTTAAAAATTTTCTAAGAGTTGTGAAGTTCCCATTTTCTCTTTATTATTCATAATGTCTTGATCACATTGAAACAATGACTTCAGAAATTTTATTACAAACATTAGGTAATTTATTCATTTCACTTTAAATGTTTTTGAGAAATTTTCCTAAATTTTCAAGGTTTTGATGTTTTTATACCTGATTTTTTTTTTATTTGAAAGAAGTGGAAGTAAAAGAAAAATAGATCTTACTTAAGCATTCATTCAACACCCTGAAAATCCCAGTATTTTTTCTAGCTGATTTTCTGATCCTTTATGGCTACTTTCCTTCACTATTGTCCCTTTTCTATAAGCAGGTTGCAAAAATAATCCATTATTTCTTTTGCATGACTTGGACCTAAGCTCTAATTTTTGTTTTCCCTGTACACTGGCTAATAAATGAAGCTAAACTAAAGTCTTTTTAAAAAAATTAGAGAAAATAATATATGAAAAAAATTCAAGAACTTCATGACTTTTGTTGATATTTATGGTCATTTACTCACTAAAATTCAGAGGATTTTGAGAAAAAACTATACTTATTTACCTTTCCTTCCCGAAAGTAAAATGCAGCTCCCCCTTTGATTGCGACTTTAGTATCAAGATTAAAGTTGTTATCTGGAAATGGACTAAGCAAAACTTAACCTACATATACACACACACACAAATACATACACACCTGAAATCAGTACAAGTGTCTACCTTTAACTCAAACAATTGGAAAAAATAATGTCCCTGTCTCAAACAAAAGAATTATTTAAGTACAAGGTAAGGACTAAAATAGAGGGGAAAAAAAGAGATCAATCAGTCCATTAACATAAAATGAAGCAAGTGAAATAATGTGCCAGAGTTGAATGTGCCGCAGGGGAACAGAGGGGAAGACCTTCCTGTTAACACAGAACAGAGCAAGCAACTTGACACCCAAAATACACTGGGATGCACATAAATGAAATAGATCATGTACCTATTCCTAACCTTAACTGTACACAAACCCTAATCATAATTCTTTACACACTAACCCCTTACTCTAACCTCGACAGAAATGCCACCTCCTGATTTGGAACACTGATTTCCCAAACAGATGTCAGACATTAGCAACTGGCCTCTGCTGCCATCAATATTAATCAGCTAATCTTAACATTAGCAAAACATATGCATCTTAAAGATGAACTTGTGCTACTATCATGTAGAGGACAATTATTAGCAAATTCAAATAATTAGGATGATGTCAGCAAATCTATTGCCAACTATAATGTTCATTTTTATAAAAACATGTCTCCCCTTGGTTTAATAGGGACATAATTATCACTTATATTTATATTCTTCAATTGAAGTATTTATTTCCCTTATATTTTTCTACACCATTAATAATTTTTATTATGAGGAAGATTTCTATTACTAATTTAATAATGGTTACTATAAATATAAATACAGCCATTTCTAGGTTTATAGATAGAGTGTGCATGACATTTGTAGACCAGATAACTCACTAAAGGGTGAGAGCACTGTTGGATATTTCTTGAACTTTTTGTTAGTAGTTGGACAACTAACTCCATATCATATTTGTTCTGTAAATTTCTTCATAAAATGAGCTTCTTTAAGAAAAATAAAATCTTTTAGCTGCATAAAAATGGGAAATTTTATTTTTATGAATTTTGACATTAAAAAGGCATGAATGCTTGTCTTTCTTCTGCGGTTCAACATGCCTGAAACCACAACATAGGTACCTGTCAAACCTATGTGATTCTTTATATACCACCACATATATCTCCATGGCCAATTAAGTATTTGCAAGCACTTCTGTGGTTATTGCTGCTGAAAGCAACAATAATCATAGTAAATTATTTTCTCTCCTGAGGAAACACGAGCCAGAACCTGATGCCATTTTCAGACACGTAATTTAGTAGCTGGACTAAAAGAAATAACCTTTTCTGTTTAGAAGTTCAAAATGTAAGGGAGCCACAAATAATTACATTAATTTACACAACAAATGCATAATGAAAGCCAACTACGTCCTATGGACTGCATTAGGTTCTGGGGTTCATCTCTGTCAGTATAAACACATCACCTGCCATTGCAGAATTCAGAGTCTAGAGACAGCACTAAACATAAATGCCAACTTGCTATCTACCATACAGAATGTCATTTCTATACACCTGAGGCCCTATCAGGGATAATACAAGGGAACAAGAGCTATAGGAGGTGGGGTTGGGAAAAGGTTATGCCATGTAAAATAATAAAAAGCCTGGGATAATAGCTCAGGATGGAAAAAAGTATATAAAAAAAAGATGGTTGTAATTTAACAAATCGTCATGAGACTTAATCCAGGAACAGAGAACTTTGCTCAAATCGGAACAAGATATTGAAATAAACTGAAGTTTAAACAATAAAAGAAAGAACAACATGAGGAGGCTTTGAGGTTCTCTGCCAGTGTGGAGTTTTGGGCCTCCTATGGTTTGCACTTAGGTTAAGAGTACAGCCCCAATTACCCAAGGGATCATTGAGAATTGGTTTTTATCCATAAGCATTGCAAAAGTCATTTAGAATGGCCACGGTCACAAGACGTTAGCAATACTAATTTAGGTTCTATGTACACAGCAAAGCTAGTGGCGTATTTACAGAGCGTGTCACCTACATCTGTGTACCTAAGCACGGGAATTTTTAGAAATGAAAAAGACGCATCATGGCTTTGGCACTGCTCTTGCAAGAAAATAAAAACTTTTCTGTTTCTATTATACAAAGAATTTTATTTTGTACTGTAGTGTCCAGATAGGAAGAGAAACAGAAATTTAGGAATTCCAAGGCATTAAGAAAGGATAGGCTTATGTAATGCTGCATTAATTCATTATACATATCCCAATAAATATTCTACTACACACACAAACACACACACACACACACACACACACATTTTCACTATTACTCTCAAACTAGTAACCTACTCTAAAGGAAATTACTTAGGAAGGCAAGATTTATCTGAAGAACATTTACTTGGTCATATAAATGTTTTCATTATCAAACATACTGATGCACATGTCTATAACAGCAGAATTTTTAAATCATTCTGAGTTATTCAAACAGAAGGTAAAAGGGCTAAATTTAATTAATATTCAGAAACTAAAATAAAAATAGAGAATGATTTAACTTAATCTTTTCTGATATAATTTAACTTAATCTTTTCTGATATAAGTATATATTCATCATACCAAAGTTCTCATAAAGGAGTCAGATACTGAGAAGTTCTAATCTTATAGAGAGGATCTAAAAGACTATTATTTTCTGTCTCTGCTTTCTGCAGACTTTATCAATTTGTTTCACAAGCACCTGTGGATGTTTATCAAGAATATAAGAATATAGAGCCAGGCGTGTGGCGCACGCTTGTAATCCCAGCATTTAGGAGGCTGAGACAGGAGCATCATGGTTCACAGAAAGCGTTATCTACTTAGTGAGGTCCCTTGCAAATAAGTGAGACCCTGTTTCAAAAAATCAAGAATAAAACTTAGAGCTGGGAGTGTAGCTCAGAGGTAGAATGTTCCTGGGTTCCATCCCCAGTACCGGAAAAAAAAAAAAAAATTACAAAAATTTAAAGCTAAGGGATAGATTGGCTCAAATAGAAGACAGCCAAGTATCTTCTAAGAAATAAGTGGCACTAGAATTTGTAGAGCTAGGGGATATACTGGGTGACCTTGAAAATCACTACCATACATTTAAGAACCACAAAAACAATAATTTTTGACTTTCCACTTTTCCATGATAAAAAGAATAGTTATATAATACTTAACCATAGTGCAGAATGTGCTCAGAGCTGGGTGTTGTGGGACGTACTTGTAATCCCAATACTTGGGAGGCTTAGACAGGAGGATCACAGGCTTGTAGTCAGCTGTAGCTATTTAGTGAGGTCCTCCACAATTTATTAAGACCTTATTTCAAAATAAAGAATCAAAAATAGGGCTAGAGGTATAGTTTGGAGGTAGAATGCCCCTGGGTTCAATCCCCAGGACCATAAAAAATAAAAATAAATTAATTAATTAATAAAAAATAGAGATGCATGTATATTTTGAGACAGAATACCCTCTGGGTTCAACCTTAATTACAATAATTAAAAGAATAAATAAATAAATAGCAAAATCACAAACCTTATGGCCTATGTACCTTTTAAATAAACAAGTAGATGAGAATGTTTTCCCTAGAAAGAGTTAAGTTTAAACAGCCTGCCAGATCTGCTAAATCAACTACCAGTAGGGATAATAAAATTAAATTATTAAATAGTAATTTTCTGTCCTCATTACTCTGCTAGAACAACAGAATGATATCTCCTGCTTTCCTTCCACCTCTGCATTTTTGTTCTTTTGGGTTGGAATTTTGTAGACGCTGCTATATTGTACAGGTATTTCTTTTTGAAGCCTTTCTTTAATTGTTCATTTACATGACACATATTTAATAAGTACTGATTATGTACCTCACACTGTGATAGGTCATGAGTACAAAAGTGTGACTAAGGTAGCCACATACCCTCTCTTCAAGGAAGTCATAGTCTAGTTAACACAGCTAACAAATTATACTTCTAGTTAAACACAGATGCTTGCTTACCCATGTTTATCTTATCTCTTCCTAGGCTCTGCCAAAAAATGATAGCAAACTAATATAAATCCAAGGATATAAAACAAGAGAAGAGTAAACAGCAGACATGTTATTTCCATTTTTTGGAAAGCAGAAAGCACATGGAAAAGTAATGAGTCTTTAAGAGACCAGAAGAAAAATAACTATTTAAATACTAAATGGGGTAAGGGACCCTCCTTCTTTTTAAACTAGGGAGTTTCCAGACTCAGGGTAATTTGACCATTTGAGAACATAAATGAAAGCTAATAATTTCATCATTTAAATTTTTCAAAACTTCAGGTTTAAAGAAAGTTTCAGAATGTTACACAAACAACAAAATATTAAGGTTCTCAAACATAAACATTCTGCTAATAAAAGATTTTTTTAATCCAAGCATTCTGTAGTATTTAGCCACTTTCACAACAAAGAATTTTTATGCACTATACCATAATTCAGTGGCTTATGAAACCAAGCAAATATTTTGACCCATGATTCTGCATATTATCCATTATTAAGCTCCTATAAACAAGACTCATCGTTGTTTATTTCAAATGATTCTCATTTTTGAGCTGAGAATGCTAACCACAGCACATTCTTCCTGAGTTGAAGATGGAAACCTAAGACAAGTTTATCCACAAGCAACTTTCAATGCTTTGTTTGGTTCACATGTATTAAAACACTATTGGTTAAATCAAACCACGCGACCATCCCACTGACACAGGGAAATATTCTCCATACGCAATAAAAGGAAATGTAAAGTCACAGGACAGAAAAGCACAAAGAATATCAGGCAATAGTGTAACATATATCACTACCTAAAATAAAAAATCAAGAAAGCTCTAAAAAGTGTACTTTCTCCATGTCCTAGAATAATGGTTTTAGAGTACATTTCTCAAGTCAACACCATCACCTGAGAATCTATTTAAAAATCAATTTCATTACACTGCTGAGGCTGTCCTTGAACCTGTGATTCTCCTGTCTCAGCCTTCCAGGTACTGAGATTACAGGTATTTGTCACCATGCCAAACCCTAGTACCATCAAATGAAAAAAAAAATGTGGCCTGAGACTTTACTTTGTTCTGTGTATTTATCATGACTCCAGAGTATATTGTGTGTGTATGTGTTCACGTCTAGAAAACACTGCTAATCAGTAATGCTGCTCTGTTAGTAAGTTTCATTTATTATACAATAAACCAGGTGAAAAGCAGATTCAAACCACTCAATACTAGTTTTTTATCAGTAGCTACACCAGCCTTTTCATTGGGTATGAATATTAGTGTACTATATTTTCTTTAGAAAACACAGAATCAGCTGATGATAAATTAAAGGAATGCTGTGTTTCATAAGAAACAATAACTCAACTCAGGAGACCCCAATCATAAAAAAAAAACAAGTTCATGCTTCTCACTCCACACAATATATTTTTTTTTAAATCCCCTAAGGGTTGAACCTAACAACAGTCTGTTTTAACAATATCTTTAAGTGACTGTAACACATACTAATACTCAGCAATGCTGTTAGGAGATGTATGTATTTCATCAACAAAAAGACATAGGATCTAGAAAAGAGGGAATGCAAGAGGTGAGAGATGAGAAAAAATGATATTTTTGTATGAAGCCTAGACTTCAATGATACATAGACTAGAGAAACTTGGGCAAAAATATTTCAAGAATGAGGAATAGAAATCTGTTAGTATTTAGAGGAAATATTCATATGTCTATAGAGAAATAATGTAAATTAAGCAATTTACTCTAGTGAGTGTGGTAGAGGGTATCAATGGGAAAAAATTCTTAGTACACTGTATCATTGGAAATCACCTGTGCTAACATAGTTATCACAATGAAAATACAATCTATTGATCTACTAGTAATTTTGAGTTCTCTAAGTTGAATGGACTGACCAGGAAAAATCAGGCCAGGATCCCTTTATTTAATGGAGACTAAAAATCAGGGTTTCCATAGGTTACAGAACAAATGAGAATGACTGGACCATGCTCAAGATCCTCTTATAGAATGTGAACCTTAAATTGCTAAAAGAATACAAACAGACCCACGCGGACTGCGGGGGCCAAGTCTGCTCAATAGTCATGTATATGAAGGGCTGATTATTTTGTTGTTGGTTTGGTTTGGTTATTTTGTTATGCTTTTATTGTGTGTATATGTGCTTGTTTCTTTACTGTCTTCCCCATCCCTTTACGATCTTTCTCCCTCGTACATATCTACTCTGCTCGTACATATCTTCTCTGTTTCTTATATTTTTTTTCTTTTTTTGTCTTGTATTAAACCCACTTCATATTACTATACTAAATACTCTATATTGGTTACTAGAATCCTACTACATATTCACTATCTCTAATCTCTATTGTATCCTATCTGCAACTTTACCAAATTTTTGCATTTACTTTATTACGTTCCTCCTCACTGAAAATTCACCATTGAATACAATGCAATTTGCCTTTGTATATACCAGTTGACACCTACAGACTGAGAAAAATCTATCAAAAGCAACAAAGATTCAAATTAAAGAAATCTAAAATCCTGAGAATGAAGAATAACTAGCAATAAGCTCCCACAACACCACAATTGAAGAAACAATTTATCAAAAAATGGTTAGCTGGGAGGCCATGGTGGCCCAGGCTTTTAATCCCAGCATTCCGGAGGCTGAGACCAGAGGATGGCGGTTCGCAGACAGCCTCAGTCCTCTGCAACTTAGTGAGAACCTGTTTCAAAATAAAGAATAAAAAACAGAGCACAGGGTGTAGCTCGGAGGTCAAATGCCTCTGGGTCCCATTCCCAGACCCACAAAAAAAAAAAGATTGATTAACCACACAAATGTATGACTAATCAACATAAATTTATTGATGACCTGTTAGAAAATCACCATTCTAAACAGATAAAGTTGAACAAATTTTATGAGAATCCAGATAATTCTCTGCTAAACACTTAACTCAGCTTCCAAGGTAAATCAGACCTGGTAAGAGGTGAGGTGAAGAGGAGATGAGGTGAAGAGCAAGTATTTAGGAAGTCCTAAGGGGGCATGTATTTGTTTTATTGATTTTGATATTCACTACATCTTATAAACAAAACTCAGAATTTCGAGGATAGTATTAACTTTCTTACTCCCTTCAAATCTTCAGTTTAAATGATGTTATCATCTGCATTTCCAGATTTGTTCTCTAGTCCTTACCTTCTCTACAGGTGATAAGGTTATAGTGTCTTGGTTTAAGTCAATTCCTGAAGCAATAATTTTTTTTTTTCAGTACTGGTAATAGAACCCAGTGGCATTCTACCTCCGGGCTACACCCCATCCCTGTTTTTTATTCTTATTTTGAAACAGGGTGTCACTAATTTGCAAAGGGCCTCACTAAGTACCTGAGGCTAGCCTCGAACCATGAACCTCCTATCTCAGTTTTCCAAACACTGGGCTTATCAGCATGTACCACCACATCCAGACAAAAGCAAGAGATTTGCTCTGAGTTCTATTTTGGATTATAATACACTTAAAGGACTTCGCTAGTGGTTTTAACTCTAAGTATTAGGATTAAATAAATCAATTGTTTTAACATAAAAAATACCAGACTATAAGCTAAGTATAAAAAATTTGAAGCATCAAGATAATCTGTCTCTCTATTTTAGGATTATATGAGTCACCTAGTCTCAACAAAAGCGTTTCTTTTAGCATGGCCTATAGCTAAACACCAAAAATTTCAGTTTTATGAGCCAACTATAATGTGGGCTTTTCCTTTAAAATGGTATTTCTGTCATAGTATGACATTGCTAGCCACATGGGTCAGAGGGTTAATAGAGCCCAAGTAGACACTCTCCTGACATTCATATCCTATTTTCTTACTGTACCCCAAATCCCTTTGCTTCTGATTTTCCTACAATTTGACTTCTACTGTCTGCATATGTAAAATTTCTTTCTGCAAATTCAAAAAAGATCTTTCAAATTTTCAAATATAACATTTTTAAATTCTTACCTTACTGGATACTCAAATAGCCTAGTTAACTTTGATAATAGCCTTCTTGTTGAGACTATCCATGCCTTTAGTTCCCATGAGAACATATTCTCCTATCTTTGATGAAAATAGTTGAAAGTTCAGCCCACATTGTCATGCAATGAACTAACAGTTAAGTGGCCTAATCTGCAAGGCTATATATAATTTTACAGAACATGGTACACAAAGAAAGAGTCTATGTTTATTTTTTCTCTGTTCCTTAACCTTTATAATTACATATAATAATTGTATTTATAATCAACACCATTACATTAGAGATGGCTAGGACCTCTAATTGGGGTGGATTATGGAGGTACTAGATATGCTAAATTTATATCAAATGTGTTTTAATCAAAATGTAAGAAACATCACAAATAAACTAAAACTTAAAATAGAATTTTTCAGAGAAAAATGTATGCATATGATATTTTAAAAGATAACAGATTTATTAATTCAACTAATATAAGGCTGAAAACATAAATTAAAATGCATAGTTTATACATATTTGAGGTCTTATGAACAGTAAGAAAAATGTCCCCTTAGTTAGGACCAACAGACCACTAACAGTATAATGAAACCTTCAAGTTGATTAGTCCCTAGGTTATGTGCAGGAAAACCTATACAAAATATGAATCATTGGTGTTTGATTTATTTTCATTCATCTCAGTATGCCTATAAAGGAAGATGTTTCTTATCTGCATAGCATTTGGTTACAATTCCTATCTTATTAAAAAACACAAGGCACAGTGGTGTTTTACACTGAGTCACCAAATATAATCATTAAGCAATTAACCAAAGGTCATTTTTCAATAGGAATTATTTCTGTATAAACAAAAATGCATCTGGGTAACTGTATATAGTACATACATAGTTTTACAGATACAGAGAGAGAGAGAGTGTGTGTGTGTGTGTATGTATGTATGTATATATGTATGTTTTCTTAAATTGGGTGCTCAGTACATGGCATGATATATTATATGCCTCAAACTGTAAGAGATGGCAAAAAGTTGGACTGATTAAACTTAACATTCCCAAATAGAAATAACCCAATAAAAATCAATTTTTTATTATTGTTAGGAAGAAAACCTTCATCAAAGTGATGAATATTTTCTTGACTAGAATTATTATTCTTAGTAATGAGCAGTGTTCTATGAAAATGAGGATTTAATATGTAACCAATTAGTAAAAAAATTAAGTCAATTACCAAACAATTTTCCATGTTAAACATTAATTAAATCCTGAAGTATTTTTTAAAAATTAATATAGAAAAAGTGAATTAAATGAAAAGAGCTATTTAACTTATTAATCAAAATAGTGTTTATCATTGTATAGAGATGTATTTATACCCAAAAAATGTTATACATAGTAAATTATGTTTTCTTTGTTTTAAGGGCTAATTTGCTATTTGGAATTCTAATCATATCTTATGTAGAAGAAAAAATAGATGTTTTAAGTTAACATTTACTTGACATATCACTAAATACTATGTGCATAAGTATGATAGCAAGAACATTATTGAAGACAAGAGGAATATGATCATTATACCATAATTGTTCACACAATTTAGTGAAAAATAAGACAGAATCATTCAAATCAGGATAAGCACAAAAGATTGTTTTTGAATATATATATATATATATATATATATATATATATATATATGCATATATCCACAAACATACATATACATGACTATACCTACAAATTTAATATATACACTCAGATATTACATAGCCTATTAAAAACACTTGCAACTAGAATCTGAATCAATGGCTCTCAATACTGCTCATTAGAAACAACCACGAAGTTTGAACAGTGTAGCTGTCACCCTAAGGCATATGCTGATTTGATTTCTAAGATGGCCTGGTGAATGTGATTCTTAGAAACCCCCATCTAACATTCCCTAATTCACAAAATAGAGACCATGATTGATTCACTATGAATTAGCTACTCAACTCTCATCCAATAAGCTGGATTCTAGGGCAACCTCACACTCTGGCTTGTCATGGTGAAAGGATAAGGATATATGAAGAAGGCAGACATAGGATGCCTGCAACATTACCTACAAAGCATTTCATATATCTATGTGTGGGGAAAGCAAGTCTATAATATAAAGCATAAAGAGATACATAGAGCTAATAGGAAGTTGCCTAAATAAACTACAAGAGTGAACCTTTGCACCATTTCTGCTTTGGAAGAAACTAGAAAGGGCATCTTAAAGCTATTCCTATCTGAAGCTCATTGTTTTCTTGTGGAAAACAGGATTCCAGTGATTTCTAAATAATCTCTACCATGAGAGTGCATTGATTCGCTGATCCTAGGGCAGAGAAGATGAAAATGTTACCAAGCTGATGATATGTGATAAGAAGAAAATCTAAGTTCTGTGGTATAGAAATAGAAGTACAGGAGAAAGAGACTCCTATCAACTTGCTTTTCCACAATTAAGAGCTATGGCACAATGGGAAGGAAAAATACTATTTTTTGAAGGAGAGATGTTGGTTTGAGGAACATTCACATTTTATGTTATAGTCCAATGATATAAATCTTCCCAGTATCTTTAATTTTGTATGTGTGTTGATTTTAGTTTTGTTCCCAGATATTAATGGGCTTTCAGCAGATTTGAACAACTTTAGAAACTAATAATTTCTACTGAGACTTGTATGACCACTGTGTTTTTCTTTGAGATTAAATTAGTATTTCACAGCTGTACAATTCACTATTGCCAAACTATGGAACCAGCCAAGATGTCCATCAACAGATGAATGGGTTACAAAACTGTGGGATATGTACACAATGAAATTTTACTCAGCCATAAAGAAAAATACAATTACATCATTTACAGGGAAATGGATGGAACTGGAGGACATTATGCTGAGATTAATCAGTCACAAAAAGTAAGAAATCAGATGCTTTCCCTAATATGCAAAGCTAAGGAGAAATGGGTAACAGGAGGAACTCTAGATGAAGAAGGAGACTCTATAGATGAGCAAATAATGCGACCTAACTGAGGCGATGGGAGGGGGGAAGAGAAAAATTCTCTAAGGGACATAATGTACTTAAACAAACATATAAAAGTCAATCACTAAGCCAAGCTTGGGAAGGAGGGAGGGGGAGAGAATGGGATGGGAAGTGGGTAAGGGCTAATTGGGTGATGTGTGCATGTATGTCTCCACCATTTTTTATCACATCAAGATGTATGACCACAGCCGGGTGTGGTGGCGCACGCTTGTAATCCCCGCGCTTGGGAGGCGGAGACAGGAGGATCGCGCAGGTTCGAAGCCAGCCATGCTGGCTTACGAGACCCTGTTTCAAAATATAAAAAAATAGGTCTGGGAGTGTAGCCCGGAGGTAGAAGGGCTTCCAGGAACCCCAGTACCACCAAAAAAAAAAAAAAAGATGTATGACTACAATGCATCAATAAATTTTTTTAAAAATTAGTATGGCTAGTTGCAGAAAAAAGTGAATTAATTTAATACACACTCCAAATGTTATTGGATATATTCTCTTAGATGATAACAAGCAACATTCAAATACTATGCAACAATTTACTAATTTGAACCTTCAGGTCCAGAAATCAAAATGTGAGAAATGTAATAAAACTTACCTAAAGTAGACATAAAAGCACCATAGAACTTGGATGGTAATGGAAAAAAGAGATTTTGAGGCAATTAATAGTGAATGTGTCATTTGTACTGGAATGTTAACAATTTAGATTAGTAAAATGTTAACATTTTAGATTAATAAAGATTTATTTTTTATAATTGATAATAAAATCACAAAATAATAACATGAAAAGTTGGCTTTTAGAATTTACGTATTGAGTGACAAGTAAGAGAAAAACTGGCAGATAGCAAACACACTGTTAATATTTCATGGAGGAGGTTATTAAGTAAAAAGATCATAGAATTACTAGAATTATTGACAATTTTGATATGAAGTCAAATGGGAATATTAATTATGAGACAAATAGTTTTTATGAGTTTATGATATTTTAATATTTTTATTGGTGCATTGTAGTAATACATCTTAATGGGGTAAAAGATTAGAGGTATACATGCACACATCACTCATGACTTCATAATTTTAAACATTGGACCATATAATAATTTTTTTTGCAGTACTGGAGATATAACACCGGAGCATTCAACCTCTGAGCTACAAATTCAGAACTATTTTTTTTAATATTTATTTTGAAACTGGGTCTCACCAAGTTTCAGAGAACCTAAGTAACTGAGGATGGCCAAAACCTGTGATCTTCCTTTCTCAGTCTCCCAAGTATTGAGATTACAAGCATGCACCACCAACCTGGCTCATTATTTCTTTTTTAAATTTCTGTTGTACCTTGCAATGGCAGTTATATTAAATAGTCCTTGTTTATTGTGAGATTACATTTTCAATAATCTCTTTTGTGTTGAACTTCCTGGGATGGCAGATTTATACTATCTATAATTTATTTTGTTGTGCTTTTTGTACTATTGATGTCTTAAAGACATAGGAAAAAATAAAATTAATTTTCTTTTTGAATTTGATGTATATTTTTAATAATAAGATACATTTTAAACTATGTAAGTCTTTCTGCTCTAAAGGTAAATTATAAATTTGAGTATTCTAATGTAATTATGATTGAATCTCAAGATGATACAAACCTTACCCAAAAAATTTACAACACCTTACCAATTCATGCTGTCGAAATTCTGAGGCACCTACATATGAAACATGAATTGGAAAACAACTTTTAAATTGAACATGATTAAATTTTCTTTCTAGAAGTTAATCAATGTAATATAATTAAGAGCAAATCACTTGCAAAGTGATAATTTCTTATAGTCTTATTTCAAAAAAATTGAGAGATAAAAGTTTAAACATTCTCATCTATTTGCAAGCAGACTCTATGAGCCTATAACAAGCCAGTGGCTTATAGAGTAGGTATTGTTTATATAAGAGTTTTTCTTTTAAAAAGCTATGGTTAAGACAGGTTAAGCTGGTACAGAATTAAATGTATCAAGGAAATGAATTATATGTTCTGAACACTGGCTTTCTTTTTTATTCCAAAGTCACAAACATATTTTGCAGTATTACCTTATAAAATACTTAGGTCTAAAGTTTACTTGGATTTTTTGTGTTTGTGTCATTGTTTTCCTATATAAATAGCATGGTCTTAACACAATTTATTAGAAAAAAATCAAAATTTATCCATTGTAGCACCAATTTGTAATAATGCAAGTTCACAGAATCATGGGTCATTAGAAGTTCTCTTTTTTTTTCTTTTTTTCTTTTTTTTCAGTACTGGGGATGGAACCAAGGAGCATTGTTTCTCCTCTGCACTATAGCCCCAGCCCTATTTTTATTCTTTATTTTGAAAAAGGGCCTCACTAAGTAGATGAGGCTGGCTGCAAATCATGATCCTCCTGTCTCACCCTCCTAAATGTTGGAATTACAAGTGTGCATCACCATGCCTGGCAATATTTATTTATTTATTTATTTATTTATTTATTTATTTATTTATTTATGTGTGTGGTGCTTGGGATTGAACCCAGAGACATTCTACCTCCGAGGTACACCCCCCCAGCCTAATTTTTCTTTCTTATTTTGAAACAGGGTCACAGTAAGTTGCGAGGGTCTCACTAACTAGCTGAGGTTGGATGAAAACACAGATCCTACTGTCTCAGCCTCCCAAATACTGGAATTACAAGAGTACACCACCACACCTGGCTTTCTTTTTATCTACTTTTAAAACTTATAATATTATAAGTGTCTTACTTTTAGTCATATTTTAATAAGTCTTAATAGCTGTTATAGTAAGTTCTTTCTACCTGTTCCAGGATCTTCACTATTTTATTTCTATATAATTTTATAATCAATTTCTCTAAAAAATAAAAAGAACTATTTGGATTTAGATTTCAATTTAGACCATTTCAATATTAAATTTTCCAATTCATGAATATGAATTTTACTCCATTTAATTGGGTATTCTTTACTTTAAACCCTATTTTCAGTTTTCTACTTAGAGGTCTTTCATGTGCTTTATTGACTTTATTCCAAAATATTTGGGGATCAGGTACTGGCAACTGAACACAGGGACATACTGGCAACTGAACACAGGGACATATTATACCCATAGCTCTTTTTTAAATTAATTAATTAATTTATTTATTTATGTCATTTCTTTTAAATTATCTTTATTGGACTTTACCAGTTACATTAATACTTTAAAATATATTCTCCTTTGAATATCATTCTCATTGTTTTGTAATTAGATTAACTTCTTTTTTCTTTCTTATAACGTTAATTTAAACTTTAAATTCTTTCAATATTTTTCTCTTTAATATATGCATTCATGTATATAAAGGACAATATACAGAAAACTATCTTTCTTGTGCCATGCACATTTTGATTTGTGGAATTTTAAACCATCTTTTAATACAAAATATCTTCTAATATCCATCAAGATTTGTCATGTGACAATATGAACCCAACACTTGGGTTTCAAAACTTTTTGAATTTGTGGCTTCACAGTTTCAAAAATATTTGACATTTTTGTGCATTATTTGCAAAAACATGACTTTTATGCTTCCTTTTACTTCTGAGACTAATTATAAATATATACATGAGAAACTTGTACTGTATTCTCTATATATCATATATCCATATTTACATTTCTTTAATTTTTAGCTTTTGTTTTCATTTGGGATAATTTATTCTTATAAAAACAGTCTACTGATTGTTAAAATCAAGTATTTCTAAATATTATTAACTATATCAATGTTTCACTTTTCTATGTTCTTTGATATCTTATAGTTCTTTTTCAAAATATTTTTCATTGTTCTTTCCAACCTCTTGAATATAGTATAGTATTTTAGAGCTTATGTCCAATATATCCTATATCTGAAGCTTTGTTTTCTCTATTGCCTTTGCTAGTTACTACTCAAATAGTTCTTTCTACTTATTTGCTTTGTCATTTTTTATCCTATTGGAGAAATAATGCTGAAAAAATTATTTGTTGTAATAGCTTGAGGACTAGAAGGATATGTTGCCATAGCAGGGACTTATAATTCCAATTACTAGGCCCCTGGGAAAAGTAATAGTCTGAGATCACTTTAGCTAAATTTCCCTAATAGAATCATTTGACTCTGTGAAGGTGTGGCTACCTGCTACTGAAATGTATTTTGTGGTGAAGTCTCCTTGAAATTCCACCTCAAACCACAGAATATTGGGAATACATTAGGCCCTGAATTCCAACTTCATGTCTATCTACTCATGAGTCTGTCAAAAGTGTGGTTCAGAATCTCAAACAGCAAAACTCCTTGTCAAAATCTTAATGCATCACCAGGAAAAATTCTAGTTTCATGTCCCTACATATTTGTCTTCTCCCAAGTTTTTCCTCAGGTAATCTCAAATACATTATGTCTTTGAAATCCTCACACATAGAGAATTTATATGTTGCCCAGATTCCCTAATTATCTCCCATAGAAAATCTCTTCTAAATTCTCAGAAACAGGAATTCTTAAACCATTTTTGAAGGGTCATCTGTTCCAAGCTGAAGAAATTAAAGGTAATACTCTAGTCAATAAAAAGTATCTGCCATTCTAGTAATACTAAAAGGTTTGAAGGAATTATATAGAGAGATAAAGCATGCAGAAAAATGGTTTTGGTGAAGGACCAGAGACAGTAACTATATGTTGTAATCAATAACCATGTAGAGAGCAAGTGTAAAAAAGAGGGCTAGACTCAACACTCCAGGAAATACTGAGGAATCTTAGAATTAATGGATTGGAATAAAACAAATTTCAAGTTTTTGTAACCAGAAGAGTGAAAAATCAGGATATAGAACTAATAAAGGGATAGACATTGATAGAAATTCTTTTTAACAAGCTATATTAAATGTATTTATTTGGCATACCAAAAAGGTAAACATATAAAGTAGATTCCATTTTAGTAAGATTAAATTATTTTATACCTAGTGGCTAGTTTTTATAATATTAGCATAAAAACTTTGTAATGATGTCAACAGAAATTACAAAAGATAACCAGAAGTTTGCAAGAGAATTTAAAACTGGATATTATTCTCAAAATTTTTATTAAAGAGACAAATGTTAAATTCATGAAAGTGGACAAAATCTAACTATAGATATAATTCTGCCACTGAACAATCAAAAATTTATTCACAATGATAGGAATATGGCCAAGCTGAATTCATAAATGGAGGCTTGATTATTCTCATTCCTACTGATGTACAAATGAAGTAGAAATTATAACACTAATCTATAAATAGTATGCTATCTTTAGTACACATAAGATTATTAAATTCAGTATTCTTTTTATACAGATCTAGATATCTTCTATTTTGAGATATATTATTAATTCATTTTATGTTGTAGCATTCAGATTTGAGTCATGGATCCTATCATGCCTTATATTAATTATCTTTGCCATCTATATTTAGCTTTATAACTTTAACAATAGCATGTATTAAACAAGAAATCTTACTCTCCTCTGGGGAGTTTTGATCTCTCATACACTGACAGTTAGTCTTTTATTTTTTGGTTTGGTTTGGTACTGTGAAATAAACTTAGGGGGACTATACCACCAAGCTACTTCCCCTACTCCTTTTTTGCTTTAAAATGAGGTATTACTAAATTGCTGAAGGTCTCACTAAATTGCTGAGTCTAGTCTTGAACCTGTAATTCTGTTCTCTCAGCTTCCCAAGTACTGGGATTAAAGGGGTATGTCACTGTATCTGGGTAGTAGCTACTCTTTTCAATAAAATCACTCATACCTTTGAATGAATTAACTGAGTTTCACAGTAGTTAGGAGGCTTTGTCAATGGTGTTAATATGTGGAAATGTCAACCTTTTGATGTATAAATTGGTGAGCATTCTACAATAATTTCAGTATAGGGGTGATGAGAAGGTAGTAAATAGTAACCAAACAAAGTTTGCTGAGGACTTTGTGCATCTCATCTATTTTAGCTTTTACTATAACAAAAGGAGGTAGGAATTATTATTTTCTCTAATCAAAGAAAGTAAAACTCTAAAAGCTTTACTAAAAGAGATAAATATATTCATGTTTACATGTTAAGAAGTAGAAAAATTAACATTTAAGCCATGATCTAGATTATGTAAACATACTCAACCTTTTCAAAGCATATATGTTATTAAAAAGATAAACATAAAAAAGAAGAGAATTAAAGTCTATAAATTTTAAAAACTGTAACTGGAGTGAGATTTTGAGAATTAAATATTTTTTCATGCATTAATGTTTTCACATACATACATGTCACATATTATATATTTCTATGTACATTATACAAACATCTGCTGATAAAATGTACACTAAATTATAGATATTTATATTCTTGCCTCGGTAAGTGCTTCAGTTAAATCGTTTATTGGTTAAAAACCTAAATTTTCATGAATGGTTTTAATCTAATTTGACTAGCAACTATTGAAAGTTTTCCTTTTGCCAGATAGTCTGCTAAGCAACAAGAAAATAAAGATGACTATAAACTTTACTTGTTGATGACAGGGATAAGTAGTGGACTTAAGCAGTGTGATCCATACAACTTAAAGGGCTGTAGGAGAAGAGATAATCTGAGAAGAATAATTCCTTTACAGAGAGGTAAGAGTTGAGTTGCATTTTTTTTTCTTTTTCTTTTTCTTTCTTTCTTTTTTTTTCGGTTATGGTGGTGTGGTGGTACTCAGGATTGAACCCAGGAACGCTCTACCTCCTAGCTATTATGCCCCCAGCCTTTTAAAAATTTTTTATTGGTGCATTGTAGTCATATATCTTAATGGAATAAAAGACTTGTGGAGACATACATGCACACATCATCCAATTAGCTTATACTTGATCCCCACCCCATTCCTTCCCCATCCCTCCTTTCTATGCTTGGCTTAGTGATTGACTTTGTTATGCTTGTTTACGTGCAGCATGTGCTTTAGAGAGTTTCCCTTTTCCTTCCTCCCATCCCCTCGGTTAGGTTGCCTTATTTGCTCTTCTATAGGCTCTCCTTCATCTAGAGTTCCTCCTGTTACCCATTTCTCCTTAGCTTTCACATATTAGGGAAAGTATTTGATTTCTTATTTTTTGTGACTGACTAATCTCATTTAGTATAATGTCCTCCAGTTTCATCCATTTCCCTGTAAATGATGTAATTGTGTTTTTATTTATGGCTGAGTAAAATTCCATTGTGTACATATCCCACAGTTTTGTAATCCACTTGTCTGTTAATGGACGTCTTGGCTGGTTCCATAGTTTGGCAATGGTGAATTGTGCAGCTGCAAACATAGATCTGAACGCATTAGTTTGGTAGCTTGGTTTCCTTTCTTTTAGGTAGTTACCCAGAAATGGTATTGCTGGATCAAATGGTAAATTCATTCCCATTCTTCTGAGGATCTTCCATACTGTTTTCCAAACTGGTTGCATTAATTTGAAATCCCAACAACAGTGTTGAGAGTTCCCACTTCTCCACATCCTCACCAGAATTTGTTGTTGTTTGTGTTTTGAATGATTGCCATTCTAGTGGAATTTGGTGAAATCTCAGGGTAGTTTTGATTTGCATCTCTCTGATTGCCAATGATGTTGAGCATTTTTTCATGCATTTATTGACCATTTGAATTTCTTCTTTCATGAAGTTTCTATTTAATTCACTTGTCCATTTTTTGACTGGATTATTTGTTTTCTTAGTGCTGAGTTTCTTGAATTCCCTGCATATTCTAGATATTAGTCCTCTATCACAGGAGTAGGTGGCAAAAATCTTCCATTCTGTTGGCTGTTGATTGAGGTTCTTGACAGTTTCCTTTGCTGTACAGTTCATGCAATCCCACATATTGATTCACTTTTTAGTTTATTTTGCCTTTGGGGTCTTGTTGAGAAAGTTTTTATCTGTGCCTATATGTTGCAGTGTTGGACCTATGCCGCCTTCAAGGAGCCTCATAGTTTCTGGTCAAATTTTCAAGTCTTTGATATGTCTTGAATTGACTCTTGTGCAGGATGAGAAAATGGGATTTATTTCCATTTTTCTGCATTTAGTTAACCAGTTTTGCCAACATGATTTGTTGAACAGCCTATCTTTCTTCCAGTGTATGTTTTGGACCCTTTGTCAAATATCAATTGGGCTATGTGTGGATTTGTTTCTGAGTCTTCTATTCTGCTTCATTAGTCTATGTATCTGTTTTTTGTGCCAGGAACATGCTGTTTTTATTATCATAGCTTTGTAGTACAGTTTAAAGTCAGGTATTGTGATTCCTCCTGTATGTTTTTTGTTGCTGAGAACTACTTTGGCTATTCTGGGATTTTGTTGCTCCAAATGAACTTAAAGTATTTCATTGAATCTGTAGTTCAGTTTTGGAAGTATGGTCATTTTGATATTTATTCTATCTATCCA
The DNA here is from genome assembly GCF_963383645.1 of Muscardinus avellanarius. Lineage (NCBI taxonomy): Eukaryota > Metazoa > Chordata > Mammalia > Rodentia > Gliridae > Muscardinus > Muscardinus avellanarius. The sequence goes on from NC_137799.1 coordinate 49,750,088, forward strand.
TAAAACATGGAAAATCTTTCCATCTTCTAAGATCTTCAATTTCTTTTTTCAATGTTTTATAATATTCTTTGTAGAGGTTTTTACTTCCTTGGTTAAGTTTATTCCTAAGTAATTTTTTTTGTGAAAAATACTAAGTAAAAGTGTTTTCTGAATATGTTTTCAGTGGATTAATGGTTGGTGTATATATTTTATTATTTTTTAATTTGCAATAGGATCTTGCCTAATTGCTGAGACTGGTCTCAAACCTATGATCCTTCTGTCTCAGCCTCCCAAGTACTGAGATTACAGATATGTGTCATCATATGAGCCCAGCTTTGAGTCACACTTTAAAGCTGACAGGGGTTTAAAATTCATATGTATACTATATTCCTCTCACCAGAGGAAATATATGTGACAAAATTGTAGAGGTACATGGCAAAGAATGCTCTGAGGGGTTCTCTAGAGTCAAGCCTATCAGAGAGGCAGAAAGGAAATTTAGAGGACTTCCTCAATTCCTGGATCTATCTGTGGTCTGAAATATGTATTTTGTTTTGAAAAGTCATGGTAATAAGTTTAGGATAGCAGGAGAAAAACAGGAAATCAACTCTATGTGTCTCATTTGTGTCAATTCTCTGAAACATAAATTCTAAGTTCAGCTTTTACCTATATAACAAAAGGAAGGCAAGAGATGGACAAATCAATTATCTTTTCTAATTATCACTTTCCATCTCACAGAATTAGAAGACTGATATTCATGGTTTGTAAATTGTCTTCTATTCCTGACATTTGGTAGTCACTTACTAATGCTTCTTAGGAGCCGGTGACCATTTAAAGTCATCATTTGCTTGCTTTAGACCTCCGACTCCCACATTTAATTGTGCAATGATACTGAATAAAAAACAAACAAAAAACCAAAAAATTTCCCTCAGCCTTCATGCTCATAGTTTCAGCCCTCCGCCCTTTTGTTTTAGATGGATTTGAAATGACTTTGAGTCTGGTGCAGGTCTCTTTCCTTTATCCTCGTTGAGTTTACTTTGGAGGATAAATCACAGTTTCTCATGCCTTATGGCAGTGTGTCATTATAAAATATTTCATACCTGATGACCTTTGAACATTTCTTATTCAAAGATTCATGAAAGCTTAGCATGAGGTACGTCTAATGATCCCTGTGTAAACACACTGAAAGCTCCCTCCTACAAAGGCACAGGCAGGTGGAAGACATATTTTCGACACTCTGTCTTCAATCTAAGCGTCTCTGGCAGTGTCTGACAGGTCTCATTTGCTAAATAAAGTACAATGTGTCAATTTGAAATAAATGTAAATTATCACCTTTCTTCCTTGTTAATTAAGGTCTGATTAATGCAATGCAAGCAGTTGTTGAGGGTACAGTGAGAGAATGGCTTTTGTTGCAAAAACAAAACAAAAAACACTCGAATATAAATCATGGTCTGCCTCATCCATTGAACTTTTGGTGAAAAAGGTTATTTGAAATGATTTCTTCCATTGGAACATGGACAGATGCTCACAGGTCTGCCTCTTAATAAATGAATCCTAAGGAATGGATAGCAAATGGTCTTGATGTTTTAGAGGTAAGAGTTAGCAAGGAGATGACCTAGACTTTCAATAAATCAAAAAGACCTAAATCCTAGGCTACATTTTACAAAAAAAATACCCATGAGTCTAACTCAAGATTATGCATTTTTTATGGATAGGATAAATGTAAGGAATAAGGAATAAATACCTTGGTAGGGAAAAAGTTGAATTTTTACTCGGGAACTATTTTTCCAGAGGTTTAAGAAATGAAGTCTTGGTCAATAGGGAAGGTTTCTGAATAGAAACTAATAGAGACTAATTTTAGGGGAATATTATTAAATGAGAAAACTTAATTCATTAATGCCTTACACTCCATTCAATCAGTCATATAAGTCCAAAGTAGCTCAAAATTCAGAAGGAATGTGTATATTCAGTCATGAAATTTTTATAACTAAAGAGGAATGTGAAAATAATCTAACTCAATTATCTGAAACTAATTTAGCTGTTAATGGCATAATCAAATATAAGATATAGACCTCCAGACTCAAAGTGTTATAATTTTTTGTTTTGTTTTTTTTTGTGTGTGTGTGGTACTAAGGTACCCAGGGGCATTCTATCTTCAAGCTATACCTCCAGCCCTATTTTTTTCTTTTTGGAAACTAAGTCTCACTAAGTAGCTGAGACTGGACACGAACCTGCAATCCTCCTGTCTCAGTCTTCCAAGTACTATGCTTACAAACATGCATCCCATCTGTTTTTCTTTTAACATCACCATTTTTTTTACAAAATTTCTTCATATATGTTGAGTTTCTAAATTAACAACTTTTCAAAAACTGTGGGAAGGTTTCTAACTTTCACATATGTTTATAAATATATCCGACCATTTCTTAATCATAAGGTTTTAAATTTAATTATTACTAGGCTCCTTCATTTGTTAATATCTTTTACTTGGATAAAAATATGGAGTTTCACCGGGCGTGGTGATGCATGCTTGTAATACTAGCATTCAGGATCCTGAGACCAGAGGATCACTTGTGGACAGCCTCAGCTACTTAGTTAGGCCCTCCGCAACTTAGTGAGACCCTGTTTCAAATAAAGAATAAAAAATAGGGCAGGGGGTATAGCTTTGGAGTTTGAATGCCCCTGGGTTCCATCCCCAGACCCGGAAACAAAAATTATGAAGTTTTACACTGAAATACTTTTATTTACAATTTACTTTTACTAGGTTTGGTTGCTAACACTTTTCCTTCTATATTTCAGAGAATTCCTGAAAATTTTAATCATATAATTATGATTTTAAGTATTAGAGGCAGAATTTTAAGAATTAAAGTGTTAAATCAAGTAGTTATTCAATTAGTTGATCATGCTTTTGAACAATGTAAAGCTGTTTTTTCACACATTCGATAAATATGCCTCTAATATCATAAGAAAAGGGTTTGAAGTTCTATAAAGTGACTTGTTGCAATGTTAAACATTCCTTAAATGCAAATTATATTACACTCCACATCAATATCCAACTTATCCTTACTACTTTTCTTGTGTGCTTTCTCCTAAAGCAGGCAAGGATGGTAAACACAAGAAATAATTATCATAGCTTACACGCACACACACACACACACACACATATATATATATATATGCACATACATCTTATACATGTCTTATATAGATGTATAGATATATACACACAGGTATATATATAATATACATATGCCTTAAACACACATATATAGAGATACACACACACACATACAGACTGATGGAGGTGTTATGAGTCTTCTATGCCATCTTCATTTTCATCAGAAAAATAATCTTTTTATTTTAGAATCATGTATTTCCACTTATAAGATATTATTTCATTTAATACTTTGATTATAGATAGACTTCTTCCCTTCTGAATTCTTCCAACTCCTCAAGAACATAGAATTGGATTTTCCACCTCTCTTTGGGAATTTTCAACACATTGAGGAATTTTCCTTTGCCCTCATCTCAGCAGCATAATTTCTCCTTTCCCACTAGCTTCCAAAATGTGATACCAGGACACTTCACTCATGAACAAACCTCCAATGTGGCAATCTGATTCTGAAATGATTGAATGTTAATTATCTTGTGCTTTGTAACAACACAAAATATGGTGAAATAAACCAATAACTTTTAAATTAAATTCATAGATTTTATGGGATTGAAATTCAAATAAGGTATAGTAGAGATCTAGTTCTACTCCACAACACATATGACTATAGCTAGAATAATTCAGATGACTGACTGTCACCCATAAAGAGCTCTGAGTGATAGCCATTTGTCTTCACTCACATGCCTGGAATTCGACCTGTGGGTAGAAGCTGAGAGTAAAAGACAAAGATAGCATTACCCAAGTAGGGACTCCATCTGAGTCTTACTGAAAACATGGCAGTCTTGGGGTAGTCAAACTTCTATAATGCTTAAAGTGCAAAAGTGAGACTTTCAGCACCGTAAGGGAGCGGCTACAGACCTTTTCAGACCTGGATTCATAAGTCACAGTGTCACTTTCACTAAACTCAGTTGGTCAAAGCAGTCACAGGTACATCTAAATCCCAAGACAGAATCTACGTCTTGATGAGAGCAGTTCAGCTCATTTCTGACCATGATTTAAAAGCCCACAAAACAGGGCTGGAACTGGGGCCTGCTTCACAGAAAAGGGCCAGTGGGTTTTCTCAGCTGCGCGGCCAGGAAGAAATAAAAGATGCCGCTCGCTGCCTCACCTAATCTCTCAGCAGATTTCCAGACCCAAGTGACCTCTACTAAAAAAAAAAAAAAAAAAAAAAAATTGGAGCCGGGCATGGTGGCGCACACTTGTAATCCCTGCGCTTGGGAGGCAGAGACAGGAGGATCGCGCAGGTTTAAAGACAGCCGCGCTGGCTTAAGAGACCCTTGTCTCCAAATAAAAAAAGTATAAAAATGGGTCTGGGAGTGTAGTCCGGAGGTAGAAGGGTTTCCAGGAACCCCAGTACCAACAAAAAAAAAAAAAAAAAAAAAAATTGGGTTGTGGGTGGATCATCCTATCAAAGTTACTCATCTTCTGATTCTCAGGTTTTCAGTAAATAGTAATAATTGTGGAGAAATAGAAGCTCTAATACATTGTTGGTGGGATTGCAAGTTGGTACAACCACTTTGGAGAACAGTATCCTCAGAAGAAGGAAAATGAACGTACCATATGATCCAGCAATACCACCTCTGGATATCTACCACCAAAGAGAATGAAACCCAAAATACCAAACTAATGCTTGTAGAACCATGTTCATAGCTTCACGGTTCATCATTGCCAAACTGTGGAGTCAGCTAAGATGTCCTTCAATGAATGAGTGGATTTCAAAATTGTGGGATATGTACACAATGGAATTTTGCTCAGCCATAAGGGAGAACAAAATTATGGCATTTACAGTGAAATGTCACAAAAATAATAAATCAGTTTCTTTTCTTAATGGGCAAAATATTAGGGAGAAATGGGTAACAGGAGGAACTCTAGTTGAAGAAGGTACCCTATAGAGGAGTAATGAAGGTAACATCTGAGGGGATAAGAGGGAGGATAAGGGAAACTCCTTAAAGCACAAGATGTACTTAAACATATCAATCAGGAAGCCAAGCATGAGTAGGTGGGAAGGAGAGGGAAGGGGTTAGAGATCAGGTGGGGGCTGATAGGGTGATGTGTGCATGTGTATCTCAGCAATTTTTTTCCCATTGAGATATATGACTACAATGCACCAATAAAAAATAAAAAAAATAAAAGCCCCAAAACACTACATAAAAAAGGAAAGAAATTCCAGGTGTTGAGTACAGAGTATAAACATCACAAAACCCTAGAGGTAGTTTTACTGTTGTGTATGTCTACTTAAACTCAACCACCACTTCCTAGACCTGGAATAGCACATAAGCTTCCCTAGGAAGTTAGCTGCACGATATATATAGATGATAGATTAGATAGATAGATAGATAGATAGATAGATACAGATAGATAGATATAGATGATATATATATATATAGATAGATAGATACATAGATAGATAACTTCTTCCTGAGACATTTGTTCCAAAGAGAAACTTCACTGAATCTTGGACAGCTGTTCTCTCACCTGAAATCCAAAGTTGTGCTGAAGCTAGCTCAGGGTAGCTGATACTGAGTAGATTGCATGGCTGAGCTCTGTGTTCAGTAATGTCATTTTAGTAACTTGAAATTGGCTTTTTTTAAGTATTTACATATGGAAGTGTTGAAATGCTTCTATTCTGGAATTTTTCATCAACATACAACTGACTATATCCATCTCTCTCAAGGTGATCAATATTATAACAAGTCTGAAGCTACTGGATCTAGCAACCATACAGACTGAGCAAAAAAAATCTATCTGTGGCATATGAGAGAAGAGAAATAAAGCAAATACTGAACAAAAAGTAAAGATAAGGGCTGGAACAAGATAGCCACACTTGGAGAAGGATGTAGAAGGATCACTTAAAGAAAGGGATGGACAGGGGATTCCAGTTGAATACCTTGTTTGGCTCCTGTCTCTTGACAAAAATATCTCTGAATATCTCAAAAATATCTCTAAAGAGTCAAGAAAAATTAAGTTTGCAAGACTGAAATACAGGCTAGTATAATTTCTTTAAAGTTATGAAATGCCCTTAAGACTAACAAAACATCTTATTTTGATCACTTTTTTCATAGTATCTATCATTTTATGTATATTTGTACATGTATACATGTATATATTTTTGTATATATGTATAAATGTTGTATATTTAGGTATATACATATAATATCATGTATTTTTATTGTATTTATCAGTCCATCAGAATGAAATCGGGAATATTTTTTATACCAATTCAACAAAATAACACTAGCACCTATGCCATATCTAGCACAATGGAAATACACCAAAATACTAGTGGAACCCATGAATAGATGAGAAAAAAATACATTTTTGACATGACTTTTGCCATTTAATAAGTCTATCACTATACAAGGAGGAATTTGGGTCTTTAATAAAAGCATTTAATTTTGATACTGCTGACTTTCAGATAAAAGTAGGTTCATTTCATGGTGGAAATAAACAAAAGATGGTCAACCTCATGAGTCAGAATTTCTAGGGATTACCCAGAGATAACACATAAATTTTCAGCAGAGGCTATAGCTACTGACTAAAAAAGGATTTAAACCAACTTTGTTGTTGTTGTTGTTGTTGTTGTTGCTCATTGTAATTTATTGGTCCTTTTATCCTTAATGATAACTTTGGGAAAGCTGTATCTTCACAAGCCTATTTTTCTGAACTTAGTTAATTAAAAGAGAAAACATTTTAAGCATTAACTGATGTGAGAAAATAGCTACCAAGTGATTCATTGAAGGAAGCTTTTAAAAATAAAGGAGCAAGCACAGAGATTCATACAATCACTTGTTTTTAGCGAACTCAGGAGAAAAGAGACTACAGCAGAATCTCTGGAGCTGTGAAGTTGATCTTGTGCCAAAAGTGTTAGAATCCTGTTTGAAAGTAGACTGGCATTTTCTTAAGCCTCAAGTGAGATTGTTAACATTCAGTTCAGCTATACCTTCATTTCCTGACAAAGAAATAAACAAAACCTGAGAAAAAGTGAAGTTCCCAAATTCCCCATCAATGTAGAATAAGCCATAGTTCAGCCCTTTTGTCCCCGACCCCGACTCACACCTTCTCACTTCTAGGTGATCACAAATCTCTCAAGAAAAATAATCAATGAAAAAAACTAACTGCATTGACCCTGAGCTATGCTTAAGTTGTTTGATTTCAGTAATTATCATTTTAACCTAAATAAAAACTATAGTAAAAAAATAAAAGGTTAGCATAAGACTTTTTCAACTTGAATAAAGGATCATCTTATATTGAAATTAAAGAACTTTCCTGATAAATATGTAAGTTTTATTATTTATTAGCAGGTTCATACTTTTCATGTAAACCCAATAAACATAGGGGGAAAAGTAAAGCTGAGGGTTTGTTTTTTTTTCCCTGTTCACAACAGTGAAAAGAGAAAAGGAGGTTGATTATGTAGGAAGCAAGACACTCTGTGTGTTCTTTTCTTTTACCTCGCACAGGAAGCTAGGTCAGGATGAATGACCATTACCACCCATGTGCAAGGCAGCTTCCTAAGCAGTTTCACAAATGCTGGCTCATCCAGTCCTCACAATAAGTATGTGAGGTAGCTTATTAGAGATCGTGTCAAAAAGTGGTAGTGTTTGCTGATATACTTTATAGGGAGGGAGATGGCAGAACCCTAAATAGAGTTTGGAACACACACAGGGCTACTCCTGCTGCTTACACTGGGGAAACATAGGCATATAGCAGAGCAGACAATAAAAGAGCACAGTGCTTCTAGGTGGACTTTAGCTTCACACTCCAGGATATTCCCTGGAGCAAGCTAAACTAAACCCAGGTAGAAATTTGCCTAGAATAAATGCAGAAAGAACAGCCAGAAGAAAGGCTTCTTTATAGGCCTGGATCATAACTGGCTTTATACTCCCCAGGTTGTTTGAGCTGTTTCAAACCCCCCTGACCTACGTATTTAGAAAGGCATGAAAAACATACAAAGAAAGATGGGTTTCTATTCATGAAGAATCTGAGGCTCACCTCTCCACCCTTGCAGAAGCCAGAAGAGCTTCAATGAAGAGGGCAATAACTGTGCTATTTATAAGAGAGAATGAGCTCTTACCTTGAGCTTCATTAAAAGAAGAAAAAAGAATTAGAGAAGTGACTGTTTCATATGAGCTGAATTTTAACACTTTCCATTAGCACAAGAACACACAAAATTATTTCATACTTAATTTAGCTAAACAATTTGAATTTTAATTTTCACTACAAAGAAACAGTCCCTGGATTGCTTAAATTAAGAAAAGAACAATCATTAATTCATCAGAAGTATACTGGTTTTTACAAGGTTAAAAATCCATGAAAAGGAAGAATTTGGATGGCTTTTTGGTATGATATCATACAAGGTCCTTCATGGTCTTATTTTCGTATATTCACAATTTAATATTTTCCCTTTAATTCATGAATTTGTGTGTGTGTGTGTGGGTCTGGGGATAAAACCCAGGGGCATTCAACCTCTGAGCTACACTCTCTACCCTATTTTTTATTCTTTATTTTGAGACAGGGTCTCACTAAGTAGCGGTGGACCTAAGTAGCTGAGGTTGTCCGTGAACCGCCATCCTCCGGTCTCAGCCTCACAAATGCTGGGATTACAAGTGTGTGACACCACGCCCAGCTCATTAAATTTTTTATATCACTCCAAATGTACATTATGTACTTTCTGCCACTGTCCTAACCTTTGTCTTTTCCTTCCCCACTTTTTCTGCCTTTCCTACCTCTATTTGTCTTTAAAACTTCAAGATAGACTATGTCATTCTTTCAGAAAGTGATGCTTCACCTCGAATATTTTTATCTTGTCCAATATTACTTCTATTTTATTTTACTATAATAAACACCAATATCAAGAACAACATAGGCACACTTACTAAATTCCAAACATTGTTATAGAGTTAATCTAATTGTTACATCTTTGTGTCTCACTACTGACAGTAATTCCATGGAGGCTGAATGACTGCCTGAAGCTATGTAGCCAAAAGTAATGGAATTTAAACTTGCAAACCAACGATGTTAGACTACAGAGCTCAGGATGCTAATGGTTATGCAATATCATCATTTATAGCTGCGGATTATAATTTTCTGTTTATTTTTCTGTCTCCACTAAATTGCAATCAACTTTAACATAGAAACTATGTCTTTGATATTTCAAAAGCAACACCTTGAAAATTACCTTGCCCAATATGTGATCATTAAAATGTGTGATGTTAAAGAGTAGATAAATTATTCATACTCTATTTTTTGAGATATATATTGCTTCAACGATTCCATTACTAAGTGCCAAAGGGAAGTGGTGAGGACAAATGAGAAATAACTGAGGGAAAGGCAGGAACATCCATTATCTAACTCTTTTACAGAAGACATGTATTTAGCTCTTCCACTGTGCCCATCACTCTGTAATTGCATGTTGGCATACTAGTATATTTGGACAGCTCAAACATCAGATCTATGCTTACATACTCCTGAGTCCTTCTATCTTCCACTCACAATAGCTTAGTGTTGTTGAAGAGGTAAGGCTACTTGATCAGACAAAAGAATGCAATAGACTGTACTATATACTAGTTTGAAGCTAGTACATGAACTAACATAGTAATTTACCTCTATTTCTGGAGTGACGGTAGGAAAATATCTCTAGTAAATGACCATTTCCCAGAATTTGCCATTGTTTTGTGACCATATCAAAATTGACTAACACAAGACTAAGACTGAGGAGGGCAGTCAGACTAACTCAATGGCACTTAAGTCACATGGCCTTGGAAGTAAGGCAAGTGATACAAGGTATTAGAAATATATTGCAACCACCATGTGAAATATTCTAATCCTATCATAACAGATAAATGTCACTCAAATATAAAAAATCATATTGTTTACATGTAATTTTGGAAATTTAATAAATTTATATTAAAATATAGGCAGAATTGCTGCTAGAAAAATTGTGGGGGAAATTCTTATAAAGCTCCTTGATAGAATGCAGTAGAAACACAATACTGCAACAATTCTACCCTACTGTTTAATCTTGGACAAATCACCTCATTCATTATAGCATGTAAACATGTACACATACATTTATCTTTCCTTTTCATTAGGAATTAAACTTTGCAAGGACTCAGGGTTTGGATTTCGTTGTTTTTTCTTTTCCTCTCACTGGCATATCTTGGAATGTAAAAGATGTCTAGTACATAGAAAACAATTTATAAATTCATGACAAATAGACTGCCTGCCTTTTGAGAAATTTCAGTGTCTGAAACAGAGATAAATTACTAGCAAAAGCATGAAAGGCAGCAACGGCCAAAGGAGTGAAGGCCAAACATAGTGTTATTGAAGGGGTGTGAGGTCAAAACTCATCATTAGAGAAAGAGATAGAAAAAAGTAAGAATTGAAAGAACGGGCAGAAATGAAGGTTATTGTGTATCATTTGTGCAGGAAATGAGGATAGTGTAATATATTTCTAGTGAATTACATCTTGACATATTTTGATGTTTGAATGAATGTATCAGACATATGTCTGGTCCTCCTGCCATACTGAATGGACTAGCATCTAAACTGATAACATACCAAGATTTGGTTCTGCATTTTCAGTATAGACACTCCGTTGACTTACTATTTGTAGCTATCAATTTCTAATTGGTTTAATTGAAATTATAAAATGTGGCATATTAACTACTAATATAAGTTTGAAGTTTTTCCCTGTCTCTATCTAGTCTGTTTTCTTCATTAATATATTCTTTCTCGGCTAGGCATGGTGGTGTACGCTTGTAATCCCTGCGCTTGGGAGGTGGAGACAGGAGGATCACACAGATTCAAAGCCAGCCTCGCTGGATTAAGAGACCCTGCTTCCAAATAAAAAAAATATAAAAATAGGTCTGGGAGTGTAGCCCGGTAGAAGGACTCCATCCCAAGTACCATTAAATACACACACACACACACACACACACACACACACACGCACGCACACATATATATTCTTTCTCAATACTACCTAAACAATAATTTTATTTTTAACCTCTTATTTCAATTAAACTTTTTAAAGATATCTCTTTGTTTTCATGCATTTGCCTCCAAATTATTTTTTAGTTCTTTACATTCTGGTATCTGACCTTATAATTCCATAGAAAGAATCCTTCCTTAAAAGTCAGGTGTGGTAGCACATGCTTTTTTTGTGGGGGTCATATTGAAAATGGCGTACATTCAGACTGTGCTTGGTGCCCTCTCCCAGCCCCCACTTCCCCTTCCCCTCTTCCCAACAATGAGTGTCCAGATTAACCATGATATATTCATACTTTTACACGTATTTGAATGTAGCTCCTCCATTAATCAGCCTCAACCCTCTTTGTCTCCTGCCTTTCCATTTTAGCTTTGCTCAGGTTTCCCCTCCATTATCTGGAGTCCCTCTGGTATTCCTAATAGTCTTTTAATCCCAGTACTTGAGAGGCTGAGGCAGGAGAATCATACAGGTTCAAAGTCAGCCTCAGCTACTTAGGGAAGCTCTCAGCAACTTAGTGAGACCCTGTTTCCAAGTATAAAAGAAGTCTAGGAGTATAGCCCAGAGGTAGAAAGCCCTGGGTTCCATCCGCAGTACCACATACACACACACACACAAGAAAGAAAGAAAGAAAGAAAGAAAGAAAGAAAGAAAGAAAGAAAGAAAGAAAGAAAGAAAGAAAGAATCCATTCTTTAAGTCATCATTGATCTTATATGATCATTTTTAAAAAATTAAATTCAATTGCCATGTGCCAATTTTTGCTTCACCTATGACAAAATGGGTAATAATAACCATTTCTTCTTTTTCACATACTGTTTTTCCCATTTGGGTACACATGATATAACAACTACTTTGGTTTTGTTCCTATCCATCTGCATACTTTTCTCAGTAGAAAAGATACAACCTCTCCCACAGTATCATTAAATGAAAAAAAAAAAAGCTGTTTTACTTTCTTTTCTATTTCACTGTGTATTTTCTCTGGGGGTGCCATTATTTCAATTACCAGTTAAATATTACGCCTAAATTTAATTTTTCTACAGTCTAATTCTTTCATCTGAACTCCCATATATATAAGTTGATTCAAAATTTACATTTGATCGTTTAAAAAGCACCTAAAATTCACCATATCCAAAATGACTTATAATAATAACAGTAATGATTAGTTTTTTCTATGTGCCCTACAGTGCTCCAGGTCAGTTGAGCAATGTCACCATCATAGTCTTCTTCATTTTACAAATAAGGAAAAAGAGGTGCAAAGGGTATAACTAAGTTCTTTAAGTCCTTACAGCTAACAAGTCTCAGACTCCACAGCTGAACTCTGGCAACCTGGGTCCAAAGATCAATTTCTTAACAACTTTATTATACTGCTTCTAAGGCTTCCTACCTGAATGTGTTTTTCTTTCATTGTTCCCATCTCTGTAAATGGCCCTTTACTGGTAACCTATGAGAGAGTATACTGAGAAGCACTTCCTTTTTTCCCCCACCTCATTTACTGTCAGTAAAATATACTCAGTAGAGATAGGTTTCCTGTTTCCCTTTACTCTCTTAGAAAAAATTTCAGCTAATCCCTATCTTCCCACTTAAGGTACAAACCAAAAAGACCCCTAATTTCACTAGTTAAATACTGAGGCCCATGTAATCATTGATAATCCAAAAATTTGTCCATCCACTTTCATGGCTGTAACTTCTAAACCTTGGGTCCAGTATAACAGTCTCTATCATCTTGACTTTTACCCAAAAGCTTTCCCAACATATACTCTTCCCTTTTAAATATTTTCTAAGATGGAACTTGAGTAATCTTTGCAGACATAAATCTGTTTCATATCATCTGCTGCTTACACCATTTCAGTGGATTCTCTATACATTTTTAACCTGTCCTATATAGTCTGTCATTTGTCACACTGTTTTCCTCCTTCAATCAATCAACCTCTTTTTAGGCCCATGAATTAATTATTAATTTGTTTCAGGGCATTTGCATATGCCTTCGCCTTTGTCTGAAAATTTCTACAAAATTCTTTTCCTTCACTAACTCCTAGTCAGCTTTCAGATCTCAGCAATGAGTGAAATGATTATAGTAGTAATCTGCTTTATTCTATGAAGCCTATTAATATGCTAATATTTTATGTACTGATAAAATACATCCCTAAAATGATCCTACTATTCAGTATCTCAGCATGGCATTAGTTAAAAAGACAAAAATGATTGCATATTTCCATAAATATTTTTTAAAAATATATGAGTACAGAAGATGCATTTCTTTATGCTTGTAAACTTTGGTAAGACAGGCTAATTCTTCTTTTAGGTTATAATATCTTAGTAATACCCACATGAATCAATCAGTATTATTCTTCCATGACCTATGATCATACCATCTGTCCCACAGACACGTGGCCTGGGCCACAGGGAAGACAGAGTGAGTCACTTTAAATGGATTAGCATAAAATCAATTTCCATAACTTGAAAAATCACTAGTTAGTGTTAAATCACATCACATTATATATATGGTTATAATAAGGTTGCTTTTCTCTACAGAGAGGTAATAGGATGACAGCATCAGAGAGTAGAAAGAAGACAGGCCTGGGGCTCAGACAGAGCTGTATTCCAGTCTCAGCTCTGCCATCCATCAACTTTATGACACGGCCAAACATCGTAATATTCACAACACTAACATTTTATCTACAAATGCGGGAGCTACAGACACCATCTTCACAGAATTGCAAATATCTAAAGAAATATCAGACCTGATTTTATAAATAAACAATCAAGAAATCATATAGCTTCATTAATCCTGAATCAACCAGTAATTAGCTATGACCTTGGTTTAATCTCAAATCTTTAGTTTTCTGCCATAGAAATAATTTCCCACTTATTCATTCAACAAATTTTTTATTTTCATGACAGACATGGTGGCACATGCTTGTAATCCCCGCTCTTGGGAGGCTGTGAAAAGAGGATCAGACAGGTTCAAAGCCAGCCTCAGCTACTTAGTGAGGCTCTCAGAAACTTAGTGAGACCCTGTTTCCAAATAAAATATAAAATAAAATATAAAATATCTAGGAGGATAGCTCAGAGGTTTCTACCCCCAGTACTACAAAATATATATATATTTTTTTAAGTCTAAAAATTTCAAAGATTGTTTTTGGACACATTTTCTCCTCATTTTTGCAACATACTATGGAATGTTAACACAAATTACAAGGATATATAAAAAAATTAAGTCAGGCCGGGTCTGGTGGCACATGCTTATAATATCAGTGTTTGAGAGGCTGAGACAGGAGGATCCCATAGGTTTAACAACAGCCTCAGATACTTAGTGAGGTTCTCAGCAACTTAGTGAGACCCTGTTTCTAAATAAAGTATAAAATAGGTTTGCAAGAATAGCACGGAGGTAGAAAAGCAACTGGGTTGCACCCCCAGTACCACCAAAAAAAAAAAAAAAAAAAAAAAAATAATAATAATAATAATAAGCTAAAAAAAACAACAACAGGAAAACCTGTTTGGGTTTGTTCAACCTTTACTGGGCATTCTCATTCACTTGTAACTCAAAATTTGAGTAAATCGTGTGGTTTGGTTTCTGTTACCTTTCTTTTTTAATATTTCGGGAGTTTTAAAACATGAAATGAGAAAAAAAAACTGTCAATTACATTTCAATTTCTATTCAGATCTATTTAAATATAAAGTGACCTACTCACCTAGTATATCAGACAACAAAGACTATTTTTCTTTGTTATTTGTTTGTAAACCTAATTTTTTTCTATTTCTTATGATCATACATCAAATCATCAGTTTCTAAGTAGTATTTATCTCCCAAAGAAGAGATATCTTCCAATTTAAAGGAAAATCATTTTTAATGGAAACATATTAATCTTCACTTGATGGTGTTAATTTTTTCCTTCAGACTGATTTAAAAATAGAAGCAACGCCGGGCGTGGTGGCACACGCTTGTAATCCCCGCGCTTGGGAGGCGGAGACAGGAGGATCGCGCTGGTTCGAAGCCAGCCTTGCTGGTTTAAGAGACTCTGTTTCCACATAAAAATGTTAAAAAATAGGTCTGGGAGTGTATCCCGGAGGTAGAAGGGCTTCCAGGAACCCCAGTACCACCACCAAAAAAAAAAAAAAAATAGAAGCAACACTGCCAAATGGAATGTTTACAAAGAGACTCATTTCTCCAGTGAAATTCATACCATGACTTCATAAAATTTTAAGCTACAAAGAATCAGCATTTGATATATGTGAAAAAAGATATATGTGATCTCCATCTCAGAAGTAGAAATAATCTTCCTCATGCTCTATGATCACCTCTCCATATCCCTTCAGAAAACTTAGCATCTGCACACAATTAGTAATAAATATTTCATAGAGAATCAAGTGAATAAGGAAGAGGATGGTGCAAATAAAATACCATAATGTTTTCTACCAGAACAGAACTAGCCTAAATTTGATTAATTCTTTACTCTGAAGCTATTTATTTCTTTAGAAAAGCCTACAGACAAAAATTATGATAAATATCTCATTTTAGTGATGTCTGAGTGTACAATTATTTCTATGTCAATATCTTGTACAATCATAGGGTTTGATATTACTTTGTAAAGCTTATTCAGTCTAATTGGAGGATCACTAATCATTCATTCATTGTCAAGCCTCATTTGGGAAATTTCATTTGGTATGAAGATAGTTGCAGGTCTTAGGCTAGACTATATAGGTAGGAATTTATTTATTTATTCATTTTTTAATTTATTTACTATTTTTGTGGTACTACAGATTAAACCCATGGACACTACCACTAAGCGACATCCAAAGCCCTTTTAAATAGAAGGGTGTTAAGTGGAGCCTTGAGAAATATTCACATCTATAAGTTCAAGAAAATAAATTACATTATACAAAAAAATGAAAAGTAGTTTCTCATCCAAAAAATGTGGAACACCCAAAGAAATTTGAAAAAATAGTAAATTATGCTACTTTGCAGAAGTCACTGATTTTCTCTGATAAATGCTGCAGAGTCCAATAAAAATGAACTGAGAAGATCTATTAGGTTTTGTTATGAATATATTTGTAAGATATCACTTCTCTTTTTCTTCAAATTTATTTTTTTATTGGTGCCTTGTAATCAGACATCTGAATGGGGTACAAGATGGTAGAGGCATACATGCACACATCACTCATTTAGCCCTTCCCTAATTCCCACCCCATTCCCTTCCCCCTCCTTTTCTTCTCATGTTGGGCTTAGTGACTTTGATATATTTGTGAATGCATATCATGTGCATTAGGGAGTTTCCCTCTTCCCCCTTCCAACCACCTCAGTTAGGTCACCTTATTTTCTCATCTAGGGTTTTTCCTTCTTCATCTAGAGTTCCTCCTGTGACCCATTTTCTCTCTAGCTCCACATATTGGGGAGAGCGTCCAATTTTTTTTTTCTTTTGTGCCTGACTAATCTCACTTAGCATAATGTTCTCCAGTTCAATCCATTTCCCTGCAAAGACATAATTTCGTTCTTCTTTATGGCTGAGTAAAATTCCATTGTGTACATATACCACAGTTTTGTAACCCATTTACTCTTACAAAGTCTTTTGGACACATTTTTAGTTCTATTTACAAAAAAAAATAAATTCTTACAAGGTCAACATAGGAGCATATTGGAGTCATCTTTGCAAGTGAAGAAACTAAAGCTTAAGGAGACTCAGTGAATTGTGCAACATCTTTCAGTGACTAAACAAAAATGGAAGAAGCCTATTTTTTAGTAATGACAAAAATATCAACAACTAGCATTGAATGAATACTTAATATTCAATGAATATCATGTACTATCATTAACATATTATCATCTCATTAACCCTTATAAGGATCTTATGAGGTATACTTTATTATCCTCAAACTGAAGTTACAAAGCCCCTAAGGTATAAATGACTTTTATAAGATCACAGAGTCTATGCATTTAAGTACTAGCTATGTGAATGGGATAGATGAGGCTCTTTTTCTAAATTCCTCTTCCTCTTTCTGAGGCCGTATCTGATACTGTGAGAAAGCAGCATTGGTTATTTCAACCTACCAGAAACTCTAGATTTTCCCTGTATGGCTTATTTCAACCTATCAAATACTCTGAATTTGCTCCATGTGTTAAATATCATGTGAATTTGTTCTCATGTTTGGGCAATCCAGAACAATGGAAAACCTTCCAAATTCAGGTTAGCTACCACCATCAAATGTTGTGTAACTGAATTTCATTGTGCACAAGAACTGGTTCAATCTTTCCAGTGGCTTGACTGATTTTTTATGTCACATTCTCTGTCATCTAAGCAAATTTAAAAATCCCATCCCCAGCCGGGCGTGGTGGCGCACGCTTGTAATCCCAGCATTCGGGAGGCTGAGACCCGGAGGATCGCGATTCGTGGACAGCCTCAGCTACTTAGTGAGGCCCTCTGCAACTCAGTGAGACCTGGTTTCAAAATAAAGAATTAAAAAAAAAAAAAAAAACAGGGAAGGGGGTGTAGCTCGGAGGTCAAGTGACCCTGGGTTCCATCCCCAGAACTGAAAAAAAAAAAAAAAAAAAATCCCCATTAGTATTCATTATGCTTGATTCCATGTATCTTTTAGATGAGACTAAGGTGAAATGTATATCATGACATTTTATTGATGATATATAATTCATCTAAGTTTGGATATTAAAGTGGGATCCAAATCCTTGCCCTAGTTTGACAAGTACTTTTTCTGTTTGAAGATTCGGTTTCTTTACTTAATAAACAGCATACATCAAACCTTTGTCCATGGAATTGCCATGAGGATAAAATGGCATAGTACTTCTAAAAGTATATAACACATTTAAGAGTTCAATAAATACTTAAGATTTAACATTTTCACTAATTTTACCACTAAATTCACTAAATTTATAACTAATATTTATATAAAATATTTTATATTATATACACAAAAGATGTTTTTGGAAAACATTAGCCTTAAAAAGTAGACTAACATTTCTCCTAAAATAATTTTTGCATGACAATATACATATAGTTTCTTTATTTTCACATTGAATACATTAGTAAAAATTATAGAATTTATCTGTTCATTGTGAAGAGTCATTAAAATTTTCATTATAGCCTCAGAGGAATTTTGTGTCTGCACTGCTTCCCAGCCATATTAAAACAGAATTTAA
Source organism: Muscardinus avellanarius (assembly GCF_963383645.1). Taxonomy (NCBI): domain Eukaryota; kingdom Metazoa; phylum Chordata; class Mammalia; order Rodentia; family Gliridae; genus Muscardinus; species Muscardinus avellanarius. The sequence goes on from NC_137799.1 coordinate 49,768,368, forward strand.
TTTGATCATGTTGATTTTGGAAGTTTTCTGCCTGTTCATTTTCATCTGTGAAGCTCACTAGCTGGTTAACTCATAATTGACACAGAATAATAGGTATGCCTTTACAAATTTTATTGGGGCAATACTTAAGTTAATTTTACTGGAGTATACATTATAAATGTTTTTCTAGAGTATATCTCATAATTGAAATAAGTGCATAGGTCAATATCACATTTTGTTTAGCTACTTAACCTTTACCTTTACAGGAAACACATGTCTCAACAATTAAAATGCCTTTTCCAAATTATCAACTACTGGAGCACCTGCCCACCAGATATACCTTGAAAAGCAGAGTTACACACTCAAATCTGTCAAGCCCTCTCTTAAGAATTCCAATACACATATTTCCTTTTTCTGTAACCTCAATTAGAATATATGAATGTACTTGGAGTAACACTAATTTAGAATAGTCTACCTTCAATGAATAATGTACATTGACCAAAAAATTTATTATTTTGTGAAAACTCCAGAAGTAGACAGATTTCTATCGAAGCCAAATCTAGTAGTTTACATTGGAGCATCAAAATCTAGTTTATTATGACAAAATCTAGTTTATTATCACTCTCCACTGAGTTCATGCTAAGTCTCCATACTAGGGACTCTCAATAGCTATCTCTTGGTGATGACAATACTAATAGTCTGAATTTAAAATGGAAAAATTGAAAGAAAGAGAAAGAGAAAAATAGAAACAGAAAAAAAAAAAAAGGAAAAAGCTTTTAAGATGCCATCATTTAAAGCACTTGTGATTTCTGTGGTGTAAATACTACCACTCTGGCCAATTTTAGGCTCCCATCATGATGTCACTAGGTGCAGAATTGGTGCATGACCAGCTCTCCTGAGCCATACCATTAAGGGCAAGATTCAGTATACCTCTGGCACCTGCAGCTCTGTGTGAGCTTCATATTTCCTTCCTATGTCCAAATCACCAAGTTCTGGGGAACTGTCAGTTTCCTCTGATAGCTTCTGGGGAAGAGAGAGGAAATGTCTTCTTCCCCCCCAAAAAATATCTGTTAATATTTCCCAGTATCTCATAGGTTCTAAATGGTTCACATACCCATACCCATTCTTGATGCAAATTGTGGAAGAAGGGACTGTGCTAATAGGCTCAAGGAAGTTCAGGGTTCACATTTTGATCTGGGGGGTCATGCCAGCCCAAAGTTCCCCCATTTCTTTTGGAGTAGAAAAAACAACCATTCAGAAACATAGGGACTGTTGACACTTTTAAAATAAAATGAACACATACATATAAATGTATACCATCTACCTATCTATATCTATCTTGGTGTGTATGTATATATTTAATAAAAATAAATACTGGGAAAAAAAGAATAACAAAAATGTCAGTAGAGAAAACAAGAGAAAACCCATTTACATTAGAAAATCAGCTCTCCAGGAGGCTTCTGTGCTCTAGCAGAGGCTTCCCTGTCCTATTGCTACTGCCTAGCATGGTTCTGCAAATGATAAGTGCTTGGTAAATACTTGCTAACCATAAGTTAAGTTGTGAGCACTCAAATATTTTTTACTGGGAATGTGAATAAAGTCAATCAAATTTTAGACAATAACTAAATTACTGGGTTCTCATTATTAAAACTCTCCTTAGACTTTGATATATGGGCCAATATTAGCAGGAACCATTTTAAAAACAGTCCTACTTAGAGTAATTCATCCTCAAAAAATAATTCAGCACCATTATATTAAATTTTAGCCTATGTTAGGTTATGGTGAAGTAGTATTTTTTTTTTGTTTTTTTCCTATGTTAATTAGCCTGTTATCATGGCACTCAATACTCAATAATGCTGCTGTTTTAACGGAACCCATTTTAACATTTTAATAAGTATTTTCCGTCACTGTACCACCCAATTAATTTTTTATGAAGTTTGTTTATATAGTTATCAGCCATTTGTTGGGAAAAGCAGAAATCAACCAGGTAAAAACCCACCCCTTTTAATCCATAGTCACTGCTTTAACATCCTGTCATTATTGATTAATTCAATTTTTTTTAATCTTTAGGAGATTGGGAATAATATATGAATACTGCAGTCAGACAAGCATCTTCTTTTGTATTCTCTTTATGCAGCATTTTTCAAATGCTAAAATGGTAGCTCAATTGTTTTCTCTCTGGTGTCCTCTGTTTTTTTGTGGACTATGTGGAGATTAATAGCAGCCTGCAATAATCTGTTGTCCTTTGTGGAAAAAACTATGCTGCTGTTTCTGGAAAGAAATAATTGGTACGTAGCTTATAGAGTCAACGTCTGAATTTAATGGAGCATAAAGGGGTGGTATTTCTCATGAAAGAAGCATATTATCCGTTTAAACAGCTTTCAGTCTTGCACATAAATTAGGCCTTCGACAAGCTTTGGAAAAAGAGAAATCACACAGTAATGAATTAACATGCTTGCATATTCCTAACAAAGAAGCCATCTCTTTTGAAAGGAAGAGAAAGCTCTAGTGTCTCTGTTACTTTTGGAAATCTGAAATTAATTATTGACTTTTCCATATTGTTTGCAGCCACTTCGTTTGCTCATTTATCGTAAAATGTATATATGGTAATTGTTTTACAGGAGCTCATAAAACACAGACTGCAAATGAGATAATGGATGACCAATTTATTACATGTACCCTTCAGACACAGAGCTGAACTTGGCAGGAATAAAACATGGTCAATGCACATTTGTCAAGGTCTTTACTTAAGGCACTAAGAGAAAGAGAATTTTATAGAGTATAGTGAAATCCTCAAATGGCTACAATTCAAAACCATTTTATCTTTTACTCTAAAATATTCCCCTTATCATTAAAAAAAACTGTTTTGGATTGGTTTCTAGAATTCATCTTGGTGAACATGTTTATGCTAAGATTCCTAAGAATAACTTAACAATTTGTAGAACATAAAACTTGATAAAGTCCATTGCCATCTAGTATATATAATGCCAGGTTGATTCTTTGAAAAGGAAATTGAATGATATTTATATCTATCTGTCTATCTATACTGTTATAGTTACAATAAACTTAAGTAATTGTTATCATAAAGCAAATATTTCTCAAGTTATCGTCTCTGAGTATTGTAGCAGCCCTGCCAGATGGGAGCAGATGCAATTCTGTTAAGGCCAACCCCCCAGGCAGTATTATCCAAACAATATTGATCAATAGAGACCTTACACCTTCTTTTTTTAACTCATTCCAAGAGTTAACGATCCAGCCCACCAAGATCATCTTTGCTCCACTAAACTGAAATATTCCTGTTCCAGCATTGGCCCATTCAGTTTCCTGATGTCATTTTATAGTAATAAATAGTTGAAGAGAAAACATTATTAGGATCTTTGGTAGAAGACCCCTCACAATATAAAAGTATTTGATTAAATTTTCTATAACCTGGTAGATAACCTAGTCCTTGTAATTCTACTGCTAAAAATAGATTGTATTTATATAGAAAATTTTACTTAGTATACTTAAGAAATATTAGGAAAGAACCTGATCAATATTTTGAACAAAATAACAAGTATAAATCTGCAAATTCAGAAAGATACAAATGTAAAATGTAGTGCTGATGAAAAGAGTTATAATTCAAAAATGTTTTAAAAATAAAATAAGTTTTTAAGCCAGGAGTGGTGGTACATGCCTGCAATCCAAGTACTTAGGAGGCTAAGACAGGAAGATAGGAGCCTGTCTCAGAAAGTTAGCAAGGCCCTCCACAAGTTAGTGAGACAGTGTTTCAACAGAATTAAAAAAAAAACAGGTTTGGGAGTTTAACTCAGAAGTATAATGCCTTTGGGTTCAATCCCCTGTACCACATAAAATAATTAGTTTTTAAAGGGTAGTAATAATGAAATTAAAATTAAATTTCCCCTTTGACTCTATACTTAAAGAAAATGTTTCTACAAGTGATGGGAGCCACCTTAGCTCACACAATGAGGTCACAATTCCAGGTTGGATCAGCTGGGTACAATTCTGCTGAGTGGAAATTGATCGCAAGCAGACGAACATTCTTGGACCAGATGTGACCTTAAGATGGACACTGATGACTTCCTACTTTTTCAGAAATGTTTACCTTGCCCCTCCCTAACATAATTCCTGCCTCCCTCTCTCTACTCCTAGCTTATGATTGGCTCTTCCTAAGCCTGGCCTGTAATCTCAAACTGGTGATGGCCCAGCCATGTATTCATTTTTAGAAATGTTTTGTTTAAACCCTCTATGAGCAAAGGACACTCATGGAAGGAGAAGCAGAAGTCTTTTCAGCCTTCTACCCAACTGACCCATAAATCTAATAATTATAATAATAATAATAATTTTCTTCTAAAAATAATCATTTTGACTTTGTCATTTCATACAAGAAACTTATAATCAGTGGCAGCTTTGAGCAGTGGCTTTCACTGGAAAGAACATGGAAAAAGTAGCATCTCCTGCAAGCATAAGTAGTGTTCACTACATACAAAGACTAGAATTAGAACTGAGTCTAGTATCATGTGTATGCCACAAGTCCCTATCCATCAAGTATTGTTTATTTTTATTTTTATGTGGTTTATATTTAAAATGGCATTCATTCAGAATGTGCTTGGTGCCCTAACTCCCTGCTTCCTGTTTGCACCCTCCCAACAATGAGTGTCCAGGTTGACCATGCTACATTTACACTTTTACACATTCGAATGTAGCTCTTCCATTCATCAACCTCAGCCTTCTTCCTCTCCTATCCTTCCATTCTAGCTTTGCTGAGGTTTCCCCTCCACTATCTGGAGTCCCTCTGCAATCCCCAATACTCCCTAGTTTGGGCATGTTAGAGAAAACATATGTCCCTTCTTTCTGTGCTTGACTGATCTCACTTAACATAATGTTCTCCAGGTCTTTCCATCTTCTTGCAAATAAAATGATTTTGTTCTTCTGAATAGAATTGCTGAATAGAATTCCATTGTATCTTCAATTCTATTTCATTGGTCTGTAGGCCTGTTGTTGTGCCAGTGCCATGATGTGTTTTACTATTGTTCTGTAGTATAATTTGAAGTCAGGGATTGTGATGCCTCTTTGCATAGTTCTTATTGCTGAGAATTGCTTTGACTATTCTGGGTCTTTTCTTTCTCCATATAAAGTTCAAGACTGATTTATCTAGGTCTATGAAGAATATCATTGGTATTTTAACAGGAACTGCATTGAATATATAGATCACTTTTGTCAGAATGGCCATTTTGAGGATACTTATTCTGCCTATCAATGAGCAAGGGAGATTTTTCCATCTTCCAAGGTCATCTTCAATTTCTTTCTTTGATGTTTAATAGTTTTTACTGCAGAGGTCTTTTACTTAGGCTTATTCCTAGGTATTTTATTGGTTTTGAGGTTATAGAAATGGAATTGTTTCATTTTGTTCATTGTGGATTCATTGTTGGCATATAGAAAAGCATCTGATTTCTTTAGATTGATTTTGTATCCCATAACTTTGCTGAATTGGTTAATTAGCTCCAGTAGTCTCTTGGTTGAGTTATTTGGGTCTTCTAGATAAAGGATCATGTAATCTGAAAACAAGGATAGTTTTAATTCTTCTCATTCTATTTGAATTCCTTTGATATCCTTCTCTTGTCTTATTGCTGTGGCAAGAGTCTTAAGGATTATATTAAAAAGGAGTGGTGATAGTGGGCCAGAGACTGTGAAATTATTAGAGGAGGGCATAGGTTCAACACTCCAACATATTGGTACAGACAGTAACTATCACAACAAATCTCCAAAGTGCAAGAAATTAAAGCAAGAATTAACAAGTGGGATGATACCAAACTAAAAAGTTTCTGCTCATCAAAGAAAAGCATCAAGAACCTAAAGAGAAAGCCTACAGAATGGAAGATCTTTAATAGCCACCAATTTGATAGAGGGCTAATATCCAGAATATACAAAGAGCTCAAAGGACTCTACACTAGCAAAACAACCCAATCAAGATATGGACAACTGAATTGAATAGATATTTCACAAAAGAAGAGATACAAATGGCCAATGGATACATGAAAAAAGGTTCAACATCATTAGCCATCAGGGAGATGCAAATCAAAAGTATGTTTAGATTCCATCTAACCCCAATAAGAGTGGAAAGCATAAAGAAGTCAAATAACAAATGCTGGCAAGGATGTGGGGAAAAGGAAACTTTTTTACACTGTTGGTGGGAGTTCAAACTAGTTCAGCCACTATGCAGATCAGTGTGGAGATTCCTTAGAAAACTGGGAATGGATCCACCATATGATCTGGCTGTGTCCCTCCTGGGTATCTTTCCAAAGGGGTTGAAATCAGTGAACTACAGTAACATATGTATACCCATGTTCATAGCAGCACAATTCATAACAGCCAAAATATGGTATCTACCTAGGTCTCCATCACTAGATGAATTGCAAAATTATGAGAAATCCCACATTATGGCATTGGCACAACAACAAGCCTACAGACCAATGAAACAGAATTGAAGATACAGAAACCAACCCACACACCTATTGTCAATTGATCTTTGACAAAGTTGTCATACTCATATGCCGGAAAAAAAAAGACAGCCTTTTTAACAATTGGTGCTGGGAAACTGACTATCCATTTATAGAAAGATGGAACTAAATCCTTACCTCTCACTGTGCACAGGAATCAACTAAATATGCATCAAAGACTTGGAAATTAGACCAGATATTGTTTTTCAGAAATATGCCATTCCATTAGGCACAGTGGCTTGATGCTTTATTTCCTTTTTCTTTCTTTTTTTTTTTAACTGGGGTAATAAAAAATGAGAGTTATATAAATATGAAATCAATCAAAACAGGGTAAAATTATAAGCTTTACCCCTAAAAAGAACTGTGGTCTGATACAAAATACTTAAATACCTGTTCTCAGTTCTCTCATCTCTAAATGAGAATAATACTGCCCACCTCTTAGCATGAAGAGTTTTATAAGATCATATATGTAAAGAATACAAAACACTAATTAACACAGACTGTGAGCTCAACGATGCACTAATTATTGTTGCTGGTGAGTGTGTTCTTATCGTTTCTATTATTGCATTTTAATTTCCTTTGAAGAGGAGAAAGGAGAAATGCTACATTTAGCTGGTGTTCGTTTAAGGGAAATTAGATTGACATCTATGTCCTGTCATACAAGTATTAGAGAAAACTGTGTGTTTCGATCATAAGACAAGTTACAGTTCAATATAAATATTCTCCAAAGCATCCCTACAAATAATTGTATGGAAAGGAGAAAAAAGAACTGAGCATAAAATTATTTTAAAGATGTTGGGATTATATACTCTATTTTTAAAGAAACTAATGGCAAATAAGGATAAGGTGTCTTCCTTTTATCACAAATATAATTTTGTTAAGGTTCTCCATTCTTGCTAATTTGAGACATTGATAATAACACTTTGGATTAACTCTGATAAGGATTTTAGATATTTGAGAAAGAACATGGATATGGAAGTAGAGAAATCCTGTTAGAATCATGAATCTTTCCCTCACTAACTGTGTGACCTTCCACAAAATTTCTAATAGTTTCTCTGAACATCAGTCTTTTATTTTATAAAATGGAAATAGTAATTCAGGCTTGGTTTGAAAATTAATTATACTGCTGTTTAAGTTGCAAGGTTATACATTTATTTACAGTACTCTCAGACACACAAAGGAAACATCACTTTTTTATACTCTATAATGAGTCCTAGTTTTCTTTGAACACCTTACTTCTCACCTTACTAAAAAGAAAATAAAAGCAATATTAGCACAGTCTGATAAACCCAATCTCACCTAATTATTTAAACATATTCTTTAAGTAACTATTTCTTTTGAGGGATTTTTTCATTATTCCTTATATTTCTTTGTTTCTTTATAAAACAAGCTGTAGGAATGGGGATATAGAGATTTCTGCTGCTCCACAGCACCAGACAGCTGACAGTGCTCCATATGCAGCAGGTAGAGGAAAGTTTTCATTAAAGCAGTGCTTTCTAGGATATATGAAAACAGTGATGTTTCATCCCATCAAGCGCTAACATCCTGAAATGGACAATAAACCATGAACTCCGAGTCACTCTGCGATGCTAGATCTCTTTAAAGTATCTACCATATGATCCAGCTATACTACTCTTGGGCATCTACTCAAAACAACTGAAGCCAGACTACCATAGTAATGCATGCATATCTATGTTTATAGCTTCACAATTCATAATTGCCAAACCAGCTGAGATATCTATGAACAAATGAATTGATTACAATATTATGGAATATTATAGAATTCTACTAAGTCATAAAGAAAACAAAATTTTATCATTTGCAGAGAAATAGATATTACTAGAAAATATTATGCTGTGATTATTCTGTCACAAAAAGTAAAAGGTCAGATGTTAGCACTCAAATATAGAAAGTAGGGAGAAGCTGGGACAGAGGAGAAATTCCAGACAAAGGAGGAAAATGTACAGTGAAGGAAGTGAGCATAACTGAGGGAGATGGGAGGAGAGAGGAAGACTTGAAAGGAGAAACATTTCAATGGACAGGATGTATGTATGCAAATTTATCAATGTGAATCACTGTGCTGAGCACAGGAAGATGGGTAAGGAAAGGAATTGTGGTGGGATCTGGGAAAGGGCTCAATGCGTATACTCTATCACCCTGAACTGCTCAAAAATGTAAAATTACAATGTACCAATAACTAAATAAGAACTTCCTATTCACTTGGGTTTGTTTTAATACAATTAATTATGGACTCAATCTATCCTATCAAACATGCTAAAGTGGTAGTTAAGTATGACCACCATAAAGTCATTCTCCTCCATAAACCATGCTGTAAATTTCTTCATTCATGTACATTTCTTTGCATAATACATGGATTTAATGTTAATGATCTCTGTTTTATTTTTTGGCAATCTGTTGGTATCTTCTAAGGCTTGCACCTTCTAAGGGATGGCACCATCTCTTTCACATTTCTGAATCTTCTTGTGGTACTTGTTGGGAAACTCTGCAAGGAGGGCAGTCTCTGCTATTGTCTTTTGCTTCTGTCAGCAGCTGATGGTTTTTGCTGATGATCTGGCTTCATGCACATCGTAAAGCTTGCTATGCTTTTATTTTTTTCCTGATCTGGCGTTCTACTCTCCAGCACTCATACAGGATCCCTTTACCTAAAGATCCCTGGCAAAAAACACTAGAAAGTTTCCCAGTTGGCCTCTATGGTGCACTCGTTTCCCCAGAAGTCAATTAGTCACTCTAATTCTTCCCCATCACATGGGAACTCTGTCCACAGAGCACCTTCTTAGCAAGACATGTCAGTCATGCTAACTCTTACTTTCAGGTTCAACTTTCCACACGTGGGTCCTAGTAGAGGAAGCAGGGCAAGAGCTTATATACCTTCCATTTTTCCTCTAACCTAAAACATCTTTCCTTCTGAGATTTTGGCCTAGAGAGAAGTTGTGACACACATTTTCTGCTAATATTCTTTCGCCCTCTTTATTCTTCCCACAATCTCTTCTGAAGGGACTGACTTCTTTTAGTCCATTTTGCAATAGAGAGATATAACTTATAAATATTCCAATATGCCCAAAAAATGTGTTCACCTTTAGGATTTTTTCTGAAGGATGAATGGAATATAAAATGATAAACTGGCTTAATGGTAATATAATATTAATTAGGAGGTATATAAATATACTAAACATATATGTGAAATGTATGGCATATAGCATCTATTTCAATACCTAATGCTTCCTAGAAAAATAGCTTGTAACATGGTCAAATGTCACTTGATGACTTCTTATTCTCAGATTACAGTCAAGAATATGGTTAGCCTTGCCCAAAAACAAAGACAAAATAATATCAATTATTTGACAGACTTTTAAAGAATCTGGTGAAGTTACTGAAACAGAAAGCAACAGGGCAGGAGCAAGTCTCAATGAGGACAAATCATCCATCAGGAAAGAGGCCATAAGAAGCTGGAACTGCAAAGATTCTTATTTTATTTACAGATCCGGGAATCAGATTTACCACTGATGAAGGCAAATTTTTATAAAAAGCTACTTGCTCTTCTTTGAAAACTTGTTCTTCAAATTTATATGCAGGATAAGGCAAAAGCTTCAAAACAAGTACCAGAAAGGTTGATTTTGTTAGGGTTCTAGTACAAAAAGGCCAGCCTATAAGTAGTTTATCTGAGTAAGAATTACAACTAATAAATGTATATTTGGTATAATATGGATGCCTGTACTACTTGGCATTTTCTATTTGAAGCAAACAAAGAATTTGTCCATCTATTAGACAAGTCTGTACAGAGTATAAATTGTATCCCCCTTCATGCCAATCCAAACTAATAGTAGTATAGTCAATTCAGAATTCGGATTAACAATTTGCCTCTCAAATACAATTATTATTATTATTTATTAAATAATGTGATCATTTATCACAAATCAACCAGACAGTTCTTCTTTCCCAAAGTTCAAGTAATTTATACTTATAAAATTATTAGAGACTACCTCCTGATAATAATGAATATATTCCTATATGTTATATACCTCATTATCAGTATATTCAGAATATTCAAAATATTTGAATATTTTCTTATATGTTATGTAACTCCATTATCAGTATTTTAAAAATGCTCCAACTAAGAGTTTATGAATATCATTGGATTCCCACTCATTACCACGTATTGTTTCTAATCTCCTGGTTGCAGCCTCTCTATAATAAAATTCTTCTGACTTAGTATTGTTCTGTCTCTGTAGACTTCTCACAGTAACTCTGCTTTTGCCACTAACACATTGCTTATTACATAAGTAAAATATTACCTCTATTTTTACCCTTTTACATACTGTCTTTAATTATGAGTTGTTGTGTCCTATTAAGAAGTATCTTGCCTTTTTTCAGTCTTTCCAAATTATGTGAAAATCAATTTATTCTTCTCACCCCCAAATCCTAGATTGCAAATTAAGATAGAACGGTAAAGCAAATATAAAAATGGTAGATGAGGCCACCTGGTCTGGTTCAAGATAATGTGCAATGGAATAGTTGAATTATTAACTAATGTCTCTGAAAACGACTTTAATCTGTCCAAAAGTAAAAAAAATACATATCAATTACTGAAAAATAACTATAACATATATCTCTCTTGAACAGTTTGTACTCATATCTGGCCAATTTCCTGCCAAGTTTTATATCATGCTTAGATTCTAACTTTGGTTTCTGGAGATCATCTCATCCCCTTAGCTCTCCCATCTTCAGACCCAGTATCTGAAAATATTTTGGAAGATTCAATAAAGATGAGGGCATCTAGTCAAAAGGATATAATATCAGAGCAGACATATGCTCACTTAAGCCATAAGTCATAGACTATTGAAAAATTTTACTGGCTATACATTTGTGAAATTCCAAGAGATTATTTCCTGTCTTATCTCAGAAAATGGTTGGGGAGTGATAATGGAATATAAAGAGTTTGTAATCAGATGGATATATGTTTAAATCCCATTTCCATAACTACTAAATTATATTGTTGAGGAGAAATTTTTAACCAATCTGAGCCTCTTATCATTCAAATGGCGTAACAATTTATCAAAGTATTGCTGTGCCATGAAGACTTTCAATAAGATATATGAAGTGTTGGGTACATTGTTTGTTCACATGATAGACATATATATGCTATCTCTTTCAACATCTCCACTTCGACTATCTCATATCTTAAGTTCTACCACTGACCCTTCAGAAGTCTACAGTTTCTGGTTTCCAGGAGACAATAACAACAAAAGCAATACATTAGAAAAAAAGGTAACCAATAGTTTTGAAGGTCTGAAAGCAGGTTTGATTCTTTCAAGCAGCAAGAAGCATTCTTATTCAAAGTCACAAATTGAAGAAAAAGCATGCTTATTTGCTCACTTTTTATGAAAGTTGACTGATCATCAGTATTTCATGATGCATCTACAAAGGGCTTACTGAATTCCTTCTAATCACTGTTTCTTTCTTAACTTTTTTTTCCTAGTCTTTGGCCCCAGACTCTCTTCTATAATGCAATAAAAATGTTACCAACCAATGCTAAAGAAGTCATCCCACAAATATAAATTATATCAACATCATAAATTATATGTATACATATATATATATATATATATATATATATCCATTCATTGATACTCAATAATTCTACTATCAATATAGAATGGGACCCAAACAACTCAATATTCTTGGCTTTTTTTTACCTCCTCTCCATGAAGTAAGATTTGGGTCGAACTATCCCTAATATCCACTGAGATCTTATCCATCACCCATCTCTGTTGATATATTACTTCAATGAACAAAAGTAGCATGGGAATCTATTTAGGACATAGCTCAGGGAGAGAGCTAAAGAAACATTTTTCTGAGGCATCTCCCTGAAGAGAACTCTGTTTGTGTGATCTCAAGGCTTCTTTCTCCCCCTTTGTGTTCTAGTCTCAGAACTCAGGTAACTGTTCTCCAGCTGGCAGTCCCCTCTCTCTACAATGAAAAATAAAAGTCAGAAAACAGCAGGGAATCTTTAGGAAAATAAGATTTAAGTGGGATGGACAATGAAGGAAAGAGGGACTCAGAATATCCACAACAAGGCTTTCCTTCCTGGTTTTGGAAGGAAAAGAAACTAAGTGAACTAGTTACCAAGGCAACCTGCTGTTGGGGCAGGGGTGGGGGTTGGGGCTGAGAAATGGGTGACCTGTGGGCACTCCTGCTCCTGCCTCTGTTGCTGGCAGCCTTCCGCGGAGTCAAAGGCTGTTTGGAGTGTGACCCCAAATTCTCAGAAGATATTAGGGCTTTGCTGACAAATATGGTACCCTCAGATGTCCCTGGTCGAACCCAACTACTTGAACGGCAGTTTAAGGAGACGGTTCATTTAAGCTTCAAGGTCTCCCATGAGAACAAGATGTTCCGGGTATTGGGTGAGGGAAGCTTGAGTCACCAAAATTTGGGGGGGTTTACAGGAAAAGGGAGGCTGGGACAAGAACATTTGAATCCACACAATGTCTTCCACAGATATAATCATTCCTTCAGATTTATCATTCCTCTTTCTCTCTAGCTGTTCAAAAGGTTATCAAGTTGAGACTATGGCTAAAGGATGAATTTTATAGACTGGGCAATGAAACATGGAAAGGTGAGGTACTCTTTCGTAGTCCAAAGTTTGTACTGTCCAAGCAAATATCAGAAAATTTTTCTGGAAATAACAAGGCAAAACAACCATAATTAAATTTTAAAGGAAAAGAACATCCTAATTTCTAATATTTCTTCCATTACCTTTTAGGAGCTTTTATCCTTCAAGGCAAGCTTCTCGAAGTTCGTCAAAATCTAGAATCTAAACTGAAGGAAACACTAAAAGGCTTCTCTGATGTTGGTAATGAAAAAATTCTATCTAACACCTAGGAGAATAGAAAATGAGTGAGAGGAGGAATGAGGGTTAATATTAGTCATTTAGAATGGGTAGAGAAGTAACCAGAACTGAATAGATAAAGACCACATGGGTATAAATATTGTAAACTCTAAGTTCATTCTAAGCTCATTAGAACTTTCTGATTTTCTTTTAGCTTGTTCTGAAGACTGCAGTGAGTACAGTACACATGATGCCATGAGGTTTCAGCCCATATTTTCCCATCTCCTTTGCTCTATGTGGTTCCGTCTTGATTATCAGCTATACTGACAACCCTGTTCCTAGAACTGTCCCTATCAGGGAAGAGGGATGTCAATAACATCTAAAAAGCAAATCTATCAAATCTTGGACAGATTCAGGATGTACCCAGAAGCCTCCCAAAGTACGGTTTGCAACCCATCTCCCCAGTATAAACCAAAGCATCAGTTTTCCACTCCTTCCCCAGCGACCCAACCTAATTTATAGATTCCAATTCTTTAAGAAACTTGATTACTAGGGCAAAAAGGAAAAAGGAATTCAGAGCAATGCACCCTAATAGTTCTAGGGATTCATGAGTTCTAATCTATAACTGATGTTTCAGCTCAGTAACTCCTTTGTTCAATCCCCCTTCTAATTATTCTTTTGTCCTTTTCAGTGGTGACTGAAGGTCCCATCCTCGACTGTTGGACCTGTCTTCGCCTCACCACCCGGTGTTTCAGAGGAGAATATTGTGGAGGTGATGTAGAATGTGGTGTGGTAAATTTGAGGTATCAGGGCCAAGGAACTGTTGTTCACTGATTTCTTCAACAAATGCTTGTGTATTTTCTATAGACTCCATGATAATGTTACAAAATATGAAGTAAAACATTGGGCACAATTTATCCTAGTATGAATAACTTTGTTATAGGAGAATTCAAGTGATGAGAAATGAAAGGCTGGAATAGACTTGGAGAAATTAGCCTAAGGGTAGTACAGTCTATAGAACCTAAGGTTCTAATAACTAACTGGAGCTACAAGAACCAAGAAAAAGTGATTAAGGGTTGAACAAGGCAAACCAAATATAAGAGCTTATTTTCTATTAATATCACTGGTCAATATTTTTTTCTCCAAATTTCATTTTCTTTTGCTTTCCTTTTTCTCCTTCCAGAGGAGGATCCAAGAAAGGCGGAGAATCGAGAGATTGCACTATTTCTGATCTTGCTGGCAGAAGTTGCAATAGTGACAAGTGCTGTGTTACTGTGAGTTTTCTTACCTCCAGATAAACACTGAGTCAGGCTTTCCTTTGCCAAAGAGATCACCCAAACTCCCTTCTCTTTGAATGGGAAAAGGGGAAGAAAGTCACTTCAGTATCTGGGAAATGATACAGGAATTAAACAAATGGAAGTATGATGAGGTAATAGTTGAAACAAACAAATGGAGAAGTATCTGGAAAAGAAGAAAATGTTATGTAATTGGCTTGAAGAGTAGGGCTCCCGACACTGAAGTTGGCTCTCTCTTCTTTTGGAACTCTAGATTCCATTTTTGTGTCTCTCACCGGAGGAAAATGAAGACCATACGAAGGACACTAAAGAAATATCTGGAGAAGAAGCTTGAAGAACTAGTGGCGATGTCAGATGAGGAGGAGATAAGAAATTTGGGACCCAAAAAATAAGTACACAGATCCAGATAGGAGGTTTATCATGATTCTCTCACATGTTGACTCCCTAAAAAACTGGAACTTGAGCTCTTTTGTGGTCATAAAGCCATAGTAGCTAAGACCTAAATTAGAACTTAAGAGTTTCTGAAGTTCTTTATAAATATTGTGAGGCAAGGAGCGCAGTGAAAGGGCAAATAATTTTCCTGGAGTTGTACAGGAAGTAACACTGGTATGTTGCAATGTGCACAAAAGATAATATGCTATGTGATAATAAAGAAAGCACTGTTCATAACTCTCATTAGTGGTTGTAATTAGGACAACTTTTATGTTTTATGAGTTCTATTTCATTCTTTGTTTCATTATGACTTTCATATTTATAACTTAAGTTTTATGTGGATATTGTTAATAAATATTTAATCTTCATCATGGTATCACAAACCTACACATATTCAGAGAAAAAAATATCCCAAACTGAGTACTGAGTGGCTGAGGTTTGTTAAATTGATTTCTTTAAATTATGTGTTCCAAGACCAAGTTGGATATTAATTTTTTTTTTTTTACTTTTAGTTGCCTCCACTGAATGCTTTTTATATACATAGCATCCTTATAAGGGCTTTACATATAGCACCTAATTGAATTCTTTAAACAATTTGTGGGTAATATCAGTGCTGACTCGTTTTAATAAAGAGAAGCTGGGCATGGTAGTCCATATTTGTAATCCCAGTACTTGGGAGGCTGTGACAGGAAGATCTCAGATTTGTTCTACTTTCAACAACTTAGTGAGGCTCTCTACAACTTAGATTCTGTTTCAAAAACAAAGAATAAAAAATAGGGCTAGGAGTAAATCTCAGAGCTAGAATGCTTCTGAGTTCAATCCCTAGTACCACACACACACAAATAAAAATAAATGAAGAAAGAAATATTTAAGACATACTCAATTTTAAAATGCATAAACTTTCAGCCAGGTATGGTGGCGCACACTTGCAATCTCAGCATTTGGAAGACTGAGACAGGAGGATCTCAGTTCAGAGACAGCCTCAGCTACTTAGTGAGGCCCTTTGCAACTTAGTGAGACCCTGTTTCAAAATAAAGAATAAAAAATAGGGCTGGGGGTATTTCTCAGAGGTAGAAAGCCCCTGGGTTCTACCCCTAGTACCACAAAAAATGCATAAACTTTCAACTCTATTTTGATTTATTCTGGAATATTTCTTCAGAAAATGAACATCATAGTTTACCAGAAGAAAACAGTTTAGAGTTCTGATTCAGTGGTAGGTAGAGGTGCATGCAAATCTTGTACACATAGGTAGACCTTTGAGGGCTTGCTTGCTTTTGCTGCTATATTTTGATAAAATATTGAATTAAAATGTACTAGGAGTAAATATAAACACTAAAATCTTTCAGGCAACAAACTTGAAATTCATAATAATGATATCTACCATTTTTCAATGATTTAAGGTTCATCTCCCCAAAATAATTTTTAATGTTTTTAATGGTTCATTATAGTTATACATCTTAATGGAGTATAAGATGTTAGAGGCATACTTTCACACATCACTCATTTAGCCCTTCCCTAATTCCCACCCCAATCCCTCCCCTCTCCCTCCATCTTATGTTTGGCTTAGTGATTGACTTTGATGTTTGTGAATGTACATCATGTACATTAAGAAGTTTCCCTCTTTTCCCCTTCAATCATCTCAGATCACCTTATTATCCTCAGTTAGATCACCATATTTGCTCATCTATGGATTTCCTTTCTCATCTAGAATTCCTCCTATAACCCTTTTCTCCCAGCGTCCATATATTAGGGAGAACATCCAATTTCTTACTTTTGTGACTGATTAATCTCGTTAGCATAATGTTTTTCAGTTCCTTCCCTTGCCCTGCAAATTTTGTTCTTCTTTATGGCTGAGTAAAATTCCATTGTGTACATATCCTATAATTTTGTAATCCATTCATCTTCTGATGGTCATCTTGGCTAGTTCCATAGTTTGCCAATTGTGAATTGTGTGGCTATGAACATAGATATACATGCATTACTTTGATAGTTTAGTTTCCATTCTTTTGGGTAGATACCCAGAAGTAGTATTGCTGGATCATATGATAGGTGTGTTCCCATTCTTCTGAGAATCCTCCATAGTGTTCTCCAAAGTAGTTGGACTATTTTGCAATTGCACCAACAGTGTATTAGAGATCCCATTTCTCCACATCCTCACCAGCATTAACTTTATTCATGGTTTGTTTTATGTTATTATTTGGGGAAAATGTTGAGTTTCTTTGTCTTAGTGAAGCATTATTTTATTTTAATATATATTTCATATGTAAAACATAATGTATTCATACACATAGTTTAATGACTAATCCTCTTCACCCTGCTATATGATTCCATTTTCATAGCTGCAATCTAGGAAAATTTTGTTAACAAATTAAGATTCATTTTTCTTTATATTTTTATTCAAGACTGTACACTTGTAAGTAAATAGGCACAGATAAATATGCACAAATAAAATTTGTTTACACTCCTCTGCTTGGTGATTATTAAACTTAAATTCTTTTGAGTTTAAAAGTCTAGTTCTCTAGAGAGAATTCTGATGTGCAAGTGTTTTAGATAATACTGTTACTTGAGAAGATCAAATCTCAAGACTCTAATGAGTTAGCTATTATATTTGAAAATAAATTAGATGGATCTTTATAATTAATATGATTCATTTGTTCTCTCATTCCCAGAAAATAATAATCTGTACACACACACGCACACATGTGCACCTAAGAAAACAAGGAAAAAATGCCCAAGAAAATATCATAAGAAAAACTGCCTTTCCCCAAACTTGCTCAATTCTGTAACCTGATCATATTACTTACTGACATGAGATTTTATGTAACAGAGGCAAATTGCAAATTATTACAGCTGCTACTGAAATCAGTGCCGAGGTTCTTCAAATGCATGTGAATGGAACTGCTATGTGACCTAACTACACCACTCCTGGGTATCTCTCCAAAGGAACTGAAGACAGAACACCATAGGGATACATGCATCGATTCATGTTTATAACAGCATAATTCACAGTAGCCAAACTACAAAATCAGACTAGGTGTTCATTAATCAATGAATGAATTATGAAATTATGGTTTATGCACTCAGCCATAAAGAAGAACAAAAGTATGTTATTTGTGGAAAAATGGATAGAACTCGAGAATATTGTGCTAATTGAGATCAGCCAGTCACAAAAAGTGAAGGGTTGTATATTTTCATTCAATTTGTGGAAGCTCGAGAGAAATTGGGAAACAAAGAGAAATTCATATAAATAAATGGAGATATCAGAAGAATAGGGAAGCAAATTTGGGGAG
Source organism: Muscardinus avellanarius (assembly GCF_963383645.1). NCBI lineage: Eukaryota > Metazoa > Chordata > Mammalia > Rodentia > Gliridae > Muscardinus > Muscardinus avellanarius. Next base: position 49,786,711 of record NC_137799.1, read on the forward strand.
GGGGATCAGGAGGTGAAAGGAGCAATTTGATGATGGAATAGTTCAAATAATTCTATGTTCATATATGAAGTTATCAATGTCAATGTTAATATTATGTATGGGGAAGTGAAGTGAGCAGGCAGGGACTCAGGGAAACCCACAAATGCTATGAGTATGTGTTTTTATCACTCTGAACCTCATGATAAATAATCATAATGCACCCCATTACAAAGGAACGTAAGAAGTAGAAATGCAAAAGAGTAAATAAACAGATATTAATAAAAATTAAACATAAATCCTGTGTCATTAAAAAAAGATACTATAATAGAATACTGGCTATCCTCCTAAAACTGCAAATTTCATAAATTTCCCAGCAAATAATTTGGAGTTTAAGGAGGATGCAAAAATAAACTTTACTAAGCAACATTAAAAAATAAAAGCACTTGTAATATATCAGGTTAAAAATATTTTAAAAAGGCCAGGCGTGGTGGCGCACACTTGTAATCCCCGTGCTTGGGAGGTGGAGACAGCAGGACCGCACAGGTTCAAAGTCAGCCGCGCTGGCTTAAGAGACCCTGTTTCCAAAGAAAAATATAAAATAGGTCTGGGAGTGCAGCCCAGAGGTAGAAGGGCTTCCAGGAACCCCAATACCACCAAAAAACAAACAAACAAAAAAAGGTTAAGAATATTTTTAAAATTATATTCAAAATAAGTAGCTAGGAAAAAAACAAACACAGAATATACAAAGAGGTAAAATTAGACTACATTATAAATAAAAATAAAATATAGAGCAGAAAATATAGAGAATAACTAATACCAATTTTTTTTTTTTTTCGGGTCTGGGGATGGAACCCAGGGCATGTGACTTCTGGGCCAACCCCCTGCTCTATTTTTTTTATTCTTTATTTTGAAACAGGGTCTCACTAAGTTGTGGGGGGCCTCACTAAGTAGCTGAGGCTGTCCACGAATCTCGATCCTTTGGTTTCAGCCTCCCAAATGCTGGGATCACAAGCATGCACCACCACGCCCAACCCAACTTCTAACTTAAAACGTTTTTTCATACTGAACAATTTTAAATTCATTGTAAAAAAATAGAATAAAAAGAGGGAAAAACTACAGTTTATATATATACCATCCATATTTTAAGACTTACGCAATTATATGACTATAATAAAGGGATATTTTTAATTAAAGTATATATGACCAATACTGAAAAAATGAAATCAATATGCATATATATATATATATTATATATATATATATATATATATATATATATATATATATATATATATAATTTGGTGGTACTGGGGATGGAACCCTTCTACCTCCGAGCTACACTCCCAGACCTATTTTATATTTTTTATTTGGAAACAGGGTCTCTTAAGCCAGCGAGGTTGGCTTTGAACCTGTGCAATCCTCCTGTCTCTGCCTCCCAAGTGTGGGGATTACAAGTATGCACCAACATGCCTGGTGTTATTCTTTTGGAAAGTATAAAAATAGAGCTGGGCACAGTCACACATAACTGTAATACCAGTACTTAAAAACATTATACAGTAGCATCATGGCTGTATTCAAGGACAATCTTAGCAACTTAGTGAGACCCTTTGTCAAAATTTTAAAAATTTATAAATAGGCCAGGGGTGTAGCGGAGTGGTAGAATACCCATAGGTTCAATTCCCAATACCAAAAAAAGAAAAGAAAAGTAATATAAAAATGTTACAAACAAATATCTAGAAAATAAATGCATGTTAAAGGAAAATCCTAGAATGCAGTTCAATATGTTAACTGATTTTATCTAAAGAGTGAAATTATGTTTTCTTCCCAATTTGTCTCTAGTGTTTACATCCTTGAGAAAAAAAAAAACTACATAAGGACAAATAAGTTTAATAAAAATGGTAAAAATTTCATTTTAAAGCATTAAGTTTGAATTCTTTGGGGATAGCAAAAAACTAGTATGTCTTCAATGTGTGTGTTTACATATATGAACAAAGCAAGAAGATCAAAACTAATAATACATTTCAATTTCAAAGACTGTAAAAAAGTAAATGGCAAAGTTGAAAATAGGACTGAAATTACCCAGATAGAGAGTAGAGAAATAATGAAGACCAAAAGTAGAAAATACTACAGATCTTCTCATCATAAAAAGTAAACTATATTCTAAGTTGACCTAAGAGTAGTCAACAATAAGATATGCTATTAAGATACCTATGTCATTAAGGTAGCCAAAAACCCATCTTTTTACTCTTTTTAAAGCCTTTGAGAAGATCATTTTAAGTTGAATTCCCATCAGCTTTGCAGTGTTTTTTAAAATGGGTGTTCTTTCTACTCACAATTTACTGCAACTGCTTTATGTTAGATATCTAGAGACTGATCTTTACCACTGGTAGAATCACCTCTAAGAGAAAAGGATTGTGGTGTGTGTGTGTGTGTGTGTGTGTGTGTGTGTGTGTGTGTGTTATGCATTTATAATACAATGAATGGAAGATGATCTAATTAGACCATGTGTTCATCTACTAGGAAAGGTCTTGTGATACTTCTGTTTTTCAAATGTAAACATGATACAAAATTAATTGCTTATAATTCTAATTTAAGTGTGAGTTAATGGTTAACATAACCAAACAAGAACATGTAAAAATATACTCCCCCCAATAAGCAAATGCTCAACCAAAATCACATTTATAGCAATAAACAATACAAATCATTTCATTACTGAGCAATTATATTTTAAGAGCTAACACATACTCCAATGTCCTGATGTCAGCCCTGCAGGAGACTGTTAATAACAACTCTCTAGAATATACAAATCATTATGGAAAGATATTTCCCTGAAAGCCTTAGAAATTAGCATTGATGGTACAATTTTTGAGACTCTATCATTCTCGGAGATGTTTTATTAAAGGTAAATATTCTCAATGTTTCATTTCTTTCTGGAGAAAGTGGATAAAGGTAAGTTTTCATTCAGCTTTCACTGAGTGAAAATGTAATGATTTGTTTTATCTAGAGATAATAATAAAGATGCTAGCCAGTCTAATTAGGCACTCAAAACATTACTTTAGAACACACAAAACAACAACTAATAAGAAAAAAAAACAATAGCTTAACACTAGAAGCTTTTTAATTTCCAATTGTGAATATTCTTTCTAACCTGATTGATTCCCTTACATTCTGAATGGAAGAAACATTTTGCCTCATTTCACCTTAGGTTAATTCTTTATAAGGTGACTTCTAGGATCTGACCTGAAGTATATTCTAGAACATTTGCTTTATTTCTTACCCTCATCTTTCACATTGTGAAGTTTTAGAAGAGCATTTTACTTCCCAGGATTCTTTTTTCACTTTCTTTTTCTTAATCCACTAGTTCGTCTTCTGTTCCTCACTATCAAATGGAAGTTGTTCTTTTTAATGCTTTCAGTGGTTTCTTAGTTATTATATTTGAAGAATTATCTTTACTGCTCAAGTTACTTGTCAATTCTAAGAATTTCAACAGTGCTAATGTTTCCTTCTTAAATCATGCCTATCATGGTATGGTAGGCAATGCTTATTCTTATTTTTTAGAATTTTCTATTATTTGAGCCATGATTTTTGGTTGTTTTCTGGAGCTCTCCCTCTTCTTCTCCCTACCTATTAGACACTGGTAACCAGAGAATGCTCTTCAAACTTTTCTCCCTTTATAACTACAAGAATGTTACCTACTCACAATTTCAACTATCATCAAATAATCCTATTTCCAAATCTTTAGGCTCGACTTTCCACCTTGCTCCAAGTTCTAAACCTCTACCATTGAACACCTGCTAAAAATATCCACCTAGATAGACAGACAATACCAAATTCAAACTCTTCCTGCCTAAAAATTAACTCATATATTTTATCCTTACTCAGATATCTTTAAGTTCCCACAAAGGAAATGCAAGTTGAATGCAAATTATGGAAGAGAAACTTTGCTAAGCATTTTATATTATTTTTTGCCAGACTCCCACAAAATGACTTTATAACATTTTTGTATAGGTGGGAAAAATATGCTCAGTGCGTGTCCTGAACATCTACCAAGCATCTTAAGTTGGAACAGTTGAAGCCAGGATTCAAACCCCAAATCTTAAGCCTTTTTCCTAACTGGCGCTGGCTCTATGGACACTATAAATTACCCAGAAAGTAAAAATCTCAATACATTTTGAAATCATCTCCTTCATTTGTCCTAGTCAGTCACTCTTCAACTAAAATTATTTTTCACTCCTAAGTATCTCTTAAATCTCACTGGCTACTGCTATAGTTGTGATCCATCTCTTCCATTCCAGTTCCTATTACAGTGGCCTCCTCTTCAGGCTCTTTAACTCCAACCTCTCTAGCAGTCAAACTCATACTTCCTTTGGCCTTCAGAACGATCAGTCTAAGGTTCTTATTAATTATAAAATTTCGCAACTTCTGAATGTACTGTCACTGGATTATACTTTTGAAATAGTTACTACTGTAAAGTTTATGTATATTTCGCCACATTTTTAAAAAGCACTGTACTATGTAATCCAAACTAAATGTTATCATGAAACCCAATTATAAACATCTGTCAAAACCCTGATTAAATCACTTCATTGCCTCTTTCACTCAAAAAGGAGAAGTATAAACTTTTTCATTCAACACTTTATATATCTCAAATGTTACCTCTAAATACTCTCTCTCCTTCTGAGATCTTTTCCTGTCCTTACAGTTTGCCCGTATTCTTAACTCATAGACATCACTTCTATGTTCTCTCCTGTCTCAATTACCTGGTAATGTCCTTCAACCTCCCAAACTGGTGTTCTTCAGAATTTCCATCTAAAGTGTTCTCTTCTCATAAAACCATCCTGGAGATAACTATTAGAGAATCAATCATGATCTTTGGGGCTCACTGTAACTCCTATGTTTATACAGATTCTTTCATAGATGACAATTATCATTGGTTTGCATGTTGTTTGGGGGAATAAAACAATGTCATGTTTAGCTTTATTTTCACAGCAGATAGCAATACATCACAGAATTTTGTATCCACCTAAATGTCTCTTAAGGAAGATTTTTCTGAATGCCCATACAGTATTAGCACTTCAAATAAAACTGTAAAATTTATCACTCTTAGTTTTCTTTATAGGCATTGAGGGATGTCAGTTAACTATGAATTATTATCTACTTCTAAGAGGTCAGAAATCTGCCTATTACTTATTAATAAGTAGACCTACTACCAGATCTCAATGAAGTGCCTGGATCGGAAAAAATTGAAAAGATAAAAGATAAAAGATGAGTTTGTAGAAAGTCTGTATCTTGTACTTCAGGTGAGTGTGAATACACTGCCTACAAAAATATCTCACTGCCAGTTAACTACAGTATGACTACATAAGTGAAAGCATTGGTTGGTAAATACTGTCATTTGGAATTGAGTATGTGTCAGAAAATATTTGCCTGTGTGGAATTACTCGGGATTAAATCCAGGTGGATTTTACCTCTGAGCTATACTTATAGTCCTTATTTATTTCTTTATTTATTTGTCAAACAGGATCTTACTAGGTTGCTGAGAGTCCCGCTAAGTTGTTGGGGTTGGTCTAGCTCCTGTTATCCTCCTGTCTCATCCTACCAACTTCTGGGATTACAGATGTGCACCACCATGTCTGGTGTATCAGATCTTCTTAATAGTATCATCTATATTTTATTTGTAATATTGCCCTCTGTAGCCTGTCCTGAACTATAAAATCCTTGTCAGCTTAATTTGCCAGAATGCCATGGAATGATGATCACCTTAGCCTTGTTTGAAGTTAACACACTCGATGATATTTATATCAGAACTAAAATAAGTATGTTTCTAAATCGAGCACATAGGTTTCTAGTGTTTCACCTAGTTCAAAGGAATTTGCAGAAAGTCCTCATCTTGTACTTCAGATGAGTGTGGTACACTTTGCCCACCAACATACCTCAGTACCAGTTGAACCAGAGACCTAAAGAAACTTCAAAATTTCTAGGAGTTCTAAGGATTTGAGGCCTTAATCTAAATTTATAACTTATCTTAGACATCAAGAGTGTGTCGCACATTCCAAGTTTCTCTGTTTATAGGAATAGGATGGGAGTCAACTAAGGACAGTAGGGATGCTAAGATTTAAGTACCTAATTGTGAAAATCAATAGACACAGGAAGTTCTGGAACACTGCACTGAGACTTTGTTATTCCTAACTTCAAGATGCATATTTTCATTTTACACCTGACCTAAAAATAGATGTAATAGCAAGACTGAGTATTTGGAAACATAAACCAGTGGCCCTGAAGTTAGGTAGGCTCCAGTGCTGGAGTGAAAGCAGGGAGAATGAAAATGAGCACCTGAAGAATCAACACCACTTTGCACCCCACTTCATCTCAAGGAGCCTGCCTAACTTCAGGGCCACTGGTTTATGTTTCCAAAGCTAGTACTGATAAATTTGTGGCATAATTTTACACTTGGGTTCACATCTTCCTCTTCAAGAGGAAACAAATACAAAGTCTCTCCAATCAAAAGGCAGCACTGGCAGGTAGGCATGTTTGTCTAGTATCCACTTTAGACCATTCCAAGGCTTTTTGTGAGGTATTACTCTCAAAACACTTGAAACCTCCACCTAATGAGGCTTCATCAATCTCCTGATGAGGTGGCCCTTCATGAATTCTGCTGCAAGTACTAATAAGCACAGGCTCTTCGGGATTCAGAATTCATGTTTCCTCTTTCATCCACACTCTCTTTATCTTCCTAATGGTGTCAGGAAATGCTCAACAAGATTTTCTATTGAATAAAATACTTCCTGGTTTTATGTTTTGGCACTTTGGAAATCTCTCTGAAAAACACTTTCAAGCCAACAAGACATCATTTATTAAGTTGTTGTTTCTACAACTAATAACCTCAGTCTGGGCTCTGAAAAATAGTCCAAAGAGAGTTTTTTTTATTTAAAAAAGGGAGGATTAAAAGTATTAAACACGGGTTTGTGATGCAGTGCTTATTAAAGAATACCAAATCTTGTCTAAACTCCAACAGTATTTTTAAGAAAGAAGTGCAAGCAAAAGTTATAGTCATTATCACTGAGTGGCATAGGTTACAAGTGATTATTTCTTATGTTTTGCTTGTTGGCATTTCTGCTACACACACACACACACACACACACACACACACACACACAAGGAGCTTGCATTTTAACTTGAGTAGAGGAAAAGTCTATGTTAATTCAACAAAGGCAATAAAATTTCCATGACAAACACAGTGAGTTCCAAACCACCCAATGAATTAACTAAACTTGATATTTTGCTATGGAGTATATTCTGTGTGCCAGTGCATGTCTACATTAATATTTTATTAGATTTCAACCTTGGGAAATGAAATTGGGCTTAACTATTTTTTTTCCTGTTCCATTATTCTGGTGACTGTCTTTCTATTGTAAAGATTATATGGTCAAATCCTTTCTATGCTTTTATGTAATTCATTCAATACTATGTAAGAAGGTGAAAGGAGATTTAAGTACAATGATACTTTTTAAAATAAAACTAGTTGGAATTAAAATAACTGTTAAAGTAGTAGCATGTTGGTCATTCACTTAGCATAAGACAAAAAAATAAAAGCTGAAATGGCCCATTCTTGACTCTGAGCCCTTAAGTGAGCTGAGGCTTCAGAAGCTACTGATTCGATGAGACAGCAGAGTAAGTACCTGCTTCTCTATTGCTCCATCTGCTACCCACTAGTACTCTTTCATCGACAATTCTTCCCTCTTGTCACCATACCCCATATGTGATCTTGGTACATCCAAGATATTTTCATGTGTTCTCCTCTTTAGTTTAAACAGCACTTTCCAATAGAAATACAATGTAAGCTTCATATATAATTTTTAATTTTCTAGTAGCTACGTTGGAAAACTAAAAGATCGAGGGATGGTTGCAGACATCTATAGCCCAGCTGCTCAGAGGTTGACAATAAAATCACTTGATTTCAGGAGACAAGTCTAAGTAATGTAGGGAGACACTGTCTGAAATAATAAGTAATGACCTATTAACCTAAATATCTAAAATAAACTCATTTTGATGTGTAATTGATATGAAACTACTGAGCTATTTTACTTATTTATTTCAGTATTATGTGTTCAAAATCTGGTTTGTACTTTTTTATACTTTCACATTTGATAGTTTTATTAGGAGTACTTGATTTGAGCCAGACATGGTGGCAAATGCTTGTAATCTCAGCATTTGGGAAGCTGAGACAGAAGAATCAAGGTTTAGCAGATAGCCTCAGCTACTTAGTGAGGGCCTATGCAACTTAGTGAGACTCTGTTTCAAAATAAAGAATAAAAAATAGGGCTAGGAGTGTAGCTTGGAGGTACAATGCCCCTCAGTTCCATTCCCAATACAAGATATCATAACATATACAGTTAAAAAAGTAAATCTGAAGTTTTTTCATACTTAATTTTTTTTAAATCATAGGTATATAAACTTAAATTTAAATTTACCTGTAAGAGGATGTCACTCAATGGAAGAACACTCTTCACCTTGCATTTGTGAAGCCCTGGGCTTGATACCAAAAATCAAACACAGAAGCATTTTAATTTACCTTTTCATTTAGAAAAACTAAATTATTAAGTCATTAAATTTATCTAAATAAAAGTCCTATTTATCTATCACATTAGCTATGTTTCAAACACTCAATAGCTTCATGTATCTGGTAGCTTAATATACTGGACAGCAGAAACTTAAAATTTGCAAGCTGTTTCTGATTCACACTTTCAAATATTAAAAAATATATATTTTTCCCAGATCCATTTGGATTAAACTGTAGTTCTGGTCCATATATTCAAGCCCAGCAGTGGCCCTAAAAGACTTAACAGACTCCGGCACAGGACATATATAGAGAATAACACTCCCACACAGTGTGCACACACACAGGAAAGCATGTTAGGAAACACTACCTTGTAATGTCACCATCAGAACACTCCTGGCACAGGGCAGCGCTGTACCTCAGGAACTGCAGCATTCCAACTGTATATGGAGACAATACTTGAAAATTTACACTATTATATTTTTTCAGAACTGGAGATTGAACCCAGGAGCATCCTACCTCCAGGCTATACCGCCAGCCCTATTTTTCATAATTCTTTATTTTGAAACTAGTCTCACTGGGTTGCAAAGGGCTTCACTAAGTAGCTGAGGCTGTCCTTGAACCCTGATCCTTCTGTCTCAGCCTCCCAAATGCTGGGATTACAAGCATGTGCCACTATGCCCAACTCAGATCAAATACATCTAATAAAATTATCAAATGGATATGTGTGAAAGTATAAAAAATATAAAGCAGATTTTGAACACATAATACTAAAATACATAAGTAAATGTTTTATTCTTTATTTTGAAACAGGGTCTCATCTCACTAAGTTGCAGAGGGCCTTACTAAGTAGCTGAGGCTGGCTATGAACCTGTGATCTTCCTGTCTCAGCCTCTCAAGTACTGGTATTAAAAGCATGTCCCACCATGCCCAGTTGAAAAATTCACACTACTTAAGAAATGTAAGTGAAGCAATAACCTTAGACAATGGAAATTAATACATAAATGGCTCACCTTGAGTGATGCATGCCCTACTAGGTAAAAGAGATTTGTTTATGAAGTAATCAGTCCAAGTTAGTATTGTAGTGCCCCAATGCTATAAATAATGAGAATTGCCTATGATGTTATTTTTTCCTTGTGATTACATTTTGGGTGTTTCTCCCCTTAGTTGATCTCCTGTGTCCATATATGAAGGTATCCCTACTAAGCTCACTAATATGCACAAGGAGAAGGGGTAAGTAGGTGGTATCCTGAGAGAAACACACCAAGAGCTATATACAAGTATATCACTTTAAGCCTCATTATAATTCACAATTTTAATGTACCTATAAAAGTATTTAAAAAGTTAAAAAATAAAAGAAGAGTTCCAGGATACTTTCTGAGAGACTTTGTTTTATTTTGTTTTTGCAGTGATAGGTGGGAAGGGCTTATGCAAAGATTCTTATATAATTGATTTGTATTGATTTCTTCATTTAAAATTCTCCAATGAGAAAATCTTTTCAATAAACTTTCCCACAACCTGTGGGGAAGAGTTTTGCTTTGTAATAGCAGTATCTCTAATTAACATGATTACTGAACTAATAGATAGGACATATTCTTCAGATAAACATGAAACAAATGAATTGTTTTAGATTTTGCAATGTTGTTCTTACATACATATATACATAATTTATTTGTGATTGTATCCTTTTTTCTTATCCTTCTTAAATATATATTCTAATTAAATGCCTTATATACATTTATTTATATGCAACCTGAAACAAAAAATTTTATGATCATAATGTGAGTCATTTTTATGCAGTTTTGAGGCCAGGATTCATTGCTCAGAATGTTATTTCTATTATCAATCAGTGGTTTACTGTATGAATCTTATAAAATAGTACTGTAATATAAATATACTGCAAACCACGGATTTAATTCAGATAAATAATTTTAAAATTTCCCACCTCCATATTTAAAAGTTTTTAAATAAAGCTTAAATTGATATATTTATTAAACTTTTATGTCCAAGTGAGACTTTTAACTTTCTTTTTTTTAATTAAGGCATTAAGCTGGACATGGTGGAACACACCTGTATTCCCATTACTTGGTAGGTTGAGATAGGAGGATCACAGGTCCAGGACATTTTCAGCAAATGAGTGAGACCCTCAACAACTTAGAAAATAAAACATCAAATAGGTCTGTGTGTGTGCGGCTCAGATGTAGGACACCCCTGGGTTTAATCCTCAGTGTCTGTCTGTCTATCTGTCTGTCTCTCTCTTTCACACACACACACACACACACACACACACACACACACAATTAATGCATTGAAATCTGGTGTGTATTTCACACTTACAGCTTATTTTAATTGAGACTAGCCACATTTCAAGTATTTATTAGGGTCATGTGACTGGAAGTTACTATACTGTACAACACAGACAAAAATAACATTCAGTGAAACTTGGTGTATTTTACAGGAGATATATAACTGTGTCAAGCAAATTAGAACAAAGGATCACATCAAAATAGCTTTAACAGTCTCTTAAGTGCTAATTTTTGTATATGTTATGAAACAAAACTAAAACATCTCTGATTTTCTTCTTAAAACAGCATTTTCCACCCTGTAGAATGTAGCACTTTTCTATTCTTTCTATTTGTTCAATCAGCAGATTTTCAGGACAGGCTCCCTAGATCCATGCAGCACAGACAGTTAAATACCCTTGATCATAGTTTAGTCCTTGAAATTAGTTCACATAATTACCTGTCAGTGGAATGTGTCATTGGTTTCTCTTTTTTTTAAGGAATGTGTCATTGGTTTCTCTTTTTTTTTAACTTTTAAATCTAAATCTTCAGAGCTCCCTTAGAAAACTAAATGAAATATTAGAATGCCACATTCTGGATGAAAAATGTACATCTCTATCTCACTCTCTTCTATTCAAATGTGTGACTTTTTTTCAATGCTGAAAAATCTGCAGCATTAATCTCTGTAACTTAAAGAATAACCTCATTTCATAGCACAGTGCAGTAAGACACTGGATATGCGGCAGTCATATTTACAAAATGAATATACCCACAAGCTATTACATTGTCATACACTGGTGCCCATGTCTGCCTATGTGCTATTTTTTCCACGTTCAATGGTGCATATCAAGTTAACAACCACAGTTTGTTATCTAATGCATTGTGTGATTAATGGGATAGCCCGCATTTTAATCAGTCATAGATTTCTTCTCAATGAGCCTCTTCCTTTAAGCACAGTATGGTCATACAATCTCAACTTTTTACAATAGTTTTATCTACTTATCTTTCATTTACTGTTAACAAAAGAGATTTCATGTGAATAATCTTAGTAGATTCAATATATCATTCCATGATACCTCTGTGTTTAATAGACCTATTTGTTTAGCTCTGTAAGCATGCTTGGATTTAACCCAGGCATGGTGGCACTTGCCTGCAATCTCAGTCCTTGGAAGGCACCAGGTCAAGGCCAGGCTTAGCAACTTAGTAAGATGCTGTTTTAAATTAAAAAAAAATAAAAATGTTGGTAATTATGTAGCTTGAATGTGAAATGCCCGTGGGTTCAATCCCCAGTCCTTATTTCTAAAAAAAATGTGCTTTGGATTCGTAATTAGCAATAATAATTATAAAAATAATAACTATACTTGATTCCTCACTTTCCAGTACATCAATAGATACCTATATTCTCCTTCTACTATCAGAGAATATTTTCCTACAGGACTTTACCTGTCACAATTTCACTTTACATTGGTGTCACTTGTGAACACTGATAATATCTTCATCTCGGTCTTACACTAAATAAAAAGTAATGTTGTATAATCATTTTTGTATTTTATAAAAACTAGCAAAGTAACTTGTATACAGTAGATATGTCATAAATGCACATGTTTTTCATATTTAAAAAATTGTGGGATAGTAATGTTAGTAATGTATGTGTGCAAGTGTGTGCGTGCGTGCGTGCGTGCGTGCATACGTGTGTGTGTGTGTGTGTGTGTGTGTGTGTGTGTGTGTGGTATCTGGGAACCCATGAACATTCTAACATTCTACCTCTGAACTACATCCATAGCTCTTTTTATTGTTTTGAAACAGTCTCACTAGATTGTAGAGTCCCCCTGCACTGCTGATGCTGTCCTCAAACCTACGATCCTGATGTCTCAGCCTTCCAAGTAATGGGATTACATGTATTCACCACTGCATCCAGTTTTTAGATAGCGAACTCATTATTAGTTTCATAAATAAGTTCACCAGTCTAAACCAACACAGAAACATAATAACTCTATTAGTTACATATTGTACTATTATAGGAACATGCAATAACTGTGTTCTAGGTATTATACATCCTACCTGTAATAGTTTAATTCTCCTATAAAAGAGAGTTAATGATATGAGGCAAACACACTAAATAGCTTCACTGTGTAAATGAGAAAATTGAGCTTATCAAAGGAAAGGTACTTGTTTTAGAGCCAAGAGAGATGATTCAGGATTCAAACACATGCCCATGTCTGGTGGTGTTCTTAACTACTGAACAATACTGACTCCTAAGGCTCCTGGTTTGGGAATCTTAAATACAGAAGCCTTTAAACATCAGGGTTCATAATACTCCACATTTGACAATTAGACAAATATCAGATAAAATATACAGTACCTAAGTATAAAAATGTTGATTCCAAGTCACTCAAATTTTCTCTTAAGCAAAACTTTACTACTGATTTGGAAATATCATTTTTTTTTCTGAGCAAGCTTTATTACCATCTGTAAAACATCCTAATTTTCTTGCAGATTTTGATTTCATTATTATTTCAGGATTCTGACATATTTTCTTCTGACTGAAAGAACTTCTGATCTTTGAGAACATGTCTAAGTTCTGTTGCTTTTTAAGTATAGTTAAATTTGGAGCGATCACTATTGAATGTTAAACTTTAGTAGATAATTGAATTTTCTCAATGACCAGAGGTTATTAGAAGTTTACTTGATTAGAGTGACTTGCCTTCATTTTTGTTCTGGGTTGAAAGATTATTTACTATCACCTTGCCACAACATTTGTTGAAATATATTTCCAGAGAAAACAGCAAACCAACTAAATTAAACCAATAAAGATACACAGCCACAAATACAAAGTAATTCTCCCCAACTTTCCCTTTTTTGTACTTCTTAAACTTGTTTCTATGAGAAATTGCAAAATGCCTTCCTTTGTCTATAGCTGCATATATAATATGTGTGCGTGCATGTGTGTATGCGTGTGTGTGTGTGTGTGTGTGTGTGTGTGTGTAGAAAGTTTGTATTGCCTGCACTAGGAAATTCCTACTACAAAAACTGTCAGGACATAGAACAAAAGGAGTACAACAAAAGCATACCCTATGTATCATACTGTAATGTGTGGTCTTCATATTCCAAGCTTCACTGGTTTGTTCTAGGAATCCTAAAAGCATGATTCTTTTAAATGCCTCCATCTGGAGTAGAAGGGAAATTAGAACATCCATTTTCTGCATCCATTTTCTGCTTTGTCCTTCTGTATCCCTTGCCAGTTCCAAATTGAGCAATGTACTTGAATTCTGTATTCAAAGAGGTTTTCAGTTCCCAAGTACTTCAGGTTTTTCCCCATAATGTAGAGTGAGAATTGAATTTGGAAACATATTGGCAGTTCTCAGGCATAAGCTGCTTCCACAAACAGAACGGACAAGTGGTTGTGACTGAATAAGTGTTTCCAAGAGAGCGTAAAGTGGTTTGCTTGCCAAAGTTCAAATTTCTGTTAAATGGGGCTCTTATATCAGTTATTACCCACACTCTTGATTAGGCCTCCACTAAAAGAAAGAAGAAACGATACACGCAATTTGATTTGTATTTCTGATTAGAAAATCAGAAATCTTCACCGTAAGTAATGATGTCTTTAATATGCAAAAGAAATGAGAAATAGAGAAAGGAAGGTCCAGGGAAATACCGGTGATTTTTTAGAACAATTTTTTTTACCAGAAATGCCATCTCATTCTCAGAAGTCTGTTAGCAGGACCCATGAACTTGAGTTCAACTGTATAACCCCCTTATTTCCTATCTAGTACAAAGTGATCTAGTTTGGCTACATGGTTCAGCACTAGACAAGCCCTGGTTTTTTGGTGCCATTTTTATCCTTTCCCACTGTTCGCCCTTTAATAAAAATTGTCAACAATTTCTCAGCACCTTGAAACATGAAGAATTATTTGCAGAATCACATTCCATATGCATGTATATGTGCGTATATATATATATATATATATATATATATATATATATATATATATATATATATATATATTCATTTCAGCCCCTCCTGGAGGCTTTTCTGCTCTCCACTGGCCCTCTTCTCTTACACTTCCACTTGGAAAAGATACTCCTTACACTATACTGCCAGTGAAAGAGTGCCAGTTTAGTACTCACAACTAAATATTGTACATGTGCTGACTTGACTCCCCACTATATTTCTGTACCATGGAATTTATTATAACTCCAATTTTATAGGAGAAAACTAAGGTTCATACCTTTTAACTAGTTAACCATCATGAAGGTTAAGGGTGAATGAGTTACACAGTTAGATGTGCTACTAAATGTTAATAGCATCTTCTGCTTATCTTTATAATCAGAGACAAAAAATGGAATTGAATGTTCTAGCCTCCAGATACTTTTGTTTTAGAATGAACCCCTGCATAAATGTTGGAGTATCACACAATTTGAGACATATTCCAGAATCACTCTGTAATTGGTGACTTCAAAAGTTATATCAGAAGCCTGACATGGCAGCCCACATCTGTGATCCCAGTACTCGGAAGGCTGAGACAGTAGGGTCCCAGGTTTTAGATCAGCCTCGGCAATTTAGCAAGACTCTCGGCAACCTAGTGAGACTCTGTTTCAAAACAAAACATAAAAATGACTGGGTGTGCAGCTTGCAAGTCAAATGCTACTGGATTCAATCCTCAGTATCAAACAACAGCAAAAAAAAAAAAAAAAAAAAAAGAAAGAAAGAAAGAAAGAAAAGAAAAAAGATATCTCGGAACATAAAACCCACCCATGCATGCAGTTTATGCTACTCCATTTCTTATGCTAGACAACACAATGGGCCACAAATGAATTCTCCCATTTCCTAAAGGTGAGATTAATTTGAGTAAAGAAAATAGAAATCCTAAAGGGGCGAAATAATAAAGACAACAACAAACCCAGCCACTTAATCTGAATTCAGAGGTTCTGGCTAGTTCAAACAACTAATAAAGAAAATGGGAAGAATATAATTTGCAGCAATTTTGCCAAAGAGGAAAAAAAAAACCCTTACTTTACAAATAACACAGGCTTCATATCTAGCCAAGCAAGCAGCAAGGCAGAGGCAGATAATAATGTGATTACTCTGGTAATGATATGCATTAGATACATTATGGGAAACAATAATGTTCCCTACTGAATGCAGTCAATCCAGTTATTGATTTTTCTTAATGTTAAAAGCGCTACTCTAAAACTGAAAAGAGATATCCTTTATTTATTCTCTTTCCCTTTCAGTTTCCAAGTCCATAGATCCTTTGATGCAGAGTAGTATACCAAGATAATGGAGTAATGTATATCTAATCTGACACCTACTGGGCCAGGCTAATGTTTCAGATATAAACTGTTAGGGTAGTGCTGCTCCTGGAAAAAACCAGTATATGACCAGCGGGGGGGGAAAATCAGAACTTTCCTTCCATCATTGTACAATTCGATTTTCAAAAGTGTCTTTGCAGACCAGGCATAATTTCCTTTTAAATAAAGCTGGTCATAAATTGATTAGTACACAGACTAGGTCCAGCTAATGAGTCTACATTAAAATATTTTTCTTTGCAGAATATATGTTTCATCTGTTTAGGCTTTTAATGCATTACCTTTGTAAAGGAAACAGGTACATTAAACATAAGCCTGGATATAGTACCTTTCTCTCTACTACATCTGCTGTTTAAATCACATCCGCCTGCACACACACACACACACACACACACACACACACGCACGCGCACACACACACACACGCACACACACACACATGCACACACACACACACACGCACATACACACACCTATGATAGCTTGCCCTCATTTTGAACACTCAGTAATACCTGTCCCCATGTATTTCTAGTGAATAACAAAATATATTTCAATAAATGCAAGGCCATGTGGCAAATACTTTTTCATTCCTCACAATAAAGGAAGGTTTTTAAATCCTTATTAAGTATTATCCCATGCTTTCTTTGTCAAGTGAATAATTAAATAAAGCAATAGAATGATGTCAAAAGTTCCCTGTTTGATAAGTTCCATCAGAAAAATCAAACATTGTATTCCTACAGACCTTTTGGCTGATGTCTGATACTCATTTCTCTCATTCATCTTGTGTCTCTACCACCTTTCCTTTTTAACTCTAAAGAATCAAAAGCATTTCTTCTTGTCATTTTCACTTGGCCAATTTCATTTAAACTGCCCCCAGAGGATTTGAAACAGCAGGTCCAGAGTGATAGACCTACAATCAGTAACACAGAAACTGAAAAGCATCTAAATAGCTTCCTCTGTTTAACCTAAAGGAATCACCTGTGCATTTGCAGCTTTTGATACATTTTAAGGGAAAACAATCGAAACTGAAAAGTAGTTCACCCTTATCAATGTGCCTACAATGAGATCTTTTCTGCATCTTTTAAAATTAATGATTAAGAATGGAAATTTTTTTTATTTTCTTATCTTTTCACATCACATACTTTTCATATGGCATATTGCCTGCTTGGTTTAAAACCATTTAGGTAAATAAAATATCTTTTATTAGTATAGAAAAGCAACATGAATAAATTATTCAGTTTTTCTAAATGGCTCTAGGCCCAGTTAAGACTATTTCTCCCAAATTCTAATAAAGGGATGAGAAGTATAATGCACTTAGTATGAAAATAAAATAGTTACTTCTTTTTAGTTCACTAAAATCATTATTTTCTTCTTTCCACACAGAAGTCTTTGAGGGTGACTTATTCAGATGTCTTGTCATTTAGATGGTTTTCTATATAGAATTTATTTTCTGTTTTCTCTCTTACTTATACTTACAGTTGAAAATCCTCTTCATACAGGCTTTCTATGTCCCCTCTTTTAGTCAAAAGAATTTTGAGGCCTCTTTTTATGTACCTAAATTGGCTGAAAGGGCTGAGGTATAAAATTCTCTATCTAGTTCCTTGAATATTTGTCAAACTTTGTACTCTAAACATTATGCTTTTAAATTATTATAAGAGGCCCATAAGTCAATATATTTATCAAGTTGAGAAAACAGAAATCGATGTCAAAGCACTGTCAAAGTAACAGTGCTAATTGTCCCTAATTTCTCTCTGTCTAAAAAATATTACTAAGTGGATTTGAAACAAAGTGTGCTATAAAGTTCCGAAATAGGTAGAGAATGATTGCTCTCAAGTTTTAACAGATCTTTATCAAAAGTGGAAACCATAAATTTTCAGCAATCAGTATCAATAATAATAGATTCAAATTAGCTAATTTTTATTTTACTTATTCCTTGCCCATGCCTAAAGTTATCATAAAATTGAAAAAAAATTTAAACTAACTATATGGTACACTAATCTAGCAAATTGTAGGTTTAATTAAAAATTGCTATTCATTAGTTGCTAGTTTGATGATTATAAAATGCATACTTATATTTAAAAGAATATGTATCTTTTATTTCACACAATTTCATAGCACTGTATTTTACAAGAGCCATAAACTCTTAAGAAACTCAGTTTACTAAGTTCTAAAATGGGTATACTGATATCCTTTTATGAGGTTGATATGGGGTTTAGATAATATATTCAAATTATCTATAGGAATGCATGCCCAATAGAAGGTGTTCATAAATGATTGTTTTATCCTTTTCTATTAATCATCATAGTTACTGGGAGAAAAACTTAATATTTTTTACTTAAAATGAGAAAAGGAAATGCAAAAATTATTTGATAGACTTTTCCTTGTTACTATAATGAGGGATGCCTGGAATCCATGTATACTGCTAGCCTCATTTACTCACTTATTTATTTCATATATTATAACTTCTGGAGAAGCAGCAATAAACAACAGAGACATAGGTTTGGCCCTCATTGAGCTGAAGGGAGGAAAATAATTCAACAAATCATATGATGGTAAATCAAAATATAAAGCAGGATATGAATAAAAATTAATGTAGGCAAGAGTAGTAGAACATTTTATGTAGGACCACGGGAAGGGGAGTTACTGTGATAAAGCCATATTTAAGTACAGATCTGAAGGTAGGATGGAGGGAGGCATGCTGGTACCTGGAATTTAATTTCAAGCACCATCAGTGTGTTCT
Source organism: Muscardinus avellanarius (assembly GCF_963383645.1). Classification (NCBI taxonomy): domain Eukaryota; kingdom Metazoa; phylum Chordata; class Mammalia; order Rodentia; family Gliridae; genus Muscardinus; species Muscardinus avellanarius. Next base: position 49,805,579 of record NC_137799.1, read on the forward strand.
AGGCAGCAAGGAGCCCTAGTGTCTGGTGTAGAGCTACATTGGAAGATGAGATCAGAACTGAGATTGGGGTTAAGAGCCCATAACCCTGTTACTTTTCTCCTTTATCTCTGTCCTGCTCCTGAGAGAATCGGTGTCATCTTTACTTTGTGTTGCAGGTACTCTTACTGTTAACCTACCATTAACTAGTGGGCTCTGTCAGGGATCAGTCATAGCAACATAAAATGTGAAGTTTACGATATTCCTCCAAATGTTTTACTTATCTACCATCATAGTGAAGGTATTTTCAGTGGCATTGCCTACATGAAGAAATGGAGGTTTTGAAGCACTGGTTGGTCCATCCAGAGACATACTACGAGAAAGCAATCCCATTAGTGATGAAATTCCAATTTCAGTACACTCTGCAGCTGCTACCGCGGCCATACTACAGTTCAGCATATGCTTTGAATAAAACCTCCATTTAGAATCTTCTGTGTCACTGAGAAAGCTTGGTTCAGATACATGTCACCTCCCAAACTCACCAAATGCAGTTAAATATAATGTATGTGAAGCCCTGTGTAGGAAGATGCTGAGATGAATAAAATTGCTCAGAGAAAAAACCAAACTCTTCTAGAGCTGGGTTTTTAATAGAAAACATTCACATATGATTCCTTAACAAAAATCCATCTCAATGTATAGATTGCATGTGTTACTTTTCTAAATTTACTTGAGGAAATATGATTCCTAGTCTTATATGTTCACACAGCAAAAAGAAAGGAAAAGAATGAGAAGTAAATTGTTAAAAATAAGCAAAACCCCATCTAATTTTTAATGTACCAAGCTTGCTTCAAATGGAGCATATGTAATAGTGCATTTGATAACACATTTCCAGTAACCTTGACCATGCAATACTACCACATCTTTTGAATTAACCTTTAATAGGAATGAATCACATAATAGCAAAGCAACAAAACTAATTGGTTCCTCAATTCTACTAGGAACTCCCACAAATATATTGTCCACATTCAGAAAACATTAAAATTTTGTCTACAGGAGGATAATCTACATGCTAGCCAGCTATCATACTTAATTAAATTTGTAAGGGCCACCTCAGAGGTAAAGAATATTATACACACAAGTGATGTGATGGGAATACTAATTCACTCGAAGGGTTTCAGATGCTCTTTCAGCTTCAGCCCTTCTTATAGACATTATTTGTCAGAATAAAAATATCAAGCTAAGAAGATCTACTAACTTATAGCCCTTGGTTAAGCTTAATTTGAACGTATCATAAAATCATCCATTATTATGGACAAGGAGTATTTATATTGAGGTTTTTTCCATCTGTTATTATTCAAATAAAAGAGGATATTGTTTGTATACGGAAAAAAGTCATATCCCAAGGAAATGTGTCTTTGCCATTTTCTCACCACAATTAAGACTCAGAGAGTGGTAATTTTAGTGTACTTTCTTGCTACAGGGCAGGAGCTGTAGATTTAAATATTACAACTAACAACTGTAAAAGCCTTTCTCAAAATTTACCACCTTCTTCTGGTAATTTATTTAAGCAGGTTGCCCTTTTATGATGCCTTCCTTCTGTCAACCTACAACTGTAGGCAAGCTGGTTTCTGACGTTTACAGCTTGGATTCTACTATGGACTAAAGCTGATCACAATTTTCTCAGCTCTTTTATGTCTTGAAACTGTCAACATTTGCAAATAGTTTATTAATGTGCTAGAACTCTTCAGCACTGCTTGATTTCTTAAGCAGTCAATCCAAAAGAACATGTACTATTAAAAATGGGCAGGCTTCAGTTAAAATTCTAGATGCTAAAAATCACTGAAATTATGCAAATTTTAGTGAGCCTCAGTTTCCTCAAGTAATAGGCTGATCTTTTCTAGTTTATAGTACTACTATTGATTCAAATGAGACAATGCACATAAATGATTTATTTTTAAAAGTATTATACATTATATTTCTAAGATATAAAATACATATGAGTAAGAAATATATACATGTATGTATAAAATACATATACATGTTGTATTTTTCTATTTTCTTTTACCCGTGGGTATGTATCCTCTAAAAAAAAAATCTTACAAGATAATCTCAGGTCCACAAACTCCAAGAAAATTTATTTACTATAATCGGAAGTCATTTAACCCGAGTCAGAGAGTGGTTTGAAAAACGTATTACATCTCCAGTTATCTTGACATTAAGTACAACATGCATTAGGAAATTTGATTAAGTTTGGTTATTTTTGTTCATTATATTTCATTCCTGATACTGAATTCACTCCATTCCAAACAGCCATAAAATAGTCCCAGTTTAATTTGTCTCAGTAACCATAAATTGAGGCTTAATTTTATGTAAGATTGTACTAAATACTAAAGAATAGAGAAAAGTTAGAAAAACACTCTAAGAGAAGTAACTCTATGTTGGAATAATTGTACGTTCACCCAACCACTTTATCACTAATTTGAAAAGATTATGCACATGATCCAAAGATTATCAAAATTCATCACCCAAGCCTCTCCATATTGATTCCAAAGCATTCCTTCAACAATGAGACCATAAATAGTATAAGCAATCTGGTTTAGGGAAAGAAATAGTACCCTTACACAAAAGAACTCTAGGCACTACCATTTGACTGCTACTACATTAACTGTTTCTTCTAATTTTTAACTACTCAGTAAATTAAGATGCAAATTTGTGAATAGAAAGGCATACTAGGAATTTTCTAAGTCATAATGTGTGCAGGAAAACACACTGAGCCTATTCTAAACATGAATTAATATGTTTACTGAAATTGGATTTGTGTTGCCATTCAGGAATAAAATTGTTCTAATTTTTTTATCCCTTACAATTTATTTTTAGAAAAGACAATACAAAATCCTACTGTAAAGTTAAAGGTAAATCTGGTAGGATTAACTTCTATTTAAACTACATTGTTCCCCAAATGCTAAGTGTACTTCACAAATACACAAATGTATGCCACATAACTGTGAAAGGGACTGCACTATGCCACTAGGGAAAAGCATATACACACAATGTGTGTGTGTGTGTGTGTGTGTGTGTGTGTGTGTGTGTGTGTCTGACAGAAGGTTGATATAAGATAAAACTGCTAGAAAAAAAATCTTTACTCATAAGCTTTGGGTAAAGAGAACGACTGCTTCATTATATTTGCAATTGTCATTTCAAAACCCTGTCTCTAGTTTCTTAAGGCTCTGCTAGCTCTGTGATATAACTAGATGGAGATCATTCTGCTGTGACCAAGTTACATCTCAATACAGAACCCTCATTTTTCATGTCTCCTGCTTAAAAACAAACAGTGAGCTCCAGAGAAAGACATGCAGTTAGCTGATATGAACCGAGGCTAGAACACTGGCATTTTCAGAAATGAAATCAATGGTTCTCAAAGGATTCTCATCTTAAGTTTTTATCTGCAAAATGTTTCTAAAAAATCTTGCAGTTGGAGATGAGAAGTACTTTTTATCTCCTGAGGCAGGTCAAAGTGGGCTGCTTGTGATACTGGCTTTAGTGACTATTTGTGGGAGCAACAATGATGTTCTTGTGGATTTCTTACCTAATAGCTAAATTTCTAGCTCTCCATACAAACATTTGTGCTTAAGATTTTTATTATACTCAGCAAGTAAATTTTCAAATGAAATGCATTACATGAACTGTTAATAGTACTGCATAAGAATAACACCTGTAGCCATTTACAGTTTACCCAAAGGGTAAAGCCATCCCCCTTGCATTTGGAAGTAGATAATTCTACAATAAATTTATGATACAAACCCAGTCTTGGTTCAGTAATTATCTATATTCAATAAGTGGGTTTTTTTCAAAATATAGAAAATATTTTTTCAAATATTTTCTTTATCTGGAGCTAAGGTCTCTACCTAGTAATCTGATGGCTTGTGCAAGAAAGCAGTTTGACTCCTCCTTTCTTTCCTGATCAGCTTTTCTATTATTTTATTCGAATTATTTGCTGCTTTCTAAAAGCAATCTAAGTAAGGACAAGGATTATGAGGAGGAGAAGCTGGGACAGGAAAGTCCTTGCTTGTTTTTTGGGCCCGGAAGATGTCAGAACATTCTCTGTTCAGAGTTCCTCAGTGGTTTCACTGCAGCCTGTTGGCCATTCCTCCAGCCTCAGCACTGGTTCTCCAATTGTTCATAACATACTCTTATTATTGGACTCCTCTGACTCCTGGAAAGGTTTTATGGGCAAGACTAAACTCCAGTTCAGATCATCTTTATATTTAGTTGTGACTCCAGTTACTTCCTGAGCATAGCCCATTATTTTCACGTTGCCCAGCTAAACTCAGATTTTATTTTATTGTGGTACTAGAGGTTGAACTCAGAGTCATTCTACATTCAAGATATATTCCCAGCCCATTTTCTTTGTTTTTTTTTTTTTTTCTTTTTGAAACAGAATTTTGCTAGGTTGCTGAGAGTCTTGCTAAGTTGCAGAGGCTAGTCTTGAACCTGCGATCTTCCCCTCTAGGCCTCTCAAGTACTGAGATTATAGGTGTATGAAACCCCAACAGCTTAAACTCAACTTTAGATTTCTTTGTTAGAGGCAGACAGCAATACAGAGTCTCTGAACTAAAGGGTGTGTATAACAAATCCTGCAAAAAAAAAAAAAAAATTAGCTGAAACCCCTCTGTCTTTTGTGTGTGTGTGAGGGGGGGTACTGGGGATGAAACTCAGGGGCATTCTACCTCTGAGCTACACCTCCATCCCTATTTTTTTATTCTTTATTTTGAAACAGGGTCTCACTGAGTTGCAAAGGTCCTCACTAAGTAGCTGAGGCTGTCCACAAACTGCGATCCTCCTGTCTCAGCCTCCAAATGCTGGGATTACAAGTGTGTGCCACCACATCCAGCTCCCTCTGTCTTTCAAGGTAAAGAGATGATGTGCTCTCAACTCCTCATTCAAGGGCAGAATCTCTACTTAGGCATCATGGAAACAATTTTTATCTATTAAATTTTGTAATTTCTCCAATATAATATCCCCTTCCTTTAAGAATATGACAATTCCATTTTTGTGTTGCTTGAGCAACTTTATTTTTATTTTGTTATAATTACACATGTAAAATATACCTGACATATAGGATGTAACACAGCATGACACATAGTATATACAGAAAGATAGATAGATATGATATATATATATATATATATATATATATATATATACTTAGTAATAGTTGCCATTATTTTCATTATCATCACTATCAATATAATGTTTATTATCTAGGAAGGAATATATCCTATTCACTAAGCCTTAGCTGTTCACCTATATATGAACATTTATAGAGCTTTTTGTAATAGCCAAAGAAATGAAAGCAATCCAAGTGGCTATTGATAGGTAACTGAATGAATAAAGTATGGCATATTTCTTTCACAGAATAGTACTAAAAGTAAAAAAATGTCAAGTGATGTACATAACATAGAGGAATTTCAAAATAATTTTTAAAAGCTGCTGGCATATGAATCTATTTATATAAAATTCTAGAAAATACAGACTCATCTCTAGTGACCTGTAATGACAAAAAATAGATGATTAGCTCCATGAGAAACAGGAAGTTGACTGGAGGGAAAGATAGAAACTATTACAAAAGGCACAGCAGGGATTTTTTTTTCAGTACTGGAGATTTAATACAGGGCCTCTCACTTGCTAAGTAAGTGCTCTAACACTGAGATACTTCCCCAGCCCTTTAAAAAAAATTATAAAGATCTCCCTTATATAAAAACTGTGACATTTGCAAAGCAATTATACCCTTAAGGAGCAGTGTATTTTTTAAAAAGAAACTAAATAACTTTTCTTTTTATTTTGTGGTTAATTTATTGTCTGATTTGTCAAACAAAAAGTCAAAAAGTTTGGTTAGAGACTTTTAAAGAAATAATAAGCTATATTAATTTGGCTCATGTCAAATTTTCAAAGCACTTTTTGCACCTTATCAATCTTCTTATATAGAATATCCCTGTTCTACAGGTCCAAGTTAACAAGACCTAAATCCACAAAACTATTACATGAGGGATTTCTAATTCTAAATTTAATGTTTTCTCTGCTTATCTCTGCAAATGGCAGTAGTGAAGTACTCTGGAGCTGTAGTCTGGAGTTGGACTGCCTAATCTTAAGCTTTGGGCAAGTTTTCTAGCCTTGTCAAGCCATGTTTTTTCACCTCTAATGCAGGCACTGTAACAGTATCTACCTCATGGTACTGCCATGAGGATTAAATGAGATAAAGCACACAATGTGATTCACCTACAGGCTGCATGCTTAGTAATTATTATATATTCTACTATCATATTTTAAAATATGGCTGTTCATAATTATTTTGTAAGTCCTGAGAAAAAGATAAGAGGAATGCAATGATGCAGGCATTCACTAGCTGTCCAGCTATGATTAGGATCTATTTCTTTCTGGTGATCTTCAGTAGCAAGCTTGTGCTTCTAAAAAGGGAGACTTCGAATGTACAATAAATTTAGTACAAGATAAAGATTGATTGTATAGAATTTTATTACATGGTGCACAAAGCTTATTATTTTCTTTGATAAATTCTTCAGTATTCAACTGATATTAGGACACACCATTTGAACAGTAAAATTCCACCATTTCAATGAAAACTTTTTATTTTGGTGGTATTGAGGATTGAACACAGGGGCATTCTACCTCTGACCTACACCCCACCCCTATTTTATTTTTTTTTATTTTTAAACTGGGCCTCACTAAGTTGTTGAAGGCCTCAAAAGGTAGCTGAGGCTGGCCATAAAACTACAAATGTCCTTTCTCAGCCTCCCATGCATTGGGATTACAAGTGTGTGCCACCATGCCCAGCTTAATGAGAACTTTAAAAGCTGAAAGATACCATGGTGTTTTAAGAGGGGCCATTATTGTGGCCCCAAAGCCTATGCAAACTATCATATAATTATGACACACAGATACACTTCCCCCACATATACACAATGAAATCACTGAAAGTAAATGAACGTAAACTTTGTGCTTGATGTTTAAAATTGTATAACTGAGAGAATCCTTCACAATGCTACATTGAGAGGCAGGCTACACAAAACTTCCTCGATCGCTTTATCCATGATATAAGGAAAATGTTACCTCCTTAATTGTTTGCTGTGAGATCTGGAAAACAATTGCCCTAGGCACAAAGTTTCTGCTTCTACATTTCTCCTCCCCACCTTGCTGAAGACTCCATGCCTGCCTACTCACCAAATTACAAGGAAGTGTATAACACTGCCTCCCGCATTCCTGACTAAAGATCCAATACCAATAATACTTGTAAACATTTTTACAGAGAGTTTCACATTTCTAATGTTGGCAGATTTAAAAAAAAAAAAAAAGAGATCCTAGGGCGTGACGCCAAAAAGACTAGACAGAACACTTGAGGGAAGATGTGCAGAATACTAATAAAACAAGTTCACAACCAGACATACAGTTGGAAACACTAATCTACACCATGACTTGACGGATCTTTCTGGAATGGAGAGTGAACCAACCAGAAGACCTTGGGAGTGATCCAATAAGACAGCCTAAGAGTGGAATCCCTCTCAGATATGCCCCTTTTTATCCATTCAGCCATAAAACCTTCTAACAGGAAGATCTTCTTAACCCCATGGCTACCTTCTTAATGATGTTTTCTCTGTCACTCTATCCACAATTACATGTCTCTTTACTCCCTGATACATGTTCATCCCTATCACTATCAAGTTAAACTATGCACGTTTTTATAGGCCTACCCCTACAAAAACGTGTGCTATGTTAGAGGTATAGATCTTCACACTTGATTCACTATTTCTTTCCTGCTAACTACAGCAAGGGCTGACTAATGGGAACACCTCTATACTTGATCACTTAGTGATGAATCATGACCCTGAGGGTGGACCTGAGCTGCTTGGGGAGGAGCAGTGAGACTAGACTTGTGCTTACTCGCAACTTTCCACATCTGGATGCTCATTAATATAGAAAAAATTAGCAAAGCTTATCTCTGAGACAGTGTTTCCAAGAGAAATATCCATTTGATCTTAGATTGGAAAAAATAGGATTTCACCAAACTTAAATTCTAATTAACTCTAGCCTTCTTTTTAGAAAATCTTGAACTAATGGGTAAGAGCTTCCCAACTGGTCCACTTCTGAGTATTGTCTGCACAACAGAATGCAGAAAGTTCCATACTGTACTGGTTTAGCATCAAGGCAGCAGCTTTTCAGGAATGCCAGTTTTGATTCTTTCTAAAAAACTAATTAAGACTTCGAAGTCAGCTGCGCTGGCTTAAGAGACCCTGTTTCCAAATAAAAATATAAAATAGGTCTGGAAGTGTAACCCGGAGATAGAAGGGCTTCCAGGAACCCCAGTACCACCAAAAAAAAAAAAAAAGTCCTTCAATAATTAAAAATGTAAAACTAAAATAACTGCCTTCTTACTGAGACCCTCACTGAAATCATCCATGGATGAAATTATTTAAAATTTCAGAAGAAATTATTTGAAAAATTATTCTTCCTGTGTGCGTTCTAATGGAATTTATCCTACCTAGATATTTAGAAACATCTAGAGCTTATGGAGTCTTCCCATTTTTCTCCCATATAGATGAGATCATGCAGAGATAATTACTAGGGCCATTCTAATAATATTTTGTGTATTGAAAATGCATATTTCAGTAATTGGTCAGAGTCATATGTCACCAATAATAATATCTACATTTTTCTACATTTTTCCTTTCTCTGGAAACATAATGGATAGCAAAGGCCAATTTGTCTTGTGAAAAACCATGGATTTACAAGAAAGTGCAGTTATTTTAGTGAGGTCAGTCTCCACTTGCTTTTCACAGAAGCCTCGTACTTAGCACTCAAATCTTTCCTTGGGTGGGTTCAGTGCGATTTCACTGGCATTAGTGGTTTTTGAGCACACATCAACCCCCAGCTGTCAATGAGGGAACAGACCCAATAGCACACACTTGTTGAAGATCTGAGAGAATTGTGAGACAGTTGTCCATTACACCATTATTGATATCCTCTCACTTTTTCCCTTTGTGTTTATAAAGTCATGGGCTGATATAACCATAGTACAACAAACAGAGCGGTAGCATCTCAGCCTACCTGCCCTCTCCCAAGACACTGTCTAGAATATTTGGTATAGCTTTGTTAGTACATCTGTAAACAAGACATTCTCAAATCATGTGAGTATTCAGCTACATGGAGCTTAGTAATGGGCTTTCACAAAGGACACTTGAAGACCCAGGCTTGCCCTTTATATCTTCTTTGCTTTTCAAAATGTTAAGTATTTCTACTGCTGATTTTGTCTCAGCCAATTTATTCAACCCAATAAACAAAAAAGTTTCACCTGCCATTCAGGAGAGTTATACTGTGTAAAAATGCTATGTGGAAAAGAGAGATAATCTTATATTTCAATAGCTGCTATCAATTACCAGGAAACCAAAACATGGTCTCAAAATTGTTTCTAATTTGGATCTTTTGAGGGCAACTTTACAACAAATAAAAACGTAAGTGTGAGCCATATATGAGACCAACTCTAGTGGATATACACGATTAAAAAGTTAAAAATGTGCGTGATTTCTATCTTGCCTAAGGAAATCAGATTTTAATTAACAATCCCTACATCAGAAGTATGTCAGAAAAAGTCTATTCATTGGAGAAATATTTAGGATTCAAATTCTGAATGCATGTATATGTAATATTCATTTTGTAGCACATATTGAAATATATTTCAAGCATTTTCTAAAGTACGTATTACAGAAGAGAATTCACATGGCAGAATAACAGACATAAGACCTGGGTTTAGATTTCTGGCTATGTAATTTATAAGCTTTGTGACTTTAGAAAATTACCTAATCTCCTTGTATAAGTAAGCTTTCTTACTTATACAATGAAGATAATTGTATTATCAAACTTCCAAAAAGGACTTGGGATGTAGCTCAGTGGTGAAACACTTATCTGGTAAACACAAGGCCCTGAGTTCAACCTCTCAGCACTGCAAGAACAAAAAGGTTATATTTTTTAAAAAGACAGGCATGGTGGTGCACACTTGTGATCTCAGTATTTGGGAGGCTAAGAAAGGAGGTTCGCAGCCAGCCTAGCAATTTAGTGAGGTTCTCCACACCTTAGTGAGACCCTTTTCAAAAATAAAAGTAAAACAGAAAATATAAATATACAAATAAATACATAAATAATAAAATAGGTGTGGGGTTTCAGCTCAGAGGTAGGATGTTCCTGAGTTCAATACCCATTACCACATAAAACTTTCATGTTTCATTAAGTCGCATAAAACCCTCCATTTTCAAAAGGTCTTAGCTTTCCTTATTTAGTCTCCATATTATCAATAAATTTTGAGTGTTTTAAATATTGAAAATTTTATAAAGTATTTACATTTAGACAATGCTTTAAAAAATTGTTCATTCTATAAGAAAAATCATTGGGCATCATTTTATATATATAATCTATCCTTTTGATCATTCTAGAAGATCTCAGAATTACTTTTAAGCAGTAAGAGTCAAAGGGAAAAGTTTCTACCAAAACACCATGTGAGATAATTTCTTACTTTGTAAATCAGCTATTGAGCTCTTCATAGTTCTTTGCCCTAAAACTATTTTCCCTTCTCAACCTGAATCCTGGCAAACACTGCATTCAAAACCAATATGCTTCCAGCTACATAGATTTCCCAGGGAACAATGGCAGGAAAGCCATGAATCCCCAGTGCAGCTTGGACCCTCCTGCCAAAGTGTGAAGTGTGCTGGGGCACTCACTTCAGCTTCTGTCCACAGCCTGCAATCCTGACTATGCTACTGGCTGCCCTTCTGTAATTAACTCAGTGTTGGTTGATTTCCTATGTTTGTCTTTCAACAGAAGGGAATATAATGCAATAGCTTGAAAAATGAAAGACCTTCTCATTTACACATGAAAAACTATCTTATGTGGTAGCTCTGCAGGGCTGTCTGCAGAGCTCTGTGTATACATTGCATTTAAGGGCTTAGATCTCACTGCACCTGCTGTTTCTCTACAGACCCCTACTAGTTTGAAGGCTGTTAGAGCAGGAGACTTTTCAGGCTCTGTCTACAGGACGCCAATACAGCTGGTCAATTCAATTCACTTGATGAGGGAGGGGGGAAACAGTCACTCCAGTAGGGAAAGAATTCATCAAGCCATTTCTTCAGTGTTGTGTAGACAAATAAACTGGTTACTATCATTTTCCATTTTGCCACCTGTTCTGTAGGGTTGTATAGACCCAGCTCCAGGCTCATCATTTGTTTTAATCACACTAAATGCGGCATTGAATCAAGTTTCCAATCAGAAAGCTGCCATCTGCTCAACTCCAGAGAAGAGATTTAGAAGATGCTACCCAGTCGCAGCCCCACAGGGGCCTCGGACAGCTTTTCCCAATGAGAAATGCAGTGCTGATTACTGTGTCTGTGAGACTGCCCTGAAGAGACAAAGTATTTTGTGCATTACTATATAAAGAGATTTATGTCACTGACCAGTTGTTTATAATGGGAATGTAGTGTTACTGAGCTGATAAAAGGACAGTAACCATTATCCAGTTAATAGAGTTATTAACTAGAGCTAAATTGGTTCAATAATCTGAAGGCAACAGGGAGTAGCTCAGGAATTCTTTGACCACCCACACACTGCCAAGGACTTTAAGGGTAACCACGTAAGTGGTCTCTAGAAAAGCAAAAAGCATCAATAATACAGCATACAGCCTGTTTACATTTTATGGGTTGGCCTGTCTGTGATTCACTTGAAGACTATATCTCTCTTGGAAGATTTCTTCTCAGCAGCTTCTCTACTGGCATCAGTTCCTGGGAGCAAAAAAGTTAACCCTGGACACTAACACATTAAAAATGTGTGTTATTATTGTAAAGACTATATGTACGATAGCACCTAATCTTCATAAATTATTTGTATGACACAGACCTATTTAATATTACTGTAATAGAAATGTGTACTGTACTAAAACCTAAATTCTCTACTAATCTCATCTCCCACAAGAACCTATGCTGAAGATCTAACCATTTTGCTTTCATTGTTCCTAACAATGCTATTGAATATATTTATACAAAAGAGAAAATAAATCAATAGCAAATATTACTTATATTAAACACATTTGGCATTCAATTTATAGTTTGACTAGACAGCTAATAAAATAGTTCCATGGTCACAAAAATGAACACAAACAGAAATTTCAAGAAGTTATATATTTCAAGGTAGAAAGTTAATTAATAAGACTCCCAAAGTGCAGTAAATGGCCAAACTCTTTTCGTAATTACAAGATTCAAAGGGACATCATGCCGCACAATTTCCACATGAGAAGACTACAAGTGGTGAAAGCCTTCAAACTATCGTCTCCTTCATTTTGTTTTAAACATATCATGCCATATTAAAACAAAATTTTGTTCTCACCCTCAATATGAAGCAAGCTAAACAAGGAAAGGGAGAGAGGGAAAAAGGGAGGAGAGAGAGAGAAGAAAAGAGCGGGCAGGGATGCATTATGGCCAGCTGGTATCTATAACAAAGCACCAAAAAAGAAAAAAATAAATAAACGGACTTAAATAGCAATTTGAGAGATTTAACTGAGACATAAAGAAGAAATTCTTTAGCAGTGGGGAATTGTTAAGTGCTAGAATGGGTCACATAGGGAAGAATGAATTTTCTCGTAAAAAGCAGACTTTAATTTGTCTAGAACATTTAAGTGCAATCCTGCCAGCAGTAAGTAAGAGCCTGAATTCTCAGGGTCTTTCTGCCTAATTAAAATCTTACATTAGCAAAACTGGCAAATAACTCAGCATTTAAAAAAAAAAGTGCCTAATATTCATTAAATATGAAGCAACCTAGGCATTTAAGACAGGCAATCTAGAGACCAAGTCCCTTCTTTCAATAAACATGTTTTCTTTCTAAATTAGGGGCTAATATGATGCGCTACCATGAGTGTTCTGTGCCAGTATAAAGCCAATGACTATTTAACAAATTTAATAATACTATATGCAATAAAAACATAAGAATTTGGTAGGTACTGAGACTAGGGATGAACAATAAATAAAGATGAAGTCTGCAGGAGTAAAAAACTTAATGATGATAACCAAATTCATGAATCAAGATGCTGACATTTTACTGAGTCATATATGCTGATACCAATTGCCAATACCACAAAGAATGGAGTGAGAAAGACTGACTAAAGTTACTGAATATTATTTTGTCTTTAATTTATCTGGTGCCTAACATCTCCCACTTTAATAGAACCATAAAGCCCTTTATAAAATTATATGTCACAAGGCTATGTTCGCTAGGAAACTCTGGTTTCTCAGAAGGGCTCTTCCATCCAGTGGTTGAGCTGCTTTTTCTCTGTGCAGTCCCTTCATCTTTCTCACGCATGTACTGGAACTCCTGTTTCTCAATATAAATTGTTCTTCTTTACTCCCCAATTGTGATAGAGCTTCTTTGAATCAGCTAGGAAAGTAAATTTTCATTATAATTTATGTCTAGAAATGTCTTCATTCCATTCTCTGAAAGTTGGCATATAGGGCTTTCATAGAGCATGTTTTATTATGAAGTTTGACTGTCTTCTAGTTTCCAGTATTGCTGCAGAGAAGTTTTATGCCAATCAGTTCATGGCACATTGTGCTTAATTCATTTTCTTTCTAAAAAAAAAAACCTTTATTTCATTTTAGGAACTGAGGATTGAACCCAGGGACATTCTACCTACAACCTATACTGCTAGCCCTTTAATTTTTTTTTTTTAATTTTGAAACAGGATTTCACTAAATTGTTGAGGCTGTCCTTAAACATGTGATTCCCCTATCTTAGCCTCTCAAGTACTGGGATTACAAGTTTGTACCACCAAGCCTACCCGCCTTCTTTTTATTTTTGACATTAGGACAATTTATATTGTCTTCTTGTGGCACTCTCTCAGCCATTTTGTGGAGTGTGTGGTGGGCCTTTCCATTCTAGGAACTCATAACCCTACTTTTAAAACATCTTTTCTTTTCTTTGATTTTGCTATCACCTGATTTTTTCCCAACTTTTCTCTCCTTGACACTAACTGGCTGCGTATTGAAATTTATCTCTTTGTCATTCTTTTCTATGCTCCAGAAGATTATCTTGACTTTTTTATTTTAATTCCTTAATTTTTCTATTATATTATATTAAAAATTTGTAATAAACGTTTAATAACGTTTTCTCATTTTCTATGTGTCCCTTTTATTAACAGCATACTATTTGTTTTGATGAATGCAACATTTTCTCTTTTCTTTTTGAGAATATCAATTGGAGTGTCAAGGAGATTTCTTCAATCACTACGTAGATCATGTTCTCACTGAGTTTCTTTTTTTTTTTTTTGTCTCTTTAATGTTAAAACGTTCACCTAAATTTCTAGTAGTACTCTTTGACTGTTTACTCATGTTAGAGTGAGAAATTTTAAAACTCACTTAGAACTTTGTACATGGATAACTCATGAATTCATGCACTGCCCTATGCATTAATGGAATCCCAAGTCAGGTATTGATGGGGAGACCAAAAATGCATAATTCTGGCAATGTTAATATGCCTTTATAGGGCTTAGACAAAGTAAAAGGATGATAAATTCTCATTTTTAGATATGCAGACAGTCATTCAGGCCCCTGCTTACAGAAAGAAACTTAACCTCTTTGCTTTGCCTAGGGTCCCTGTCTGAAAATCCTTTCTAGATCTCCTGAAAAATAGACTTCCTGTCTCTTTCAGAGTTGGGAAGAAGTAGCTGCCTTGCTTTGAGAGGCGCAAAACAGCATCTACTGTTTCTAACTGCTTATTTTACTAAAGAAAATTAATAATCTTCCTTAGTTTTTCTTCCGTAAATGTTATCTTTCACCTAAACGGGTGCCGCTAATCTTTTAGAGCCTGAGGGACTCCCCAAAGCCCAGTAAGGACAAAGTGACCTTCTCCTCCCAGGTATCCCTCTCTGTAGGCACCTAGGGTTCCACTTCTGCTCTGCCAACTCATTCATTACACACCCATCTGCTTTACCTGAAGCTTCATTTTATCTTTCAGCCGTTCTTGTCTTCAGTCCTCCTTTATCCCTGTAGACTTTTACCTCTTATTTTTTCTGTTATTTTAGTTGAGTATCAGAAGAAATGGTCCACTTTCAATGCACCAAATTTAACCAGAAGCTTCAAATCTGTCCCTTCAACTGTGAAATGAAGAGCGCTGATATCTAAAGTTTTCCAGATGCCAAAGTCTAAATCTCAGAGATAAGAGAACCTTATGTGTAAGAATAGCTTGCATAGTGTTTATAGACTGGAACAGACAGAGGGAGAAAAATCTATAGAAATGATCACTGTTGTCCTACCTCAAAGAAAGGAGCAGCCAAAGTCAAAGAAGTTTGACCTCCAGGAATGTAAACTACTCAGACAGAGGCAGAATGCCAGCAGGGAGAAAGCAAGGGGAAAGATTCAAGGAAAGCCAGGAAGACAACTCTGAATTCATTAGCATTTACAGTGTTCTCTTTAGCCCAGGTTCAAGGACAGGGGAAGATCCAGGTGCAGAGGAAGCATATGATCTGACTAGAGAAAAATATAAAAAATAATAGAAGTGAAGGGGTCAGGAGAAGAAATGGTTTACAAAAATACTTGTGGCAAGGCATTGAAATTCTAGAAAAAAAACATAAAAACAAACAAAACTAAAGACAAGATCAGTTATGATTAGGAATGATCAATTCTAACTATGTTGAAATCCAAAGGTTAGAAAAATATCCATCCAATTGTTGAGAAATGTCAAAAGATATTTTTATTATATTTACTCTAGAGTCTAAACAGTAAGAAGATTTGACAAGGTGCCAAGTGTATGCATTTGGAAAGATTCCATGTGCTTATTTAATGATATTTGATCTTCCTTTACATTATAGAAGATGCTGAAATTAAGAGAAAAAAACAAGAAACACAAGATATTTTATCTAGCCAATTTCTTTGGCAAAACATATGCACAAAATAACAAAACTTTGGATAGGCAGAGCCTTATTCAAAAAGTAATTTTGCTATAGATTTTGAAATGTTTTATTTTCTAATTCATTCACTCTATCATGCAAATAATATTTTTAGTGTTGACTAAATACTAGGCACTAGGGATTAAAATATTAACAACAAACTTAGAAGTACCATTATTTTTACGAGAGTTATAAAAAAGCACAAAAGTAAGGCATTCTATAAAATAAGTAGTTATCTTCAAGGAAATATGCAACATAACATTTCAATTCCTAAAAATCAAGTATTGCTATAAAATTCCTTTTAACAGCTATAGTTGGCAGTTCATAAAGAGGTATTTTTCTGGAAATTCTTTGCAAATATTTCAAAATACATATTTGAAAAATTCTTTGCATTTGAAATGATTGTTTTTAACAGCTTTGGGTTAGACACAGGTTTATACAATAGCAAAATGAAAGAGAAAGAGCCACAGAAGAGTAAACTCGGAAATGCAACTATTTACGCCAGGTCAAAAAGCTCCAGGCTTCAAAAATGGAATATTTTGCCCTCATAAATAGACAGAATGTCTCTTTATAATTAGTATATTATTTCAGAGAGAAAAAAATGACTGGCACCCAGCCCAGTGAAAGACTATATCAACTATTTACTGAGTGAATGAATGAATTTAATACAATTCAGTAGGAATTTGTGTAAGCCACTAAGGATTAAAGAAGTATATCCAGGAATTCTGCAAATCCAGAAACATAAAATATTATAGGGTCACCATGGCCAATTTTCTCTAAATTGTTGTCACCATAAGCTGGCAGCTAACATTAAACTCACATTATTTGTAGTTCCTGTATGTACATTTATGCCTAACCAAACACTAAATAGTGTATTTACAGCATTGCAGATTCCCCTCCTTTAATAAATTCACTTGTCATGTCTATAAATGCCTAAGTAAAAATTATTTTCTGACTTAGGAAGAAGGGACTTCTGAATGGATAGATTATAGATATTGGCAATCAAAATGGAGAAGAATAGAATTTTGATTGATATTGACTACTGGGGAGTGTGATAATTTGCCTTTCACAAACAAGGAGGTCTGAGGGCAAATTGAAAAGAAACACCCCCACCAACAAAAACCACCTTGCCTAAAAATGGGTTATTTGGTTCAAACCGTTTGAGGGAAATTATTTCACCTAAAGTACAAATAAAATGGTTTTAAGAATGAAATTAAATTCAATCTTGGGTCATGCTAGCATGTAGATTCAATTGGTATTTAAATCAAATACTGGTTGGTAGAATCAAATGGCAATGTTGAAGAATCATGGGGTATTTGATCTTTGCTGTGGCAAAGGAATTTCCTTCACACCATTCTTTCATCTGTCATCGTAATACCATTCCTGTCTACTGATTTGATGAGATGTGAGGCTTCCTGAAAAGAAATCATGGAAAGGAAGTACCAAGAGACTAAAACATGGTATATGACACCATTTTGCCCTGTGGGCTTGAATTCTAGTTTGTTTTTTTTTTTTCCCTAGCAAACTATATAATCTTGCTTTTCTCTGTGTAAAGAGATGCTGTGTGAATTAAATGAGTAAGAATTCAAAATATGCAGCAGAATGTTAATACAAGGTTAGTCTCAAGGTCTTTATTGAGAAAAGTCTTCTTTTGACTTGGCAGCTCAATAAAAAAGAACCTTCCAAACACACAAAAACAAGGAGAGTAGAGCAGGCCCTGCAGGAAAAGATGAGGAAAAAAGGAAATAGAGTTTGAGCATAATAAGGAGACAGGAAAGGGGTTCTGTTATAGATAGAAAATATCTCATTTATTACTGTTTAGAGCATATGTAATTGAGGCATAAGGGTTGTAATCCCAGCCGTGGATAAATCCACTATAATGGATTTGTCTGGGTGATGACCCAGGCCAGTAAGGTGTGGCTGAACATGGGTCCCTGGGGCTGTGGCCTTGATTATATCAATGGCTTTTACTCCCTGATCTCTTTCTTGCTTGTAGCCTCCATGATATGATCACAGGCCATGTGCGCACTCTCTTCTCTCCCTCCCTCCTTCTTTCATGTTACCATGCCCTGAGATCCATGATTCCCAGGCTCCCATGGACTGAACCACAAACTGTAAGAAAATAAACCTTCTGTCCTCTTAGTTATGTGGTCAATATTTAGATTATAGCTGCAAGAAAGCTGACCTGAACAAGCCATGAGCTCTGGCTAGGGAGGCTGGAGCCAGAGGATATGGAGCCTGGAAGTCATGTTAAACAATTCAGATTTTATTTTAAAATTACAAAGAGTCACGTGGGGTGTGGTGCCCCAGGCTTGTAATCCTGGCGCTTGGGAGGGGGAGACAGGAAGATTTCGCAGGTTTGATGCCATCAAACCTTGCTGGCATCAGAGACCCTGTTTCCAAATTTTCCAAAAAAGTTACAAAGAGTTGTTAAGGAATACTGAACTATGTGCTATTCTGTAGGGGCAGTTACGGTCCTACTAACCCTCTGGAAAAAGAATCTAACTGCTACTTTGTGAATGGGCAAAAGCAGGGCATTATTAGTGCAGTGAGACAGAGTAGAACACACTAGAAAGAGCTTCAACAAGAGAGACTTGTTCAAACACAAGTAGAAGAACAGAGATTAACACAAGTAGATAAATTCAAGTTATATACTGGAGATATAAATACAATTTAAATTGTACAGAGAGGGTTAGGGGAAAAAATCAAGGATAACTGGGGTTGAATTAATTGAATAAAGTGTGGTGACACTAGAAACTTAGGAAGGGCCAAGGGAAATAATTTGGAGAGCTGGCTAAGAAACAAATGCTATTTTTGGACCAATAAAATTTTAGGAATTTTTTAATGGAGATAATAAAATTAAAATTAGATATAAGTCAGAGGCATTCCTTGGGCTAGAGATATACAAATGAGAGTCATCACTGTGCAATTAGTATTTAACAAGCAATCAAATGATGCTGTGTTCATTCATGAAGTTATCAATACCAATTTCAATATTATGTATGGGAAAGGGAAGGGAGGAGGATGGAAACTGGAGGGAAATTCACCAAGTGTTGTGTTCACATATATTACTATTACTCGTAACCTCTTTATAATACATAATTACAATACACTAATATTAATAAATCATCATCATCATCATCATCATCATAGTAATCCCATGTGAATGGATGAAATGTCCTGGTGAGTAAGAGTAGAAACAAGAGCCTGAGATGAGGCCTTGAGCTTGTTGAGATTTAAAGGCTGAGTAGAGGAAGATCAGCAACAAAGGAGAGAGAAAATCAGTGCTAGAAGAAAATTTGGCCAGAACAGCATTAATTTGGTAAATAAGACTCCTTCCTGAGAAAATCGGTGCTGGAAGAAAATTTGGCCAGAACAGCATTGATTTGGTAAATAAGACTTCTTCCTGAGACTTTCCACAGCTTTTTTACTATAATGTAGACTTTTTTTTCCTTTTGGCATGGGGGAAATAACTCTGAGGCATTCTACTTCCAAGCTACATCCCCAACTGAGTTTGGGTTTTTTTTTTGTGTGTTTTTGGTACTGGGGTTCCTGGAAGCCCTTCTACCTTCGGCCTAGGGCTACACCCCCAGACCTATTTTATACTTTTTATTTGGAAACAGGGTCTCCTAAGCCAGCGCGGCTGGCTTCGAACCTGCGCGATCCTCCTGTCTCTGCCTCCCAAACGCGGGGATTACAAGCGTGTGCCACCACGCCCGGCTGAGGTTGGGTTTGAACCTGAGATCCTCCTGTCTCAGTCTTCCAAGTACTGGGATAACAAGCATGGCCTACCACTCCCAGTTTAAAGTAGACTTTTAAATTTATTCTCAGAATCTCAAACACATCTTAACCTGTTTTGTTCTTGCTGTCCTTTGCCAGTCTCTTTAAGTTCTCTAAATACTAGTTCTGCCTGTAAATAATAAAAAGTTGATGATTGTAAGAATTAAAATAGATAATATATAAAAAGTACTTAACACAGTGAACAGAATATAATAACATAATATGATATGATGTTCATAATATCAGATTTTCCATTTGGGGATTTATTGTTTTGGTTTTGGTACTGGGAATTGAACTCAGGGGTATTCTATCTTCAAGCTACAGTGCCAGCCCTATTTTTTAGAGGAGAAATTTTGTTTTTTTTTTAAACAAGGTCTTCACTAGTTTGCTAAGTATCTCACTAAGTTGCCCAGGCTAGCTTCTAACCTACAATTCTCCTGTCTTAGCATGTCATGTACTAGGATTACAGTACTTTAC
The DNA here is from genome assembly GCF_963383645.1 of Muscardinus avellanarius. Classification (NCBI taxonomy): domain Eukaryota; kingdom Metazoa; phylum Chordata; class Mammalia; order Rodentia; family Gliridae; genus Muscardinus; species Muscardinus avellanarius. The sequence goes on from NC_137799.1 coordinate 49,825,797, forward strand.
CACCATGCTCAGCCAAATAACAATAGTTTTAGAGAAATTATTTGAATTTGTATTATACCTAAAGCCTCTTATTCCCAACTAGTCTGAACTTTATCACTGTCCAACACCAAAAAAATACTAAGGTGATGATGATAAAAGTTAATCAACTCAAATAAAAGACTGAGAAGTACAAATGAGAAAGTTGTACATAAAAGTTATATAAAATAACATGAAGGGATAGTTATATATGACATACATAAAAGTTTCCAAAATAAAAGAGAAGAGAAAAGAAAAATTTTTTCTCATCAATTATTAAGGGAAAATAGGACTACATTTTGAAATATATTAATAAAACTTTCTCTTGATTTGTTAGGAAACAAAAGGAAGTAGGTAAGAGTTTTTAAAAGGTATATAAGGTTGACCTTTGAAATTTAAGATGAAATAAATTTTGAAAGGTGTGGTGTAAGCAGCAATATAATACAGAAAGACCAAAGAAAAACAGCACTCGAAGAATTTGGCATTTCTAATACAAACACATTTGTCACAAACTTCAGGTTTTGAAGTAAGACTTTGGCAACAGTTATCAATGTAATTCTATTAAAAAAAAGATGACTTTGTGACACAGGGCCTATTGATTATTGTGTTTAAGAAAGAGCAGGGCAAGACTTCAGAAATTGAAAGCTCTTAACATTATTGAATTCAGACCATAAAATATTTGTGGAGATTTTATTGCAAAGACAAATGGTTATATCCACCAGAATGATATGTGAGATCCTAATCTGCAGTAAAAGGAAATTTTTGACTTCTTAATCTCCTTGATAGAAGTAATAGGATGCACAAGAAAGGGTAGATAGTCTGGTTACCTAGCAAGTCTGCCTCATACAAAGGCTTTTGTAGAGATGACATTCTATATGTTCAGTGATGATGTGCACATAAAAGAATCCATCTAAATATGGAAGATACCTGAGAAATAAAGGTGTCAGAAAATGACAGGGCAGAAAATAAAAAGCTTGCCTGTGACAGATACATGGATATCAGCTTCTTACATGCAACATTGTTAACAAATGAAAATGTTTAACATTGTGTGTGTGTGTGTGTGTGTGTGTGTGTGTGTGTGTATAACTAGAGATAGAACCCAAAGTATTCTTTCTATGACTTATACCTCCAACCCAATTTTATTTTTTTTGGTGGTACTAGGGTTCCTGGAAACCCTTCTACCTCCGGGCTACACTCCCAGACCTATTTTATATTTTATTTGGAAACAGGGTCTCTTAAGCCAGTGAGGCTGGCTTCAAACCTGCACGATCCTCCTGTCTCTGCCTCCCAAGCAGGGGGATTACAAGCATGTGCCACCACGCCTGGTTTTTTAAAAGGATTTTACTACATTGTGGAGGGCCTCACTAAGTTGATGAGACTAGCCATGAACCTGTGATCCTCATGTCTCAGTCTTCCAAGTACTGGGATTAAGTTCACCAAGGCACCTGACTGGAAATATTTAATTTTGAAACCTCACTAAATCCTTACATGATTATTGAATGCAAATAATAAATGTTTTCAAAATACATATTTAGTGTCCACTATACATTTTCTTTATATTATATCTATTCTCTATAGCCCTGATTGCTCACCAATGATAGGTTCAGTTTATATTCTCTAGTTCAGTTTTTCTAAATCACAAATAAATCCCAGTCTAAAAAGCAAGGGTCATACTCTTTATTCTAGTGCTATCTTATAACCACCACAATCCTGAAAATTACAGACTTTTTTTTCTCAGTCTCTGAATTCCATTCAAATGTCCTTCCTGAAAGAGGACATCATTCGGGTCACTTCTCATTCAGAACTTTTTCAGTTGAATTAAGGAGCCCAGATCTATTTCCAAGTGTAAGACATATCAAGCATTACTAAGCTCCGGGTTTCTAAAACACAATTAAACCAAGAGGGTAAAAAAAAGTTGGCAAAAGTATTTCAGACAAACTTACTCCAACTTGGAGCAATCAGAGTCCACTGAACAATAATTATTAAACATGTACTTATGTCACATATTTTGCTAGAAATTCAGGACACATAGTGAAACAGAAAGCCAATATTCATAGTTTAATTCTATTATTGTGAAGGAAATAGACACATGACAAGGGAATTCTCAATACAACATGCAATGCTTCATGACAGTTGATTATGAAGCATTTGGGTACATACAGGAAGAAGTCTAAGCTCAGTTTTGATGGTCAGAGAAGGTAGTTCTTGGGTACAAAAATATTTAGGGTAGAAGTAAATGAGGAAAGAATAAATTAGACAAAATAACTGAAGCACAAGGAAGAGAATTAAAAAAAATGTGCAAAACTCTGGAAGTAAGAAACAATGAGGCAGCAGAGAGAAATGGAGTTGGTTAAGTAGAGGCTGAGCATATTGTCAGAGGATAACTATTGAAACTTGAAGATTTTGAACACCCACAAGAGGTCTCTGAATTCAAATGAGAGATGATGCTTAATTTTATTTATACTTTATAATTACATATAAAATATATAAGCTTATTTCAAATAAATCATCCTTTGCCTATCTCTCCAAATTTCTGTCTTACCACAGTATTTTGAGAACATCATGTGCATTCAGAATACAGTAAGTAAGGCCAGGCATGGTGGCACACACTTGTAATCCCAGCATTCTGGAGGCTGAGGCCAGAGGATTGCGGTTCACGGACAGCCTCAGCTACCTAGTGAGGCCCTCCACAAGTTACCGAGACCCTGTTTCAAAATAGAGAATAAAATATAGGGCAAGGGGTATATCTCGGAGGTCGAATAACCCTGGGTTCCATCCCCATACCCACACACACACAAAGAATACAATGGCTAAGACAAGAAGCATAGTATGATATCAGTATCAGACCTGTGCCCCCAGCCCTATATTTTTATTTATTTTGAAACAGGGTCTCACTGAGTTGCAAAGGACCTCACTAAGCAGTTGAAGCCATCTTTGAACTGTGATGCTCCTGTCTCAGCCTCCCAAATGCTGGGATTATAAATGTGCACCACCACGCCCGGCTTGAAAAATACTTTCATGTTAAACTTAAGTCAGATTTAAAACTCTTTCTTTAAGCAATTTTTTTAAATTTATTTTTTATTGGTGCAATGTATTCATACATCATAGTGGTATAAAGAAAATACTTTTGTGGACATACATGCACATCTCGCCCAGTTTAAGCAATTTTTAAAAAATAATTTTGTACACATATCTATCTCCAACTATTAAATTTTTTATCTATCTTAAGACTTTGTATGGTTCACACATAAATAGTTCACTGACCATTTAATGTAGAAATCTGAGTCCTAAAGCCAACAAGAAACCTAGGCAAACCAAGATGGTGAATTATACTGCATAAAAGGAACAGAAGAAGCAAAGTAATAAAGACAGCAAAGTATGTGCCACGAATTACAAGATAAATAAGCAATGAACAGATTTATAAGGTGGAAGACCTATTTTCCAATAAAATCTATGTGTATTTAAGGAGAAATCAGAGGTGAAGATGATAAAGCGGACCTCATTCATTCAGTTCTTGTTGCACCCTTGTGTTTGAATAGAACCCCTAACTTCCCATGGAAAAGTGGCAGAAAAGACTTTCTAAGTAAGGTGACTGGGGTTATTTGCAGAGCTGGATGGCCAAAATGGTTGGGAAATTTGGGACTACACTAAAGAAAATTGTGTTCTTTCCATGCTCTGCTCTCTTTTTTGTTTCTTTTCATAAGAGGGATTCTCAAAGTTAATAGTATATTAATATATTAATCTGCACCATAAAGTTCAATATGGACTTATAGCCTGACATGGGCACAAAACTATAAATTCTTTCTTTCTCTTTCTCTTGCTCTCTCTCTCTCTCTCTCTCTCTCTCTCTCTCTCTCTCTCTCCCCCCCTTCTTAATATTTTATGAAACTCATATTTGCTAAAATTCTTCTACGACCTTGATTCTGAAAAAAAATATGTTTTCAGGCCAAGAAAAATTGCATTATGGATGCCTGTTAGAAAATCTGAACCAAACACCTTACCTAAGACATACTAATCATTAAACTTTCAAAAGGTCTAGAGTAGAGATTAGTACATTTTTCTATATAAGGTCAGAAACATTTGTAGCTTTGCAGGCCATAAAATCTGTATGACTACTCAACTCTGTCATTGTAGTATGAAAAATAGCCATAGTCAATATGTAAATAAATGTTCTTGGCTTGGTGCCAATAAAACTTTATTACCAAAATAGGTATCATCATTAATTTGGCCCTATATGGTTTCCCAGCTCCTTATTTAGATCATAGGGTGTAGGCTGGGCATGGTGGCGCACGCTTGTAATCCTCGTGCTTGGGAGGCAGAGATAGGAGGATCCCACAGGTTCGAAGCCAGCCACGCACGCTGGCTTTGGAGACCCCGTTTCCAAATAAAAATGTAAAAATAGGTCTGGGAATGTAGCCCAGAGGTAGAAGGGCTTCCAGGAGCCCCAGTACCACCAAAAACAATTTAAAAAAATAGATCATAGGGTGCATAAGCATAAAAAATATAAGAAACATAAAGGAGAAACAGGAGTAATTCATTAAAGTGGTATTAAGAATTATTTAAAGGGGTATGAATAATATGTAAAAATAAAGATACAGCAGTTAGGATGAAGATCTAGGGTCTAGCTCAAAAGCTACTGCAGTAATTTGAACCATAAATATCATAGGCTTAACTCAGGGTGATGTTAAACATAAAGGTAAGAGTAAAGAAAGAATCTCATAGGTCAAGAATCTAATTCTATGTAATGTTAAGTTGAAGTCATTGGATGTAAAAAAAATCAAACTTCTTTTTAGCATGTAGGAAAATAAGGATACCACTCACAAGGACTGAATTATCAAGAGAAAATGCTAGTATGGGAAGAAAACATGTTATTTGATCTGTTGAATATAATTCAATGATATATTCAAGGAAAATATCTAGAAGAAACTTTGAAAGTTGAGTCAAGTGGCATGTGACAGACATAAATAAAAATTTTCCACTTGGGAAAAATAAGATAACGATGGAATAAATGAACTTGGGAAAGACATGATTGTAAATAGGGTTGACATAGAAGGCAGAAAATAAAAATGATTCAGGAGTTTACAATCCAAGAGTAAAGCTAGAACAGTAAAATAAAGAAAGTGGGTAATTTGAGAGTCTAAGGTACTCACACACATTAAAAGTACTTGAACATAAAAGCTATACAAATCCTCCTATATTTATCTGCAAGAAAAGGGCCAATATTCTAACATTACACCCCCACAGCACCTTAAACAAGCAGCATGGCTTGCTATTTCTGGGAAAATGTGAAGCCATCACTTTCATTCACTCACAGTTCACTAAAGTGACCTTTTAGAAAAGAAACAGAAACATTATTAGTTGTCCTACTTTTCATTGTATCATAACAGTACAGTTCAGAATATCATGTAAAGGGGAAGAGATAAGCACAGGTCAAAGGTAGTACAACAGACAATGATGGCAATAGTTTAGATCAAACTAAGTATAAGCTGTAAAGGCCATAGAATATGCCTGTATAAACCACTTCCAGTCTCTAGGATCAACAGGTTCACCTATTTTTATAGGTCATTGGAAATAAACAAAATTGAATCATGATGGTCTTTGCCGTATAGAATTTTTCATTTTGAGTTTTATTGAAAATGTGCATTTAAATTAGATGAGTGAACAATTTGTAAATAACACAGCCAGTTTTTCTTGTAGTACTGGGGTTCCTGAAAACTCTTCTACCTTCGGGCTATACTCCCAGACCTATTATTTTTTTAATATTTTTATTTGGAAACAGGGTCTCTTAAGCCAGCAAGGCTGGCTTCAGACCTGCATGATCCTCCTGTCTCTGACTCCCAAGCATGGGGATTACAAGCGTGCGCCGCCACAACTGGCGTTACAATCCAATTTTTTCATTAAACATTTTATTTTTCTTAGAAACATAATGAATTGTACATATCAACTAGTAGGCTATAATCAATATTAAATTGCTAAATTTAGAGCATGAGTTTTCTTGCTCAGGATTTTCAATTGAATATGATAAATATTGAATGTTCCCTTCCTTTGCTTTTTGCATTAAATACAATATCACTATCTAGTTTACAATTATGCCCTAGTTTTATTATATAAAATGTATAAATGGAGTGGTAATAATAATAGCTAACATTAAGACTTTATCATGCAATACAGTCTCTTAGAAAAACTCCTATATGTATTAACTCATTTAAGCCATATTAATTTTGCAGATAGCAATTATTATCTGGAAGAGTCTTAAAGATGATCAAATCCCAGGCTGACTTGATTATTTCTTACATGCTATTTTGGCTCTGTTCAGTGGATTCAGTCCAACCAGTCTGAAATTAGAAGCATAAAATTATCTCAACAGGCTTTGGCCAACAATATAAATGTTGTGCTGCTTATGTGTTGATCACCTGAAGCCCATGAAGTAGATATGTAATTGACCAGGTCAGCTTGAGAAGTCATCAGGTTCCCTTTCTTAGTTGGCTTGACTCAGGAATGATATCTGTACCGTCCAAGAACATGAAAAGATGCTTAGAAACAGCGAAGTGAATGAATAAAGTGCAGAGAGTTTAGTTTTATTCTTGTTTTCGGTGATACTGAGTGCTAACAAACTCTAGAAATCTTGACAGTGGAAGATTAGTTTGAGATATAAAGCTGAATTTTACTAACTTACCTAATGCATATGGTAGTGAGAATTGAAAAACTATTATATGAATATCCATCACAGTTTAAAAGATTTTTATTTTTTCAGTACTAGGGATCAAACTTCGTGGGGTATTCCAACACTGAACTACATTCCCACCCAAATTTTTATATTTTTGAGACAGAATTTTACTAAGTTGCTCAGGCTGGCCTTTAATTTGGGATCCTCCTGCTTACGCCTCCAAAGTCACTGGGTTTCCAGCCATGTGCCACTGCATCTGGCTAAAACCGTTTAAAGGCCTTGTTGAGTTTGCATTTTATGTTTGTCACTGCACTCTATCATAACCTTTCATGTTCTTTTTATATTGCTAAGATCAGAAAGTGAGCCTTATTTCCTGAATTCCTCAATCAGATAGAACATACACCACAGGCACGTGTTTCCCTTGCATCTGGATGCATGCACATCAAAATTTGTAGTTGACAGTCAGACTTCTAAAAATACCACTGATCTGAAAATAAAATGCAGGTGATTTTTCCCCTGACCCTTACATCTGCAGTCCATCATTTCCCAGGTGCCAGTTATTGACTGAAGAAATATAAATAATAATGTTCAAATGATATCTACTCAAAACTAATTAATTCGCAGTGGCAAGTAAAAATTGTATGGTTAAAAGATCAGTACCCATTTATACAAACTTTCCATCCATATTAATGGTATGAAAAAAAAACAAATGGCATATATATATATATATATATATATGTAATTTTGATCTTTCTAAATTATAAACAACTGTCAGAGGAATTCAATTTGCTCCATAACTTACCAGATAAAATATAATATGTACAATTTCTGGGTTTTTTAAAAGATTAAAACAAGAGAAATCAGCATTCACATATTGGGTGTAACACTAGGGCTATTTTTACATAAACCTTACAAGATTGATATTATAATCCATTTTTATAAATGAGAAGAGTGAGCTTCAAAAGGTTAAGTAACTGTCTCAAAACTACAAAGTTGACCGGTGTTGTGGACAGAATTTGAACCTAAATATTCTGGCTTCCTTGTTACCTTGCCATTCTTTCTACAGAAGAACTATTCTTTTATGTGCCACACTTATGTGTCTAGTTAACGATAGAAAAGGGAAAAGTGACTGATAATTAGATAAAGAAAAAGGATTGGAAAGAGGAAATGGTGACCTTGAATAAACAATATATTCATTTTCCATTTTCTGCACTATTTAAGTGCAAACGAATCTCACTGGTGTCATGGGCAAAATTTATTTTGGATGATTACAAAAATGTTTCTGTGGGGACTTAGTGGGACAGCTGCTTTAATTCTGAACTGTTTTCTACTATTCTGATTTGGTGGCAGATATTAGAAAAGTTAAGTATACAGCAGTCACTGACTTTAAATTAAGTGGTAATGAAGGCAGATTTCCATGAAGATTCCACGAGTTAGTAATTACAGTTTTATTGCAATTCAAAATGGTGAAATAAACTCAGTCTCCACTGTCCCATACATGTAATTGATGAGTTAATTTGTCTTCAGCACTCTCGTTGTTCTAATATTTCTCCACCGATGCCATGAAAATTAATAGGATGCAAAATGTACAAATTTATACCCACTAAAAAAAAAGCACTGTACAGTACCAGGGAGGCATATTTATTTCATCTGTGGATGGTACAGGGTCACCATCTTTTTTTCCCCTTTCTCAGTGACATTTTCAGATTTGACATTCTGTGACATTTTCAATTTAATATTGCTAATACCCTGGCTGCAGAATTAAAAGTACACCCCAAGGAAGGGTTGAATGCAGACACATCAGAAGAATATAACTGTTATTTTTTATTCCAACAAATGTATATAAACAGTATACACATGAAGAATCAGAGATCAATGTTTTATTCATCTAAGATTTTATTTTTTTATTCGTGGGTGCTGGGGTTGATTCTAGGTTCCCTAAGGATTAACTCTTCATTAGAATCATGATGTGCAAAAAAAAAAAAAAAAAAAAAAAAAAAAAACAGTGTGAGATCACACCCGCATGTTGCCCAGGGACCATATGGCAAATGTCTGAAGTAGGGATTGAGTGAAAGGTGCTTGACATACACCAGGTGAAGTGGCCTCACCTAGATAGAGACAACTGAAGAAAGGTCTCTATGATTATGATTCAGGAGCCACAGGAGTCCCTACACTATATATCCCTAACTGATGAGTAAGCCACAGTGTTAACTGAATATTGATGCTCACTGACATTTCCAGAGTGTTCTGTTTGATAAATGAAAGGTTAGATTCATTTTTTAAATGTAGTTGATAAGCTCTGTCTGTCCCTCCGTGATACGTGTGGACCCCCTCATCTCCCTCCAGTCCCCTAGCCTGCTCCCTGCTGATATCACTTCAACTGTGAGCACTGTGACTTTCCAATGGGAAGCAACTATTCTTAAGAGCTTCAGTCATTACCACTGAGTAAAGGAAAGACAGGCAGTATATGAATTACAGTATTTAGTTCGCTTGTCATTTTTAAAGCCATTTAAAATAGCCACAGTTAATCTGTTCTGTTTCCCACTATTAATACTTCACAGTCTATTTGAAGAATGGGACCCTGTCTAAATTCAAAATATGGACATGTATATGAGTATTATTTAAATGTGAGATGGACACAAGGGACCTAAGATGAAATCAAGGAGAGAGAACTTGGTATCTACCAAATTAAGTGAAAACTGAAAGTTTGGAAATGAGTTTGTTCCTAATCCATCCTGAAGTTAGTTCTTGGAATCCCTAGTTTGCCCGTGTGTCCTTAGTTCAGGTCCTCAGGTTAGACCTGGGTGAAGACACAAGGTCTTCTCAGCAAAGGCTAAGCACTATGTCCCCAAACTTCAAGAGGCAAACAGTACCACAGAATGCCTGTGGTCCTGCAGGGACATGAGCCTGTTGTGGGATTCAGTCTGTTGAAATTTCAGATTATTAAAGTTGTATAAACAAAGCAGTGACCTTCAGTCAGCAAGATGCTGTACCTTGTTGCTCATAATGTTGCAACCAAAGATTTATGGGGAAAGGTTGTTCTGGGCACAGAGGACAATGTTCAGCCACTTGCCAGTGTAGCTGAGCTTGAGTTTAACATCAGTAATGTTCCTCTGTAAGTAATGTTAGGCACAAAGCTCACAGATATTTTTCTTTGATGTATACATTTTTGTTTGTTTGTTATGATTAAGTTCTATTCTTTGCATAAAATCACTTTGAGAATCTCCCATTTCCTTACTGTGATTTTACTAACATCCAAATGTACGTGGCAGCTGGACCGGGTCCCCCTTCACCTTTTGTTTCCATCTATTTTCACTATTTGGCCATTGTTTTATAACTACTGAATATGTACTCAATGTTAAGTTTCATAGAAAACACAGCACTTAAATGTATAAATGTATATTTTTATAAGACAAATTATTTTGAGGTTTTCCTTTTCCTTAGTGCTCTAATATATGAGGTGTCACCTCTTGCATGTTTTAGGCCATGATATACTTCTTCTTTTTCCCTGTCATGTAACAAATACATGATTACTACAAGGATGTATCCAAATTTACATTATACCGTATGCCATTACACTATGCCTATGTAGTTATATAAACAAAATATGAACCTATTTAAATGCAAGCACAATTTGACTATTGATGTAGTGAATATTGGAAGTAACCATCACATAATTCACAGAAGGATGTTCCATCAGATCAGTGAAGCAATGACATTTTTATAGCCTGTTCAAAAAAAGTGTACCATTTGTTTACACTACAGAAAAAAGTTACAAGGAAAAGAATAACATTTTTTTAAAAGAATGGATTAGCCAGCTTGGCATCTGGATGCATATATATTAGGAAGGTAATTGCAAAGAACAGCTGCTAAGGGCCTTGCATGTAACAGAGCACTGTACTAGGCCCTGGAATATGACTATATGCAGAATTAAAATGTTTATTTTCTTTCCTTAAGTACACTGATGTTCTGAAGACAATGATTTGTAGAAATGAATAACATTATAAGTCTAAACAGGTGACTTTTTGTTTCTTTTAAAAATACATATGTGACTACATATATTAGTGTTTCACAAACACACTGTTATACATGATAAAGCCATGTTTTATGTATGAAAAGTAGTTAAGTCTACCTAGACATCTGGATTTCTAGTGCTACCATTTTCAACTTATTTTATTTCTCTTGATTTATATTTTTAGGCCCTAGTTGATCGTTTTACATTCTCACAAAAGATTTACTGTTATGAGGCACTGGGGGAATGAAAAATGCATAAAATATGGTTCTTCAGCTCAAGAAACTTACAATCTAGACTAAACATCTAAAATAAAACAATATACAGAGTACATAAGCACAAAGGCATGGGTACTTTCAAGGAGAGGATAATTCCAACTGAAAATGTGTTATATATATATGTATGTATGTATGTCACATGTATAAATACATATATGTGTATATACATACTAGTGTATTTATGAATGTTTATATACATATTGATGACCATATACACATATATAAATTTATTTTACATATACATATATATGACATTATATATATATATATATATATATATATATACACACACACACACACACACACACAATGATCTGTGAATGGTGAATCAGACTTCTTTAGGTAAAAGGGAAAAAATAACTATGAGCACAAAAAATTTCCAATGTTTGTAGCTTAATTAAGTAATTGCCTTTTAAGCTACCTCCCAATCATTTTGTTATAGATATCCTACAAATTAAAAGAAACGAATAACAGTATATATAATGACCCCCTAATAAATGTGTCCATGCTCTTAGGCAATGAGTATGATATATAAAAATTAATAAAATAAGTGAAAATCAAGTTCAAACACAAAAGACTTGATAAAGAAAGAAGGTTGGACATACATAATAAAAGGTAAAAGACACACAGTAGAATTTTATTCATCCATAAAAAAATAAAAGTCATTTTCAAAAAAATAGATGAAATCAGAGAATATTATGCTAAGCAACATTTGCCAGTTCCAGAATGTGAAAGGTCATATGTGTTCACTCCTATGTGGAAGCTAGAGAGAACTTGAGGAACAAAAAGCCTTCAGATATATAAGGAGAGATATTTGTAGAATTAGTGGAATGGGATCAGGAGAAGGAAGTGAGTAGGTGAAAGGAGAAACTTGATGAAGAAAACAGTTCTAATAACACTATTTTCATAAAGAAAATTAGCAATATAAACCATAAGAATATGTACAGGGAAGAGGAGGAAGAGAGAGGGGATTTAAAGAAAATACCAGGCTATGTACATGTATGTTTCTGTCACTCTCAGCTTCACTGTGATGCATAATAATAATGCACAAATAAAAAATTAGATAATAAAAAGACTATGTTGGACAACAGGATAATTTAATATCTTTATATTGTCTCTTTTTTCCCTTGTTTTAGAAATATCTGTTTCCAAAATTTTATCAGCAATATATATAATTAAAATATATTATAAAATAAATATAAACCAAGAAATTAGAGAAGTAATGAAGGTCAGTGAATAAATAAATCATAGGAATAAAAATAAATTGCTTTGCTAGATGTGGTGGTACACACTTGTGATCCCTGTTCTTGTGAGGCGGAGACAGGAGGATCACGCAGGTTCGAAGCCAGCCTTGCTGGCCTAAGAGACCCTGTTTCCAAATAAAAATATAAAAAATACATGTCTGGGAGTGTAGCCCAGAGGTAGAAGAGTTTCCAGGAACCCCAGTACCACAAAAAAATAAAAATTGCCAAAGATAAATATTCTCATGAGGAAAAATTGTTTCAAAAGGAAATAATGAAAATTAGAAGACATATTTAAATTGTTACATTTAAAAATCTTACATATGAAAACATATAGACATACATAAACTGATTTGGGGACAGAATTTTGTAATTTTAAATGCATTTGTTAGGAATAAAGAAAGGACAAAAATTGGATATCTAAATATGTATCTCAAAAAGAAAGGAAACAACAAATTAAGCCCAAAGATGATAAAAGAAAAAAAAACTGTTGACAAAAGATATAGTAACTAAATTGAAAGAATTCATAAAATAATATTAATAAAGTGAAATATGGATTTATCTGTTTGTTTGAAAAAAGAAACTAATAAAATAAAAAACCATGGTAAGACTGATTAACAAAAAGAAACAAATTCCAAGAATAGGAAAGGGGAGTCAAAGATTCAAAATGGTGACTGCGGGACACAGTACATCTCAGTAGCTAAAACAAATATAAGTTCAACTACCGAGAAGGCAGCATCTTGACAAACAAAATAAATAAAGCTCACAAACCAAAACAGAAACATTAGCCACAGCAAAAGAAATTCAGTACTCTAAGCTTCGAGATGCACTGCAAAAAGCCAGAGTGCTCTATGGACCTGGTAAGAATGCACCATCTCAGGCTGCCAGTCCAAACTGCGAGCGCTTGCTCTGGCCAACACCAGCACTTCAGCCCCAAAAAATGCAGAAAAATAATCCAAGAACTTGAAGTGCAGAAAGTGGCCACAGAGCTCCAACATCTTAAATGATTGGTCCCACGCTTCAGGGAGGTAGAAAAAGATCCAAAAGCTATGCGGTCACAAGAGGCGGTACCCACAGTGGCTCAGCATGCCCTCCAGAGATCTGGTAGCAGGACAGCCAAGTAAACATTTGCATTACTCAGTACTCAGAGGAGGTACAAGACTGCCCAGAGCAACCACAGGATTCTGAGGGCTAAGGCCAGGCCGACCATCCTGGAGGTTGCCCAGTTAGAATCTCCAGAGAAACAGGAAAGGTGCTCAAGGAATGATACCTGCACGAGGTAACAGGGGGTTGCTCCAAGACTAAACTGGATGCCCTCTACTGGTGCTACACACTGATACCTAAACACAAAGCTGTCAGAGGCAAGAGGGGTGCAAACACTCATAGAGTTGACAATAGGTTATGGAACAAATGGGATACATTGGAATATACTTCAGAATCTACCACAGTGAACAGATATTATATGGACCTGGACCTATATACGTAAATTAGTAGAACTAATGTTTTTTTCTCTTTTTTTTGTATGTTTGTTTGTTTTTCCTCTCAAACTGTCACTAGTTATTTTTATTTTTTTCTTTAATTTTTTCTTTATTTTTTCTTTCTTATTCCTTTTTTGTTTTTTTTTTGCTTTGATTTATAATTGTTAGTTTTTATAACTTGCTTTGTTACTTTATTCATGTTTGTTTGCTACTTCTGCCATTTCTTTTAAAACTTCCTCACTCTAGCTTATCTACCCTCTTCTCTCAAAACTTTTCTTTATTTCCCTTATATCTTTTTTGTTTTATATTCAGACTATTGCATATATCCATACTTAAATACTCTACTAACTGTAAGAGTCCAACTATCTAACCTTCTCTCATTCTCAACCAGATACTACTTTATTATACTTAAATTATTTCTCAACCTAATCATATTCTTTACTTTACCAGACTACTGTGCCCATCACCCCAGCTCCTTCCCATTACCCAACCCTCACCACTGATAAAAGTACTGCTTACCTCCTGACACCTCTAAGATTGGATTAGACATGATACCCACAAAAGAGAAGATGCTAAGACATCAGAAAAACAAGCCTGAGAACCCTGAAATATGAGAACAGTGAAGAAATAAGGGAAATCATGAATACTGACCAAAAAGAAATGCAAGAAGGAGAATTTTGAATCCTGATCTTTAATATAATGAATGGCCTCAAAGCGAGTGTACAGAAAATGAAAGAGGAAATGGAGAAAGAAAGAATCAGGAAAAGGTCTGAAATGAAATGAAGGAGTCAATAAATGAAATAAAGACAGCAATAAAAAGAAATTCTAGAAGATTAGATGAAATGGAAAATAGAATATCACTGTTAGAACACAGTTCATTCAAATCTGAAAGTACAGTCAACAGGATAGAGAAGTCATTACAGGAAAAAAAAACCTAAACATCCAACAACTATGGGACAACATGAAACTTCCTAACTTATGAATAAAAGGCATTGAAGAAGGGATAGAGATACAGAATAAGGGTATCCATAATCTCTTTAGAGAAATAATTTCAGGTAATTTTCCAAACATGGAAAGAGACTTGAATACACATTCAGGAGACATACATAACACCATTAGGACAAGATCAAAGAAGGACCTCCCAACGCAATGTAATAATCAAAATGACCAACGTAGAGGCCAAGGAAAGAATCTTAAAAGCAGTGAGAACAAAATAACAGGTGACATATGGGGCAAAACAATAAAAATCATCCCAGACTTTACAACTCAAGTCATGAATGCCAAGAGAGACTGGTCTGATGTAATCCAGACCCTGGAGGGAAACAACTTCCAAACAAAACTGCTATATCCAGCAAGGTTATTATTCAAAATCTATAGAGAAAAGTGTTTCAAGATAAGCAGAATCTTGAAAAATTCATGAAGACAAAGCCAACACTACAGAAAATTCTTAAGGAAACATAAAAAAGAAAAATGAAGCAAATTTCAGAACCAGGGAAGAGATTAAGTTTGTCAGTGGGACAAGTATGTAAAGAAGAAATAACATTATACCAAACAAAAGATAGAACATAAAATGACAGAAAACAAAAATTATATTTCAATAATAACCCTGATACTTAACTCACCAATTAAAAGATACAGACTGGCAATGTCGATCAAAAAACATAATCCAAATATATGCTGCTTGCAAAAAATTAATCTTATGGCCAAAGACATTCACAGACTGAAAGTGAAAGGATGGAAAAAGATATATCATGCTAATGGATACAAAAAATGGGCAGACTGCCAGGCGTGGTGGCGCATGCTTGTAATCCCCGTGCTTGGGAGGCGGAGACAGAAGGATCACACTGGCTCAAAGCCAGCCATTCTGGCTTAAGAGACCCTGTTTCTAAAAATAAAAAAAGTACAAAACAGGTCTGAGAGTGTAGCCCAGAAGTAGAAGGGCTTCCAGGAACCCCAGTACCACCAAAAAAAAAAAAAAAAAATGGGTAGAAATAGCAACACTGATATCCAAATAAATAGACTTTAAGCTAAAATACATCAGAAGAGACAAAGCAGGGCACTTCCTTTTATTAAAAGCAACAATCACCAAAAAGATGTAATGATAGTAGATGTTTATGCCCCAAATGCGGGTGTAGCCATATTTGTAAAACAAACCCTTCAGGACATCAGATCTCAAATAGATTCAAATACAATAACATTTGGATACTTCATCATACCCCTCATGCCACTAGATCAATCTTCAAAGCAAAAGATGAGTAAAGACTCTTCAGCACTAAAGGAAAGTATAGAGCAAATGGACCTAATAGACATATACAAAATATTTCAACCATGAACAGTAGAATAAACATTCTTCTCAGCAGCCCATGGAACTTTCTCCAAAATAGATCAAATCCTGGGCCACAAAGAAAGCACCAGATAATTCAAAAGATGTAGTATAATTCCCTGCATCTTTTCAGACCACAACAGAATGAAAGCATAAATCAACAACAGAAAGATCAAAAGAAACTATTTAAATACATTGAGATTGAATGATACACTATTGAGTGATGAATGGGTAAGATAAGAAATAAGGGGAAGAATAAAGAAATTCCTGGAATTAATTGAAAATAGAGACACAACTTACCAAAATTTATGGGACACTTTGAAGGCAGTGTTAAGAGGAAAGTTTATACCATTGTGTGCTGACATAAGAAGAACAGAGAATGACCTAATGACACATCTCAAGGACCTAGAAAGACTGCAACAGTCTAATCTCAAAGCCAGCAGAAGGCAGGAAATTATTCAAATCAGAGAAGAAATATATGAAATCGATAATAAAAATAATTCAAAAAATCAACAAAACAAAAAGCTGGTTCTTTGAAAAGATTAATAAAGAGTAAAAAACCACTGGTCCACCTAACCAAAAAAAAAGAATCAACTCAAATTATTAAAATCAGAAATGAAAAAGGAGACATCACCATAGACAGTGGGGAAATTAAAAAAATTATCAAAAACGATTTTGAAAATGTATACTCCAATAGACTGGAAAAAATAGAAGAAATCGATAAATATCTAAGCACATATAACCTACCTAAATTGAACCAAGAGTACATAGCAACCCTAAACCAACCAATAGCAAGGAAAGAAATAGAAACAGCAATAAAAATTCTGCCGTCAAAGAAAAGCCCATGCCTTGACAGGTTTCCAGGTGAATTCTACAAAAACTTCAGTGAAGAACTAATCAAAATACTTCACAACTTGTTTTGGGAAATTGAAAGAGAAGGAATTCTCCCATATTTGTTCTATGAGGCCAGTGTCACATTAATCCCCAAACCTCAAGAAAAAAAATTATAGACCAATATCCTTAATGAACATAGATGCAAAAATTCTAAACCAAAATACCAGCTATATGCATTCAAAACCATATCAAGAGAATTGTACACCATGACCAAGTTGCTTTCATCCCAGAAAAGCAAGGCTGTTTCAACATATGCAAATCAATACACATTACTCTCCATATAAATAGAACTGAGAACAAAAACCACATTATCATATCAATAGATGCTGAAAAATATTTGACAAAATTCAACACTTATTCATGTTAAAAACACTTCAGAAAATTGGAATAGAAGGAACTTATTTCAACATCTTTAAGGCAATATACAATAAACAAAATGCCAGCATCATATTAAATGGGGGAAACTGCAAGAACTTTCTCTAAAATCAGGAACAAGAAAAGGATGTCCACTATTACCCTTCCTTTTCAATATAGTCCTTGAGACTCTTGCCACAGCAATAAGACAAGAGAAGGAAATAAAAGGAATTCAAATAGGAAGAGAGAAAATAAAATTATTCTTGTTTGCAGATGACATGATTCTTTATCAAGAATACTGAAAGTACTCAACCAAAAGACTACTGAAGCTGATTAACCAATTCAGCAAAGTTTCAGATAAAAAATTCAATCTAAAGAAATCAGTTGCTTTTCTATCTGCCAACAATGAATCCACAATAAAAGAAATAAATAAAAAAATTTCATTCACTATAACCTCTAAACCAATAAAATACCTAGAAATAAACCTAACCAAAGATGTAAAAGACCACTACAGTGTAAACTATAAAACATTAAAGAAAGAAATTGAAGACAGCCTTGGAAGATAGAAAGATCTCTTTGATCATGAATAGGGAGAATAAATATTATCAAAATGGCCATTTTGAAAAAAGTGATTTACAGATTCAATGCAATTCCTACTAAAATATCAATAACATTCCTCATAGACCTAGAAAAATCAGTCCTGAATTTTATATGGAGAATTAAAAGACCCAGAATAGCCAGAGCAATCTTCATCAATAAGAACCAGGCAAGATGCTTCACAATCTCAGACTTCAAATTATGCAATAGAGCAAAAGTAGTAAAACAGCATAGTATTGGCACAACAATAGGCATACAGACCAATGGAACATAATAGAAGATAAAACACAAACCCACACACTTAGTGTCAATTGATCTTTGACAAAGTGCCAAACTCATATGCTGGAGAAAAGATAGCCTTTTCAACAAAGGGTGCTGAGAGAACTGGATATTCATTTGTAGAAAGATGGACTAAATCCATGCCTCTCACCATGCACAGGAATCAACTCAAGATGTATCAAAGAATTAGAAATTAGACCAGAGACTATGAAGTTATTAGAGTAGGGCATAGGCTCAACACTCCAACATATAGACACAGGCAGTAACTTTCTCAACAAACCTCCAAAGCTCAGGAAATTAAAGCAAGAATTAACAAGTGGGATGACATCAAACTAAAAAGTTTCTGCTCATCAAAGAAAGCCATCAAGAATCTAAAGAGAAAACCTACAGAATGGGAGAAGACTTTTACCAGCCACCACTCAGAATATAAAAAGAGCTCAAAGGACTCCACACTAGCAAAAAAAAAAAAAAAAAAAAAAAAAAAAAAAAAAAAAAAAACAATCAAGAAATGAGCAACAGAATTGAGTACACATTTCACAAAAGAAGACATATAAATGGCCAATAGATACATGAAAAGATGTTCAACATCATTAGCCATCAAAGAGACACAAAAACTATGCTAGGATTCCATCTAACCCCAATCAGAGTGGCAAGCAGAAAGAAGTCAAATGACAACAAATGCTGGTGAGGATGTGGGGAAAGAGGAACTCTTTTACACTGTTGGTAGGAGTTCAAACTAGTTCGGCTGCTATGGAGATCAGTGTGGAGATTCCTTGGGAAACTGGAAATGGATCCACCATATGATCAGGCTTTACCACTCCTGGGTATTTTTCCAAAGGGGTTGAAATCAGAGAACTACAGTAACATATGCATACCTGTGCTCATAGCAGCACAAATCATAATAACCAAAATATGAAACCAACCTAGGTCTCCATCAACAGATGAATGGATTGCAAAATTATGGGAAATACACACAATGGAATTCTACTCAGCAATAAAGAACAAAATCATGTCATTCACAAGAATATGGAAAGACCTGAAGAAGATTATGTTAAGTGAAATCAGCTAAGCACAGGAAGAGAAGGGACATATGTTTTCTCCAATATGCCCAAACTAGGGAGCATTAGGAATACCAAAGGGACTCCAGATAATGGAAGGGAAACCTCAGCAAAGCTAGAATGGAAGGGTAGGAGAGGAAGAAGGCTGAAGTTGATTAATGGAGGAGCTACATTCGAATATTTGTAAAAGTATGAATGTAGCATGGTAACCAGGAGACTCATTGTTGGGAAGGAGAAATGGGAAATGGTGGGGGAGAGGGCATCAAGCACATTCTGAATGTATGCCATTTTCAATATAAACCATATAAAAATTTAAAAATTAAAAAACAAAAAAGAAAGGGGAGATCATTATAGATTCCATAGATCTTAAGATAACCCTAAGGGGATACAATTTGTTAAACCTTTTTCAAATTAAGATGAAATGGAAACTATCTGAAGAAGGATAATTTAATAAAACATATTCAAAACAAAATATAAAACCTAAATAATTATGTTTTTTATACTTTAATGGTGCATTATAGTCTCACTTCATAATGTACTTCATAGTGATAGTTGCATTCATGCACACAGCACTTGGAAGGTTTCATATTTTAAAAATATATTTTATCTAAAGTTAAGAATTGCTTCACAAGAAAAGTCTCTGCCCTAATAGCTTCCCTGGCATATTCTATCAAACATTTAAAGAAGAAATTGTGTCAGCCTTCCACAAATTCTCCCAGAGAAAAAAACCAGTAACGTGCCCAGGTTATTTTATGAGAACATCATAATTGATAACAAGATACAATTAGAAAGAAAATTGGCAAGCAGTTCTCTTTCATGAATATAAATGGAAAAACTTTAAAGCAGAGAAATTAAATCCAATAACATAAGAGCAGGTTAAAATGACATTAACAAGTTAATTTTAGATGTACAAAGTGAATTAATTTTAAAAAATAAATTAGGGTAACTTACCACATAAACAGAACAATGGTAACAGTAGCATATGATCGTAACAATAAATGATATAAGACCTTTGATTAAACTCAATATCAATTCTTAATTTTTAAAAAGTGCTTTGTGGCAGGTTGTGAAGGAATTTGAATATTTGAGCTGCATTAGTAAGAATAGAAAATAGAAGATATACTACAAAAAACAATATGGCAATTACACCAAAAGATCAAAACAAAAATCAATATGTGATCCAGGAACTTCAGTACACAAAATAATTGAATGCAATGGCATGAGTAAATATTTACACATCAATTTTCATAGTAGCATTGTTCACAAAATAGCCAAAATTCGGAAGTAACCCAAATATCTCTCAATGGATGAATGAATAACCAAAATCTGGTATAACCTGCAATAGAATACTATTTAGCCTCAAAAAAGAAATAATTTTTTTGCAATGTAAAATATTTGGCCAAAAACATACACTGGAAAAATGATCTCACTAATAACATTGAAGATAAGCATAGTTTATCAGCCAGCAATTACACACCTGGTTTTATACCCAACAGAAACTTGTGCAACTGTAAAATTGTAAAACACAAACAAAAATATAAATAACAGACTTGTTTTTAGGAACTTAAAACAAAAAATCCAATTTATACTGTTAATCAACAGTATAAATAATTTTTAAAATTTGATATGGTCATACAAATAAATAGGATATATCCATGACAATAAGCAAACAGATACATGGGATACTATAGACATCATCACAAAGATAGCATACAGTAAACCAAGCTGGACATAAAGAATGCATCTATATGATTCCATTTATACTAGGTTCAAAAATAGGTTAAACTATAGTGTTTAGCAATGTATGCTTCAGGTAACAAATATAAACAAAATCAAGCATGTTATTTTACCAGTAAGAGTGAGATGTACTAAAGAAAATGTATAGATGTGAAGAACTTACTGATATCTCTGAAATCTTGACAGTGTTTTATTATTAAACATTGTTGGTTATAAAGAGTAATGGCATTGTACCAAATAAAGACCTACATATTTTAATTAGTTGTTGATATTTCACAATAATATGCTTAAAAATTACTTGTTGAGAGTATGGACCATTTAGGTTAAATACATGTTAGAAGAATGCTGAAAAGTATTTAAATTGGATTAGGAAATGTTACCTTCTTTTACTAAAACCTTTGTTATATTTTATTACTGAACCTCCTGGCTATCAGCAAAGCTGAGAGACACTAGCATATATTTATTGATACCTGAAAAACACTAACAACCTGAAAGGTCATCAATTTTTGCTACAGAAATGCAATTAGATTTCACAGTAAATAACTTGAGAGGAAGATTTAAATATCCCTTCTCCTTCTTACATTGCTCCATTCAAATTTCTTAATTGTGAACAACTGTTCCTATTTTAAGATCCAAACAGGTGATTTTGAATCCTGCTGACTCCTCATTATGCTATAATTATCATCACCAAAGCACTTGAAGCAGGAGATTCTGTTTCTTGGTTTATAGAAGAGTTTATGGACTGAGAGGTGTACCATGCAGGAAACTTAGTTCACACAGGAGCATAGAACACTTCAAGATCCACATAGCATATAACACTTCAAGAACTGACAGCAACGATTCAATCCATGAACAGTAGAAATACAGCCAGAGAAATGAAGCATTATGCTACCAATCAAATTAACTTTAGCACAGACCTCCCTGCCAATGGGAAAGTATTTGGATTGCAATTCAGATACTCAGCTCCATGGCTATTTCCCAGGCCTCATTCCCCTCTGAGACATCTGGTGCTGCTCATATTCTGTTGAGAACAAGTCTAAGAGTCAGCCCCACTCATCCTGCATGATAGGTCAGCTCCAATGAGTGTTCAGATAGCATCACAAGACTGCCCAGATAGTAGACTGGCCAAGAGTAGTCACAAAACCACTCGGTTTCCTCCAATGGGGAAAGTCATGGAAGCTGTGCCAAGCTATACAAAGATCTTTAGATGGCAAACCACAGCTTATTATTATAATAATTCATAAAAACAAAAGAAATGTGAGTGTGCACGAGCACACACACGAGTACATCCTTTGTGAGGCTGTGTGTGATATGGAGTGGGAGCAAGCGCCAAAACGGAATACAACCACAGGCGACCACTTTCACAGAAGCCAGTGGGTTATTGTGATAGAAATCATTTTAGACAAAGTGGGATGATGTATGACTTAGATTTACAAACCCCCAGGTCTATACTGTATTCTGAAACAATAGGAGGGTGAAGTCGAGTTAAGAATGCCTTCATTTGTTTAACAACCAGAAATATGTTCTTTTCTTGGGGCAAACCTATGGAGGGTTAAGCTGATCTGCTGTGCTGAGCAAACAGAGGGCTGCTCACCAAACAGCATCTGCTGGGGATTTGGGGAAGCTGTTTTCTCTTAATAGATACCATTTTCCATTTTTATTTCTTATGGTGTGTAAACTCTTAAAGAAATGATGCATTGCATGGAAATTCATCCACAGCTGAGAGTGCAAATAAGGGAAGAAAAACAAAATCATAAAAGACATTAAAAGGTACATTTCAGAAAGCAAGTTTACTCAGTTTCTTAGGCAATGAAGCATTCGTGTTTTCAATTTTAACAGAGAAGCAGAAAATATGAAAACAAAGTGATTCCTAGGGAAAAGAGATGCTTAACGTGGCTGAGAAAAGTTGGTTATTTTTAAACTTTTCTCCTTAAGAAAAAGGAAAACAGTGTAGCTGTAGATTTTAGTTGTCTCCTGAGAGTCAGTATTCTTGAGGTCTGTGTGTAGGAGGCAAGCATTTGCTAAACTATTTGGGAATGAACGTGCATATATGATAGAGCATCAGAAAACATGCCTCACATTTACCATCCCATAGTTGAGTTCTTTGTCACACTGCACTATTTCCACCGCTATGCACAGGCTGATCACAGGCTGATCATGGTGAGCTATAATTTGAGGAACCAGTGGCTGCGGTTCAAAACTAATTCTCTGAAAATCAGGATGTGCTACTGAAAATGCACACCTTTTTAATGTTTACATAAATTTAGATGCCTGATGTGTAATTATAGCATGTTGGTCTTGAGAACATTCATCTAAGAAATTCTTTTTTTTTAAGCTGAAAAAATGAGGTTGATGAAATTTGCAGACATTAACACATTTTTTCTGTACCTACTAACTGAGGCATAATTATTTGGAATTCATTGATCTTAACAAAGTTTAAACATAAAGAATGGTAAAGTATCTCATTCAATCTTTCAGTTGCAATGTTTCAAATACATAGGTGACTTTTTTCCCAACTAAAAACACGAAAAACATGCATTTATGGCATAAAGTACTAACGGAAAGTTACTGATTTTCAAATTGTTTTTTCCTATAAAAGATCCAAATATCTAGAAATATATGCGCATGCAAATGTTCACATTTTAGCTTTTAAAAATTATGTTTTCTAGATGAATAAGCTCCCTATTACAAGAAATTCTATTAGTTTCATTTACATGAATAATCAGTAAAATCTTAAGTATTTTGTTTTTTCTGCTTTATTTATGCACTTGGGTCAACTGGTTTAATATAGTCTTTTGTTTGTTCCATATAAAAGCAAAATATATTAGGGTAATAATAGCTATTAACAAATGACAGCTATTTGAGGCCAGCCTCAGCAAATTAGCAAGACCCTGTCTCAAAATAAAGCACAAAGAAGGGTTTGTTTTGTAACCCAGAGGTAGAATGACTTTGAGTCTAATCCCCTATACCACAAAAAGAAAAAAATGACAGCTGATGTTTCTTGAAAGTTTATTATATGACAGATACTGTGCTAAAAGTTTAATATGCATTATCTTAACAAATTTGCACACAAACTCAATAAACATTTTCATCTCTTATGAGGTTTAATATTCTATAATCAGTATCTAGATAGGGGTAGAGCTTGGATTTGAACCTAAACTGGCATAATTCTAGAGTTTATGTTCATAAACTGCACTGATTTCTGTTTGTTTGTTTGTTTGTTTAGTATTACTAGGGATTGAACCCAGGGCCTTACACGTTAGGTAAGCACTCTACTACTGAGTTACATCCCCAACCCCATAAACTACATATTTTATGTATAAATAAATTAGAGTTATTATAGAGCAGAGCCCTGTCCCTGTCACAAAAAGAGACTATAGTCATAGATTTATGGGGGACATGTGTTCTCTGATCTAAAAAAACTGGACCAGGAACATCTATAATGTGTTTATCTATTTGTAATAACTACTTATTTGAAAAATAAAATAAAATTTTTATTGGTCCAGCAACCAGAGTAAGTCACAAAAATGAAGACTATATTCATAGATTTAGTGAGTCTCAACTTGGTAACAGATTTTGAAATTATTGGGTCTTCAACAATATTGTAATTTCTCACTTGACAGATGCAAAGCCTCAACAAAATAAAAACCAAATTACCGAAATGACCTAGTATACCATCCATTCTTGAAAAAGACAAGGGGGATTTGAGTAGATATCAAAGACATAAGCTCAGTCCTCTGCATCTCTGGCATCTTCTACCTGTAGAGTCCTTTTGAATAAAAATTTCAAATCTTCATAGTAATACTATCTGACATTTAAGTATTTTGTACTTAAAGGCAAAAAAGTAAAATTCCTTTCAGAAGAAATTACAAATTGCAAGAGTTGGATGTTCCACCTCCCCCAGCATTGTTATTAACCATTTTTATGAAGAATATTTCCTTTCCCACAAGTAATGATTATTATATATAATAGTGTGTGTGTGTGTGTGTGTGTGTGTGCGCGCGTATGATTGAAAATTAAATATAGGGCCACACACATGCTAGGCAAGTGCACGACCACTAAGTTATAGCCCAAGCTCCTCTTATTTGTATTTATTTATTTGTTTTGAGACAGAATCTCCCTATGTTGCCCAGGGTAGCCTTAAACGTGAAATCCTCCTGGTTGAGCCTTTCAAGTACCTGTGTTAATAGTTATGCACCATTACTCCCAGATATTTAACTTTAAATTGAAGAAAAAGTATACACAGAAAAGTACACTATATATATATATATATATATATATATATATATATATGTATATGTATATATACATACACATACACACACACACACACATATATATATATATATATATATATATATATATATATATATATATGTCAATAAATACTCACCAGGGAGTATTTGCATGGAACTACCACACAGATCAAGAAAGTGTACAATTAACATCCTTGAGCCACTTCCTAGACAAGCATTATTTTGACTACTATCTCATGATCATTTGGACTTATTTTTTACAAATTTTATACAAATGAACTCATAATATCTGTGTATTGGCCATGAATGCATCCTTTGGGTTAATAATGTGGGCTAATCAGATGTAATGTTACATGTTCATTCATTTTCTTTTCTTTCTTTCTTTCTTTTCATTTTTTTTTTTTTTTTTTTTTTTTTGTGGTGGTGGTACTGGGGATAGAACCCAGGGGCATTCTACCTCTGAGCTACACCCCCAGCCCTATTTTTTAGTCTTTATTTTTTTGAAACAGGGTCACACTGAGTTGTGAATGGCCTTGCTAAGTAGCTGAGGCTGTCAGCAAACTGTGATTCTCTGGTCTCTGCCTTCCGAATGCTGGGATTACAAGCGTGCACCACCATACCGGGCATTTTCATTCATTTTTATTACTACATAATATTTTACCATCTATCTCAGAACTGCTTACAAACTTGGAAAATGTGAGTGGTTTCCAACTTAGAAATGTTAGGTATAGCAATAACATAAATATTATTAAACGTGTCTTTGATACATAAATCCCCTTATTTTAGGTGTATATACAAAACCCAAACTGCTAATCTATTGAATAATTGTTTCTCCAACTTGGGTAGATAATGCCAAATAGTGTTTTTTTTTTCAAATACTTGTATTGGGCTAGGGAAATATCTCAGAAATAGAGCCCTGGATTTTCTCCCAAGATCTGTCTCTGTCTCTGTCTGTCTGTCTGTCTGTCTGTCTGTCTCTCTCTCTCTCTCTCTCTCTCTCTCTCTCTCTCTCACACACACACACACACACACACACACACACACACACACACACACATTGTATTAGCATTCTCATATTTATAATCGAAAGAAAACTGACCATGTAAGTTAGAGAAAAAAGATTTATTTGCTCATGGTTTTAGATTTAGTCCATCTGATGCCAGGGATTGTGTATTTAGGGAATAGAGGTAAGAAGCAAAGAGAGACAGAAAGAGACAGAGAAATAGAGAGAGAGAGAGAGAGAGAGAGAGAGAGAGAGAGAGAGAGAGAGAACACGAACATGCAAGGCTTTGCTCTCACATCATGGAGGCCAGAAGCAAGACAGTAAATAAAAGGCAGAACCAAATAGTCTCCAAGGCCACACCCTCAAGGACCTACTCTCCCCACCCAGCCACACCTTCCAGACCTGAACTACAACCCAACCATCCAGATAAATAATTACAATGGATTTATCTATTGCTGAGATTACAACCAAACCCTACTTCTGATATTGATTGCTTCCATGATGGGGGACATTCTAATTCCCAACCACTATATACACGTGCATGCATGTACACACACATGTACACACACATACACACACACAGGCATGCCCATACACAAGCAAAAATATTTACATCAACTTTTCAGAAGTTTATGAAAATTCCAGTTGTTTCATATTCTCACTTACTATGGGTCTTTTAATACACTGTAAAGTATGTATTATCATATTTGAATGAGTGCAAATTAAAATAAACTTCTATATATATAGTGGTGCTGAGTTGCTGAGGCTGGCTTCAAACCTTCTCAATCCTCCTGTCTCAGCGTCCCAAGTACTGAGATTACAAGCATGCACCACCACACATCATGCTCAGCTAAAAATATTTTAATATATTAATTTACACAAACAATACCATGATATAAAAATAAATACCAGAGCTTAGAAGTAAAGATTTGAAAGGCGAGTGCCCTCTAGAACCATCACTGTAGCTTATGATCTTTGCGATGATCAGCACATTTCTTTGCCTTTTGAAGACTTGGTTCCATCATCTTAAGAATGGGAACATTTAAAAGATTATTGTAAATTGAAATTGCCAACACATGTGAAACGCTTATCATGGTACCCTCAAAATAGAAAAAAATCCGAATATTATCATTATCAAGTAGTATATGAATTATGTTTGAATCCAAAAATTATAACTGCTCTATAACCCTAATTCATGAAAAGAGGAGAGTCTTAATTTTTTATCATGTTCAGAAGTGAAATTTATTATCCACAAGTTTTCTTATATGCTAATTAATATACCATAATATTCCACATGGGTTAAGAGCAGAGAGTCTGGAGCCAGACTGCAATCCTTAAACCCTAACTTCACTCCTTATAAATTGGTTGACCGTAAACTGACATTCAACCTCCCTTTGCCTCTAGTTCCCATCTGCCTCATGGCAATAAAAATACAGCCTGTCTTATAAGAGTTTTTTGAATTATAGTATATCAGTATTTTATGAGTTTGATTTAATTCTTACATACTGTATTCATAAATCATATTACCTTATACCCAATTAATACATACAACTGTAACTTGTTGATTTGCAATTAAATGAATCAGTAAAACACTTAAGAGTCTAGTAAATATATAGTAAGCATGTGCTAATGGATAGATGGAGGTAATTCCGTACTTTCTGTTTCTTAATTTTTAACTACCAGGTGTTGATAATAAAAATTTATCAGTGAAATTGACTGAACAAGAGCCAATAAAAGTTTTCTGAAAGAATCTATGCCTCTTGAGTATCAAGATAAAATTTTATACTATGTCAATACTATTTTCATAAATTATGGTTTAGGGAATCGTGGCACCTGATAGTACAGCTGTTATTGTATGGTATACAATAAAATTCCTTCAAGAATGGTTAAAAATTTGTACCATGAGTGATACCGACTTTTTATGAAATCAGAGAGTAGTTTAAAAAGCACCTTTTACATTATTATGCCAGAAAGGCTTTCCAGTTCCCTTTTGCATCCCATGCTCTGTGATTTAGAAGCAAAGTTGAAATTAAAAATTCTTTTGTCTTATAATACTCATGATTTATGAAATTAGAGACATATAGAAACTAAACATGTCCTTGGTCCTCTGTTCCATTTCCTTCCCTTTAAGTAGACAAATATCTATTACACTTAACATAGCTCATGTTTAATGTCCCGTGCAATGTTATCTGGAAATTCACCTATTTTCTCCATTAGATCATAATTTGCTTACTGATATCCTTCTCCTCCCACAACAGATGACCTTAAAAATCTTCCATATAACAAGCAATCAACAACTGTTAATTGAATTCCATTCATTTATTTATTCATATTGCAATGCCCAAAGCCCTGAAATATGCCCACTACAGCACAGACGCACTACTTTGAAGCGCAGACAGATAAAGAACTCTCCTGAAAAGCCAAAGATAAGTATAGTGGTATCAACAGCGATCAAAATAACAACAGTTAAGAACCACTAGACTGCCGAGTATTTTACAAGTCTCTCAGAGTTTTCTAAACTTCCTTATTTTTCTAAAAGCTAGGAAATTGTGTTTTGCCTAAGATAAGCCAACATATTTGGGTCTGTTTCATAATTCTGCACACATGAATTCTAAGCAGCTCAAAACTGGCAGAACCTATCCTTCTGTGGCTGGTGCATTGCTCCTGTTCAAGGAATGCAAATCCAAATAATCAATGGAGGAACTTGTGCTTTGCATAAAAGCAGGGTGAGAAGAAAATGAATCAACAAAAACAGGTTTCTTTTCTTCAGTTTTATTTCTAGCCAGCATGTCTAACAAATTGTTATTATTATATAATTTATGCATTCAGCAAGCATTTACCTATATACCTGTACTTAATCAAAGGAAGAAAGCCAAATTGATGCATTGAGGATAGATCAAAAGAAGTTCATACAGTCAGAAAGACTTCTAGAGGATAGATAAGGCATGTATTCCTATAAATATAAGAAATGGAGAGAGAGGAATCCTAGTGTGTTGGTACATGACTATAATCCTAGTACTTGGGAGGTTGAGACAGGAGGATTGCAGGTTTGAGGCCAGCATTGATAACTTAGTGATATCTTCAGCAACCCAACAAGATCCTGTTTCAAAATAAAAATAAAAATGGCAAGGGGTGTAGCTAGGAGGGAGAATGCCCTAGATATAAGTGCCAGCATCAAATAAAGAAAAAATAGAACTATACAGAGGAGAATCAAAGAAAAGACTCCACCATTGGCAGGTGTCAAAATAGAGGGAGGCAGAGATTGGTTGGTCAATGATTACAAAGTTATAGTTAGGAAAATAAATTATTGTATTCTTTAGCATAGTAGAATGTCTATAGTTAATAATAATAACTAATATGTACCTAGGTTGAGTATTTTAATCTGAAATCCAAAATGTACCAAAATCTTTTATAGTCTAGACAGGACAATACAAGTAGAAAATAAAATTTCATGGCACAAAATGGTTTTGTGTACAATATTTTTAAAAGTACTGTATAAAATTACCTTCAGCCTATGTGTATAAGGCATATATGAAACGAAGTTTTACGTTTAGACTTTTGTACCATCCTAAGATAACTCGCTGTGTATATATACAATTATTCCCTAATCTAAAAAAAACTGAAATCCAATACACTTCTGGTTCTAAGTATTTCAGATTAGAGATACTCAATCTGTATCTCAAAACAGGAAGAGATTATTTTGACTGCTTCAGTACAAAAAATAATAAATGTTTTAGATTACGAATATGCTAATCATCCTTATTTGATCATTAAGCAATTTACACCTGAATGAATATATCACACTGTAACCCATAAATCTTTATAATTACTATCGGTCAATTAAAATAAATATGCATACATATACATATATATTCAGTGTTTAATATTTGGGAACATACTTTATTTGATATTATACGTGTAAGGTTTTTCATTGTTGCATATAGCTGAAGTTAAAACTCTTTTATGCTGTGTGATATGGTATTGTTTATATACTGCAACTAATCCATATTGGGTTTTGGGTTTTCTCAAAAAGTTAAAATGAACTATTTTTTTTTTTTTGGTGGTATTAGGGTTCCTGGAAAACCTCCTACCTCTGGACTACACTCCCAGAACTATTTTTTATACTTTTTTATATGGAAACATATAAAAAAATGTGCCCCTATGTCTGGCCAAAATGAACTATTTTTAAAAAAAAAGTTTCTGTGGATGATGTGCTCTATTTATTGGACTTCCCGTGACATTGATGTGTCCATGTGAGCCCATCATTTGTAACAAGGGCATAAACCAGTGGAGGGTGTTGATATAGGGTAGATTATGCATGTGTGGAGGTAGGGGTACGTGGATAAATCTCTAAACCTTTCACTCGATTTTGCCGTGAGACAAAATTGCTCAAAAAATTAAAATCTATTTTTAAAAATGAAAGGAATCAAATATTTTTAAGGACACTCTATGGGAATTAATCCACAGGCCAACCTTCAGAGGGGGATATGTAATGTGGCAAATTTTATTAATACTTTTTGGGTAATATTTGACTTTGTCAAGAAATTTAAGTTCTCTCTCTCTCTCTCTCTCTCTCTCTCTCTCTCTGTGTGTGTGTGTGTGTGTGTGTGTGTGTGTGTGTGTGTGTGGTACTAGGGGTGGAACCCAGAGGCTTTCTACCTCCGGGCTATACTCCCAGACCTATTTTTGGAAACAGGGTCTCACTAAGTTGCTGAGAGCCTCACTAAGTAGCTGAGGCTGGCTTCGAACCTGCGTGATCCTCCTGTCTCTGCCTCCCAAGTGCGGGGATTACAAGCGTGCGCCACCACGCCCGGCTTCAAGAAATTTATATAGCCTAAAACATCTGTAAATCAAGAATAGATCTCCAAAGTCAGAGACACCTCCAGGGAAATGCAAGAATGATTCATGGGGCAGTAGAAGCTTTGGGTGCAATTGGGGGATGTGTTGAATAAAAACAAAGGATAAACAGGGCATGGTAGTGCATACTTGTAATTCCAGCATTTGGAAGGCAGGGACAGGAGGATCTCGGTTTGGGGACAGCCTCAGCTTCTTAGTGAAGCCCTCTGCAACTTAGTGAGAGCCTGTTTCAAAATAAAGAATTAAAAGTAAGGCTTGGGTTGTAGCTTAGAGGTAGAATGCTCCTGGGTTCCATCCCCAATACTGAAAAAAAAAAAAAGATAGTGGAAGTGGAAGAAGACAGGGGTAATTTAAACTAGTACAGTTGAGAATCCATGATTGTAAATGTATGCAAGAGTGTACTATCTTTATGCACTCAGATTATGAAATTATAGGCTAGTCAGTATTACTGCCTATGTGGGTCACAACTGATGTTTACCTAAAATTATAGGTCTGCTAATGAATAGCTAAAATAGAATCCAGATGATTCCAAGGTTACTTGAGACTTAGAATTGTGAACTTAGTAACAGTAGAATTTTAATTGGTAGAAGAATAAATGAAGAGGGAAAGAAGCTAATTTCAGAAAATTTTTTCTAAACATTTTTCTCATCATTGTTCAAAATACAAAAGTATAAATAATAAATGCAATATAAAAGTGTCTCAATTGACAATAAGGCATTACAGAACAAAAACAGGAAGAAGAAGAAGATGCTCTGACAAATCAGAAATATAATCTTTCACTGAGAGTCCCATGAAAGATTATCTGGAAAAGAAAACTTTCAACCCATGTCAAGGAATGTAGTGAAAAGCTTTTCTATCCTCCCTATACTTTTTCTCTAAAATGTATATTAATCCAGGCCTTCACATCCAAGTTAGTAAGCCATCATTTTGCTTTGTTTATCAATGATCATAAACAATAATCTGAGGTGTGTAGGAATTTTATGAGTATGATGTCTACTTTTCTAGAAAAAGTGTATTTCACTTAGTAACTAGGCTCATGTTTGGTAAGTTTGGTCATGCACAGTCAATGCATAAATGAGTGTATGGAAAAAGACTAAAGTTGTGGAAAAATTACTTACTTAGCAATTAATGAGCCTATTTTCATTGATGCCTGAGGCATCTGAAAAGATGATGGAAACAAATTGAGGTCATTTATTTAGAAAATGCAAAATTGTTCACATAGATGGTATTTGTCACTTACTACCTATTATTACCAGACACTCAATATCCTTCAAAATACAGCGGAGTAAAATTTGTAGAATGAACGCATCAGGAAAATTTTAGATGATTATGAAAATATTTTACCTAAATTCAAATCCTAGAAACTTTATATAAATTTTAAAAGGAAAGTAAGTTCTGCACTTGAATATACAATGAGGGAGGAACTGGGGAGAAGTACAAGAAATTAGAGAGTGGATTTGCCCTACATGTATTAAAATGCAGATGCTGGGCAACAGCACACAAAGTACTTTGTGAATCACTATAAACTAAATTATGATGTGAGACTATAATGCACCAATAAAAGTATAAAGAAAGAAAAAGAAAAATGTGTAATCATATACAGTGAAAAAGAATGAATAGTACATACTAAAAAATAATATGTTTAATCATAACTTAAAAATATCCATAGGTATTGATTAACCAGATGGTAAAAGATTGAGATAACATCACAAAGCCTGACGCTTTAACATTTTTTAATAACTTTTTGCATTCATTTCAGAGCTAAAAATGCCCTTAAGAGAATCATTCTTAATATTTAATCTAAAATTTAGTTCATACTAAATTTTTTTCCTCCTGAAAGTCTACTCCCTAGCATCCAGGAACAGATGTCTTAGAATGCTTATTAGGAGTGATTTATAGATTTTCATGTTTATAGTTTTATTTTTGCATTTTAATTTTTATGGTCTGGAGATTGAAACCAGAGGTTCAGTCCTCAAGCCACATCCCAACTGTTTTGTTTTGAAACAAACTTTCAGCTAGATTTCTGAGAGTCTTGCTAAGATGCTGAGGCTGGTCTTGAACCTGCGATCCTCCTGACTCAGCCTTCAAAATACTAGGATTATAGACATATAATACTATATTTGGCTCTTGTGGTTTTATTTTAATGTTTTTTGTAATATAAGATAAAAGCTTTGGACACATTATTCAAATTAGATGTTGGCGCCTCCTTATCAAACTTCTGGTATTGATGCAATCTTAAAGACTGCCACAACACAGGAAGAAAGATTCCATTTCCAGATATTAGCCAAATATTTTAAAGAATACATGGGAAAGTATTGGTTTGTTCCATAATATCATATACCACTTTGATTTCCTGTATGGCACAGGAAGAACTCTGAGAAATCTGAATGAAAATAACTAATATTCCAAGTATAGAATAGACCCAAATCTATGAAATTTGAAATACTACAGAGAGAATACTTTTGTATTTTCCTGGCCAGGAATCCTTCACGTATTACCAAAAAACATGAATTAGTTTGAAACACAGAAGGGGATCAATAAATAACTGCCACCCAAAATGGTAAAAGCAGAGAGTCAAGAAAAGAATATTGAATTAACACTGACAGATGCATTTCTGTTTGATACTTCCAGATAAGAACTTTAACAATTACTAAAACATACAGGTGAAATAATATAAGTAACAATATTAAAATATTTACATAAGAATTTTAGTTTACACATGTAAGTATAAAGACCCATACAAGAGACAGCCATTTCGAAGGTAGTATTGTAGGTCTATGAGCAAAATTTTCAAACACTGAATCACTGGAATTCTATTAAATAGGAAATGTAATCAATGAGACTTTGGTTTACTTGTTAGAAAATTGTAAGAATATAGAAAGTGTTCTCTTCCTAGATAGGCAAATACTTTTGTAACTCATTCCCTTCTAGTCCATATTAAAATATTACATCCAAGTTATCCAAGTTGGGCGTGGTGGTACACACCTGTAATCCTAGTACTTGAGAGGCTGAG
Organism: Muscardinus avellanarius; assembly: GCF_963383645.1. Taxonomy (NCBI): domain Eukaryota; kingdom Metazoa; phylum Chordata; class Mammalia; order Rodentia; family Gliridae; genus Muscardinus; species Muscardinus avellanarius. The sequence continues at coordinate 49,859,859 of NC_137799.1, forward strand.
ACAGGAGGATTGCAGGATTGAAGAGAGCCTCAGCAAGTAGTGAGACTATCACTAACCTAGTGAGATGCTATTTCAAATTAAAAACAAATATAGTAGTACCACAAAAAATAAGATATTGCACCCAAATTATATGATCAGTAAAGTACATGTCTGTTGAACCTGAAGGTTCAGAATTCCTAGAAATTATTCCTTCTCTACACAAAATTATGAATATAACATAAGGCTGTCATCAATGCAAAAGTGAGTTAATTAACTAATGATAGAGCCTAGGCAAGTAATTGCTATCTAAATTGCCATGTTGCTTTGTTGCTCTTAATTTGTAATCACTGGATACAGTAGCCATCATAAAGACAAGCTCAAAAAGTTTAGTTCCATTTCCGTGCAATGCTTAGGAGTTATGTTTCATGGTGATGCCTACATATTTGTGTATTTACAAATGATTTAAAACATGTTATTCCAAAATGTTAAGAACAGTGAGAGTTATATGAAGGCTATAATTGTATGAAATGTAAAATTGCATTTGTAGTCAAGCTTCTGGTGGCCAATCCTGGCTGGCTGAATGAACAGGAACCTTTAAAGGGATTTGGCTAAATGAGGCCTATTTTTAAATGCTGCTTTTTTAGGTTTTACTCAGATCCTAAAACAGCCTATAATATGTGTATTGCAGCTCTTCGGGAACCAATGTGAGTAGATGCCAATTCTGTTCCTATTGTGTTATGTGTCTAGAAGTCTGTCACGGACAATATACCCTGGGCAATGAACTCAGATCCCTCTGCAAGAAAAGTTTGCTTCTAGAAAATAATCATATGACAGAGTGATAGTGCAGCTGAAAGTCTTCTTATATATGTAATATTAACATTTTAAGGGCAAGAAATGTTTTTTTCTCCAACAGATGCAAAATTCGATGGTACATTTAAATTTTCCTCGGAGGATTTTCCTTAATGTTATTCATTATGAGACAAACAAAACTACTTGTAGACTTTCCCACAACTATGCCCAAAAGACAAAATCATTAGGTGCAGAGGAGATTGCCTATGATGCTAAGGACTCCAAAGGTAAGCCTGGAGAAATGCAAGTTTGAGGCCAGACTCAATAACTTAGGGTGTGATCCTGTCTTAAAATAAAAAATAAAATAAAGAAAGGGCTGAGGTTGTCGAGAGCCCCCTGGGTTCAATCCCCAATACCAAAAAGGCAGGGGGCAAAATTATTTAGCTAAATTCTACTCAATGGAGAAGGACTGATTTCAAAATATGAGTAATGTTTGAATTAATAATTACTAAGGGAGCTGGCTCTTACTTCTTGCTTTTTCTGCCATAGCTCTTCATTTCTTTTACCTAGTCAATATGCTAGAGAAAAGAGGATGCTCAAATGGTGTGTATTTGTGTGCATGTACATACATGTTCTCCAGCAGAAAGGTCTTCTCATGTGCTATTCAGTAGTCACAGAAGTGAGTCCTGGCAAAACCACTCAGAGACATAGCTTATTTGGACCAATTTCTCTGCACTAATGGTGATTGGAAACATAGTTGGCAATAAAAGAGGACTCCATTCAACTCTGATAATTTGGCATGTGTGAAAATTGCCCACATGCAGCCAGAGTTTTTCAATCCGGTAATGGGTCTACTGAGAATCTAGGGCTATACTCTATTAGGCAGTATCTAGGGTCATGCAATATGGGCCTCTCCCTGGAAGTTAAAAGTCTCATTTTCAGTTCTGAAAACACTTCCTGTTGACTCAGTCACACATGCAAACTCAGATGTATTCAAAATCTGCTTGTCTCATTTTTCTTTTCTGCTATAGCTAGAACATCTGTTCTCTAAAACATCCTTTCTGTTTTCAGTAGCATTTGATCCTTAAGTTAGTATTAAGGAATTCCCTCCAAGTTTACATCCCAGCTGTCAGCAGCACACAGAAGTCTTGACACCCAGGTATACTGAAATAGGAGGCGTCTGGATTATGGCTCAGATTCTTTATCATAATACATAAACCAAATGGAGTTCCACTATACTTTTCAACAGACAACCATCACAATAGAAAGTTTTAACTCATTGAAGTAATTTTCATACACCTCCATTAAGATAAAAGGAGGGAAAATGCTTACATAAATATTCAGATATTAATACTTTTATTTAAATATTCATCTGTATTTCAATATTAGAAATTAAAAATTTACCTGTCTTCATTTAGCAGGGATCAGAAAATATATGCATATATATGAAAAACTCAAATCTATTGTCCCCATGCAGTCTAATTTTCATTAATTTTTTTTTGAGGTTTTCAGCTTTACAAAAAGTATATATATGGTGAAACTGAATTGTTTTATTTTATGCAAAACCTGCAGTTTTGTCATGTTAAATAAAACTATTGCCATATTCAAAGAAGATATCAACTAAGTCAATGTAAAATTGTAAGAAATTATTTCCAAATCTATTATATAGATCATCTAACATTTTTATAAGATATGATAAAGATTTCTAATTTTTTTTTAAGTATCCTTGTAAGAAAGTGTTTAATACATATTAGGGAAACTCAGTGTGCTATATTTTTTAAAAAATTAATGTTAATGTCAGGTGTATAAGTAAAATACCTTGTACTTGCTTCATATGCATAGTATTCCTTCTTTTTAATCTCTACCTATAGTGGGTCAGAATATTTTATTTCATTTGAAGAAACCTATGAACAATTCTATTTTAAATCTATAATCAAAATCCTATATTAAAGAGCTTCACTACTCTTTTTTTTTTTCTGGCCTGGGGTTCCTGGAAACCCTTCTACCTCCAGGCTACACTCCCAGACCTATTTTATATTTTTATTCAGAAACAGGGTCTCTTAAGCCAGCGTGGCTGGCTTCGAACCTGCATGATCCTCCTGCCTCTGCCTCCCAAGTGCAGGGATTACAAGCGTGCACCACTACACCTGGCTCACTATTTACTTTTTAATTGACAAAAACATTTCCATGAAGCTGGGGGTGGTAGCACATGCTTGTAATCCCCGCACTTGGGAGGCGGAGACAGGAGGGTCATGCAGGATTGAAGCCAGCCACGTTGGCTTAAGAGACCCTGTTCCCAAAAATAAAATAGGTCTGGGAGTGTAGCCTGGAGGAAGAAGGGGCTTCCAGGAACCCCAGGACCACCAAATATATATAATTTCCATGAACAAAAATGACGCATGTGCTATAATTGAAGGTATACTTTTTCCTTATATACAATTATAGCTAGTGTATGGTGAGAGATAAAATCTATTAAAGTATCTGACAATATGGAAGTCTAGATATACAAAGAAATCACTTCCACAAATACATATAAAATAATTTTGGGGAAATATGGGGAACATTTTGGAGCTAGAATCAGTGACCCGTAATATCAGCATTTGGAAGGATGAGACACTTTTTCCTCCTTCTATAAAGTTTTCTAGATATATCTTACCATTTCCCCCAACTTCCTTCCTATCCTTTCAAAGAGTATATGCTTTTATCAATATTGAAACCTCAAAAGAATTCTTTCAAAAGATTCATATGCATAAAATATATAAAGAACTTAAAAAAACTACTCCATCTTGCTATGTGAATAAATGCAATAAGTACTTTTCTTTTTGTTAGCACTGTTTGAATTTTGTCTTGCCTAAGCTAAAGGACCCACTCAGCAGGTGACAGCAGTATCTCTTGGTAAGATCTCAACAAGTCTGAATTTATAAAAGATATTTTTCATAGAAACATAGGAAACACACAGAAAATTGAAGTAAAATAGTTAAACCTGTACAGCAATGTCCTCCATAGTCTATGAGCATGATGAGCCCCTCTTCCTCATACAGATAAAACTGTTTATTTACAAATGACCCATGATCAATAGCATAACACTGTGTGCCACTGCTTATGGACAAAACTTGATGTTCAACCTGAATTCAAAAGGCATACCAATTCTAATTCATCTATTAACTTTCTCACCCTGTGAAATTATTCTTATCAATATTTTAATTTCACTGAGTCTAAATGAGTAAGGAATGTGGCTGCGTAAGCAGATGGCTATCACAGGCTGCATTCTGCAATTAAGAATTAGTGTACAAGTGGTGGGAGCATCCTAATATGCTTTAGACGGTTTGTGAATATCAATGCCATGAAAGCTTAGGCATGAATAAGATGCAAGGCCAACTGGGGAAATAACAGGGTAGCCATTGTCAATGGTCACCTGAAGACCTTGTCCAGGTAGATCAGTGTGTAGATTTCAGGTAAGGGGAAAATATTTTCTTTCTTTGATTCAAGTTTTGCCCATCTGTGCTGCCTGTGCTGTTGCTGGCTGTATAACAGTGTGGGGCCCCTGAGGGTTGCCAAATGTTCCAGCATATGCAGAGATCAGTATATCCAAGGAAGGGCATTCCATTGACACAGTATGGGCTCTGATCAACACAGGCAAGTTTTCTGTAGGACAGTTCTCAGCTAAACTAGACTCTTAAATCTATTTTCTACATCACCTACATCATTGTTCTGCACTCTTTGCTTTATTTAAAGTATAAAACCTCTGCCAGCATGCCCTATTCCTCTTCAATTACTGTGCTTACAGGAAAATATCTGAAGTCAAACTCAGGTACCATGTCATCTCTACCAGGCATCTCCAGGCTTTGAACACTTTTTTTATATGGAATGCAAGAAGAGAAGAGTCCTCCAAAAACAAATGGAATGATGATTACAAAGTAGAAGAAATGTTTCTAAGAACCCTAAAAATCATATCATTCTGTCTAAACTATTTACAAGAAACACTAAATTTTACTTAAGTATTCTATAACGATTAAAGTTTAATCAAAATTTTTATAAACTCCATTTCTGAGATTCACAAATGAATCTCTTCAAATAGCTGTATTATTACATGATAAAACTGTGTTTTAGAGGCTTGAATTCTAGTCTCTTTTTACCTACAAAGAAACTTGAATACCCTGAACTTCTCATTGTCTTTCTGGAGGCCCCAGTTTACTTGCTCATAAAATGGAGGGAAATATTCACTCTATTCCATAGGGTTGTGTGGTGCTGCTCAAACACATAATTAATTGAAGCAGATTTTAAAATGGATAAATTGTTTTCTTGGCGTGAAATACAATTACCGAGATCTCTCCTTTAAATAAGGAGTAAAAATTCACATCTGAAATTAAGTGGTCATGCCCTTGCTCTCACCCTCATTCTTCTGCAAATTTTGGTTTGTTAAAAATCAAACTGAAGAGGTTTTTTCTTTTTTATTTTCTAGTGAGATCTATGCTTTTGGGGGGAAGGTACGCTTTTCTTGCTGTGACCTTATGCCTCTATATTCACATCAGAGCATAGCAACATGCCATTATGAATAGCTCAAGAAAGAGAAGTCATAGCAGTCTCTTGACCCTTAACAAAATTCTTGTCTCTGTGTTACAGAAGTATCCATTAAAGCATCTTCCTTCCAGGTGTACCATTTTAACCCTATTAAAGATCTGAGCAAGTAATGTGGGTTTAGGTGACAGAGCTATAGATACACTGGAGGATAAGGATGCTAAGGAAGTGCATTCTCTATAAATGGAAAGAAAGGAGATCTTGAGATTAGAGGTTCAATAACTGGATGAACTTCAGACCTGGCTGGGATTGGATCCCTCTACTGCAAATTACCATGGGGCTAAATGTCAACATTTAGAAATTCTTGATATAAAATTATAACTTAAAGGTGGAAGGGAGTTAGGGGTGGAGAAGAAAGGAGAAAAGGAGGACAGAGGATGGGGATGGTTCCAAGTAAGTTTATGTCCACTTATGAAGTTATCACTACCAATCTCACTAACATGCACAGGGAGGGAAGATCCGGGTGGGATGCAGAGGGAAACACAACAAATCCCATGTACATGTTTATTTGTATCAATTTCTCACTATGATGTATAATTGCAATGCATCAATAAAAGTATAAATTCAAAATATAAAAAAAGATTAAGAGGACCTAGCAGAAAAATTCTCACAGGACATTGTTTATTTCTGCTCCTAGACAGAATGATTTGGTATTTAATTTCCAAAAAATGTATTAGGTATGTGGGGGGAAAATAGGGCTTGGGAGAAAAGAATCTTACTCTGTTACAAAACAGGAGTTCCATAAACCCAGTAATCATGTGCTAAAGCCTTTCTCTGCAGGAAACAGTATTCACCAAACTGCCTAGCTCTTTTATCCAAATACTTGCTCTGATAGACAGCATTGCCATTTTACTTAGCATATATATTGCTCTTCACAATCATATATTGTCTAATCTTAGCAACACATCCCTAGTGAGCATTATCATCTCTATTTGCAGATGAAAAGAACACAACACATAAAGGTTAAGTGACTTACCCATCAAGAAACAACCATTTTGTGCTGAACAAGAACCTGAGCTGAGATCTAGACCATAAAAAAACAGGCACCCCATCTACCAAAGTGTAAATAGAGGGCTCGCATCTTGAACAGATGAGAAAGGGCTCAAGTTCACTTTTTTAAATGGCTTGCTCAAAGGGAGAATTAAATCATTAAATATTGGCTTATCCTTTCCTCTCTTGCAAGATATGTTTATCTCTTTTTATCCTGAGGAGGAGTGCAATAGAAATGCTTTCAGATCTGCCACTCAGAGTCACCTGCAGCTTTAGATCAGACCTATTTTTAAAAGGGACATATTTCTCATTTCCCACAAAGCCCATCACTCACTCTTCCCTGCAAGGCACAGTATTTTTCTTTCAGTCTTTACTTCATTAAGTCGTAACTAATTAATACCAACCGTGTCATACTGTTTTGCAACTCAAACATTCTTATGAATTAAAAGTTCCTATGAACATCTTTGCATAGGAATGTGTGTGTGTGTGTGTGTGCGCGTGCATGTGTGTGTATGTGTACATGCACACACGCGCTATCTAGGCATTGGAACAGAGGGATAATGAACCTCTCCCATAAGATTATTATCATTAGAAAATGTTGGAATTATATTTCTAATTCATAGTAAGTCCTTGTGAATTTTAAAAGGCTGACTATGAATATATAAATGAATAAAATTTTCTGATTTTAATTCAAGTAATTCTTAGGACTTAGTTTAGGCTTTCCCATTTGATAATCCTAATAGTGTCGTTGACTGTGAGACAAATCAAACTCAGCGACTAAGGCCACCACATTTGATGATTTTGAATTGACCAGATATATTCTGACAAGTTCAATTTTCTAGCTGTTTAACTTTTGTTGGAAAAGTGACCCCCCCAGAATAACAGTTTAAAGAAATTCAGAGGTCATCTAGTCCATCTGACTTAAGGCAATATAGAGAATGAATTTTATTACCTTTAGTTTATCCCTGGTCTAGCATAAATTTTACTCTGAAAGCAGATAGCCTCAAATATATTTAATAATCTTCATAAAAGGAAGTCATTCTTTGAGTTATGTCTAGACAGTATGTAAGTCAATAGATTTCAAAATATGCATTTTCAAAATTCACCCCAATAGTTGTCATGATATATTATCTTTTAAGAGGGTTCCCACAAGACATGGCTTTGCAATTTTCCATCAAACAATCCTGACGATACTGGTTTACTTTTGGTAGAAACCCTTATTCCAAATCTCAGACTTATGTATATATTTTAAGTAATGAAGGGGAAGTATTATTTCCCATGAGAAATGGCTGTTTCAGTATCTATCTCTAGGTTTCAAGTAACAGGATGATAATGTTACATTAGAAAATGATACATTGCTTTTTTCCCCCATCAAGTGAGAGCCTCTTGAAGTTTCAATAGCAATTGCTCAGTACTATCCCTCTGATAATATCAAGGAAACGATTTTAGTTTATATCTATTGATGGATACAAGAATCAACAGAAGTACAAAATAAACATCTTAGGACCTATCATTAATATAACAAGGCCACAAGGCATACGCCAGAGTAATAAAACCTCTGGCATATGATACATAATATAACCCTGTATCTTTCTGTCTCAGTTCATCATAGTTACTAAGAGCAGATTTACCAGTTTCCCACAATTGCATCTCAATGAGCTTTGGAGGTGGTTTTGTGGAGGCTCTGTTTTCATGAGATTACAGACATGCACAGAGACAGGCTAGCAGAAGGAAGTGATCTCTCAAGTCTTACTGGCAATGTGTTCCCTGCTCCTTAATTTCTTAAAGGTCAGAGACACTACTTTAAACAGGGGCCTATTAAAATTCTGCAAAATACATCCTGTTCATCTCCATAACCTAGATGGCGGTAAGGGAGGAAAAAAAATAGTCTACTACTTGTACAAGGTTAGATTAGACCCTGTGTACATAGAGCTTTTTGAGGGGAGGATCAAGCCCTAAAGATTTTAATTTCAGTGAAGTCATACTGAGCTAATGGAACCACTGGCGATCAATAGCTCCCACTCTCCTGTGAGGAGGAGAGATTTATTGAGCTCTCCCCACTGATCCTGCATCCTGTACAGCCAGCATTGCTGATTGCTGAGCCCCTAATTCCTGCAGTGTGCAAATGGCTGACTCCATTCACAGAAGCAGCTCAGCTTTCACAGCTAGTATAAAGTTCCCTGATAATCTCTTAATATGTCCATTGGAAAATATCTTTATGACATTTAGGCTCAGGGATAAGAGAACCAATAAATCACTTACCTCTCTTTCTCCAAGTTTATACCCAAATCAAGGGAAAATGCAGGAGTCAGGATTATGGCAACTGAAATAGCAGCTTTATTGCCAGATACCTGAACCTATCATTTCAGTTGGGTGTTCTGCCCCTTCTCAAGTCCTTTGGACACCATGGACACGATTTGTTTTGTAGCACACTTACCCAACTCGTGTTCCAATACAAATGTGGAGCAGTGGCTATTAGACACTTCACTACACAGATAAAGCACTTTTTCCAATTAAGGGTAGAAGAACAGCCACAAGTATCTTTCAAATGCTGCCTCTCCTAGGAGTGGAAATTTTCTCATAGAACAGAGTCCTCCCCACTTGTGAAATTAAGCCTATATGTTTGGTCTTATTGGGCCCTTTTAAGACATTCATGTTTAGAATTATGCATTCATTAAATGCTAACCGTGCGTAATGAGCACTACATAAAATAGTAAGCCTGGTTACTAACCAGTTAATTCAATGGCGATTATTTCTGCTGCTAACATCTACAACTACTGCTTTATCTATTGGCTTCCAAAAGTAAGAAATCCCTACTGCCCTCCAAAGAGAAAAGCATTACATGCAGGCTGATAGTCCAAGGGTGGTTAGTTCCCAAGTTACCTGGAGAGTTTGCTGCTCTTTGCACACGAAGTTAGCTTAGATGTTTGCCACTCAAATCAAATCGGATAAAGGTTTTTAAGAGTGAAGCTAAGCTTGACTCCAAGCACTACTGCAAACTACTGTTCACTGAGCTGACAGAGAAGGGCCATGTGTCAGTCAGCAACCAGATTGCTTCCAGATCCAAATAAATCTGCTTACTATGTTTTTCCCTTTTATGTACCATTCCCACTGTTTCTCAAGTCATATATTCAATCTGTGTAATCAATTGAACCAGACTTTTTATTCTTATCATTTATTTATTTCTACTGGTATTAGAGATTGAACCCAGGGGCATTCCACTTCTGAGGTACACCCCCAGAGCTCTTTAGCCTTTATCTGGAAACAGACTTGCTATGCAGCTGAGGCTGGTCTTGAACTTAAATCCTCCTGCCCCAGCCTCCCAAGTACTAGGATAATAGTTGTGCACCTCTAGGTCCCAAAATAGACTTTCTCAGTGATTTTAATTCTCAATATATTCTATTTCATCTTTTTAAAGTGCTTAACCTAACTCATATTTACAAGAGAGCCTATTAACAATCGTGTCTCTAATTTTCTCAGGTCTCTGAAACAAAGTAAACAAGTTTTCTTGGTTTTCATTTAAAGTGAACACAATTTTTGTTATTATTTTTATTTAATAAATTTGTAATTTCAAACTGGCATTTCTAGAGATGGAAGAAAGATCAGATCATCACCTTCTGCTGTTCTCAGCATTTAAAAATATTAGATCAATGTGGTATCTGTGGCTGAAATGAAACCTTCAGATCAAGGGTGAGTTCAGTGAGCAGAGAACTCACCAAGTCCTAAGCATGACAGCCTACAAAGGTCAGGTAGATGAACATGGTCTTTTATATTGTTCCACTAACAGAAAAATACATGGTACAGAGACATGAATTTACAAGTAAAACAGAAAGATAAAGACTTGTAAAAAATCATCTAAACTGTATATCTATTTTTTCTCAAGTTTTTCTGACTCTAGAAACAATGAGATTAAGTATCATGATTTTGGGTCTCATTTTTACATTTCTAAGCAAAGTTTGGACAAAATACTTTAAAAAGATGAGCCTGTTATTATTTTAAAAAATGAGAAACTTCTTTATAATGTAGCTTCTAGCTCAAACTATGGCAAAGATAACTTCCCTCTGGCTAAAAGCCTTGCTTTCATTATAAAAAGCACTTTGGGTCATCATCTGCAAGGCAAAAGTACAAAGTTCCCATTCAAAACAATTATTTTATCAGGGACTGTGATTGTGTATAGACACTGAGCTAGATATAATCTCTACAGTTTCTAGATTATTAATTGAATTAAAATCTGAAAGAAATTTAAGAGCAAGGTATTATAATTGCTACAATTTCTAGATTGTGGGTTAAATTAAAATCTGAACAAAATAAGAAATTAAAATCCGAAAGAGTACATATAAACTGTCCTTGTCACAAGTGGGACAGTCACGATGTAACCCCACATATTTTTATTTCAAAGCCAAGGTCATAATTAATATATAAGGTACACAAGATTGGCTATCATACAACATTATGCTGTTGTATGGCTCAAAAAGTAAGATTCTATGTACAAATTATTACAAAAGGCTAATAAAACATTCTTAGAAGTGGTATAAACCTTGAGCATTAAAACATTTTTAAATATAATTCTATACATATTGAAAGAGATATAAATTAAGAAAATATTTTTAGAATCAAATTTAGTTTTTAAAAATATATGTTAATTTATTTAGATTTCAATCATAGAGAAGACACTTCCAACAGAAATTACCATTTACTAAAGACCTACTATGTGCCAAGAGCTTATTCTATCTAATTTAATCCTCATGTAATTTTAAGACACAATTAATTATATATCTTATCAAATTTTAAAAAAAATTGACATTTAAAATTATTAATTTGAAAGCCAGGTGTGGTGATGCACACTTGTAATCCCAGCATTTGGGAGGCTGAAAACAGAGGATCGTGGTTCGAGGACAGCCTCAGCTACTTAGTGAGGCTCTTTGCAACTCAGTGAGACCCTGTTTCAAAATAAATAATAAAAAATAAGGCAGGGGATGTATCTTAGAGGTCAAATGCCCCTGGGTTCCATCCCCAGACCCTCAAAAAAATTATTAATTTAAAACATTATTCAAATTAATCTCTGCTGATTCTAATGCTGAATTTTCTTCCCTCCAATTGCCAACACTAAATAAACAACAAATGAAACATATACATGCATATATGTGCCTATCTTATTAATAACTTAAAATTAAGTAAATTGTGGCAAGCAGTAAGCTTAAAAATTTCCTATGATAACTGAAATACAAGATTTTTATTGTATAGCATTTTAAGAATGCAAATAAGATATAGAGGACTATAATAAAATGTATCTGCTATTTCAAATAAAAGAAATAAGACAGAAAACAATTACATTTTAATTAAAACATAAATAACTGTCAAGGCAATATAACAATACTAAATGGAAATGATGAATCATTTACTCCTGGCATAGACTTATACTTCCCAAAGTATTGTATGTGTATGTATGTGTGTGTGTATATATATATATATATATATATATATATATATAGAGAGAGAGAGAGAGAGAGAGAGAGAGAGAAAGAGAGAGAGAGGGAGAGAGAGAAAATGAATGAGAAGAATGAATACATGGACAGTAAAAATCACTCAAGGTGGCACAAATGGAAATGAAGTCTTTTTTAAAATTATGTCTTAATTATGTGGTTAATTTTCTAACTATTATCAATAATATTAGTTTTCCTTTTAGGGCAGTAAGTTTTTTTGTACTGGGGATTAGAACATAGGGGCATTCTACCTCTGTGATACAACCCAGCTCAAATTTTTTAATTCTTTATTTTAAAACAGAATCTCACTAAATTGTAGAGGGCCTCATTAAGTAGCTGAGGCTGGCCGCGAACCCACGATTCTTCCTGTCTCAGCCTTCCAAGTACTGGAATTAAAAATGTGCATTCCCATGCATGGCTTATGACAATATTTAAGCTTCATTTTTAAAAAATGTGGTGTGTGTGTGTGTGTGTGTGTGTGTGTGTGTGTGTGGTTGTGTTGCTAAGGAGCAAGCCCAGGATAATTGTACCTCTGAACTATACTCCCAGCACTTTCCCTTTTTTTTTTCTTTATTTTCTGTTTTGAACTACATTGCACTATGTTGGTGAAGCTGTCCTCAAACTTGAGATCCTTCTGTCTTAGCCTCCTAAATGGTATTATAGGGATGTACCAACATGCCCATCAAGACATTTTTTCTTCATTAAACATTTTGAAATACTACTTCACAGTGTCTGCTAAACCTGCACATATGTATGAACATCTTATGAACCAGAAGTCCTATTCCAGAAGCATATATACATGTGCACCAAAAGATAAGCATAAGAAAATATTTATTGTGGAATCATTTTAAATAGCTTCAACCTAAAACTAATCAAATGGTTAACAGGACTTGAATTGATGAATAAATTCTGATGTATTCATACAATGTGACATAATCAAGCAGTCAAAAATGTAACTAAATTTCAGACATTGAGAGTAAGAAGCTAGACATGAAGGAATACATAGCACATTTTCCAGAAATAAGAAGTTAACTAATTACTAGTACTAGAAGTCAAAACTGTGACAGTAGCATAGTGCTGAAAGAAAACAAAGGAGCGTCCAGGTGCCGGATAGACTTGTTTCTAAATCTCATATTTGCTTTATAGAACTTCACCAAGATATGTTCTTATGATTTTTATATTTTGGTATATCAGTAAAACTTGAAACTAAAAATAGTTCAGTTAGGTCACTAAATTAAAGGAAATGTTTAAATAAAGTATAGTTCATGGGATTTGAGAATGAGATAAAATTTTAAAAACAGTTGTAGACAAAAGAAAGACATTGGAAAAATGCTAAAGTATCAGACACAAAAAGACACAAATTGGTATAATGGGAAGAGCAAAGGTTTTATCTGGGCTTCCATTCTGACTTCTCCATTTATAAAATGTGAACTTCAACAAGTTATTTAAACTCTCAGGCCCTTTTATGTCCTCTGAACAATGGAAAAATAATGCCTAGGAAAATGTAGCACTTCTAGAAAATAGTCGTTAGTCAATATATATTAGTGTGTTTTTTTGAATGGCATTCTAGAAGTACTATTGTTATTATTTATTCCTTCGGTGCTAACAGGCATACCTTCCCTTACTTAGAAGCAGCATGGTGTTACTCATTGAGAAACTCTTATCTCACTACTAAGAGGGCTGCTGCTGGGCTGATGATTGATGACTTTATATTAAACATTTCACTACATATTCTACTATGGGCTTTTCAAAAGTTCATATCAGCCTGATAAGACAAAGAGATAGGTTCTCCCTTTATTGTTTCTCTTGAACCTGCTTACATTGGAGAGGTGAAAATCCAAGGAGCAAATGGGAATTACAAAAAATAAAACAGGTAAGCCCAAAGTAAGCAGAAAGAAGAAATTAATAAACAGCATTAAACTGAGAAGGAATAGACAGATTCACAAAGGTAAATATTGGTTCTTGAAAATATTAAGAAAGTTATATAAGTAATAGGAATGGAGTTCTAGAAAGGAGAGAGGAAATTACAAATAACCAAATCAGAAAAGGTAGAAATGATAATTACAAAAACGTATATTTAAAACTATACTTAAAACGATAAAGGGATAGTATAAACAAATTTGTGCCAAATTTTTAAAAACTTAAAGCAGACAAATTACTAAGAATCACAACTTACCAAAATCAATAATACAAATTTAAAAATTAGTTTAACCTTATATTAATTAAGGGAATTAACTTTTATCATTGAAATTTTATAAGCAACACCCTAGGAACTCATGGTTATTCTGATAAAATGCATCAAGCACTTAAGGGGGAAAAAAACAGACTATACAATACAAAAATTTAAAGAGGAATTACATACAAACTAATTTTCTTAAACCAGAGAAAATGACAAAATTATAACAGGAAAATATAATTACTGACCAATAGCCTCCAAACACATAGACTTGATGAGAACTAAAAATAACAAATTAAATCCAATAATGTCAATCACTATCAAGTAACATTTAACCCAGAATGCAAGGTTGGTTTAACATTCAAAAAACAAAATTAGATTAACCACAGTGACACAATACAATAAAAAATCTATGTAATAATTTCAATGAATAAAAAACATTTGACAAATATTAAGTTCTATTTAAGAACTATCAGAAAATAGGAAGAGAAAGTTTAATCTAAAAATGACAACTAAAAATAGTAAAAGACCAAATGTTTTCCATGTAACCTGAAAACAGCAGTTATATGCTCAATTGTATTCAGTATTACATTGTTTTATTTAGTGAATTAAGTAAAAACAATTAAAAGGCACAAACTAAAGGGCATAAAAGAAATAAGTAAAATTAAAGTTTTATATACAATATATAATAGTTTACATAAAAATTTCTTAGAAGTATATAAAGCAATTACTAGAATAAATCTAGGAAAGCCATGGGATATCAGGTAAGTATAGAAAAACTATTTAAAGTATTTTACTATAGTAGTAACAGATGACTCAAAAATAAATAACTTATAATGGTATGAAAAGTATTCTTAAAAATCATCTTAAAGTACAGACCAAAGACTTAACAGAAAAATTCACATTGCTAAAGCCAATTAAAGAAAACTAAATAAAGGAACAGATATATCATGACTGTGGACTAGGAGATTGTACTTTATGAATACATCTAGTGTTTCTCAAATTCATCTGTAGATATATTGTAATGCGAATCAAAATCAACAGTTTTATTTTTAGAAACAATCATTTCTAGGTTATATAAATAGACATGAGAATCTATTAGCCCAATAAATTTGTTCATAAAAGAGTAATGTTGGAAGATTCAGAGCCTGATTACAGTATTTATTATAAACTTATAATAATCAAGAGAATGTGTTATTGTCATAAAAATAGAAAGCTAGATTGATGAAAGAGTCTTTCGAAAAACTTTGTCAACAAATACTCTGGTGCGATTCACAAGGGAAATAAAGGATCTTTTAAATGTTTTTAGATAAAGTTGATAAACACATCAGTTTGACTCCTACCTCAGAATACATACAAATATTTAAGATGGGTCATTATATAAAATACAAAAAACAAAATTATAAATCTTATAAGATAAACATTGAAGATGCTTTTTGTATCAGTATAAGAGTAACAGATTTCTTAGTAAGATACTACAAAAGCCAATAATCATAAAAATTAAATGGTTGATTCAAACTCCTTCAAAATTAAAACTTTCTGCTGGGCGTGGTGGTGCACGCTTGTAATCCCCGCGCTTGGGAGGCTGAGACAGGAGGATTAAAGCCAGCCTCAGCTACTTAGTGAGGCTCTCAGCAACGTATTGAGACCCTTTTTCCAAGTAAAATATAAAATAGGTCTGGCAGCATAGCCCGGAGGTAGAAAGCCTCTGGGTTCCACCCCCAGTACCACCAAAAAAGAAAAAAAAAAAAATTAAAACTTGCTTGTTTTTAAAAGAAACCACTTAGAAGAATATGAAAGCAAGAATAAAATGTTTGCTATAAATATTTCTATCAAAAGATTAAAAATATACACATATATTTCTTTCTATATATGCATATATATGTATGTATTCCAGAAATCAATACTACAAACACACACCCAAATAAAGGAAATTTAAAAGACATTTTACAAAAGAACTAAGAAGTAAGATTATTTATGAAAAGGCATTCAATGTAATGTTTACTGGAAGAAAGTCCCATTAAGCCCACAAAAAGGTTCTGTTTACTATCCAAAATAATGGTCATAATTTGCAAGAAAAACAATACCAAATGTTGGCAAAAAAAAGAAACAGGTACAACTTTTTTATACTGGTAATGAGTTTAAAAAATGTTCAACTACTTTGCAAAATTTTGGTAGCTTTTCAGATAGTTAAAAATTACCTATCAAGTAATTTCTTCCCTAGATATTTATAAAAAAGAAGCCAAATCATTTGTCCTCAAACATATTATCAGAATTTCCACCAAAACTTTACTCACAATAGTTGCAAACTTGAAATGACCCAGAAGTCCATCAACAGTGGAATGAAAACTCAAACTGCAGTACAGCCAGGCAATGGAATATTAACTGAGGAGTAAGGATGCTGTACTAATTCATTCAATAATGTAGAAAAATGTCAAAACAGCATGTTGAGCAGAAGAAGCCAGACACATGAATAGTATTCCATTTATATGAAGATTCAAGAATATAGGTTCAAATCAACATATAGATGTATTCATAGGAACCCGCGGGTGGAAAGCAGAACAGTGGTGTCTATGGTAGAAAATGACAGAGGCACAAGAAAACGTTGATAGAAAAATGATATGTTTTAATTGACTTTCTGGTTATGTTAATACACAAAATTTGTGCATTTGTCTCATTTTTTAATTTGATGAAGAAAATATTAACCTGATTCTAATAATGCTAATCAAGGAACTGAAAAGTGGTACGGAGACTATGAAATATTACTTGCAGTTTCCTTTGAAGCTGCAAGTGCTCATATGCAAAGATCAGGCATTTCAGCTACCAGATATATAGAGGTATGAGTAAAAAAGTACAAAAGTTTTAATAACTCTATTAATAATACCCAAAGCTAGAAGCAATCCTTATATCCAGTAGAGATATCACAAACATGTTGAAAGAAAGAGGCAAAAAGATGAGTGTAAGTTGTATGATTCTATTAAAATAGACAAAATCAATGCCTGGTGTTAGGAACCAAGGTAGTGATTATTTCTGAAGATTAATGACTATCAGGGCCATAAGGTGATTTATTTTTATTATGGTAAAGGGGGATTTATTCCAGGGTATTCTACCTCCAAGCTACACCCCAGCCCTTTTCAACTAATTAGTCAATTTATTTATTTATTTATTTATTTATTTATTTATTTAAACAAGGTCCTGCTAGGTTGCTGAGAATATCATTACATTGTTGAAACTGTCTTTGAATCTGTGATCCTCCCACTTCAGCCTCCCAAGTACTGGGATTTCAGGAATGCAGTCCTACACCTGGCTCATAAGATGATTTCTTGAGGCTTATATTATTTTTCATTTGGGTTCTAAAAACTCACTAAGCTATACACAGGGGCTTCATGTACATTAAGTGTGCTGCTCTTTAATTTAAGAAAAGTTTATTTAAAAAAATATCGTCACTAAAGCAGAGAAACTCATCCCATGCTTTGCTCACGAGATGTCATTCACAGCTGTCATGAAGCAGGGTGGCAGGAATTCATCTGCCTAGTGGTGAGTAGAGGTTGCAGAAGAGAGGTGTGCGTTTTTAAATTCTGCTTGCCATGTACTTCAGAAATAAGTTTATTTTTATTTGAGCATCTGGCCATTTCAGGTGCCCCAGGGGCAAGACCAAAATTTATAGTTCTGTGGTTATATAGGCCACTTGTTTATATAGAGAATTTTATGGCTTAGTTCCCCAAGCTTATGTCAGTAATGCTGTCGGAGTTTTCTCTGTTAATTATCCTCCGGGACTTCAGTGTGCACACAGATGTCAATTCAGATGGGCCAGCATGTATCTTTCTGGAAGCAATGGACTCTGAGTTTTAACCAGATGGTTGAGGCAAGTTCCCTTAAGGCCAAGCTCATTCTAAACTTTGTCTATGGATTTAATTTGTGAAGAGGGTTTCATTTTCAACATCTAATCTGATTTACCAAGTCATTAGCTCTTTAAATTCCTTTTCTATAATATTTCTTTTTAGTTGTATAATAAATGCCTAGATAGAAGAATTAACTGTTTTAAAGAAATTTACTATGTGCCAAGTACTGTTCTAAATCTTTTACATGTACTTAATGCGTCTAATCATTATATCCAATCTATGCAATAGGAACTTTAAATCTGTTCCCATTTAAAACGAGTAAAATGAAGAATAGAGAACTAAAGGATTGGATTCCAGGTTGGTAGGTTTCACATTCTATGGTCTTAACTACTCAGCTGCATTGTCTTCAAAGTAAGGGATAAACATTTGTGAATATAAAAGAAATATGCTCAGATCTATCAATTCTCACTGCCTCACATCATTCCATCATGATCAATGACTTATTACCCACATGACTCAGATTCCTTGAATTTGAATAATGACAATACCAAAATAATAACTGCTGCTTGAAGCTGAAATGATATATTCCATGTAAAGCATTTCACAAGACCAGGTACATATAAGAACTCAAATATTAAACAGGATAATTGTCTTGTTATTATCATTTATGGTACAAATCATTGTATTGGGAATGAAAACTTCTGCGATATTATTTATAAAGTTGGACTTAAAAGAAATCTGAGTGTTGAGTCCCAACAAAACTCCTGAGTCATTAAAACTCATGAATGTTTAGGGCTGAGCTTCTTATTTAAACTTCTTCCATTATCAGATCCAGAACTGCCAAGAGGCTCTCTAGACCTTCATCTCTGAAAATATACCTCCTCCCACCATGAATACCTGACATCATCACTGTACCTATGTGTTAACAAAATACAATATCTCAGGGAAGGAAACTTCTCCCAGAGTTTGTACTGTTTTCTGTTGTTGTTGTTGTTTATGACTTCCTTTTGTACTTGGATTACTCTTCAGTATCAATAGAAATTAAAACCAAAGAACCTTTTTTTTTACAAACCTTAATTCCACTTTCGGAAGAAAGATAATTCAACATGTAAATTTATGTGTAAACAAGATAATTCTGATAGCTTCTCTCCTATTATTTACTAATATATTAAAACAGAAGAATGCTACTTTTTCCTTGGAATAAAAATAGGTAACATTGTGGACTTAGGTTTACTAGCTGTGAATGATGTGCCGTGGGAAAATTCTCAACCAACTTCACAGGTAATTCATTAATACCTCTGGTGGGCTGATAGACAGATTATAGAATTTGTCATGTTCAAATGCCTCCTTACTTGATTCTGTTTTAATATTGCAGTTCATGGAGTTAGAAAAAGTTCTAACCGTGGTTGTTGGTTGATTGGTTGGTTGGTTGTTTGAAACATGGAACAAATAGTGGCCCAACATGAAAAAATTAGAGATGTTATACACACCATAAAGTGGTTTTTGTTGTTGTTACTTTAAGAAAAGAGGTTAAGAATCAATCAATTCACTCTTTGTTGTAAATTGAGCACATCTTTGAGTTGAGAAAAAAAAAAAGTCAGAGCTTCTCCTATTCTGTATGGGACAGGCTGGATTTTCAGTTGAGGAAGAAACATCCCATCTGGGCACATTGGTATACCCCTGTAATTCCAGTGCTTGGGGTCTGATACAGGAGGATTGAAGATCCCAGACCAGCCTCAGCAATTTAGCAAAACATTCAGTAACCTAGCAAGAATTTGTTTCACATTGAAAATTATAAAAAGGACTGGGGACATAGCTCAGAGGTAAAACACTTGTGGGTTCAATCTTCAGTAACCTCCTCAACAAAAAAGAAAACCATACTTTGGTTTACAAAGGTGAGACTTAGCCGGGCGTGGTGGCACACGCTTCTACTTCCAGCATTTGGGAGGCTGGACCTGGAGGATCGCGGTTCGTGGACAGCCTCAGCTACTTAGTGAGGCCCTCTGCAACTCAGTGAGACCTGGTTTCAAAATAAAGAATAAAAAAATAGGGCATGGGGTGTAGCTTGAAGGTCGAATGCCCCTGGGTTCTATACCCAGACATGCAAAAAAAAAAAAAAAAAAAAGGTGAGACTTAACTGGACCATGACTAACTTTTGGAAGAGCTTATTTTAAAGTGAAAAAAATTCCCTAATGTACATGATGTACTTTCATAAACATATCAAAGTCAATCACTAATCCAAACATGAGAAAGGAGGAGAGAGGGAATGGGATGGGAATTGGAGAAGGGCTAAATGAGTGACGTGTGCATGTATGCCTCTACCATCTTGTACCCCATTAAGTTGTATAACTACAATGCACCAATTAAAAAAAAATAAAGTGAAGCAAGACTTAACTTTGAGTAAAACTTCAGAACTGATTGTGAAGCAGATCCCTTTAAAATGGAGGATTTAGAAAAATACACACAGCTTTTTAGGCCCACTTTATTACAGGGAGGGAGAGTTATGTCTAAAATATAGGAGATCCATTAGGGCATCTCTTAGCATTATTGTGGCCTATGAGTAAGGTCAATGGAAACTAACACAACCTAATCTGGTCAGGACTAGAAATGGCTCAGGAATGAAAGTTTGGATCACTCCATCAAAAGAGGAAGCCCCACAAGCTAATATACTTGATGAGAGCAAAGAGAATACAGAATGGGTAGTGGATGAAGACCATATTTTCTATGACTGTGTAATCAGTTTTAAAAACAAGGTTGTAAGTATCATGAGTTTTTGTTTTCTTATAAATACATTTGCATATCTTTATCTTCTTCCCTCACTTATTTTCATATCATGTAACATAAGATGTACTGATTTTATATCATAATATTCATTTTATGTCATACTTATGAAATTATAGGATACCTAGCAGAAGAATGAACACCACTCAGGACTTTACCTTTTTTCTACCTTTGTTTGTACATAAGTGTAGAACAATAACTTGACTACTGCCTTTATTTAAAAACATAGTATGGCCGGGCGTGGTGGCTCATGCTTATAATCCCCGTGCTTGGGAGGTGGAGACAGGAGGATCACACAGGTTTGAAGCCAGCCTCGCTAGCTTAAGAGACCCTGTTTACAAATAAAACTATAAAAACTAGGTGTCTGGGAGTGTAGCTTGGAGGTAGAAGGGTTTCCAGGAACCCCAGTAACACCAATAAATAAATAAATAAATAAATAAATAAATAAATAAATACTAAATTTGATTTAAGCACTATGGTTATAATATTGACAAGAAATAAACTTGTAATGGTTAATTTTATGTGTCATATTGATTGGCCTCAGGAAGCTCAGATGACATTTTTTTTATATGTCCATAATGCTGCTTCTACATGAAGTTAGCATTTGAATGAATGGATTTTGTATAAAAAGTATTACAAAAATTTTGTATAAAAAACTATTCTTCCCAATGTACATAGGTATTATCCAACTCTCTGAGAGGCTGAATAAAACAAAAGACAGGAGAAGGGTGCATTTGCTCTCTTCTGCTTTTCATCTTCTTCCTTGAGCCATGATATGCTCTCTTATCTCCTCCAACCTTTAGACAAGGATTTACACTATCTGCTTCTCTAGTTATCGGGCCTTCAGACTTGGACCTAATTAGAGTAGTGCCTTTGCTAGATCACCAGCTTTCAGTCTTCTTAACTCCCATTACTTTGTAAACTATTTCCCCAAAACAGTCTCTTATTAGCTCTGCTTATCTGAAAACCCCTGACAATCTGTACCACTCTTCCCATACAAACTCAAAGTCAAAAATAACAAAACTGGTCCCCTAGTATAGAGGCAGACCAATATAACATCCTTCTACTACCTTTTATTCCACACCCTTCTACTACCTTTGGTCCCCTTTGGTGCCTCTCTCTCTCTCTCTCTGTTCTCTTAAAAGTCACCACTCAAATCAGTTGCCACCATTAATTCAAATGTGATTTTTTTTTAAACACAGCAAGAACTACCCACCATCATACCATTTTATTTTTACCACTTACTGTTTTGGTTTATATCTGGAATGGCCCCAAGTGCTCATGTGTTGGAGGACTGGTCCCCAGTGCAAAACTGTTCAGAGGTGATACTCTGGAAAGTGATTGGACCATGAGGGTTCTGACCTCATCGGGAGGATAATTGGATGGTATTAGTGAAAAGTGGTAGAAATGGTGGGAAGTAACTTTGTTGAAGAGAGTGATTTTAGGGGAGGCATGTCTCCCCCAAAATGGAGCAGTGGACTATGAACTAAAACCTCTGAAAGTATGAGACAAAATAAATCTTTCTTCCTCTAATATGTTCATGTCAGGTATTTTGATCACAGTACTAAAAGACGGACTAGCACACTTAGCATCACACCTGAGATATTTTGACTGTTTTACAAAGACTCAGTTTACTAAATTGACCCAAAGCAGTTGCTCTGAACTCAGAATAAAATCAAAAGTGAGAGTTATCCCTGGAGAGAAATATATGAATATGGAAGACAATGGAAAGATACAGAAAGGATGAGTACATAATTTTTATTAACTATGACTCCATAAAATAAGTTTGGGAATTCAAGAAAATGATAAATTATGTTGAGTAATAAAGAATAGGACAGTGAGTTCAAATCTAAATATGATGACTTTGAGATGCCTTTGTGGTACTGGGGAGGGAGTATATTCAGGAGTCTATAATGCAAGTCCAGTCTAAAGAAACAAATTAATTTTCATCTCTTAGATGCTCATGGAAGCTAGAGAAATTGATAACAAGGCCCATAGAGAAGAGAGAAAATCTTTTAAAAGCAGCAAAAGTAAAACTAAAATCTAAATTTCTTACTTGCTCTTACATAATACCTTTCAACAAGCCTTCAGAGGGAACCTTTTCCCATAAATTAGGTAAAAAAAAAAATAAGTAAGTATTAAATCATTAATGGCAGAATCTTGGACATCATTGAATCACCAGCCAGTCTTCAACACACTTTTCTCTTTTATAACTTATAGTCCACTGAACTAAAGGTCAACTAATTATTCTTCCTTCTTTTTTGTCCTCCATAATAGTTAATATATTAATATATTAATATTAATATATTAATATATAGTTAAATTTAATATTTAATAGAAAAATAATGTTTTTATGGTCTGCATCTTCTCATTAGAATCAGATCATAGAAGAGGGAATTTTGTCAGAGATATTCACTGCTTAGAACAGTCCCTGAGACAGTGTAGGTGCTCATCAAATATTTGTTTTAAAAAGAGAATCAAAGGAAAAATAGAATAAAAATTGCTGTCTACCCCTGGGTAGCAAGTAGTACTGAAATGCTATACAAAATTTAGCAAAACTTGTTTTTCCTACCTCATTTCAACTAAATTGTTAGAAAACCTTGTAGAAGCAGTTAAACCACTTCTTATTAACATTGAAACATACAGTCAAAAGTCATTCTATTACACAGTTTCTTTATTCCAATAGAGAAGCTATCAGAACATAGATAAAGAGAATTAGCTGGCTTGTAATTAGACTTCTGGGACACTAAAGGATAACTGTTTCAGTTTCAACAGCCTATACTGAATGCATTAAATATACTGTATTCCATTGACAAAATGAAAAAAGTGGCACTAGCATTTACTTAAGCAGTACATGTTCGTTAAGAATTTCCCTGTTCAGTGGTGGTACAAGCTGTTTACAAACTAGTCATACAAAATATCCCATCATAATGCATAGCATGGATGGAAGACATTCCTGGAAGAAATTGGCATTCTAGAAGCAATGTTTCTAATTGGTGATTATCCACAATATTGACCCATGTGCTAAAATGATTAGAAACTGTTTCAGGCAATTCTAATATACTGATTTGTTGTTGA
Source organism: Muscardinus avellanarius (assembly GCF_963383645.1). NCBI lineage: Eukaryota > Metazoa > Chordata > Mammalia > Rodentia > Gliridae > Muscardinus > Muscardinus avellanarius. The sequence goes on from NC_137799.1 coordinate 49,883,555, forward strand.
TGCTGTTTTCTCTTAGTTCATTATGCTTTTCTGTGAAAGCGGTTAGATCTGAGAAAGATCAGACTATGTTCTCTCATCAATTCCCAGGTTTCATTTTCCCCATACAAAAAGCCCAAGTGTGTGTGTGTGTGTGTGTGTGTGTGTGTGTGTGTGTGTGTGTGTTATTTTTGAAACAGGGTCTAGGTAAGTTTCTGACAGTCTTGCTACTTTGCTGATACTGGCTTCGAACCTCTGATTTTCTTGTCTCAGGGTCCCAAGAACTGATATTGCATGAATGTGCTACCACACCTGGTGAGAAGCCAAACATCTTACCATGATCTATAAATCTCTCTATATTCAAGTCTCAGTCTCTATCTTCCAACTAATTTGTCTGCACCTGGATACTTTGAACACTACTGGATACCTTGTTTGCTTTCAAACTTAGAAAAACTCATTCTTGCTTCAGATATTTCTACATTTACTTCGTCTTCTCCCTGACCAAACAATATTCTCACTACATATGATCTAATAGAACACACTCCAGAATATACCCTTTATCAACCCTATCACAGACCTCACCTGTTAAACCTCATCTCTGAATCACCCAGTCTCTAGGGATAAGATCTATCTATAAAGACATGGGCAAATGGGAAGAAGAGGGAAACAGAGAGAAAATATGGAGAAAGGAGTCATTCCCATTCATTTGTAAATATTTTAAGTTTGTTTCCTTCTGAATTTAAGCTCAATCATTCTCTTTCACTACAGTCATGTTCTCAGCCAAGCTTTCAGTTGTTTTCAGATAGTGATCTCCTCATACAGACTAAACCCCTACACTGTTTGTTCCAGGGTCTACAATTTAACTCTCTTTAATTCTTTGCCATCTGTTTTCTTTCCTACTATGCACTAAAAATGAAAATCATCCTCCCTGCTGGTACCTAGGAAACTGCCAGATCTCCCTTTTGGTTCTTTTTTATGTTTTATAGTGAAGTATTGTGTTACTTTCTGGTGCCACATAAAAAATTGCCAACATCTTAGTAGTTTAAATCAATACCCACTTATTACTTCACAGTTCTGCACACCACAGGCTGGAACGAATTTTCTGCTCAAGATTTCATGGAAGTAAGAATGGGGTAATCATCTAGATATGGAAGTTCTCTTCCAAACTCATTGGGTCTTGACAACATTGCTTTCTTGTGGTTACAGAACTGAAGTCTCCTTTGCCATGATGACTGTCAACCAAGGTTCATTGCCCTTACATTCTTGCCACATATCCTTTATCTCAGCAAGAGAGGACTTTCCTCCCACACACTGAATCCCTCAGACTTCCTGTGTGACTAACCTAAATCTGGGTTTTCAAAGGTCCTTAGGATTAGTTCAGGGTTATCAGGAAGGGCTCCCTATCTTAAGATCAACTATGTCATAAAACAATTTCATATAGGAATAAAAGCCATCATAACCATAACCCAGATGATCATACAAGGATTTCTTGGAATTCTGCCTCTCAATCAGGTAACAAGAAGTTCAAAAAGCATCTTTAGTTTTCTTATCAAATTTGAGACGAGATATATCCAAATTCAGTTATATATCCTTAAGGAATATGTTTTCTCTCAATTTTTTGGAAAATATTCCCAACTCGGAAAGAATTCATACATTTAGTCACTAAGGCAAAAATTTCTGAAAAGATACCATGTCTAGACTACTTCCCTATCTCTCTCAAAGTCTGGTTTTAAGAATGTTTCCTTAATGTCCTCTATTAAATTATTTATATTAAAATAATATGTGTGTATAGTTTTAAAAGTCAACTACTCCTATAAAACTTGTAATGGAATCTCAGAATCTTCTGTTCTGTTCCCCTCTGACACTTGGGTCACGTTCTACAGGATGAACAATCTTCAACTCTTTTAATTGGTGTGTGTGTGTGTGTGTGTGTGTGTGTGTGTGTGTGTGAGATAGTAAGACCTCCATGTTTCTTGAAAGCTAAAAAAAAAATGGCAACCCTACACAACACCTTGATTTTACCTCAGTAAAACTTTCAACAGAGAATTGAGCCTGGAATTCTGATGGACAGAACCGTAAAGTAGTAATTTAGAGTATTAATTTAGACAATTACATGTTTGATCATTTTCTATGTCATTAGAAACTAATACAATATTCCATAACAAAATATTTTAAAAATTAAAAAAGAGGAAATAAGAGAAAGACCTCAACATTACTTAGTGGTTGTAAGTATCATAATTAAATCACATATTAATTTATATACTATGATAGTAAGGTCCAACTTTCTTATATTTTCTCCAATATATAAGCTTTCCATCCCACATATTCCTAATAAGTAATGATATTTTAATTTTAAAATAAATATTTGGTATTCATATTAATATAACTAGGTAATAAAATTTATTGATGAGCCAACATGTATGTTAGGATGATGTTTATTTTTATAACATTTTTCTATTTTTCTTGCATATTGTAATTTTATTTTGTTTTCTTAGTTTTCTATCTATTTAGCTCCAATTTATCTGTAAACTCTTGAACAGAATACTAAGACCCATTTCCATTTGGTCAAACACATGGGTGTTAAGTTCAGTTCTCAGAATTCTTCCAAATCAACTCCTTGGGGATTATTCTTGGCTTCAAGCCCACAGGCCACCAAGCCTGGTGGAGAGGCCAAGCCTGCATCCCAGGCAAGCTCACACTCTTCATTTCACCACCTGAGCCAGCCACTGTTCCTGGCACCAGAGGGCGCCATCATCTTGGGTCGCTTGCACTGTTTTCATTTGGGTATATTTCTCCCCTCATCTCATCTATACTGCTTTCTACATTTTAACACGCCAATAGCCAATATGCCTGTATATGTTTTCAAATATATCAAGAATTTGATATTTAAATTTTAAATCAATATATATATGGATTATATATGGATTTTTATGTATAGATTATATATACATATATGTATATATATAGTTTTTTGAATTGTTTTATGCTGTTTTTAGCTAATATAGTATATTTTATATTATTATAAAAATGCATCTATAACTATACTATTTCCTGAACTTGTAAGCTATTTCAAAAAAATTAGTACATCTGCATGAGTTTATGTGGAAAGCTTTTTTAATCAACAAAATAAATTCCATTCAGATTTTATTTAAATGTATTTGCAAATTGATTTAGGAATTGTAGACATTCTTCAGTACTCAGGGTTTTTTATCTAAAGTATGACATCATTGTTGCTATGTCTTATTTGAGGGCTCTCATTTACAATTTTTACTTCTTCATTTTTTCTCATATAAGAAGCTCAAAATATGTGGAGGAAGACACTAAAGATTGAAGCCAGAGTTATTCTACCTCTGAGCTACACTCTTATCTCTATATTATCTTTTATTTTTCAACAGGGTCTCACTAAGCTGTGCCTCACATAATTGCCAAAACTGGTCAAGAATCTGCATCTCATTCTCCCAAGTACTGGGATTACAGGAATGTACCATCACACATGGCTAGTGACAACTCTCTTAAATTCTAAATTAATGCTAATATAATAGGGATTTTAGAGTATTTACTTATAAATTTTTTTTCTGGTTACTTACATTCTAATAGTTCCTCAGGGTTTTTGTTTTATTTTCTATTGAGCAATTATTTTATCCACATTGAGCAACAAGTTGGTATTATTCTTAATATTTTAGGTCTTATTTCTACACAAACTGCTAAAAATTTGGGGGTGGATTTAGTAAGATATATGATAGTATGAATCCTTAAGTTGGTTCTGATTTGTGTCCCCCAAGAATAGGTATATTGAAATGCTAACATCATCTCAAGATGATATTTAAGTGGGGTTTTTTAGGAAGTGAGTAGGTCATAAGGGCAGAGCTCTTATAAATGAGATTATTACCCTTATAAAAGGGATTTCAGAGAGCTACCCTTCTCCTGCCACGTTATAAGAAGGTTCTATATCAAACCCAAATGGGGATCCTCGCCAGACACAGCCTGCCATGATCTTGGACTTCTGGAAAGCCTCCAAAAATAAAATACATTCTTCTAAAACTTTTAAGTCAGACACTACTTCACAACTTTCAATAGTTTATTACACATCATAAGGAAAAGAAATGAATTAAATTATGTCAATGCAATGAAAGAATAAATTTATACATTAAAAAGTCATAAGCCTCTTTTTATGCAGTATGGAGATGGAACACAGGGGCATTCTACCTTCAAGTTATAACCCCAGACCTATTTTTTATTTTTTGTTTTGAAACTGGGGTCTCACTGAGTTGCAAAGGGCCTCACTAGGTAGCTGAGGCTGTCCGTGAACCACGATCATTCTGTCTCAGCCTCCCAAATGCTGGATTACAATCGTGTGCCACCATTCCCAGTTTATAAACTTCTAAATAGTACACTTGTAAATAACATTTAATGATATTGTTATATTTAAATATGTTTGAAATACATTTCTTATTCATCTATCTGTTAAAGCTTTAGTAATATTAAAATATAAGTTGAATTAGTTCATTTGATCTGACATAACAAAATAATAAATGTCTTGGTGGTGGAAGCTGGCAGCATGTGGAGGAACTTTCCCCACAGCTGTGGTGACCTTAGATCTAAGCCAAGGGGATGTAGTACATTAAAAGGATCTGCTATAGTTGGTATGGAAAGAGCTTCTTTCCCTACTACACAAACTATGCATATTTTATTTCTAATTCCAAAAATATGCATCATAATTATTTTAATATACTTTTATTTTCTAATGCCATCAATAATGAAAACAAACTTTGGATATAAAATATTATACCATGACAGGCATCCTGACATATACCTGTAATCCTAGTCCTTGAAGGCTGAGATAGAAGGATCACAGGCTTAAGGACAGCCTTAACAAGTAGCGAGACTCTCATCAATCTAGAAAAACCCTGTTTCAAAATAAAAATAAAATAGGATTGTTGGTGTAGTTTAGATGTGAAATTCCTCTGGGTTCAATTCCCAGAACCATAAAAAATATATACCAAAATATGAAGGGAGCATGTTTGAACTCTGTTTACCTGCCTTGCTGTTACTACTATACATCCTTTTTTGAAAATAGTAGAGAATATAAATTGAAATTTGAATATATTTATTATTCTCCATTAGTCATTTTTAATAACTATTTTAACATAAGATTCATGTTAAATAAGCATAACTTCAACAATTCAACATCATTTCTAATTATTTTCATTTAGTTTTGGAGTTGATAATAATGTGCTGACAAATACTTAAATAAAATGGCTTGTTTATTTTGTTATTCTGGGCTATAATTTATAAATAACATTTTATATATTTCTGTTGTTTTGCTTTTCACTAAATTTTTCTGTTTACATATTAATTATTAGCTCTTATAGTTCAAAATGCTTAATAGACCAAATATACAACTCCAACTTTTAATCCATGATTGATATTTTTCTGAATGAATGAATATCATATAGTTATAATTTTCATATTAAACACAAACATATATATGTATTAGAATTCTAAAATTTTCAAGTAAAATTAGAGGAGATATTTCCATATGATATTGTCTAACACAGGATGAGTGACTTTAAAATTCATAGTCATAAAATTTTATGTTTCTAGTTTGTTTTTAATCTCTGCACATTTTTCTTTTAGCATATTTTTATTTTATTTTATTTTATTATTTTGACATTTTTCAGAATACATATTCATATTTTAAATCTTTATTGTTGACCGACCTTTCCCAACCTCTATTTCTTTTCCCTTCCTTATGCATTCTATGAAAGCATCTTAGGCTTTCCACACTTAAATAGTCTTATTTTCCTTTCTTTTTCTTTTTTATAGTGTGTATGTGTTATTAATGATTAAACACAGGACTTTGCACATGATACAACTGTCCTTTATCTTGGATCCACTGTTTCCCACCCATACTGCTTCCATATTTTAACTACTCTTTGATAATTCTATTTGAAACAGACATATTTACTCTATTTTTTCTAAATATCTTCATCTTAAACACAATTAAACATATTAGTAGACTTTTTAATATATTCATTTTTATTTCCTATAGCTTATTATGAAATACAGTATTAACAGTAGAGACTGGGAAATATAAGTTAGTTTCTTCCATGATCATCTCTGTTTAGTTCTTATAATTCCATATTGCTTTCTTTGGAAGGGTTTGTAAAAGATTTCCCATTGCCTTAATATACAGTGCCCTATTCTTGATGTGTCTGGCCTATGGATGGCATCCTCTCATATTTTGCTTTTGTTCTTATACTCTTTTGTTCATAGGATAGTGAGTTGAAAGTGAGAAAGAAGATTTATATACTGATGCTCAACTTGCTTCTCATCCATGGTTCCTGTCTACTCCATATTTTAGATGTCACCAGGCAGATGGTTTCTTTATTCTCCATCTGCTTCTCACAAAAAAAGTAATTTTAAAATACTGCTTTTTTTTCTCTCTAGGTCCTTGGGTAAATTTCCTCTTTCTCTTTTGTTAACATATTTATCTCTTCCCTTCTCAAGGGCTTATTTATCTGTACTCTTTTTAATGAGCAAAATCTGTATCAGCCTGGGTTTAACAATAACATTGTAGGTGAAATGCCATTTGTCCCCTTCGTTCTTCATATAGGAGATATTTGGACAACTTCTAAATCTCATCTCTAACCTGAACATCAGGTTGCTCTGTAGTGCATTTATGATACTTAATAAAAATATACCAACTCTGGATCCACAGGATTAAAATTGGATTTCATCTCAAATGGCAGTTAATATGAATAAGATGTAGTTTCTCTCTCAGAAAATATATATTGAATATAATATTCAAGTCCCTCCTGACATACATAATTCTAGCATTCTTCTGTCTTATTCATTTCCAAAACTTTTTTTCTATATTTGGTTAAGTACCTAAGTATCCAACAGACTTTTACTCAACCTTTTACTACCTTTTCTACTGGGAGGATAGTCATGGGGTGGATATAAATAGAGAAGAGCTATTAATGATAATAAAAGACAAGTCTTGGTTCTAAAATAAATTCCGTGTGTAATAAAGTAAAAGTCTGCTCAGTTTAATCATGTTCTGCTTCCTCTACATCTTGGGCTTTCTATTTTTTAAACCCAGACCATAAAATAAATTAGCATTTTCCCTATTTTCTTTTTTAAATATTTATTTCAATGTGTTTTAAAATATTGTTATTGGCCGGGCGTGGTGGTGCACTCTTGTAATCCCCGTGCTTGGGAGGCAAAGACAGGAGGATCGCGCATGTTCGAAGCCAGCCTCGCTGGTTTAAGAGACCCTGTTTCCAAATAAAAAATATAAAAATAGGTCTGGGGGTGTAGCCCGGAGGTAGAAGGGCTTCCAGGAACCCCAGTACCATCAAAAAATAAAAAATAAATAAAATATTGTTATCATTTGCTTACTTTTATACTTTAATGGAAAGCCAGTACTAATTATATTAGCACCTGTCTTGGTCAATATTCTCACTGCTCTAATCTAAAATGACTTACCACACAATTTAGAGTTCAATGTATGTCAAGCTGGGTCTGGGGAGCTCAGGGCATAGTGATGGGAAGCAGAGAGAGGGAGAGAACAAGACTCTGCTCTTGCATAGTGGAGGATAGAAGCCAGAAAGGGGATCAGAAACCAGGTATAATCTCCAAAGCCACAGCCCAACAGACCCACCTCCTTTAGTCACATCCCACCTGCCATGGTTACTACTCAGAAAATCTATTACAATGAATTATCCTCTGATGTGATTACAACTCTGTGACTTAATTATATCAATGTATTAATTATATTAATACATGAGATTTTTCAGAGAACAATCTTTATGTATCTATAACATCACCAGCAGTCTATTCTATGTAACCTAAAACTATTTAACTGATTATTTTTTCAGTATTTCATAGCCTTTTTTTAACCACAAATAAAAAATATTAGAGCTGGGCATGGTGGCACACACTTGTAATCCCAGCATTCAGAAGGCTGAGACTGGAGGATTGCAGTTTGCGACAGCCTCAGCTACTTAGTGATGCCTCTGCAACTTAGTGAGACCCTGTCTCAAATAATAAAAAATAGGGCAGAGGGTATAGCTTGGAGGTCAAATTCCCCTGGGTTCCATATCCATTCCCCTGGGTTCCATCCCCAGACCCGCAATATATATATATATATATATATATATATATATATATATATATATATATATACACACACACATATTTATTATAAGCACAAAAAAAATAGGAAGAATTCAAAGGATGCCACTACAGGAAGTTATTAAACTACAAAGGAAAATGCTGAAAAATAGAAAAAAAAAGATTTACAAAACAGTCAGAAAACAGTTAATAAAATGGCATTGGTAAGTCTATCAATAATTACCTTGAAGGTAAGTAGATTAAATTCTGTAATAAAAAGACACAGAGTGACTAACTGAATTAATTTAAAGAAAAACAAAAAAGACCCAAATATTTGCTACCTACAGTGAGACACCTCATTTTGTGTGTGTGTGTGTGTGCATATGTATGTGTGTGTGTGTGTGTGTGTGTGTGTGTGTGTGTGTGTGTATGTATACTCACACATAGTATTGAGAGTTGATCACAGGGGGGCATTTACCTCCAAGCTACACCCCTATCCCCTTTCTATTTGTTTTAAAACAATGTCTTGCTAGGTTGCTGAGAGTATCACTGTGAGAGTATCACTGAGAGTATCACTGTGTAGCTGTGTAGAACTTGTATTCCTCCTCTCTTAGCCTCCAAAGCACTGGGGTCACAGGCATGCACCAGGAGACCTGGCTGAAACCTCATTTTTAAGTACTCATAAACTATCAGTGAAAGAATAGGAAAAGATATTCCATGCAAATGGAAACAACAAAAAAGCAAGGATATCTATACTTATGTCAGACCAAATACACTTTAAGTATAAACTTGAAAATAAAAGACAATGATAATGCTATGGTTAGATACAGAATGTCCCCTGAAAAGCTCATGTATTAACAGTCTGAGTTGATATAATTAAGTCATGAGGGCTGTGATCTGATCAGTGGATAAATTCATTGTAAGGGGTGGTAGCCTAGGCAGGTGGGGTGTGGCTGGAGGAGGTGGTTCCCAGTGGGTGTTTGTGTTTTTTAATCCACTTGCTTGCTCTTTCTTGCTTCAGGTATCATGATGTGAGTGCAGTTTTGCTTGCCCCTCTTTGACTCTCAGTCATCTTAAAATTTAATGAGATAACATCTATATATCCTAGGTATACCATGTTCTGAACATATTGGGACAACTTTTGTTTACTCTTGTTTCCTTTATAAGATCTAATATAACAGGATGAAAGGACCTTCAGAGAAATAAGCTATTTGCATGCATTATGATTATATTCACTGCATAACGTTTTGGGTTTTTTTTTTTTTTTGGTACTGGGGATAAGACCCAGGGACATTCTACTTCTGAGCTACACCCCAAGTCCTATTTTTTAGTCTTTTTATTTTTTGAGACAGGGACTCACTGAATTGCAAAGGGCCTCACTAAGTAGCTGAAGCTATCTACAAACTGCAATCCTCCTACCTCTCCCTCCTGAATGCTGGGATTATAAGTATGCGCCAACACATCCAGGTGCATAACTTTTCTTTTTTTTTTTAAAGTGGTCACTTTTCCCAAGCAGAAGTCAGAAAAGAGAGGTAAAACATAGCATTCAAAAGATAAGTGCAAGACGGGCATGGTGGCACATGTTTGTAATCCCAGCATTTGGGAGGCTGAGAGAGGAGGATTGCGGTTTGTGGACAGCCTCAGCTACTTAGTGAGGCCCTTTGCAACTCAGTGCAGCCCTGTTTCAAAAACAAAGAATAAAAAATAGGGCTGGGGGCAAAGCTCGGAGTGTCCCTGGGTTCCATCCCCAGTACCACACACACAAAAAAAGAATGAAAGATAAAGTGCTACAGAGACACTGGGCAATTGTGGTTAGAGTCAGAATGGTTATTTGAAGTAAGAATGAGATTCACCCAATTCCAACTAGAATGGCAATCATTCAAAACCCAGACAACAACAAATGTTGGCGAGGATGTGGAGAAGTGGGAACTCATATACATTGTTGGTGGGGTTGCAAATTAGTGCAACCAGTTTGGAAAACAGTATGGAGGATCCTCAGAAGAATGTGAATGAACCTACTATATGATCCAGCAATACCACTTCTGGGTTTCTACCCAAAAGAAAGGAAACCAAACTACTAAACTAATGCATGTGTATCTATGTTCATAGCTGCACAATTCACCATTGACAAACTATGGAACCATCCAAGATGTCTATAAACAGAAGAATGGATTACAAAACTATGAGATATATACACAATGGAATTTTACTCAGCCCTAAAGAAAAACACAATTATACCATTTACAAGGAAATGGCCTTGTAAATGGAACTGAAGGATGGAACTGAAGGACATTATGCTAAGTGAGATTCATCAGCCCCCAAAAATAAGAAATTAGATGCTCTCCCTAATATGCAAAAACTAGGCAGAACTGGGTCATAGTAAGAACTCTAGATGAAGAAGGAGATCCTATAGATAAGCAAGTAAGATGACCTGAGGGGATGGAGGGGGAAAGAGGGAAATTCTTCTATGCCTATGATGTACTTTAACAAACATATCAAAGTCAATCACTAAGCCAAGCATGAGAAGGAGGGAGGGGAAGGGAATAGGACTGGAATTGGGTAAAGGCTAATTGGGTGATGTGTGCATGTATTCCTCCACCATCTTGTATCCCATTAAGATGTATGACTACAATGCACCAATAAATTTTTTTAAAAAAAGAATATTGTTTGACATAAAATTTTCAGATATATTGGAGGATCTGGGAGCAACTTGGCATTGGCCAAACTATAGAATTTAGGAAACATCCAACCACTGGTAAGCCTGGAAAATAAAATCCCATTAAAAATAAACTATAAGACCAGGCCAACATAAAATCTGTGCCTAGTACTATTAGAGGATTTTTTATACTGCCTTGCATAGATAAGACTTTTTATAATTTCTACCTCCATTTATATCATCATCATTTAATAACTGTTTGCCATATAATCTATTCTAATGAAATAGTCTAAATATTCAAAATTTGCCTTTAGTTTGAATGAGTAAAATTCTCTCTATTACATTATTCTTCACTTAGCCTCCAAAATTCTAGAAATATTAAATATGCCTAAATGGATTTGGTGTATGTAAGATAGGTAATGAATCTTTAGCCCAAATTTGTAGCTATATATTATGTAAATCTAACATAACACAGGATTATAATTTTTCCCTGCATTGAGAATCAAATATTATTCACTGCATAAAATGGCAAAGCACAAGTGTATGGCATATTGTATACAGTTGAAAAATTAAAAGTGTATACACATACAGGAGGATATGACCTTCTAGATGGCTGATTCCATTACTGGAATGTCAAGGAAGAGAATGGCAGGAAAATGTATTTTATATAGAAAGTATTTATAATGTCAAAGAGATACAACTTGACAATAAATTGTAGGATAGTATAATACTTTGACTAATAATTTAAAGAGTAAAAAGTAAAGGAAAAGCTGTAATGGCTATCTGCAAAGGACTGAGTATGAAAGGTAAATGAAAACAATGAAAAATTATCAGTCAACAATTTTCACACTCTAAACTGTTATATTCAATGAGTATTTCCAACAGCCCTATATTTTTGAAGGGTAAAGACAATCAAAGAGTGACAAGTATAATTAAGCACTTCTAAATCATGTAGAAGACAACTTTATGACTCAGCAAAAATTTCTGTAAAAAGACTTATATCTCTTGCACAGCAAGAAAAATAATAGTGTTAGTATTCATTGTCCGTTGTAATTGAGAGTGACTTGGGGCACACATTTGTTGAACGCCTACTATGAGTCAAGTTCCATCCTAAATACTCGTCATATGGCAACAGTCAAAAATGATAAAGACTGTTCAAATGGGATTCCATGTTTAGGTGGAATAGACAAAAATAAATTATTATAATGAATAAGTAGATTATATCTTCTGTTGAAAAAGTAAACTTTTAGCCTGACATGGTGGTATACACTTGTAATCTCAGAATTTGGGAGGCTGTGACAGGAGGATCGCAGTTTGTGGCCAGCCTCAGCTACTTAGTAGGGCCCTTTGCAACTCAATGAGACCCTTTTGTAAAATAAGGAATAAGAAGTAGGGATAAAGGTATAGCTCAGAGGTAGAATGCCCCTAGGTTCCATCCCTAGTATTGCAAAAATTTTTTAAAAAAGAAAGTAAAGAAAAAATAAACTTTTAACAAAGTATTAGGGTTTCAAGATAGGGACAGGGGTCGGTATTAGTACAAGTTTTGCTAGAATTTATTGATTAAGAAACTTGGATTTCAGTAAATATTTGAAAGAGGTAAAGGAGTTGGGCAAGTGTATAGGGGAGGGAAAGTAATTATCAGTGTAATCAAAGACCATGTAGTACCCCAGTAGAGGAATACAAAGGAAGTAATTGTTAGACTATAATACAGAAGAGGAGTAAGAGATGAAAGTAAACAGTATATATAAATTTTATCTTTGTTTTGACCACATAAATGAGTTCATTTCAAACTATGTTACAGAAAGATCAAGTGGCTATTGTCATTATAATAAAATGTGAAAAGATAAATTTGGAGGCCAGAACACTATTTCAGTAACTTTAGGTGATAGGATGGTGCCTCAGCCAACAGTAGCTATGGAATTTGTGTTGAATTCTAGATATCTTTGAATATATACATATATGTATTAAACAGAAAGATTATAAAACATATATAAGCAAGTGTGTGTGTGTGTGTGTGTGTGTGTGTGTGTGTGTGTGTGTGTGTGTGTGTGTAAACTCAACTTGCTTCTCATTTGGGATGTAAGAGAAAGAGGTTAAGATGACAGCACAGTTTTACCAGAACAATAAAAAGGACTTTTAACACTTTTGTGTTAAATCTATAAGGCCACAGATAGTACTGAGCTTGGGAGAAAGAAGATAAAAAGTGTTTTGAATATATTGATTTGAGAAGATTATTAGATATTCAAGTGTAGATTCTGAATGTGCAGTTAGATGTGCTGGCCTGGATTTTAAGATACTGATGTTCATTAGGGCGAGTAGACATGAATAAGTATGGACAAGAAAAGAAAACTAGGACTTACTGGAACCTCTACATTTATTTTACACCAGGAGAAATATCAAAGTATTCTAGAGTCTACAGATGCCTCCCTATCTACCTGCTTCTCACCACGTTGTTCACAATGGTACTTTGAGTTTAAGTTTTGATGTTTTATTTAATCTTCAAAATCTCAAGTAAATCTGAATCCATGAAAGGAAGTTCTAGAAAAGCTATTCGTAACTCAATGCTGGTCCAGCTAAAAAATTGATGGTGTAAGTGAGAGAAGAGAGGATACCAGTAGTAATGCCCTTGAGTAGGCATCAGAAAGAGTATACAAATAGATGAGTGCATTTAGAGCAAAGCAAAGATGTTAAGTTCATGAAAACTTGATTTTAGAAAATTACAGTAATCTCTGACGAATGCACTGTTAGCAAGCAATAAAATAAAACATTGAATTGAACAAGTTAGAACAATTCTGGTAAATTTTAGAAGATAATTGCCACACAAATAAAAATCTTCATAGAAGGTCAGTCACTGATTACAATAAATGTTATATATGCTTGTTATTGTAAATCAATAACTTATAGTATATTAAATGCACATACAAGAAGAATAAAACTCTACACCTGTTTCTTTCTAAATAGAAAGTCATTCCATAAATGGTGCTGTCATTTACAATCATCTGCATATTGTTCTTTTTATTTTATTTTTGCATATCACTCTTTGGGTCAGATATTCTGACTATTTGACTCCACTTCTACTATTTTCAAAGACAAGCAGGATTCAACCCACCCCAAGCTCAGTGCCTGGTTTTCTAATAATCTCGGTCCTTCTTTATCAACCATTCAAGCCAAAAATATGTATCACTTCTAACATTCATCTTTCCAGTATTCAATTGCCCTGTAATTTGGTCTCCCTGTTCCTTTTACCAAATATTCATCTCTAAAATATGGTTTCTTATTTCAGTTTACATTATACTATCATGCTAATTCATACAACCAAAAACTTTCTCTTGCGTTATTAAGATGTCCTTATTCTTGGCCTTTTTGTCCCATGTTGCCACACCCCCACACCATTCTCCTTACTGAATCTAATAACTTAATGATTTACATTTGCTGGTATCTTCTTTGTTTTAGTGTCTTTGATTGAATTATGCCTTTGTTTATCAATGACATTCTTCAATGAAATCTTTTTTGTCGTTTTTGGTGGTACTGGGGATGAAACCCTTCTACCTCTGGGCTACACTCCCAGACCCATTTTTATATTTTTTATTTGGAAACATGGTCTATCAAGCCAGCAAGACTGGCTTTGAACCTGTGCGATCCTCCCGTCTCCGCCTCCCAAGCTCGGGGATTACAAGCGTGCGCCACCATGCCCGGCTTCAGTGGATTCTTATTGCTTTCAGAATAATTATCATGCGCCTTAACAAGAACTAAAAATGTATGTGTAGTTTCCAAAATGGAGACTATAGCTGTCCTCCTCTAAATTGGGACATGGGAGACATAGGTTGCTATGCTTATAACTATTTGGTAAAATATATAACTAAGTGGTAAGGATATAGGTCTTTTATGTTAATGAGAAAGATTATCTTAAAATACATATGAGAAATCATTAATTTCATGATTAAGATAATTTCTATACAGAATTCAAAACTGACAGATTACATAGACTGCAAAATATGCTTTGGAAAGAGGAAATAACAGGGTTAGAAACATTTAATGAAGGTTTACAAAGTAAAATGGATTTGTTACAGGATGTTTCAGATCTCATAAATGCTAATATTTGTTATACCTATCAAAGAAACATATCAAGTATAGAGCACTTGGCAGGTATACTGAGTGATCATAAAATAACTGCTACTTAGAATACTTTTGGAGATACTACCTGAAACATTTAAAGAGGAAATATAAGTCTGAATAGCTTCAGGTGGAAATAGTCCAGAGAGTATATAAGCAGAACTTGAATTACACTATGGGCTGGCTGTTAAGGGGAGAATTTAATGTGAATTGTATTGGGAATGAAAGTTTGTCAAACAGGGAAAAATTAGAGAACAGAGTTTTATATTTTTAAATAAAAAGAAATAGAATATATCTTTTAAAAGGCAAGCACTGCAAAGTAGCAAATTGTAAAATGAACTTTATATGGAGAAAGAAAAGACCCAAAATAGTCAAAGCAATTCTCAGCAATAAGAAACATGCAGGAGGCATCACAATCCCAGACTTCAAATTATACTATAGAGAAATAGTAGTAAAAACAGCATGGTACTGGCACAATAACAGCTATACTGACCAGTGGATTAGAATAGAAGATACAGAAGCAAACCCACACATCTTTAGTCAATTAATCTTTGACAAAGGGGCCAAACTCATACACTGGAGAAAAGACAGCCTTTTCAACAAATAGTACTGGGAGAACTGGCTATCCACTTGTAGAAAGATGGATCTAAACCCCTATATCTCACCATGCACAGGAATCAACTTAAGATGGATCGAAGACTTAGAAATTAGATCTGAGACTGTGAAGTTAGTAGAGGAGAGCATAGGTTCAACACTATAACATATTGGCACAGGCAGTAACTTTCTCAACAAAACCTCCAAGGTTCAGGAAATTAAAGCAAGAATTAACAAGTGGGATAGCATCAAACTAAAAATTTTCTTCTCATCAAATGAAACCATCAATAACCTAAAGAGAAAGCCTACAGAATGGGAAAAGATCTTTACCAGTCACCACTCTGATAGGGGGCTAATATCCAGAATATACAGAGAGCTCAAAAGACTGTACACTAGCAAAACAAACAACCCAATCAAGAAATGGGCAAATGAACTAAATAGACACTTCACAAAAGAAGAGATACAAAGGGCCAATAGATACATAAAAAGATGTTCTCCATCATTGGCTATCAGGGAGATGCAAATCAAAACTACACTGAGATTCCATCTAACCCCAGTCAGAGTGGCAAGCATAAAGAAATCAAACAACAACAAATGCTGGCAAGGATGTGGGGAAAGAGGAATTATTTTACACTGTTGGTGGGAGTGCAAACTAGTTTAGCCACTATGGAGATCTGTGTGGAGATTCCTAAGAAAGCTGGGAATAGATCCAGCATATGATCCAGCTCTACCACTCCTGGGTATTTTTCCAAAAGGGTTTAATTCAGAGAACTATAGCAACATGTGCATACCTATGTTCATAGCAGCACAATTCGTAATAGCCAAAATATGAAACCAACCCAGGTCTCCATCAACAGATGAATGGATAGCAAAACTCTGGGAAATACACACAATGGATTTCTACTCAGCCATAAAGAAGAACAAAATCATATAATTTGCAAGAAGATGGAAAGTCCTGGAGAGCATTATGTTAAGTGAGATCAGCCAAACACAGAAGGAGAAGGTACATATATTTCCTCTAATATGCCCAAACTAGGGAACGTAAAGGATACCAGTGGTACTCCAGATAATGGAGGGGAAATACCAGCAAAGCTTGAATGGAAAGATAGGAGAGGAGGAAGGCTGAACTTGATTAATGAGGGTCTACACCCGAATATGTGTAAAATTATGAATATGGCATAGTTACCCTGAACAATCATTGGTGGGAGGGGGGAAGGGAAAACAGGGGAAGGGGGGAGAGAGCACCAAGTATAGTTTAAATGTATGCAATTAATGTTCAATAAAAATTTAAGAAAAAAGAAAATAAGATTATAATGCAGAATACAAATTAACATACAAAATAACCTGGATATTTAGGAATGGGTATATTTTGATATACACAAAAGGAAAAGGTAAATGGCATAAAGCCATTTTAATATAACTTGGACATTACCAAAGCGATAAAAAGCATTTTGAAACCTCTCAGCTTCGATTCCATGTATCTGAGACAACAGAAATATATATGGCTTTTTTAAAGAAAAGTACATACCTTGAAACATTTTAATTGCCCTTGTAGAAAAATAAGTTTTATGGCCTTTTAGTATATTCTCTAATTTTTTTTAATTTTTGAAATAACATACAGTACCTCATTTTTAAAAATTATTTAATTATTTATTTATGGAAAGTTGAATTCCAAAGAACAAAGATGAAGTCTTTACAACTCAGCAGTCAATGTTGTGCTTCAAAACAATAGCAAGAAGAAAAGAAATTTGCCCTGTTTTTGTTTCCCATATCATTTACACAGAAAAAAAAGCGGCCACTGCTTTCTGCACTGTTTCTTTTTAAGTTATCTCACAAATCATAAATTAAAACTTTTGATAGCATTCATCAGTTCCCATTTTTGCTACATATAGAGGTTACCAACAGAATGTGAAAGTTACAAGAGTTTCCTCCCTGTAATCAGAAGACAAAAACAAAGGCAAATGGATTTTTTTTTACTATTAAGAACACTTTACATATGTACAAAACTAAAATCATGACATACTTCATCTGTGATCATTGCAACAAGACAATGAAAACTATGATTTCATTTCTACAAGATGGAATAAAGTTATTTGAACCAAAAGATAGATCCTTTGATGAAAAATTTTAAGAATGGTAGTGTTTTTCAGCCCATAAGACTCTGAGTCCTCCAAAGCACATATGGGTTTAAGAGTGACTCTACCACAAACACAGCATTTTAAAAATACATTCATTGGTTCACTACAATTGTACATCACAGTGAGAATCAAAGTGATTCAAATGCACATGCACACACCTGATGCACTTTCCTCCACATCTCTTCACACCCCACACACATTTCATGTGATTGGTAGTAATACCCTCATATATGATCATAATATTATTTGAACTCTTTCCCTCCCCAATCCTCCTTTTTCCCATTCCCATCTCTCATCCTCAGTTCTCTTCCACTATTTTACTGATCCTTTTATTCACTAATCTCCAGTCCCTTTTGTTTCTTATTTTTTTCTCAGGCTTCCACATATGAAAGAAAACATATAACCTTTGACTTTCTGAGACTAGCTGATTTTACATAGCTTAATATTCTCTAGTTTCATCCATTTTTCTTGTAATTAACATAATTTTGTTCTTTATGGCTGAGTAAAGCTCTATTGTGTGTATATAACACATTTGCTTTATTCACTCATCTGTTGAGGGACAGATAGGTTAGTTCCATAATTGTGATTGTCAATCATTCTGCTATAAATATGGATATGGATGTGAAATTAGATGTTCCTAATATTAAAGAAAGCATATTTATAGAATGTATTTTAAAATTGTTTTTATGAGAAAAATAAAAGATGTGTTGTTTCTTGGGACAAATGTTTCAGTGAGTAAACTGTAAAGTTCTTAAGGTAATTTTCAATGATAGGTGCATCAATTTTTCTGTAAATGATATAATTTTGTTCTTTATTGCTGAGTGGAATTTCATTATGAACATATCCAATAATTTTGAAATTCATTATTCAGAGAAATATGGAGATTCAGAGGAATCTCCATAGCAGTTGTACTAATTTGCAATCTCACAAAAAGTATAGAAGAGCTCCATTTCCCCACATTATTACCAGCATTTATTATTGTTTGTAGTTTTAATTTGCATCTCTGATTGTATCTTTGATATCATGTTCACATGCATGTATTGGTAATTTGTAAATCTTCCTTTGTGAAATGTATCTTTAGTTCAACTGCCCATTTCTTGATTGGGTTATTTGTTTTCTTAATGTGAAGTCTTTGTATATTCTAGATATTAGTCCTCTATTAGAGTAATAGTTGGCAAAGATCTCCCATTTTCTAGGACCTCTCTTTATACTCCTAATGGATTTATTTGATGATCAGAAACTTTTTGGTAGTTTAATGCCACCCCATTTATTAATTTTATTTTAATTTCCTGGGATTTGGGGGGGGTTATTAAAACAGTGCCTATATGTTGAAGTGTTGGGCCTATACTATTCTCTAGTAATTTCAAAGTGTCTGGTCTAATTTCCAAGTCTTTGACCCAACTCCAGTTTACTCTTCTGCAAGTTGAGAGGTAGGGATTTAATTTTATTTTCTACAAATGGATAGCCAGTTTTCCCAACACCATTTATTGAAAAGTCTTTTTTTCTCCAACATATGTGCTTGACATATTTGCCAAAAATCAATTGGCTATAAGTGTGTAGATTTGTTTCTGTATCTTATATTTTGTTTCATTGGTCTATGTGTCTTTTTTGTGTCAATACCATACTGTTTTATTATAATACCTCTGTAGTATAATTTGAAGTCAGGAACTATGACATCTCCTGCATGGTTCTTACTATAGTATAATTTGCAGTTAGGAATTGTAATGACTTGTTCAGAATTGCTTTCGCTATTGTGGAACTATTGTTTCTCCATGAAATTTAGGATTGATTATCTGAAGAATTATATTGATATTTCAATAGGAATTGTGTTGCTGTGAAATTAGCTAGTCACAGAACATGAAGGGTCATATATATCCTCTCATATGTGTTCTGGAACCTAGGAGTAATTGAGATACCAGATACTAGAGGGGCTTCAGATAATGGAGGAGAAACTAAGGACCCAGAGAGGTAGTCTAGAGGAAGGGTGGGGATGGGGAAAAGAGATTATCATTGAAATAATCACTTCCTTTGACATTATATACATATGTGAGAATACCAGTATCAATCTTACTATCTTGAATGGAGAAGGAAGAAGGGAGGAAGGCAGGGGAAAGCCCTTCAAGTGCTGTGTACATGTATGCCCCCATTACTATAAACTACATTATAATATAAGACTATAATGCACCAATAAAATGATAATTATTTTTAACAGTAAAAGGTACTATAAGAAGTATAACTCACATGTAGAGAATAGTGCAGACTATATCCTACTAATTACAATTTTTCCAAATTCTTTTGTCAAGACTACTAATGAGTACAAAACGATCAACTCAACTTTCACCTTCATTGCCTTCTCAAAGTGCTTTTTTCCCCTCCAGTCACTCAAATAAGCAACAAAATAATGCAGAGGTATACCCTGAGGAGAGGAGGAAAGGTAATGAAGTATATAGCCTGAAAACTACAGAATCAGTTTATGAGTAATCAAGTGTTGGTGGGATTTGGCAAAAGGAGAGTCACTGGCTACAATTCATTCAGACTTAACAGAACCTCTTCTTCCAATATCAAAATATAATGAAGAACTGAGTGCAAAATGTATTGCCAATTTACGATTATAGCATCCAGTGATCCATCCAAGGACTGATGCTATCCAATCATGAATATTAGAGAAGGGCATATAATTGGTACAAAGAACTCTTCCAAAGACAGGTCTATAACAGATAAGCAATTACAACAAGATATTATAGATTGGCACTGAAAACACTTTTACCATTTTTAAAAAATAATGATGAATCAATTCACTAAAGTCTGCCCTATTAATAAGTCACTGTACTTCGGGGGTACAGAGGTATATTATTGACCCTGATATTTTAAACTATACTGAGGAATATGATTGTGTACCTAAATGACTTCATTAAAAAAACACTTAAAAGTTCATAAGAGTGAGCAATTAATTTGGAAAAATCCTAAATATAATAAAGATACTTTCATATATACTTGCCAAGATAGATTGACTGTCCAAGTGTTCTAAGTTAAAACCCTTGTATAAAGCAAGATAAGAAAATAGCAAAAAAAGTATTAATCCCTTCATTTAAAACTAATGTGAGTTATGAATATACTATATGCCATTTATTCTGCTAGCTATAGGAACACAAAGGAACAAGATATAATACTTCATATCAATGCAGTTATTGTGTAACATAAAAGTGATACAGGTAGAGATATACACTACTACACAAGAAAAATATTGTGAATTCGATAGAATATCCCTTGTACTGTTCATTTTTAGCAGAATTTTCTAGATAGAAAGAGACATATTCTCTTTTCCATAGATTGAGAGGTAAAAACATATAATAATTTAGAAACTATGAAGACTAAGTGGACTATGCTATAAAATCTCAGGAATTTCTCTGTTGGAGCCTGTAAACATAGCCTGAAAGAGAGACTGGTATGTGGACTGGTGAGGGTTAAGTACTATGGAATAAAGACAAATTTCATAGCACATGATCATCTAAATTCTTCCATTCAAACACATGAATAAATTTTCTCATTCAACTTCTCCCCTACTTCCTCTAGTTCATTGCCTCTGTCTCTTATATTTGTTTTCTCCACTCTGTTCTTGGTAGATCCGAGAGCCACAATTTTTCCATAATTAACAAAACAAGATAACAGTTAAGATTAAGTTTTCATACATTAGAAAATGTACCTCAAGGAGAAACATTGAGTATACAAATTTGTTGAGTATGAAAATAAATGTAAGATATTCTTCCATACCTTTGCCTGTTTATTTGGGAAAATCATGGTCTTACTAAATGGAGGAGGAGGCCTTAAGGGAAGAAAATCAACAAAAGTGGTGCATGAACTCTAGATTTTAAAATATGTTAATTCAGTTTGACACTTTGAGCATTTCTCTATATCAAATATTTTTGGTAAAATAAAAAAGCGATATCTCAATGTTAACATGCTTGTTTGAATCACTTTGTATTTAAGTTAGTAGTAACTTGATTTAATTTCATTATTTAATCATGTGCCAGGTATTGTTCTGGAATAAAATATTCAGCATTTTAGGCTTTACCATTGCTCTCTTGAATAATATTGTTCAGTGAGGAATAAAGACAAATAAGGAAACTATTACATAGTCTAATAGAAGTGTTGCTGGGAAGGATCATTACAATGACACATAAAGCCGACTTCGTGATGGTGAAAATAACAGGAACCTCAGTGAAGAATTTTTGGAATTGGTATATCTAAATTAAGTACTTATAGGAGCTATTCAGTTGAAAAGGAAACAACTACTCTAGAAAAAAGTGCATGCAACATTTTGGAAGCAAGATGATATGAAACATTCAGGAAAATTCTAAACAGTTCACCACAAAGTATATTGTGGATGATGAGCAGAGATAAAAATGCGAAGAGCTGGACTTAAAGTTGTGCTGAGAAGCTGAATTATACGGTAAGGAAAGAAGGTTTAAATGTGGCAGAGAGTAAATCAGTTTCATTTTGTAGTAAGTCTGTCCAGCCTTCCAAATTGAGAATAAGTTGTAAAGAATCAAAACTAGTAATAGAGAGTTTAACCATTTAGGAGGTGAGTCATGTTATTCAAGCTAGAGATGAAAGATGGAATGGCTTGTAGTGATAAATAGGAAGACGTGGAAAGTGATTAAATGGATCAGTGTTAAAGATATAATACCGAAAGGATTTGATGATTCTGAGATATGAGTTTGAAAAAAGATGAGGTGTCACTTTTATGGGAGGAAACGCATAAAATGAGGTAGAGGTCAGAAAAAAAAAAAAACTTTTCCACATGTTAACTCCTTAGTGATGGGGCATACATTCAAGTTTAGATATCAAATAATCTGTGTGATGTATGGGTATATATTAAAGCTCAGGAGGGAGAATAAGATGCAGATAGAATGAAAACATTAACCCACAGAGAGCAATAAAAGCCATGGAAAAATATCACTGTTTTAATTCATAAAGGATATGTGATAGAAATCAACAAATAAACAATCCCCCCAAAAGAAGAGGATCCTCAAAATGACTTAAAAGAAATAGTCATAGAGATAGAAAAACACTAAAGAATGCCAGCACAGAGGAAGACAGGAAAAGTTATCGGGAAGAATAGTGTGTTCAATCAGACTGCCATATATTCCTAAAGGTCAATGAGGAGATTGAGTCATCCTACCCTGTGTAGCTTAGCAAAGAACTCTTTCTTTCTGATAGGTTAAAATACTTACTTGACCCTCTTATAGTTAGAATTTTTTTGTTTGTTTGTTTAAGATGTGGGTATGCACCAGAAGTCTCGTAATCAAGCCTTTGTTAGGAAGGAAAGGAAGGGGATCAACACAGTAATGTACTGATCTAGTGGTTCCAAGGGTAAACATGGGTGGGTGGCTTCTGCCAGCATAAATTCTTAGAGAAATGCCCCTTCTTTAAGAGTAAAATGACTTATATTTAGGGTGCATAGGGCATACTGTGCATTTATTAGTCTGGTAAATAAAAAACATTCAGGTAAGAACATTTGCTAATTGCAGTTTTCAGGCATGAAAATTGCTTTCTGAAAGTATCATCGCTTTTCCTCTAAAAAGGCTGCTAACTGGATTTTAGTAGTTCTTATCATTAAAAAAAAAATTGAATTATTTGGGGGAAATAAGTTCAAAAGATAATATATCTTTCACATCCACAAATAGAACCTAGCAACCTGGAGTC
This sequence comes from Muscardinus avellanarius, assembly GCF_963383645.1. Classification (NCBI taxonomy): domain Eukaryota; kingdom Metazoa; phylum Chordata; class Mammalia; order Rodentia; family Gliridae; genus Muscardinus; species Muscardinus avellanarius. Next base: position 49,906,856 of record NC_137799.1, read on the forward strand.
CAATTTTCAGTATTTTAACTTCCTCAGTAATGCAACGAATGTAAGCTATTGTCATAGAGATCCTGACTTGAAACAGCAACCAGTATCTGTGGTCATTTAATGTCTTGTCAGATGCTTTTATTGATTGGTTTATATGTCACTCATGTTATAGAAGAATGTGCCTTTTTAAAAGCTTATTAACACTTTCACAACTTATATTTTTAAAAAAAGCAAGAAATTGGGGTTTTAGAGATGCCTAATTCAGTCAATTTAAAAGGGGGATTATTGGCTGGGCGTGGTGGCACACGCTTGTAATCCCCGCACTTGGGAGGCAGAGACAGGAGGATCACATAGGTTCGAAGCCAGTCGCGTGCGCTGGTTTAGGAGACCCTGTTTAAAAAATATAAAATAGGTCTGGGAGTGTAGCCCGGAGGTAGAAGGGCTTCCAGGAACCCCAGTACCACCAAAAAAAAACCCAATAAAAATAATAATAATAATAATAATAATAATAAAATAAAAGGGGGATTATGGCCATAAGGAAAAGAAAGTTATTTCTCAAAAATATACATTTTTCAACAGGTGTACATGCCAAACTATGCTGAAATCTAGATATAGGCTTATGACACTATACTCTGGACTTAATGAGGGCAAGAAACATATTCAGTTCTCCTACTATTGTAAATAAATATGAATGGCCCAACTTAGATGTTCTAACTATATTTGTGTTTGAAGATGAATGAAACATTGGAATCAAGAGCTTGAATTACCTGATATTTTTAACACAGTTTGCAAAATGGAGATTTTTCTAGATTCTAGAAGGAAAACATAAACTGAAATACAAAAATAAATATTAGCCCTCCTGAGAAAAATGAAAGAATATTCAATGTAATTTGGCAAAAATAAAAATTCTTCTGTGTCAATTTTAGATACATTTATGTGTGCATTATTAGCTGACTAAACTCTATTGAAGATTATTAGAAAACACAAAGGGCCAAAAACGATGGTACAAGCAATTAATGTGACAACAGAGGAAAGCACCATGGACAAGGGCAAAAAGTGCAATATGGAAGTAGCAATCTAAAATGACTCATTTATGATCATACATTGTGAATGAATAAGTCTTCAGTAAATCACTGTAGTTGCTTTCCTTGGAGCTCTGGATACAAACCACCAGAGGCGATGCAACTTCTCCCTCTTTTCTCAAATATTACATATTAAAGATCACAATAATTCCTATTATTGCAATCATTGAGCTTTAGTTTTTTATGCTATTTAGAGTATTCTGTATTTGATGAAATATTTTGAGTACACACATATTATTTTTTTTGTGGTACTGGGGATTGAACACAGGGATATTCTACTTCTGAGGTATATTCTCCCAGCCCTCTTTTATTTTGTATTTTAAAGCAGGGTCTCATGAAGTTGCAGAAGGCTTCAGTAAGTTGCTGGCTTTAAACCTTAGAGCCTCTTGTCTCAGCCTTCCAAGTACAGGATTTACAAGTATACACCACCACTTCTGGTATATAATACATACACATTTTTTTTTTTCCTGAGTGGACAGAACTACTCTGTCAGGCCACAACAGGGAGTAAAACTTAGAACCCAAACACTGGCCCTAAACAATCCCACCACAACACGTCACCCACAACATTTTCAGAAGAGTAAATGAAAAAACATTGCAAACATTCCTACCATGAAAATAAAGTGATGGTAAAGGTGAGAAAATAGATATGAGATGAATCCTTTCAGTCATAAGCCAGAAAAAACTCACCCAGAATAAACCATAAGTAAAATTATCTCCCACACTAATCCAGAGGATTCAATGGGCCACTGGTCCTGAGATCCAACCTTTTATTCTCTTGCTTTCTTATCTCACTGGACTGCTGTCTTAATCCTTTGTTTTTTCTACTTGTTTTCCAAAATCACTGCCACTATTTCAAAATCTTATATAGGTACATTTTATATTAGGGAATTTTTTTCTCCTACTCTCCTTCTTCCTCTCACTTTTCATTCTTTTTCTCCCTCTTCCACTCTTTCCTTTCTCTTTTGAAGAGAAAAATACTTCCCATAAGCCCTCCAGAAGACTTTAGCTAAAGTTTATTACCTAAGAAGTAGGCCACTTGACCATTCATGAGATCATTTTAGAGCAAGCTCTGTCAAAAACAATAAAGGGAGAAAATAGGCAAAAAGCAACTGTGTATGTCGCTTCTATCCACAGACTGCTCACAGCTAATGTACTTCTCGAAGCTCATTCTCTCTCTTAAGCCTAAGCGGGCTTCATTGTATTTTAAATAAGTCTTAATGAAGTTAGCATATTTCCTCACATTTTATACACGATTAGCATTGAGATTTCCCTGAGTAAAATTCTTGTTCCTTGAAGACTTGTAATTTATCGTATTAAAAAAAATGTATTGAATTTTAGAAGTTCAATTGCACAAGCAAAATAGTGAGGGAAAAAAGCTATTCTCATATATACAAAGCATATTTTTATGTTGATTAAATGGACTGTGAAAGGTTTTAGAAATTTTATTTTATTTTTATTTTAATTTTTATTGGTGCATTATATTCAAACATCGTATTGGGGTAAGAAACTTATGTGTACAGACATGTACACATCACTGATTTAACCCCTACCAAATTCCCACCCCATTCCCTCTCTGTCCCTCCTTCCCTTGCCCGGCTTAGTGGTTGACTTTAGTATGTTTAAGTACATTGTGTGTTTTAGAGATTTTCCTCTTCCCTCCTCCTTTCTCCTCCTTTAGGTTGTCTTGTTTGCTCCTCCATAGGATTTCCTTTTTTATCTAGAGTCCCTCCTATGACCCATTTCTCCCTAACTCTCACATATTAGGGAAATCATCTGATTTCTTATTTTTTGTGACTGACTAATCTCGCTTAGCATAATGTCCTCCAGTTCCATCCATTTCCCAGAAAATGATGTAATTGAGGTTGTTTTTTTTTTTTTTTGATGGCTGAGTAAAATTTCATCTTACCAAACACTAAATTTTTGATAACAGAAAAATTAAAGCTGGATGTTTTTAAAATATAGAAAGCATTGAAGTAGTCTCAGCAGTGGAGAAATATTGATGATAGAAGCTCCTCAAAAGACTAGGAATGGTATGACTATAAAACTCAACCATATCATCTTTCAGTATATTTCTAGAATAAAGTAACAACACTATAGTAATACATGCATATCCATGCTGATAGCAGCGCAATTCACAAGAGTCAAATTATGGAGCCAAGGTGTCCATCAACAGATGAATAAATAATAAAAATGTAGTATAGCTAGACAATGGAACTTTACTCTGCCATAAACAATAATAAAATTATGTCTTTTGCATAAAAACGAATGAAGATAAATAATATTATGCAAAGTGAGGTCAGGTGCAGAAAAGTCAAGTGCTGAATGTTTTCTCTCACATGTGGAAGTTAGAAAATAGGGGAAAAAGGGGGACTTGGTATAATTGAGGAGAGTGACCAGTAGAATACAGAAATAGAGGAAGGCAAGATCTTGAATTATCTAATAAAGGAAGGATGATGGGGAGGGGAAAAAGAAGAACTTATGAGAGAAACCATTCAAATTATGCTACGCCCACATATGAAGATATCACTGCCAATTTCACTATTATGTATGAGGAGAGATTGGTAATGGGATGGGACCTGAAGAGAATTATACCAAGACCTCTGTGCAAGTTTGTTTGTATGACTTTGAACCCCATTAAGATTTATAATTACAACGAACCAATAAAAGTATATTTAAAAAATAAATGTAGAGAAAACCTTATCTGGATTCCAGGTATATTTAATTAATGACAAGATTTACTCTACATTTTGATACATCAGCATTGCTTTAACTGCTGAAAAGAGATGAGGTCCTTATTAGTTAAAAAAAAAGTTGAAGTTTATAAAGCAGGGAGGCGTTAGAATGCAAGAGAAAATATGACACTAAAAGTACTGTGCAGCCGGGCGTGGTGGCGCACACTTGTAATCCCTGCACTTGGGAGGCGGAGACAGGAGGATAGCGCAGGTTCAAAGCAAGCCGCGCTGGCTTAAGAGACCCCGTTTCCAAATAAAAAAAGGTATAAAATAGGTCTGGAGTGTAGCCCGGAGGTAGAAGGGCTTCCAGGAACCCCAGTACCACCAAAAAAAAAAAAAAAGTATTGTGCAAACACATAATTTTAAAATTTGGAAGTCATTTTGAGTATGAATACTTTATATATTTAATATTTACTTGGGTCATTTCTATGACATAAACTGATCTCTTCATAATCAACATATTTTATGATTTTATAATATAAATTTTGAGTTTATTAATTTATTTTTTATTATTTACTCTATATCTTCTCCCTTACAATATTGATTTGTTGAGTTTTATGTTCATGTGATCACTTTGTTTCTAAAAACAATATCTGAGCTGGTTTTTTTTTGTTGTTCAGATGTGCATCTTTGTGTTAAATAAGATCAAGAATAAGAAAAATATCATTGCTGATAATTTTGTGCACTTTTATTTTGGTATTTTGATAGTTGTAATATCTTCCAGTTGTCTGTAAGAAATGGAATATCAGTGATGAATGATTTCAGGATATGAAAGATTAAATCACTATTCTGATTCTCTAATCTGATGATCCAATCCCTGTTTTAATAAAGGGCATCAAGGAGCCTTCAAAAGGTTTATTGAGAGGAAGAAGAGAGATGAAAGCAAAAGCAGCCCTTTCACTCTGTCTCTCTTGAAATTAAGCCATTTAGGTGGCATACTTCTAAAAGAGGAACAATTGTGCACACATGTTAACATTTCCTGTAATTTTTAGTGAAGCAGTTGTGAAAATAAGTAAGCTAGCAGCTTTTAAGTTTACAGATTCAGAATTAATTTTCCTTCTCTAATTCAGAACTGGATAGCCAAATTGGGTGGGATAGGATAAAATAGATAATGACAAAGGAGAATATAAGACTTTTTAAATAGGATAGTATTCAAAGAATATTTATATACTTTTTTCAAAATACAAATTTTAATCAACAAATGGTATTGGAAATAAATATGAACATATTTATTCTAAAACATTGACTCCTTATTAAAATTTCCCCCATGATTTTATTGTGGGGCTTACTTGAATTAGTATTTTCTTAAGATAAATTCTCTTGTTATTTTTGTTCTAGAAAATTAATAAAATATAAGATGTACCTCTTCTGGGCTAATTACAGCATGTACTGAATAAGGATTTAGTAATTATTCAGCATATTCTAGCAAATTGAAAATGAAGGGCACTGCTATCTCAGTTTCCAAACTACAGACAATGTGACTGAACACCAATGTCAATTGGGGTGATTGAATATATACTAAGTCATTGATATCATTTAAGATATTATATGTTCCAAGCCAAGTGTGGTGGCACAGTTATGTAATACCAGTACTTGGGAGGGTAAGAGAGAAGGATCACAGGTTCAAGGACAGTCTCAACAAGACCCCCAATTCTCATCAACCTTACGAGACCCTGTTTCAAAATAAAAATAAAAATAGGACTGAAGATATAAATCGGAGGTAGAATGCCTTTGGGCTTAATCCCTACTAACACACACATGTACACACACAAAGATATTATACATTCTACAAATTATGATTTTACTTCCAAGATACTGCCTCAAAGAAACTCAGTAAGATTACTTGATACAGAATTTCTATTAACTTGTGCCTTTTTACAAGTTTTTTTTTTCTACTTCATAGAAGTTTCTAATTTTCCATTTCCAAAAGCACATGCTAGCTTGGTTTGTGTCATGTATATTGATTCACTATAAAAACTTTCTCATTTTATAGCTTTATCTAACTATATAGTCATTTCTGTTCCGTATTTCCTGGGTAGTAAGGCTTTATTGATTATTAAGTGTGCCATCAATAGTAGCTTTGGTGAAAAAATTAATTCTATCCCCAGTTTTAAGATATTTTCCTCATTATAGTCTTTAAAACACATTAAGTAGATCTTAATAATAAAAGACCATATGCATGATTAGGCATCTTCATTTCACCTCCGTTTCCAGAATAATGTACTTCTGAAATGATGGTGGAAAAAACAAGGAGATTAATCTACAATTGAGTTTTATTAGTAAACAAGTAAAACTAGGCATTGTTTGGTGACGCATGTCTGTAATCCCGTTATTTGGGAGGCTAAGACAGAAGATCTCAGGTTCAAAGACAGCCTTGGCAACTTAGTGAGGCTCTCAAAAACTTAGGGAGACCCTATTTACAAATAAAAAATAAATAAAATAGAGCTGACAGCATAAGCCAGATATAGAAGTCCCTGGGTGTCATTCCCAAGTAGGAAAGAAAGGAAGAAAGAAAGAAGAAGAAGAAAAGAAAGAAAAGAAAAGAAAGAAAGAAAGAAAGAAAGAAAGGGAGGGGAAGAGAAGAGAAGAGAAGAGAAGAGGAAAGGAGAGGAGAGAAGAGGAGAGAAAGGAACAACTCATTTTCTAGAGTAATTTCTTCTTTCATCACAGGTATTGTAAATGTTAAACTCACAACTGAAAAAGGATAGATTACTGAAGTTTTAGTCAACAATTTGATGGGCTCAGAAACATTGAGGGCAAATATTATAGGCAGCCTTGGAAATGATTTCACATCTTTATACTTTTTCTAAATTGATACCTAATGAGCAATTATCTTCACTATTCTTTTATATCTTTGATAGGAAAAAATAAAAAAAGAAAAAAGTTTTAAAATCAGGAAAGATTTATTTATTATTGTCAATGTTTCCTGATTCTTCTCTTCCCCTCAAGAGGGTAAAATTGGCTGCCTTGTTCATTTAACTGAGAAAATAAAAGGTAGGAAAGGGAGAAAATAATGATCAGGAACAAAACAAATTCATCCCAACATTTATTGTGATGTTCTTTCCATCTTACAATTGCCACCATGATATAGAATAATGGCAATTTTAAGTGCAATTCAAATACTTAGTATAAGATTCATAATCATGGAAAATCATTAATCCAGGGAAATCTACATTAGTGAAATGTATATTCTTAAAGCACTGATTGATTTATGTCACAGTTCAAAGAAATATTTGATCCAAGCATTATAGTTACAAATAATATTTCATATCGCTAAAAGAGAAATGAATATGTTGCTAACAATAATTTTCAAAAACAACTAAAATTTTAGAATTATATCAGATATTCTATTATATATGCTGAATAATTATATATGCCAAATACAACTTAAGCACTTTGTGCATAATTACCAGTGTCACTCACAAATGACTCCATTATATAGGCTCCCTCAGTATCACCATGTAATGGATGGAGAAGATGAAATACCAAGGTATGGGCACCAGTGTTATCACTGCTTTACAGACAAGGAAATTAAGATCAAACAGCCAGTAACTGGAGAGGTACATACAGACAATGATCTGATAACAATGATTTTCAGACTAACAAGTTTTTAGTACCTATATATTTTCTTTATCAATGAAATTCACTCCTAAAATCTTACTAAGACTAACTTTGCTCAGCAATTTACGTCTTTGGGCAATAAAAATAATTTCCAAATATATTTTGGAATTTGTCCCAATTGAAGAATCAGCAAAATCTGACCTAATGAAGTTTTAAGGCATTTGCAACCCCCACCAGAATCACCAATAGCACCATAACAGATATAACGGTCAGGGACAGAAACACTGTACAGTAATGTTGTAGAAACAGTTTAAAGAAGGAATAATCTTGCCAATAAAAAAAATTCCCAGTTAACACATTTTTATAAAAAAAATACCACTGAGTCATCTCTTGAGAGCTGCATTTGCATCATTCTGGCTGATAAATTACAAAATCCTTAACAAAACTTTGAACCAAGTATAAGGGCACGGGCATGCCCTCTTGAAAACTTGGTAGAAGTAGGATTGGAACAGCAGCTGTGAACTGTCATTTAGGGGAGCTAATAGTGTTTGAACTAGAAGAAAATAATATCCTTTGGCAAAAGTCCAGGAAATAAATTGTACAGAATGCTTTTGCATAATGTCTTTTTCTTTAAGGTAACAGTGAATGTTGTAGAATGTGATAACCCTCAAGCTATGTTTCTCAGAATAGGTCCCTCTTAGTAGCATCTTCATGGCCAGTAGTTTTGAGTTTCATACCATTAGCCAGTGAATAAAGTACTGAATATCAATTGTTTGTTTACCATGGTACTGATGAGACCTGTGACACAAAGGACATAATTTATTTCCACAAATAGCTTATCTCACCCATCAAACATTTTTGAGTATGTAACTTGAAGGGCTGAATTTTATATGTAGTGAAGACAATTATCAACCTTTCCTTATGAACTGATTAGGCCAATTTTTTCATGCAGGCTTTCTAAAATGCAACCTGGTTTTCTTTTTTATATTTATATTTGCCAAGAGTAAAAGACAGGTGGAAAAGATCAATAAAAATTAAAAAAAAATATTTGCTTGGACAATTAATTTTTTTACTCCCACCAGCCAATTTTTGAAATTTCAAGGTAGAAATTATCACATGTCAAAACTAGATATCATTAACCTGGCGTATGCTTGTAATCCCAGAATTTGGGAGGCTGAGACCCAAGGATTGTGGTTTGCGGACAGCCTCAGCTACTTAGTGAGACCCTCTGCAACTTAGTTAGACCCTGTTTCAAAATAAAGAAAAAAATAGGGCAGGGGGTGTAGGTCAGAGGTACAATGTCCTGGGGTTTCATCCCCAGACCTACAAAAAAAAAAAAAAAAAAAAAAAAAAAACCTAGATATCATTAAAAGCAATAGAGATCCTTATATAATAACAAGAATTTTTTTCTTCCAATCCTAGCCAATCTGAAAGTACTTTCTTTGCCATAGTTTACTTTTCTTTCACAATTTTAAATATTTCTCTGTAATATGTTGAATAAGTTCTTTTAGCCCAAATCTTTATTTAAAGACAATTAAAGAAATACTTCTAATGGAAGAAGATTAACTAAAGGTGAAGACAATATAAAATATAGGTTTTTTATGTACACACATAAAAAGAAAAAGGTACATATTTATAACATGCAGCAGGATAATCAGATATTTCTAAAAGAGAAATAAAATTTTTTAACTAAATAAATCAGTAAGATGCACAGTGAATACATTAAAAATTGCATCAGTTAACTTAAAGATTGTGTCAAGTACCTCTACTAGAGGCCAATAAAAAAGACGGAGAAAGAGGGGGGAAATGAAAAAAAATATACAAACTGTTGGAAAACAGAAATAGAAGTGCCAAAGTCTATTAAGTTGGAAAACTAAACAATATAATAAAGAGTTCATGCAGGGGATACAATAGTTAATAAAATTATAACCAAGAATATTTCCAGACCTGATGGTTTTCTGGTAGGCCTCAATTTAAAAAGGCTCTGAGAGAGAAAAATTCTGACGTATCAAGTCTTTTCACTAGCCTCCTGGACACACAGGAAGATTATATTTTCCATCTCTTTTTCTTGCATCTGGATGGAGCAAAAGTGTTTCACTCTATTTGGAAGAAGCATGGGTACCTGAGTGACCACTTGGATGAGTACCTGCCAAAGAGCTAACAGGACAATAGCAAGAGAGAAGAGCTGACTTTAAAAGTCCAGATTTTAGAGGTTTTATTTTTTTGTGGTGTTTTTTTTTTCCAATAGCAGCTAATCTCTCTTGGAGTTCATAGTATAGTGGGAAAGATAATTAACAAAGAAAAATTATACCCAGACACATCTCCTAAAATACATGCCAAAATTGGCCAGCGTGGTGGCGCACACTTGTAATCCCCACACTTGGGAGGTGGAGACAAGAGGATCGCGCAGGTTCAAAGCCAGCCCTCTGGTTTACGAGACCCTGTTTCCAAATAAAAAGTATAAAATAGGTGTGGGAGTGTAGCCCAGAGGTAGAAGGGCTTCCAGGAATCCCAGTACCACCAATAAATAAATAAATAAATAAATAAATAAATAAATAAATAAATAAATAAAATGCCAAAGTTGGATCACATAAAAATAAAAAATTTAACAGGAGTGTCTTCAATAGCATCACAATATGCAAATATTTGGAGAAAATAAAACTTAATTACTTTAACATCAATCTGAATATATATATATATATATATATATGAAATAGAGTTTTATCATAAATCTTCCTAGAAACTGTATTACCATTTCCTTTTTGAAAAATATTTCAAAGACATTTCTGCAAAAATAAAAGTGAATAAAAGTAAATATCACATTTCAAATAAAAAATATATAAATAATTCACATTGTAACTAAATAAGGAATGTCAATACAATCCTAAAACTCCTTATAATACAAACATAAAGGAAGTGAGTTGGAAGGGGAAGCAGGTCATTTGAAAAGTAGTGAGGAGAAACAGAAAATAATCTGATTTCCTTGGGATGGGACACTATAGATACTCAGAGAAAATACTTATAATATGGGTGTACAGCATAACACATAACTTTAAGGCTAAGAGAAATTTTATTTTAGAAAACTGGTGAAGGAAATAGTTCAAATTATACTATGCTTATAAGTGAAATTATAAATAGCAATCACAATAATATGTATAAGGAAAGGAAAGGAGCAGGCTGGAATCTGGAGAGAAACAGATCAAGTGCTATGTGCTAGTATGTTTCTATCACTCTGACCCTCATTATGATGTATAATTACAATGCACAAATAATGTATATCAGTCTTGATGATATAACCAAATGAGTGACTATAGATGGAGAAGAAAAGATATTCAAAAATTTAACTATCTAAAACACCATCATTTACAATTCAGGGAGATGGTGAAGAAAATCAGAAGTTAAAGAAACGGGAATGGATGGTTACATCTAATACTGACAATAAACCAAGTAAGGTGAAAACTGAGAAACCACCTGGATCCAGTGATGTGAAATTAATGATTACATTGGTCCTAAGAATAATAGAGGAATTGAAAATTGCTAAGGCAGTGCCCTTGAATATGACTGGTGCATTAATGGAGCTGTTGGTCCTGAATAGAAGCATATACAAGAGATGCCAGAGAAGTACCAAAAGAATAAGAGATGTGTTAACAGGAGCATGCAAAAAATATATCTTCTGGGTGTTTCTGGCTGCATTGCAACAATAGAAGTAAAGTCATTACATTACACAGAAATTACATGGAAGTGACAAGGGAGGAAGAATGGACTAGATGTATGGAGAAAGAGGGCAATTGTGAAAAAATTGTCTAGTATAATTCACAAAATAGAAAAATGAAATTAAATTGCCAAAAAGAACTTAAGAGACAACTCTGAGGTAAACGGTCAAGAATTTGGAGATGAACCCATCTGGCAGTGTGTTTTTCTCTGATCCTATATAATTCCCATAAATTACATAAAGTAAAAATGGACAGGCTTATGGAGAAAATAAATTAAACATTTTAATTGGGGGCTTAGATGTAGCTCAGTGGCAAAGCACCTGCTTTGCAGGTGTGGTGCTCTGGGTTCGATCCCCGGTTCCAAAAAAGACAAAAAAAAAAAAAAAAGAAGCCCTTTAAAAAAATTTAATTGGAGATTTTAATTCACTACACTCAAATTGCTAGAATAAATGTATAACCTTTCAAAAAGAGAAAAAAATATTGCAATTGGTGAGTTAACTTTTACGATCATGTGCATAAGAATGTAAATACAGGACAGAGAAAGAAAGAGAATGTGGGAGAAGGAAGAGAGGAGAGGAGAGGAGAAGAGAGAGAAACAAAGAGAAAACTGGACCATTAAAAATGTTTTCTTTTGACGGGCATGGTGGTGCAAGCTTGTAATCCCTGCGCTTGAGAGGCTGAGACAGGAGGATCGCACAGGTTCAAAGCCAGCCTCAGCTACTTAGGCTCTCAGCAACTTAGTGAGATCCTGCTTCCAAATAAAATATAAAATAAGTCTGGGAGTATAGCCTGGACATAGAAAGCCCCTGGGTTCCACCCTCAGTACCACCAAATAAATAAATAAATTAATTAAATTAAAATGTTTTCTTTCTCATGAACACAAGAAAAATTTCAAAATGTCATCATATAATATGCTACAAATAATGTGCTAGCATATCATGAACTCACACCTCACATACTGTATTCTTAAACCACAGTGGAAATATTGGAAATAAGATGCAAAACGATATCTCTAAAACTACCAAATGTTGCCAGGCGGTGGTGCACTCTTGTAATCCCCGCACTTGGGAGAAGGAGACAGGAGAATCATGCAGGTTCAAAGCCAGCCACACTGGCTTAAGAGACCCTGCTTCCAAATAAAAAGTATAAAATAGGTCTGGCAGTGTAGCCCGGAGGAAGAAGAGATTCCAGGAACCCCAGTACCACCAAAAATAAATAAATAAATAAATAAATACCAGATGTTTAGATACCACTAATAAACTGAGAAGAAAACCCAAGTTGACAACGAAAGCTTCAAATTTTCAAATATCACTCATGCACCTAAACCAATAATTTAAAATAAATGCCATATATATATATTATATATATACATATATATAGTGTATATATATACACACTATATGTATATAACCAAATGAGTTAATATATATATAACTATATATATAGTTATATATATAGTTATATATATAGTTATATATATAAACTATATATATAGTATATATATATATAGTGTAGGGAATATATATATATAATATATATAACATATATATATATTATATATATATTATTTTTGGGGGGGATGGTCCTCCATGCTACACTCCCAGATCTAATATATATATATATATATATTTTTTTTTTTTTTTGATACAGGGTCTCTTAAGCCAGCATAGCTGGCTTTGAACCTGCATAATCCTCCTGTCTCTGCCTCCCAAGTGCGGAGATTACAAGTATGCGCCACCATGCCCGGCTAAAATATATTTATTTAAAAGCAGCAGATAAGCCGGACGTGGTGCATGGTTGTAATCCCAGCATTCTGGAGGCTGAGAACAAAGGATCACGTTTTGCAGACAGCCTCAGCTACTTAGTGAGGCCCTCCGCAACTTAGTGAGACCCTGTCTCAAAATAAAGAATAAAGAAAAGAAGGCAGGGAGTGTAGTTCGGAGGTAGAATGCCCCTGGGTTCCATCCCCAAACCCACACAAAAAAAAAAACAGATAAAAATAAATAGAACAATTTACTAGGAAACATAAACTAAAGAAAAAAGAAAATGACAAAGTAATAAATTCAAGAAATTAAAGAAACTAAAAATAAACTATCATGGTAAAGTCAAAGCCAAAAGAAGATAAAAATAATAAAATGCCACAAATCAGTAAGTTAAAGAAGTAAGTAAACTGAACAAAAAAGCTAGATCTATGAAAATAATAAGCAGCTCTGACAGGAAGGATCGAGAAGATAGTAAAACTAGAAGAAATACAAATAAAGTTAACATAATGAACTATATGTGAATATACTTGGACAATAAATTAAAGAACTAGTTTCTAGAAAAACCATAAAAGATCAAAGTAATGCTCAATAATTTTTATCATAAACTTGAAAAGAGTAATATAATTTTAAAAAATGAAGTTAAACAGTATGTTTTATTTACTCCACAACATCAAAAAGAAAAGCCTATCCCTAATATTTGAAAAAGCAAATTCCACAAACACTAAGGAACAACTCATTAATATATATAACTTTATAAAATAATAAAAACAATAAATTTTGAAAGTAATATAATCTTAATAAAATCAATGAACATTAAATTTTTAGACTAATCCCGCTTATAAAATAAGTGCAAATTTTTCAAATAAAATGTGATTAAATGATTCTAACACTATTTTCAAAAATAATATATCATGTCTAAGTAGTACTTATTCTAAAAACAATAATTCAAAAATCTATAATCTGTTCATCATATTAATAGAGTATAGAAAAGAAAAAGAAAAAACATGATTATCTTAGTACATGAAAAATCATTTATTTTATTTTTTAAAATTTTTTATTGGTGTATTATATTCATACAACTTATTGGGGTAAAAAACTTGTGTGTACAAACGTACTCATCGCTGATTTATAATTTTTTAACATTCTCTTAAAAAATTGGAGGTAAAGACAATTTGTAAAATCTGATTAAAGCTATCCTCAAAGGAAAAAAGAAAACAAATGATAAATTTGCATATGATGTAGTTCTTCACATGGAAAGTCTAAGCCAGAAAATTATGAAAGAATAAAGAATGAAGGAAGCAAGATCAAAATTTTAAAATTGATATCTTTTTCCTTCACAGGAAATAACCATAACAAAGATATTTAAAGGAATGGGAGTAGAAAAGGAGGCAGGGGAAGCTCCCTAAGTGCAGTATGCATGTATGTCACTATCACTGTGAACTGCAATTATGATGTGAGACTACAATGCATCAATACAAGCAAGAAGAAACAAAGATTTTTAGTTCCTACCATATGAAAACTTCTAAGCAAATAATGATCTAAGTGTAAAAGAAAAAGCTCAATTAGAAGAAAATGTAGGGCAATGCTTTTAAAGAACTTCTTTAAAAGGACAAGAATTTAGTTCACTTGCCCATTTTGTGATTGGATTATTTCTAGGTTTTTTTGTTTGTTTGTTTTTTTTTAGCAATGAATTCCATGAAACCTCACAAAAGAAGGAATACAAATGTTCAATAAAAAATGTTCACCATTATCAGCAATCAAAGAGTTGTAAATCAAACTACTCTGAGATTTCACCTAACCCCAGTTAGAATGGCAATCATTAAAAACACAAGCAACAAATGCTGGCAAGGATGTGAAGTAGGAACTCTTAAATTGTTTGTGGGGTTGCACATTAGTGCAACCACTTTAGAAAATAGTATGAAGGATCCTCAGAAGAATGGGAATGAACCTACCATATAATCTAGCAATACCATTTTTGGGTATTTAGTTAAAAGAATGGAAACCAAACTACCAAACTAATGCATGTGTATCTATGTTCATAGCTGCACAATTCACCATTGCCAAACTATGGAACCAGCCAACATGTCCATCAACAGATGAATGGATTACAAAACTATGGGACATGTACACAGTGGAATTTTACTCAGCAATAAAGAACAAAATTGTGCCATTTACAGGGAAATGGATAAAATGGAGAACATTATGCTATGTAAGATTAGTCAGTCACAAAAAGTGAAAAGTTGAATGTTCTTTCTAATATGTGAAAGGTAGCAAGAAAATGAGACATAGAAGGGACTCCAGACAAGGAAAGAGAAACTGTAGATGAGTAAAAAAGGCTATCTAACTGAGGGCAATGTGAGGGGAGAAGAAAATACCTCAATGGACATGATTTACATACACAAACTTATCAAAGTCAATCACTAAGTAAGGAGGGAAGAAGGGGGCAGTAGGGTGGGATGGGAGGAAGTACCCAGGGTTACTGTGTGCATGTATGCCTCCATCACCCTGAACTTCATTATATGTAATTACAATGCACTAATAAAATAATAAATGGACTAGAACTATATATACAAAGACAACAATGATGATGTAATGAAATTATGATTAAAGTTTCTTCAACTAGTGTATCTTATAAACACAGATATAGATGAGAAGAAGTCTTAGAGAAGATACCTTCCATGTGAATTATACAGTGAAAGAACAATATTTGCAATACACATTGTTTTCATAAATTGTCAAGAGCAAACCATGAAACCCAACTGAAAATTATGAAACAGAGCCATGTATTGTAGCACACGCTTTTACTCCTAGCATTTTGGTGGCTGAGACAGAAGGATCAAAGGTTTTCAGACAGGGTCAGCTACTTATTAAGGTCCTATAAAACTCTGTAATAACCTGTTTAAAAATGAAGAATAAAAAATAGGGCTGGGGCTGTAGCTCAGAGGTAGAATGCCCTGGGTTCAAAACATAGTACTGGAAAAAAAAAAGAAAATTATGAAATGTAAAGCAAAACAACAAAACCTGAAACAAAAAAGCATGGATATTTAATGCAGAGAAGGGCAAAACAACACATGACTTCTACTATATAAAGCAATGTTCAATCTCATGAATTTAAAAAAAATGAGGTAAGTGTATTATATTCTGAGATAAGTATAAAATAGCATATTAAATTGTTTTTGCTGGTAAATATTTAAAATTTGACCTATCTCTGCTCATGGTGCTGCATATATAATTACACATATTTTGGAGTATTTCTCTTAGTGTTGGTATATAATTTATTATGTTGCAATTAAATCTTCAGGCATATGTGCCAAAGAACAAAGTTGCATGGGTAAGAAGGAAGTTATAGGAAGATGTTAAACAATGTGTGCTAGAAACGTAAAAATTAATTAATTAATCCAGATCACAACATGATAATTAAAGAATATCTGTTTGAGAGAAAAAGTAATAAATATAATTAATCTTAGAGTATTCATCTGTTGGTGGACATCTTGGCTGGTTTCATAGTTTGGGAATTGTTAATTGTGCAGCTAAGGGCATAGATATATTTTCATTAGGTTGGTAGTTTGATTTCCATTCTTTTGGGTACATGCCTAGAAGTGGTATTGCTGGATCATATGGTAGGTTCATTCCCATTCTTCTGAGGATCTTCCATACTGTTTTCCAAAGTGGTTGCACTAATTTTCAATCTCACCAACAATGTATTAGAGTTCCCACTTCTCCACATCCTCACCAGCATTTGTTGTTTGTGTTTTGAATGATTGCCATTCTAGTTGGAGTTAGGTGAAATCTCAGTAGTTTTGATTTGGATCTCTCTGATTGCTAATGATGTTAATCATTTCTTTATACACTTAATGACAATTTTAGTTTCTTTGGTAAAGTGTCTATTTAGTTCACTTGCCCATTTTTTTCCATTCTCTGTTACCTTTCTTTTATTTTCTTCCCATTTTTCTTCCCTTTTTTCCTCTTTGATCCCCGGGTCTTGTGACAACTTTTTATTATTTTAATGTTGTTTTATAGATCTTGTCTTTCTTTTCAAATAAGCTGGTTTTCACCCCCACCGAGTCTACTTGATCAGCAAACCCAATAATCAGATTATTGAAAGAGTGACTATCATGTTTAGGTCTTTTCTAGTTCCTATTATCCAGAACTGGAGTAGAAAAAGAAATGAACATTTTAATTCTGCCGCTTAATAGATAGGTAAACTCAAATAAAGCCATTAACATTTCTTAAAGCATGATTCTCCTTCATATTTGAAAAGGAGTTAAAAGTAACACATATCATTAAAGCATTTGTTTCACTGCCTAGTTAATAAAATAATTAATATTCAATTTTATTATTCTTCCCAGTCATTTTGACACATTTCAAATGCTCTCTGTAAACTAACAACTATGTCAGGTTTTTCTGGGTTCTATAAAGTTTTAAGATTTTAAAATAGTCAGAAATCTGACCAACCAATAAACTGGAATGTTCTAGGTTATTGAGATAGTAGTTTTTAGCCCTTAACCTCAAAATATTTTTAAAAATTAGAAATACATAATTAACTTGCCTTTTAGGTCACATGCTCTCTAAAATACATTAACTAAAATATGAGTAAGATTCGTAACTAATGAAATAAAGTACTATCCAGATATCACTAGGGTTATTACTTTATGTGTTAATGAGTCAATATACTTTAAAATATTTCAGTTTAAGCCGGGCGTGGTGGCGCATGCTTGTAATCCCCGCGCTTGGGAGGCGGAGACAGGAGGATCACGCAGGTTCGAAGCCAGCCACGCTGGCGTAAGAGACCCTGTTTCAAAAATATAAAACAGGTCTGGGAGTGTAGCCCGGAGGTAGAAGCGCTTCCAGTAACCCCAGTACCACCAAAAAAATATATATATATATTTCAGTTTGGAGTCTTGTAAATCTGAACTGCAATAAGTAAACACCATATATATTTATTCCAATTGTACAACCAATTATTTTTTTGCAGAACTGGGGATGGAACAAGGGCATTATACCTCCTAGTTATACCACTAGCCCTATTTTTTATTGTAAATGGTATATATTGAAACTGTGCTTGGTGTCCGCTCCTATTTTCCCTTCCCCTTCCCAACAAGGAGTGTCCAGGTTAACCATGCTATATTCATACTTTTACTCATATTTGGATGTAGCTCCTCCATTAATCAACCTTAGCCTTCTTCCTCTTCTATCCTTCCATTCTAGCTTGGCTGAGATTTCCCTCCATTATCTGGAGTCCCTCTGGTATCCACAATGCAACAGGGTCTCAATAATAGTGAGGCTGAAAGCCTCACTAAATAGCTTAGACTGGCCATAAACCTGCTAGGCTTCTGTCTCAGCCTCCCAAGTACGGGGATTAAAAGCCTGTTACTTCAGGCCCAGCTCCAGAATTATTTTTATTCTTAGAATTATATTTTCTAGGCAGACGTGGTGGTGCATGCTTTTAATCCCATTACTTGAGAGGCTGAAAGGAGAATCACAGGCTATTGGCCAGCCAGAGATACTTAGTGAGGTCCTCCACAACTTAGTGAGACCCTATTTCAAAATAAATAATAAAAAATGGGGCCTGTGGTATAGCTCAGAAGTAGAACACATCTTGGTTTAATCACCAGTATTGCAAAAAAGAAATAAAAAGAATTATATTTTCTATATAACACTTGTGAGAAACAAATTATAAGATAAAAACAGTCTAAAGTGTAAAATGGTCTGATTAGAAATTTGTGGTAATTTGCAGTCAGCTGGATCCAGCCAGCTACAACTTAAATTCAGGTTTAATTAAAGTTTACTTTCTCTTTATGTAGTATCGTTTTCTGTTGAAGATATGTTCTTATACCCTTAGTGAATGTCTGACACCACAGATAATACTTAATTCACACATATTATGCTTTTTCCTCTACATGCCTATGATGTTTTAATTTATAAATTAGGCCCAATAAGAGATTAACAGTGACTAATAATAATAAAATAAAACATTTAAGTCAGGCATGATGGTGCATGTTTGTAATCCCAGCACTTGGGAGGCTCAGACAGGAGGACTGTGGTTTGAGGAAAGCCTCAGCTACTTAGTGAGGTCCTTTGAAACTCACTGAGACCCTGTTTCAAAATAAAGAATAAAAAATCACTCTGGGGGGTACATCTTGGAGGTAAAATGCCTCTGGATTCTATCCTGGTACCACAAAGAATAGAATAAAATAAAATAAAATAAAATAAAATAAAATAAAACAAAACATTTATAATAAAGATTATGTGAATGTGGTCATTGTACAGTACTTGTGCAGGGATGACCTGAGATGACACAATGGCTACATTGTGTGTGTAGAATGGAAGGATAGAAGAGGATTAGACGATTGAGATGAATAAAACTGGTTCTGTGATTTATGGGTTAAGCTATTACATAAGATTTACTTGGACACAAGCAATGCAAGACCACGATGATTTCTCCTCTATGTTTCAGTCAGCATTCTCACTGCTGTGATCTAAATATCTTTCACACAACATAGAGGAAAAAATATTTATTATTATAGTTCTGCAGGTTTTAGAAGTTTCAGTCCACATTAGGCCCGGTCACCTCTTTGGAGCTCAGATTATAGCTGTGTGAAGCAGAGAGAGGGTAAAGGAAGAGGAGTAGAGAGATCTATAGCCTCAAAGGCCAGGCCTTGGAGTGAACTACCTCCTATAGCCACACCCTACCTATGTTATCACTCAAATCTGTCAATCGATTTATTCACTGATGAGATTAGAATGTTTCTTACTTAATTATTTCACCACTGAACGTTTTATTTTTACACTGCCAATACACGAGCTTTTCTAAAGGACATTCTAGATCCAAATCATACAATCTGATAATAGAGAGGGGATATCAAGTGACTAATGGATAAGTGGCATATACAATATGGATACAAAGAGGTGATTCATGTCCAGGGCAAGATAGAGTGGGAAAGTGTAAGATTTTATTGTGTGACTTGGGATGGCATGTGAATTAAAATTTGAATTATTTATTTTTATAATATTCTGTTGACTATTTTTGGACCATGGTTGATTATGGAGAACTGAAACCACAGAGAATAAGTCATGGACTAATATGGGATACTGTATTTTAAGGTTATCCAGGAGAGAAAATATGGTGTAACTTCCTATAGACTTAATGTTCATCTATTGTTCGGGGAGAGGAATTAAAATTAACTAAAATTTTAATGAAAAACTTTCTATATCTCAAGCTCATAATATCTTTCTCCAACATTTGGTTTCATAAGCAGACAATGTTTGTCTGATGGTTCTTCTCTGTGTGCCAATAGAACAAAGGTTATAGATGTGCCAGCATAGAAACATTGAAACAAGGTAAAGATAGATGAAACTCTGCTGAATGTCAAGTTTCATATGTTGGAATACTCTTGGGTTAATTTTGAGAACATGTCCTAATTAAATTTCAAAACAACATTGGTAGCCAGGAGTGGTGGCGCACGCTTGTAATCCCCCCGCTTGAGAGGCGGAGACAGGAAGATCGTGCTGGTTTGGAGACAGGAAGAGACCCTGTTTCCACATAAAAAAAAGTTAAAAAAAAAAATAGGTCAGGAAGTGTAGCCCCTGGGAGTGTATCCCGGAGGTAGAAGGGCTTCCAGAAATCCCAGTACCACACACACACACACAAAAAAAAATTGGTTATTTAATAGGAAGGGACATGTTTTATAGGTCCTGTCTTAGAGCTGGTTCCTCAAAAAAAAAAAAAAAATCTACAATAAGAGTTTATATCCAGGTACTTTACTGGTGAATATTTTCCTAGAGGGGAGTCATAGAAAAAGAAATGAAATGGGAAAGTAAAAGGAGAAGGCAAAAAATGCACACAATTCACAAATATGGAAAACTGGTTACTCCAAACTTCAATAATCATCTTGAGAACATTAAGAAATATGTCTAGAAACCATCTGTCCACTGCAAAAGAAGAAAAAAAGGAGGCATTCACCTATTAGCTCTCATCTCTCCCACACTTCTTTGTTACACATGAATCAGAACAAAGTAGAACTTAGAAGAGATGGCTAAAGCTGGGCGTGGTGGCGCACGCTTGTAATCCCCGCGCTTGGGAGGCTGAGACAGGAGGATCGCACAGGTTCGGAGCCAGCCTCAGCTACTTAGTGAGGCTCTCAGCAACTTAGTGAGACCCTGTTTCCAAATAAAATATAAAAAAATGGGTCTGGGAGTATAGCCCAGAGGTAGAAAGCATCTGGGCTCCACCCCCAGTACCACCAAAAAAAAAAAAAAAAAAAAAAGGGAGATGGCTATAGCAGTGTTAGAAATATACAGTATGGTCAAAGGATTTTAAATGATACGCAAAAGATATCCTTAGATTCCATTTGCCAACAGAATACTCATCAGGAACAGTGTTAGTCTTGAGATGTCTAAGGTTTAGGGCAGCATAGAGACAGGGGTTAGAACATCACTCTTACTCTTAATATTTACGTTTCAATGTCCTGAGAGATGATTTATAGAAATAATTTAGTTCCCCAGTTATTAAAAAAACAAAATGTCAAGGAACTCTATTCAACCATATTTTAGCCTAAGATTTTTACACATGTTAATTTATTAAATGACACTGCATTTTCATTGAAACTCACTTCCACGCTGCTAATTCAAATCAACATATTTGATATTGAGTAGTTCATGTCAATTTCATTTCTGATCAACTCAGCAGCTTGGAGCAAAATAATAACCAACACCTACCAAGAGGAAAAATGAAAAAAATAAACAGAAAACAGAACCAAATAGTAATCCCAAATGCCTTTTTCATAATTAATATAAACAAAAACATGTTTAATCTGCTCTCAAGTGTAAATAACACCAACAGCATATTCACAGCTCACAAATGCAATTTGTGAATAATTTCACAATAGAAGAAGAAAACAAGTTTATCACAACATGTTTTATATTTCAAAAATAATTACTTGCCATAACTTCAAGAAAGGCAATTCAGAAGATTCAAGTCACAATGGGAACAGTACAATCAGTTTAGCTTTCCTTAAAAACCACTAACAGTGACCCTTTTTATTGTTTTACATTATCTTTTTAAAATTTAAAGGAATTTTAATAAAGATTTCTCTTCTGTCATTTTAATAGAAAGAATATGTATTGTACATATACTATTTCCATTAAAATAATATATAAATATTATAATTATACAATTATATGATTTTATATATAACAATATATAAAATATACCCATATTAATGAGAAAGAATAAAAATGTTAATATAATTATCATTATTAGTAGTGGTTGATAGCACTTACTAGAATACTTTTGTCAAGGATTCCAGGAATAATACCTACTTCCAATGCACAAATAACCAATCAAATCAAATCTGTTTTCTATTTCAATAGGCTTCTGATTAGAAAGGTGTGTGTGTGCCGGGCATGGTGGCGCACGCTTGTAATCCCCACGCTTGGGAGGCAGAGACAGGAGGATCACACAGGTTCAAAGCCAGCTGCACGCACTGGCTTAGGAGACCCTGTTTCCAAATAAAATAAGTATAAAAATAGGTTTGGGAGTGTAGTCCAGAGGTAGAAGGGCTTCCAGGAACCCCAGTACCACCAAAACAAAACAAAACCAAAAAGGTGTGTGTGTGTGTGTGTGTGTTTGCATGCACCCTTGGTACTAGGGATTGAACCGAGGGGCTTTCTACCTCTGAGCTATACCCCCATCCCTATTTTATTTTTTATTTGGAAACAGTCTAAGTTGTTGAGGTTGGCCTGAAACCTGGGACCATCCTCTGCACTGGCCTCCCAAGTATTAGGATTTTGATGTGCACCACCATGTCCAGTTAGAAACAGTCTTAAATATGACTCTGCCTATGATAAAATTATCTCTGGTGTGCCTGTGCCTGCTTCTGTTCCTTTCATCCTTATATGCTTCCTTCTCTAAGAGAAAACAAGGCAGACAAGCCTTTGCTTAAGATGTCCTGTCCAGCCACCTCTCTTCTCATGCAGCTCCCAAACACTGTAACTGTCCTCACATGACTTCCCTCAGAAGTTAGAGACAATGTACAATAAATTAAGATATTGTCATGTATTAAAGACGTTGTGTAAAAGGCAAAAGATTTATATGATCTGAAGAGAAAATGGACCACTCGTAATCCCAGTGCTTGGGAAGCTGAGACAAGAGGGTCACGCAGGGTTAAAGCCAGCCTCAGCTACTTAGTGAGGCTCTCAGAAACTTAGTGAGATCCTGTTTCCAAATAAAGTTCAAAATAGGTCTGAGAGTATACCCTGGAGGTAGAAAAACCCCTGGGTTCTACCCCCAGTACCACCAAAAAAAAAAAAAAGAGAGAGAGGTTATGAATTTTTTCCCATTTAATCAGGACGGGCTTGTAAAGATTTAACCAATACAGAACAGTGAAAATTACATAGGCCACAATCAAGCCTACCATTTAAGAGGACTACCAATATATAAGAGCCCTAGCCTCTGTATGCACTGTATGATGCCAAACCACCTCACTGGATGATTCAACTTTCTTCCTGGAAGACCATAGGATACTTACTGAGACACTCACTATGGAGAGAATAAACGCTCAACTATCCTCACCAAAAAGACAGGCATATGAATGATGCCATTTTATATACTCCAGACTATACTAGTTTCCAAGTTGAGTAGCACCAGATGGCCCTAGTCAATGTCAAGAGACACAGAAAAATTGTTTAGCAGAGATGTGCTTCAATTCATGACCCAAAGTGATGAAATAATTAAAATTGTGATACAATGACTACAGAGGCAGTTTGTCATTCAGCAATTAAAAGCCAAAGCCATCATGTAGGCCTTTCTACTTATCAGATCTACTTCAGGAGGACAGGAGGAGAGGATTATTCTTATTTTGATATTAGAGATTGAGCCCAAGGGCATTCATTCTACTTCCAAATTATAACTCCAGTCTTATTAAGTTGCTGAGGTTGGCGTCAAACCTGAGAACCTCCCATCTCAGCCTCCCAAGTACTAGGATTACAGGTATGCACCACTCTCCCTGGTTAATTACTGTTATTTTTAGTGTAAGATACTTGAATTTTCATTAAATAATTTAATCAATGTACCAAGAGCAGAGGCCAAAAATATATATACCAGTTATATTCTAACATGAAAAGCTTTCTTTTAACTAATCTGCTAAAACAAACTTGACAGTTATCTGTTCTCTGCTTGAACCTTCAGCTGACAGGGATAAATGTATCTCACAAAGTCAACTGAGCCTTCATTATGGAAATATTTTTGCAGAGGGTACAAAAAGTGATTTGTGGGTCAAATGTCCCTGAAAAACTCCATGGCAGGAATTCATGATCCACTAATGCTCTGCTATTAATCTAATTCAACTACATCGCATGTTTCTTTTGATCCAGCTTTGAACTGAGACCCTTAGTTCAAAGTCTTAGGAGAAAGAATCCATTTGGCTCAGATCATCTATCTTTGGACAGAACACTTTCTGTCAAACTTTGTCATAGATAACTGAACAGCTTGGAATCTGTTGTCCCTAAGTTAAGTGCCCATGTGCTCCAAAATGTTACTATTTCTGACAATAGAAGACAAGGGCAGAGAATCACCAAGAAGTACATAAAAAGGAAACAACTTTCTGAAATATAGCTGAAATATTTCCTTTCACATTCAAACTATCTTAAAAAAAAAACCCTATCAGTTACTCATATTTTATAATCTACTAATCTATGGTTGGAATCATGAAGGTCTATTCAGAACATAAACACTACATTAAGTTTTGTGCTTGTTTGTGGCCCTGGGGATTGAAACGAGGGACACTGTACCACTGAGCTGCAGCCCTGTTCTTTTATTTTGAGTCAGGGGCTCACCGCATTGCCCAGATGGCCACGAACCTGCAATTCTTCTGCCTTCACCACCCACAGAGCTAGGATTGCAGGTGTGTGCCACCACACCTGGCTTCAGTTATTTTAACAGAGAAAATTTAATGAAAGGATTTGTTAGCCAGGTGTTAGAAAGCTGATAGGGCAAAAGAAAATACCAAGGTATCCCAGAGATAGTTTAACTACAGCTACAAAACAAGGCTGGAGAAATGAAAGAGGAAGATGTAATTATTAAAACTTAGAGGTTTAAGAGAGGAAGACCATAAAGTTAGAACTCAGATCTCTGAGAAAGGAACACAGCTTAACTGATACTGATGCCTCAGTGGCTCCAAAAAGGGATTTTCTGAAACTAGGACATATAACTGTAATGAAGAGACACTTGGATTAGATACTTGCTGGATTACTGCACCAACAGAACTGAAACAAATAGACCTGTAACTAAAACAAACATATGTATAACTAAAAATAGAACTAAAACTAATTGCATATTGTTCCGTTTTCTATTACTATAACAAAATATTTGAAGCTTAGTAACTTTATACAGAAAAGTGAATGGTAATTTAGCCCACAATTTTGCAGCTTAAAAATCAAAGATCAGGCAGCCTCACTAGCTGGACCTCTGCCGAAAGTCAAGTAGTGGGTGACATGGTGGGAGCACATGTTGAAAAAGAGAACTCTGCCACAAGGAAGCTGAAAAGAGCAATCCAGAAGCTGTTCTTATACCCATAAAAACTCAGTCTAAAACTACCTGAAAAAGTTAAAGTAGAATTTTTTTTGTTTTTTCTTTCTTTTTCTTTTTTCTTTTCTTTTCTTTCTTTCTTTCTTTTCTTTTCTTTTTTTTTTTTTTTTTGCTGCTGAAGTGACAGTGTATTCTTGCTTAGTTCTTTGGTTTAATAGTTGAAAAAAAAGTCATTGAGTGCCTATCTGTTTTAGGCACTAGATAAACAAGTGATTTGAGTCTTGTTTATTCATCTTTTAAAAGTGAATAATAAAAATGCTTCTCCATATGGTGCCCTGTAGGACCAAGAGAAAAAAATTGCTTCTAATACTTTGGGTATTGAATAAGAAATATTTATAGAAAAGGTAAATGCTTAGTACATAGTAGTTCCCTACCTTCTAAATATGTGTGACCAAATAGAGCTGAAATATAAGTTTCTAGCAAAAGTAGTATTTCTTGTTTTAATATTTAATACAATGACCATATGTCAAGTAACAAATACTACAAAGGCACCACACAAACAGATAATTACAATATGATTCTTGCCCCTAAAAACTCAATTTTTTATGAAGTACAAACAATGAAAGA
This sequence comes from Muscardinus avellanarius, assembly GCF_963383645.1. Classification (NCBI taxonomy): domain Eukaryota; kingdom Metazoa; phylum Chordata; class Mammalia; order Rodentia; family Gliridae; genus Muscardinus; species Muscardinus avellanarius. The sequence goes on from NC_137799.1 coordinate 49,932,841, forward strand.
GTAGCCATTTCCATAACTTATTTTCACCAAACTTTCAAAGTTCTCCATAGAAGTATTTTAATTACCACCAATAAAACAAAGTAACCACTCTTTTTAACTCTTTCTTAGTAAGCAACCATATCATCTTATTTTTAAATTTAATTCTATTTTATTTGTTTTTTTATTGGTACACTATAATCTCACATCATAATGTGGATCATGTTTACAATGGCTATATTCACACAGTATTTGGTGCCTCCCTCTTCCCCGCTTTCCCTTTTCCTTCCTCCCAGTGAGTGTTCAGGTTAACATTGTTATATTCACATGTATACACATAGTCAAATCAAGCTTTTCTATTAATAAATCTCTGCCTTCTTTCTCTTCTACCCTTCCTTCCTGGCTTAGCTAAGAATTCCCCTCCATTATTTGGAGTTCCTCTGGTATCTTTAATACACTGTAGCTTTAGCATATTAGATAACACATATGCCCTCTCTCTTTCTGTGCTTGGCTAATCTCACTTAACAAATGTTCTCCAGGTCTTTCCATGGCCCATAATTTTGTAATCCATTCATCTGTTGATGTTAGAGTTCTGTTGCTGTTTACTTGCCTTAAGTCCCTGGTTTTCTTGCTGCCATTTCTTATGGCTGCAGAGTCAGTAGTCTCATTTCGGGCTGGTTGCCGAAGATGGCAGGGGCCTCCACACAAGGTCAATTATGCGCTCAGGCTATCGATCTTGCATTCTGACTATTGGATTTTGTTTCGCCATAGTTCCCTTTTTTGTATGTTTTCTTTTGTATGTATCTTCACTGCTTTGTTTGTGTGTGTGTGTGTGTGTGTGTGTGTGTGTGTGTGTGTGTGTGAAAAAGCTGCCTTCTCAGTAGTTGATTTTTGTTTGTTACAGCTACTGAGATGTGCTGTGTCCCACAGTGGTCATTTTCTCCTCCTTTCTAAAACCTTATTTTACTAGTCAGTTTTGAGGTGGGTGATCAATGATGAGACTGATGATAACTGCTGTCTCATCACCCATCTATGAAATCCATAAGACATGGCTTAAATAACTTTCCCAGGGTCAATCAGTTAGAGGTGGCAGAGCTGAGAGATTCCTTATGCCTGTCTCACCACCCCATCACACAGGCACAAATCCTCCTATAATAAACACTCAGACAACACCTTTACCCTAATCATTGTGCCACTGAGAAGCAAGAAAATATTCCCATGTTGGAGCTCTGGCTGTCTGAGATTAAAATTGACACCTAAATAGAAATAGGTAACTATAAACCTAGCTTGAATATGCCACAATCACATCTGTTCTCGGCCATTAGAACTTTGCTAGCAAACATATAAGACCATTAGCTGCAATATTAAACCTATGAATTAGCTGAAGAAAAAATTCTGTACAGGATATCTTGGAGATTTTTTTTAATGCACACTAAATATTTCTTAGCTGTTTACATTTTGGGAGGAATCAGATAAAATTGATAATAAAAGCAGCCAAGATAGTGCTTCAGCACTTATTTCTTTGATTAACTGAACTTTTCAGTCCTTGTCAAAACCTCGTTGGTAAGAATTTAAAATGGTAAATTCACTTTGGAATACATTTTGGCAAGTTCTCAAAATGTTAAACACAGAGTTACCATACGAATACAAAATTACCATATGAAGCAATTCCACTCCTAGGATTCTACTCAAGAGAAATGAAAACATATGTCCATGTAAAAACTTATATACAAATGTTCATGGTAGCATTATTCACAACAGTCAAAAAGTGGAAACAATCCAAATGCCCATCAACTGAAGAATGGATGTACAAAATGTGGCATAGCCATACAATGGAATATCATTTCGCTAAAAAACGAGTAAGTATTGAGGCACACTGCAACATGGATACACTTCGAAAATGCCAAGCTGAGAAAGAAATCAGTCAAAAAAGATCAAAATATTACAATGGGTAAATCTATGTTGAAAAACAAATTAGTGTTTACCTAGAGCTGAACATGGGATTGTGAGGCAAGAAAACGGGAGTGCTAATGGCTGCAGTATGTGGTATGGGAGAGGGGAGTATTGAAAATGTGCTAAAATTATAATATGGTAATCCATGCGTATCAGTTAAAAATATACCAAAACTCATTAAATTGTATACCTTAAAAGGATGCACTGTGTGGTATGCATCCTGTATACCAATAAAACTATTTAAAACTTTATTGTTAACATAGGCACCTTTCTCATTTACAAATAAATAAAATAGAGACTCTGAGAGAGAATGTCTTGTTCAAGTATCAAATTCTAAAATTCACCAAAACAGAACTCCAGTTCTTTGCAGTGTTTTTAGCATAAATGGCTGTTGGGTTTTGTCAAATGCCTTTTAGCATCTATTGAAATTATCATGTGATATTTGTCTTTAGTTCTGTTTATGTGATGAATTACATAGAGAAGTAATAGTCAAAATATACAAATAACTCAAACTCACCCCCAAAAAACAAATAATCCAATCAATAAATGGTCAAGTGAACTAATAGTTATTTCACAAAAGAATAAATATAAATATAAATAATATATGAAAAATGTTCATCATTATTAGCAGAGAGATGCAAATAAAAAATACCCTGAAATTTCACCTAACCCAAATTTGATTGGCGATCATTAGTAAACACAAAAAATGACAAATGCTAACAAGTTTGTGAAGACATAGAAACTCTGAAACACTGTTGGTAGAATTGAAAATTAGTGTAACCACTTTGGAAAACAGTATGTAGGATCCTCAGAAGGATGGAAATGAATCTACCATATGACCCAGCTATATTGCTACTGGGTATCTACCTTAACAAATTGAAAACTGACTACCATAGTGATGCATTCATATCTATGTTTACAGCTGCACAATTCATAATTGCCAAACTATGACACCAGCCAATATATCAACAGATGGATGGATTACAAAATATGTGATATATAAACAATGAAATTCTACTCAGACACAAAGAAGAATAAATTGTGTTATTGGCAAGGAAATGGATGGAACTGGGGATTATTATACTAAGTGAGATTAGCCAGTCACAAAAAAGGGTAAAATGTTCTCCCTCATACATAGAAGTTAAGGAGAAATTGGGGCACAGAAGGGATTCTGGACAAAGGAGGAAAAACCTAAGTAAAGTGAAGGAGGAAATTTGAGCAAGGAGAGAGGGGGAGTAAGACTTGAAGATGGAAATGCCTCTCTCAGTGGTCATGATACACAAAATCTTCAAGGCTAATAAATGTGTTAAGTATGGGAATGTGAATATAGGGTGGGAGAGAGAGTGGGATGGGAACTGGGGGAGGGCTTAATGAGTACTGTGTGAGTGTATGCCTCTATCATCCTGAATATCACGATATATGATTACAGTGCTCCAATAAAAATAAAATAACTCTTTGTTCATATATGAAATTATCTGTATCAATGTAAAGATATCTATGGGATGTGGGAGAATGGGGAGCAACCCAAAAGGAAAAATTCTATGTGAATGTATTTTTTGTCACTCTGAACTTCATTATGATTTATGATTTTAGTACACCAATAAAAATCATGTGTATTTTATTACATAGTTTCTGGGAATAATTAGACAAAACTGAATAATGGTGGAGAAAATAAAGAAGACTTAATATTCATGAAGAGGGCCTCACCTTCTATTTTACAAATAGAAACTATCAGATATAAACACCCTCAAATTCATACTCCAGAGAGATAAATTTTGTCCCCATGCACTGAGTTCTCAGCTCCCATATATATAAACCGGACACTCTCCACTTGTTGGCAATTCTTTTATTTTTCCAGTTCAATTTTTATATGAAAGGAATTCATTACTTATATCACTGTTTTTGCCTCTCTTGCTTTCTTCTCCTAGTGACATTTTTTTTTCTTAAAAAATTCCTGAGGTCTATGCTAAGGGGAAACAATTGCTTTTTCCCTTCATAGATAGTTGAGCTACTTAACAAGAATATCTACTTGTCTTTACTTCCTTTATTTCATTATTTATTTCTTCAGAATATATTTACTAATACTAACAATAACTTCCTAATGTTAACAAATCTTTCTTGATACTAGTTTTTCTAATTCCATAACACCTGATTCCTCTGCGACTTTTTATGTGTTTATTATATGTCTTATGGTTCTTCTTTTGCTATTAGCCATAAGACAGTGATTATACAAAATCTGATCCAACATATTGCCTCTGCCCTGCCTTGAAATCTGTTCCTAATACTTGTTGATAGTGCCATCATCCACCCAAGTGTCTAGAGCATTCACTTCAGCATCATTGTAGACCTGTCTTCCTCTATGTTCCCTTTCTGCCCAAATGTTCCTCTTATACTGTAGATCCAGCCTCCCCAGTATATCTGAAATATGTCCCTTCTCCATTTCCATTGCCACAATCTTATTTGAGAACCTCAGATGACCAATTACAAAAGCCTTCTAGGGTCAAAATCTTAACCTTCCTTCAGCAACATTATAATCCATCTTCTACATTGAAACTAGAAAAATCTTTCTGAAATATAAATCTAATTACATTGGTTCCATTTTAAAATTATTTCATAGCTTTCAATGTCAATATTATGAAGTCCTGAATTCTCAGTACATCTAAGTCCTTTGTACAAGGACTCTTCATGACTTTATACTCACCAAGGTATTTTGACCAACTCATGCTTTCTCTAGCCTTCCTGACTTTTCAAATGATATTTCTGCTACCTTGAATGCTATTACTTCCTTTTTATGCCTAGTAAAAATACTATGCCTTTCCTCAAGATCCTTTTCAGACTCATGCCCCCAAAACAGCTTTTTTGGAGTTCTGTACTTCATCCTCTTAAATATACATTTTTTGTGCTTATAGTTTAGTATAATAACATTTAGCTCTGATTTATAATAATAATAATGTTAATAACAAGCACTACCACCAAGATTTATTGAAATGCCTATGTCTGGCACCAGTATAAATGTCTTATGTGTTAACTCATCTGATTATCATGTAAGCATTAAGTTAACATTTACCATTATCCCTGTTCTGCAGATGAAATAATTGAGACATAGCAAACTAAATACTTTCTCAGGTATTTTTAATATACTAAGGGAAAGATTCAAAAAGATCAGTGGCACAATCTGTATTTTACAGTATCCTTTCAATTTTTTCTCACAGGCTCTGAAGCCAGTGAGCTCTGTAAAGGCAGGTCTATATCTTTGTAACAAGTGCCTAGAACATTGCCTGCCACATAGCTGGTACTCTGTATGTTGACTTAAAACTTAAACCCAAAGAGATTTACACTAAATTCCAAATATATGCTTTTATGTGAAACTGATTTATGTATATCTCCAATGAGATGAAGGAAAATATGTTCCGTATGAATAAATATATGTACCTATAGATTTTTTTAAAAATAATTTACAGCTGCAGAAGCAAAAATATATGTATACTTGCAGGTATTACCTGCTATGGATCCAACACAGTAACAGTATACCATAAGATAGGTAGAAACTCCAAAAAGTCATAAGATTAGTGATAAGACAGACAGTGAAAAGGAAATTCCCTTACTCCTTTGGCCTTGAAGGACATGAAATAGGGATTTGTGCTGTGAAGCATTTTTGCAAATACACTATGAAATATGGGTGTTCCTCTAACTGGCCCGATGCTTTAATCCAGAATCATTGTCTTAAATCACCACTGAGTCTTTCGTCCCTTTTTTTTTATGCTATGAAGCATTAAAATTTCAGAAATAGGAAACTGCTTCAGTGGACACAATAAGGAAGAGGTGCTGCTCTTTATAGGAAGAAGCAAGTAAGGTTAAAGAAAATAGTGTTACTGCCTTCCAAGTCTAGCCAGTAAGAAGTAAAGTAATTGTAAGCTCTGGAAATCTTACACCTGAGTTATAGAATGTTTTTAAGTTCTGTTTCACATGTAGAAACTACATCAGAGAAGAACGCATCAATTTTATTTTATTTTATTTATATTTTTTGGTGGTACTGGGGTTCCTGGAAACCCTTCTACCTCCAGGCCTCACTCCCAGACCTATTTTATATTTTTATTTGGAAACAGGGTCTTTTAAGCCAGCGAGGCTGGCTTCGAACCAGCTCAATCTTCCTGTCTCCGCCTCCCAAGCGCGGGGATTGCAAGCGTGCGCCACCACGCCTGGCCGAACACATCAATTTCACAAATTGCAACTTGTAAAATTTCAAGTCATTTGTTTTTCAAGATCTACAAACAACTGGAGACTCATGCAAGTCCAATTACCTTACTCTCTCTCCCTCTCTCCCTTTCCTCTCCCTCTCTCAGATACATATTGAAAAATCACACATCATAGCTGGGAGTGGTGGTGCATAGTATTTGGGAAGCTGAGACAGGAGGATAACAGGTTCAAGACCAGCCTCAGCAATGTAGCAAGACTCTTGGCAATCGAGTGAGACCCTTTTTAAAATTAAAATTAAATAGGGCTTGAGGTATAGCCAAGAGATAGAATGTCCCTGGTTTCAATCTCTAGTATCACAAAAAGAAAGAGAAAGAAAGAGAGAGAGAGAGAGAGAGAGAAAGAAAGAAAGAAAGAAAGAAAGAAAGAAAGAAAGAAAGAAAGAAAGAAAGACAGGGAAAGAAAACAGAGTATGTAAACAAAGGTATGCAGGATAGTAGGGATTGATACAAACATGGCTTGTCATCTGTTTCAACCATTTCCTATATTATATGGTTACTTTGTTTCAGCTTTTCTGGGGGTAGAGGGTCATTTTTAACATGGAAATACATTTTTTATAAAAGAATTATTAGAATTGAGGCTGAGACAAGAGGATTGCAGGCTTGATGACAGCCTTAGCAATGTAGTAAGACTCTCCACATCCTAGCAAGACCCTATTTTAATACCAAAAATAAAAAATGGGCTAGTGGTATAGCTTGGAGGTAGAATGCCACTGCATTCAATCCCCATTACATAAAAAAAGGAAGAAAGTATTGTGAGAATTAGAGATGCTTTCAAGTTTCTATCCTTGTACTTAACACATCTTATGCATTCATTGTGATCATTTCTATTAATTAAAATCATACACATATCAGAATAAAATAAAAGAAAGAAGGGCCGGTATAAAAATAGGGATTGACATGGAGTAATTGTGTATGATGGTGATCATCAGCAATGCTTTAGCAAATGTATGAAGTAGGAAGCCGGCTATATACCCCAGCCCAGGCCTTTAAGAAAGGCAAGCTGTTCCTTACCCGCTTAGAGCCCTTAAGCCTTTTCCACCATTCTTTATTTATCAGACTTAATTCACAGGGACATGTAAATAACTGATAAAGGAATCTTACCTGCTCTGCAGTCTTTGCATTTCATTGTGGATTACAGCGTGGAGCCCTGTGCTAACAATCTAAAGATCCTTTGTGCTAGCTGTATAAAAACAGGCAAGAGTAAGGCAGCAAAAAGCACATTATTATTATGATCACATAAGAAACAGTACTGAGCTCACCCTAACTGCAAAACTGTCACCTACCTACAACTCTCACAACATAAAACCTTTATCAGGTATACCTCAGGAAACAATGCCTTCAGCTCCAAGATCTACATACAAACATTTTAGTTCTAGACATATTCTTATATTACTTTTGGAAAACTAAAGTAACAAGCTGGTTTGTAGCCAAGGCAAGAAAGAGAACACACACACACACACACACACACACACACACACACACACAAAATGAATTTTGATATTCAAGGTAAGTAAAGGATGAAAAGAATTAAAACTAATAAAAGCAAGGTATCACAAATTGAGTTACACTGCAAGTAAGTCAATAATCATGTTTATAATAAAATAGTGCCTTTGATAATCCCTTTAAAGGTGCCATATTAGAGAGAAATATTCCATCTCTTAAATCTAAAAAAAGTCAGTTTTTCTTCCAGTCTTGAAACAGATTAATGTCCATTTGACAAAGTATGAATTTGAGTCTGTAAGGTATCAAACCTATATGTATTTACAGAAATAGGAGCAAACTCAGCATGAGATGCTCCCTAAGATGAGACACGATAGAGGCAGTCCTTGAATGGAAAGCCTTGTATACTCAACTAAGCTATATAAATTTCTTAGCCAGGTATGGTGGTGCAAGTTTGCAATCCCAGCATTTGGGAAGCTGACACAAAAGGGTCAGCATTGGATGACAGCCTCAGCTACTTAGTGAGGCCCTTTGCAACTCAGTGAGACCCTGTTTCAAGTATAAAGAATAAAAAATAGGGTTGGGGGTGTATCTCAGAGATAGAATTCCCTGTGTTCCTTTCTTAGTATCAAAAAAAATCCTTAAGCAACTCACTTAATTTTCTATTTATTTCTATATCTTCCTCTCCATACCATTGTGTATTTACAGCTGAATTTATATAAATTAAAATTTTTCATGATAAGAATCTATTACAGCTAAGACAAAAACTGGTAATAGAAATAGAGACAGAAAATTCACAATTTAATAATTTCTCTAAGAAGTCTCAGAACACTCAGCTTGTCCCTGCATTAAAAGGATTGATTTTAGCCTACCTTTCATTATTATTAAGCTTTTTGCTCATTTTTAAAGTTTTGCTCACATTAAACTGTGAGATGATAGCAAAGGTCTCAACAATGATCACTTATTGAAGGAGTACTATTGGGGTGGGCTGGGGGGTTGACACTCCCTGGTAACTCATTTAACCACACTATGAGATAAACATTCTCCTTTTAAATACAAGGAAACTCTCTCCAAACCAGTCACCATGCTCTGGGCTAGATTTTGGAAAGAGCAGAGCCAGAATGAGAATAAGCCATATGTGCTTGACCTCCAGGTGCACAATCTTCCTGACCTTCAAAGTCCTCAGTGAATCCACTCAAAAAGGACATATGTATTGCCGGGCGTGGTGGCGCATGCTTGTAATTCCCCACACTTGGGAGATGGAGACAGGATCACACAGGTTCAAAGCCATTCTCATCGGCTTAAGAGACCCTGTTTCCAAATAAAATGGAAAATAGGTCTACCCAGAGGTAGAATGGTTCCATCCCCAGTACCACAAAAAAAAAAGACATATGTATTGAGCAGATAATTCCTTCCCATTGTAGACATATCTTCAAGAAATCTCCAAACCTCTTCTAATATCTTAAAAAGGCTTAAATGATGAAACCTGTAGACCATATTGATTACCATGCTGGGACAGTATAACTTATTTTTATTAAAAGAATGAATAAAACAATAAAGCTGAAATACAATAAATACTGAAAAAGGGAAAAACAAGTTTGGCGATGAAAAATGGAACAGAAAACTAACAATGCAGGTAGTAGAAAGAAGTCCTTTGTTCATTTCATACAGGTCAGGATTTGCATAAAGTGAATAAGTTGAATACACCAGCAAACTCTGAATTTTAGCCAATGTTTGGCTATTCATAACCCAAACATAATGAATATTTTAAACTAAAGGCTTGCCACATTTACCTGAAAGATGCCTCCCCTTAGATAACTTCACTTTCATGCTAAAAAATGGAAAGGTCAGAGTATTTCTAAAAACGGTTTCCTCTAGCGAGACAGCATTTCTAACAATGACAGTCCAGCAAAACTGCATGACATCCCAAAGTCTGGTGGAATCTATAAATGGGTCATTATAATTTTCTTCTAAATGATCTCTAAATTTGCTTACTGAGTAAGAATAAATATCCCTGAAAACTATACAATCTTTTAACCATTTTAATTAATGTCAAATAGATACTGGGGAGGATGATGGTAGAGGAGACATTAAGACAAAGAGTTAAAAATGGGTTAAATGGTATTTAATTAATAGTAACCATTATTAAGGTCACTAGTAATTACCTACCTTGTAGCTGGTATGATAAATGTTTACATACATGGGTTTCAGATTCAATGTAAGACAATGTATATCCCAGAAAAAGAAAATTTTCTTTCATTAAACATCTCTATTAAATATTTTCAGGGAAAAGTGCACATTTCAAGATTTTGCCTTATACTGACTGCAATTGATTACAACCATTAGTTGTTATAATAATCATGAAAGGTTAATTCATGCTCTACACTGCTTACTCTCCTCCAAGTCAGAGGCAGGTATAGCAAAAAGAAAATATGCCTTTATTTTCTGGGTGTAGGGAATTTTAATGAGTCTGAAGCTGGAGTAAGCATCCCTGAAGATAATGAGATAAGAAGAGTACATTCTTCTCTGTGTTTAACATCTCAAGTTATGGCAGAGAGAAAGAGGGAACATTAATGTACAGTTTCCTGGGCCCTCTCTATAACCCCCCATAACCCAGTATGTCTAGCTATGAAAATTTTTACAGGACTTTTCCTAGCTGCACTTTACCCATTGGGTCCAATAACAACATCCTCACCTTGTGGGTTAGCCACTCCATCCCACCTACATGTAACATTGCTGTGTTTGCTTGACAATGGGTTGTTTTTAGTCTATCATAAATATTTCCAAAGCAAGAAAGCATTTGTCTTCATCATTATTTCCAAGAGCCATTACTTCTTAATATATTTTTAGAAAGTTTCCCCAAGCCACCTGCAAATAAAAAAGGCTAAATAAAATGTACTTTCAGCTCCTGGATGTTAATACTGCACCAAGATCCCTAGGTCCCATCTTATTTCAACCCAGGATAATATCTCCAAAGTTCATTTCTGCTCTACAACTTCATAAAAGAATTAGGAAGAAAATAGCAACAACCCAGTGAAGGGTCCTTCTGGTATCTGGCAGGAGACAAAAAAAAAAAAAAAGGCAAGGAAAGGGGGAAGAGCAAGTTGAGGGATGCATCTTCCCATCACTTACTCTATCAGGATTTCACTTTACCTTCCCCTGTTAGACAACTATAACAGAAAAGGTAAACAACTCACTGACGTTGTCTGTCTCTACCCAGGGCAAGCTTAGCAGCACCTTTGACTCTGCTATTCATCTCTCTCTTGTGCTCATCCTATGCACACAGAACGTAAACTCAAACATTCCTTAAAATAACTGCCCCTCTCATCATTGCAGAATATTTTAACTATGAAAAGGACAGCACAATAAATTATCCTACTTATTAAAAATATTGTCATTAAATTTCCTTAAAACTCATTTTAAGCTCATGAATATTCTATATATCACAAACACAATATTTATATTTCAGTATACAATGGTATGTTTCTTTTTGGGGTGTGAGTAAATTGGGTGAATATTTCTGTCCTTATGATTTTGTTGGTTTTCTGCCAAATGATTATAAAACCAAAGCGTAAGCTTTATAGATGTCTCAGGCAATCCTGTTCTGTCATTTTTTTATGCACATGCTGACTCAATGTCATAGAATAACTGTGTTGCTTTCTGCTTTCCCTGACAGTCCAAAGAAAGAGTAATGCATACAAATCATTTTACTGTTTAAAAGTTTTGAATAAAACATGCTAACCTTGTCATACTAAGTGACAGACAGAAATGTCACCATTGTTTGCCAGGGACAAATAATCCATACACTTCATGTATAATTCATCTGATCTTTAAGAATGTTTAACAATATTGAATTTAGATAAATTTCAATGTTATGATGCATCAAACTTCCTTTATCAATTTGCACATGTGCCTCATCAATTTAAGTCTTCATTTGTATTACTTTATTTTTGTATTAACTATGACAGATCTAGAGGAGATTCTTATTTCCAAGAAAATTTATAGGTGCATTGTCCATATTACAGATGTCTCTCCCTGTTCCTGTAGCAGCTCTTAACTTGGAAGCCCTCAAGTAATCCAAGAGGTTTAAATCTGCCACAGACATCCCAAATGCAAGAACAGGTATCTGTGACTTTTTTGACATAAAGCCTTTGGTCATCAGATGGTCATCAGACAAACACTGAAGAACTTTAATGTTTTAGAGAGACCAATTATTTCCATACAACCTAATTTTCTCAAGGGCCATTCCTATGTCTTCTCATCTAGTTCAAAATGTATTCTCCCTTAAGAACTTCGGAGAGTTTTCCTGCGTCTGGAGACCTTTTTACTTCAATTAAAAATCACTGGATAGCCTGGTGTGGTGGCGCACCTTGTAATCCCCGCCCTTGGGAGGCGGAGACAGGAGGATGGCGCAGGTTCGTAGTCAGCCTCGCTGGCTTAAGAGACCCTGTTTCCAAACAAATAAAAAATATAAAATAGGTCCTGGAGTGTAGCCCGGAGGTAGAAGGGCTTCCAGGAACCCCAGTACCACCAAAACAAAACAAAATAAAAATCATTGGATAAAATAAACTTTTCATGACTTACAGGATAAGAATTGTGGGTATTTTTTCTTTCAGAGGGGGCAGAGAGCAAAAGTTAACATGTACATGTATTATATTTCATAAATTAAAAACTCATACTGAAACTATCTTTTTGTTTCCTCATATTATTATCTTACCTACATTATGAATATGCCAGCTCATCTTCTCTAAATTATACTGAGGTGTGCACATGGGTATATACAAATATTATTATATATTCCTCTTCTTGGCACATTGAAAAAGGCAAATAATTTTTCACTAATTGAACTAGCTTCTTCATGGCTCAGAGTGGTAGAAATTATATGAGAAATTCATTTAAATCTTCAAAGAGGAAAAAGCCAGTAATATAGAACTTAGTAAATGCACCTGTGGGAAATTATTTAAATTTATATGATGGGCTTTAGGAAGAGCTAGCTACCTTTTGAGAAATGTTTAAAATATTTTTAAGGGACCATGTAGGATCTCTTTCAAAGGCCTATTTGGAATAAGGATTTATTTTTTAAACTGGTGAAGTCATTTCTAATTTTTTTTTTTTTACTTAGCCTCTTTTTTCTGATATGAACATCTACGGTTTCCATTTGATCTTCCATGGGGTTTGTGATACCAAAAATACTTAAGAATTACTGTTTGACAATGTGGGAGCTTCTTTGTCTCTATTATAGTTTGGATTCTACCTTGAAGTAGAAAACTATCTCAGATTTAGTAAAGAAACTCGAGCTTTTCTGGCCAAAGTTTATACTGGTCTTAAATAAGCAATTTGTACCAGATATCACTAAAAAATTTTCGCATTTCAGTCACATTTTTCATATGTCCATAGATTGACATTATTTTTCAACAGTTGTAATTTCATTGTGGAATATATACCAGATGGAAAGGGGCCATTTTATGGGCTTTTGGCAGAGAGAAAGTTGGCTCTGCTAACTGAAAATCTCATATTTTAGGAGCCCATGAAATTGGCAATAATTGACTTTTAAACACAGAAAAATTTAAACCTGTTTTTATTTGCAATACAAGAGATGTCTTTGAAGAAATATTTGTTAACTCTTTAAATATTTCCTTTTCAGTTAAATCTAAGTCTTAAATAGGTATCAATTAGGATTGAAAATATTTTAAATGACTTCCATTATTAATTCTCTTTTAATATTATTTTAACCATTATTTTATTTATGCTACTTTATGAATATTTAAGAATAGACACTATAATTTATTGAATGGTGACTGAGAAGAGTTACATCAACTTCTAAGTTCCTATTTTCTATGATACGAATATTTGCTAAATAATCCTGAACACTAGATACCTATTACTATTTAATAGGTAGAGCTATTATTTCTTCTCACTAACACTTTATTTCCCTTTCATGTTTTTGGAGGTTTTTTAATCTAATCTACCTCTATGCTACTGTTATATTATTTTAAGGACACAGTAAAATATGTGACATTTATTTAGTACATATTGGCTTAGAATTATTGATGTCATGACATTCCACTACTTTCTATTTAGATTTCTACTTAGTATTTTTTTCCACTTAGATTTAGTTGGTGGGAGAAAAAAAGTGAATACCCCTAAGTGTGTGTACAAGGGAGGAGATATTTGTCAAATGAAAGCTAACAGTCCAGGAGAAAGTTGGATGGTATTGATGATGGCTTTTTGGCAAGTTCTACATGTAATCAACAAAGCCATGTGGAGAAAATATATTGCAGTTATAACTCCAATATCTATAAACAATCTCAATACTTTTCAGGAAATCAAACAACCAGGGCGATTAGAGGTGATAACAGATGCTTCATATCATTCTGTTTATCATTTTAATACTAAAGTAAAGAAATAAAATAGTGAAACCCTCCCTTTCATTCGAAGGAATCATTCCTATTAACCAAATTCTAAGAGAACTGTTTACAGAACCGGTAATTTTGAAAGCATGCTTTTTGACTGCTATAATTAAAATAAAATATTTTCAAATTCATAAGCCTCATGAACCTCAATAAAGCACATCATATTAATTTCAGGTTAAAACTCCTCATTGTTCATGCTTTTTCAACAGTGGAATGAAATAATTTACTTAGTGCATTTCACAAAATGAAGTACCTTGGGTCAAGAAACACTGAGCATGCGGTAAGCAGCCTTGGCTGTCTTCCCCAAAACCATTTTAGAATCCCAAATGTTGAAGCTACATTTTCTATGCTCATTATTTCAGAGGAAGTAAGGATTGGTTCCACTAATGCTTCTCAAAATACCCAAATGAGAACTTCTGATATTTCAGATGAGAATACTTAACCAGGATAGGAAACTACTAAATATTAATTACCAAAGTAAGTATGAGGAGAAGGAAGATGGGCTTTCAAACTAACATAACAAACATGGGGGACCCAGAAAACTGCCGTTCCCAATGTAAGTATATAGTGTAGGGCATTGTGTCATGTATTGTATTGTGACTCTGTAGTAGTAAGCTATGATTTATGAACAGCAGCCATAAAATGTATAAGATAGTGAGAATTTTTGCTTCACAAAATATCTTCTTGAGTGACTTTGATGTAAAAAAGATTAGGCCATAGAACTAGAATATAAGGAAGAAATAAGGGAGAGCTGAATTACTTTGCAGATAAAAATGAGGTGGTCTTAGATTTGAGGGATGGGATAGATTTTAGTATTCTCAAGCAAATATTAAGAAACACTTTTTATATAGGCCAAAGACCTATATAATTAGATTATTTCTTTCATAAGGCATTTATAAAAGATATAGAGCTCCAACAAATACATATGTGTCAAAAATCTTTTTTTTTTTTTTAAGTTTTCCAGCTAGGAGTGGTGATGCATGCTTTTAATCTCAGTACTTGGGATGCTATGACAGGAGGATCCAGGTTCATGACCAGCCTCAGCTATTTATAAGTTGCTCTATGCAACTTACTGAGACCCTGTTTCCAAATAAAGAATAAAAAAATTAGGCTGGGGTGTAGGTCAGAGGTAGAATGTCCCTAAATCCAATCCCCAGCATCACAGTACTTGGGAGGTAGAGACAGAAGGATTGCATGTTTGAAGCCAGTCTCAGCAATTTAGACCATGTTTTTTGTTTACTTGTTTGGTTTGGTTTGAGGGTTTTTTGGTGGTGGTACTGGGGTTCCTGGAAGCCCTTCTACCTCCGGGATACACTCCCAGACCTATTTTATACTTTTTTTTTATTTTTGGAAACAGGGTCTCTTAAGCCAGCGCGGCTGGCTTTGAACCTGCACAATCCTCCTGTCTCCGCCTCCCAAGCACGAGGATTACAAGCGTGCGCCACCACGCCCGGCCTTCAAGAAAATATTAACCAATGCATGGTATCTGTACAGCTGTCCCAGAAACTACCTGGTAATATTTCTTTTTTTTTTTGCCCCTATTATTTATTTATTTATTTATTTATTTATTTATTATTTTTTATTCTTTATATTTAATTGGTGCAATGTATTCATACATCATAATGGTATAAAGAATATACTTTTGTAGACATACATGCACACATTGCCCAGTTAGCCCCTACCCGATCCCCACCCCGTTCCCTCCCCATCCCTCCTTCCCATGCTTGGCTTAGTGGTTGACATCTAGTTTTATAGCAATTTATCCAATATTAATGATGATAATCTCACAAAACAGTTTCATTTGTCTGATACCAAGCTTTTGATGACTAAAAGATAACAGTTCAATATTTCTTTTTGCTTTCTTTCTTACCAGAGAATATTTTTTTCTTTTCTTTTCTTTCTTTTTTTTTTTTTTTAGGTGAAGCTATCATACATTTATTTATTTTTCAGAAAAAAATCTATCCTGGTATGGAATATGGACTCTAGATACCCAAAACAATCTCGAAGAAGAACAAAGCTAGAAGATGTATATTTTCTGATTTCAAACCATATAAAGCTACAATAATTGAAACAGTATAGTACTGTTCTAAAGGCAGATATATAAACTATTGGAGTTAAATAAAAGCTTAGAGATAAATTCTTCCATATATTGTCAAGTTATTTTTGACAAGGTTTCCACGAACATTTGGTGGAGGAAATAATAATCTTTTAACTAAATATTGTTGAAAAATAATAATTACATGAAAAATAATAAAATTGGACCCTTACCTAACACATTATACAAATATTAACTCAAAATAGATAAAAGACCTAAATATAAATCTTAATACTATAAACTTTTAGAAGAAAATCTGGGTCATAAAACCTCACAACACTGAAATTGGCAGTGATCTCTTGGATATGATTTCAATGGCACAGGCAACAGAAGAGTATACAAACTCCCTAAAAGATAAAAAAAAATATTGTATATCCAAAGACAATGTAAACAGAGTTAAAAGTTACTGATTGAATGGGATAAAATATTTCCAAATGCTATATCTGAAGGTATATTAATATTCCAACTAGAAATCCTAAAAATTAGCAACAATAAAAGCAAATGATACAATTTAGAGATAGGTAAAAGACTAACATAAATAATGAATCTCCACAGATAACCAATCTTAGTTGTCTGTTGGATAGAAAATCTTATTTCTCTGGTTCTGGTGTGTGTTACCTATTTCTTCTTTATAGTTAATCTTTTTGAGTATTTTCTCTAGCGCTGGTTTTGAAGACATAAATTCCTTCAGTTTCTGTTTGTCGTGGAAGCTTCTTATTTCCCCATCTAATTTGATAGAAAGTTTTGTTTTGTTTTTTTTTTTTGTTGTTGTTTGTTTGTTTCAAACATCAGAACAGTGAGGACTCCTGTCCTCCTGATTAAGATGCACAGGCAATAGGTGTTAACTCCATAGTCAAGGGCAGTAAAGATGACCTTTTCCGGTGGAGAGGTGACTCAGTACTTTCTTTTATAACCAGGCAATTGCACAGAGTAACTTCCAATTATAACTTTTCATTTCTCCTGTGGGCTACTGAGAAACTTGCTTCATGTATTCCCTAAAAGAAATAATTCAAAATAGCAAGCCTGCATAATTTCCCACAACCTAGAAGAAGACACATTTTTAGGACACCTCATGAATTCAATTTCTCCCTTGTAAGAACTTAAGTAAAAAATATTTTGGAAATAAAACAGTCCAGACATGAGGTTTCTGTTCCAGGGCAATGACTATACATTGAGTCAATCCCTTTATAGAGGAAAAAAATGTCTCATGTAGTAAGTCTTCATTTTTAAAAAAATTTGCAAAATAGAACATAGAAAAATGATAGAAGAAAATGAGAATTTGGCTAGCTATAACCCAATCTAAGAAGAATGGAAGCTTTCTGTCAAGAGGGCAAAAGACTGAAGGCCCTGGAAAAAAACATGATCATCAACAAACACCTGTGGCTGTGCTACCTGGTTGTGTTAAAAACAGGAATGTCAGCACAGCATGGTGGCACACATCTGTAATCCCAAGTATTGGGAGGATGTAACATGAGGATCACAGGTACTAGGTTAGCCTCTGCAACTTTGTGAGGTCCTTCAGTAGCTTAATGAGATCCTGTTTCAAAATAAAATAAAATTGGGCTGGGGTACAGTTCAGAAGTAAAATACCCCAGGTTCAACTCCTAGAATCAAACAAACAGAAATGTCTAAAATATAACTATAGTTCATTTGTAGATATAGGAGGCAGTATTACCTACTGATGCTCCTTAATCACCAATATAAACCTCCAGATACAGAAATAAGTTTGCTAATGTTATCTGGAAGAAAGTGCAAGGATAGCTTAATAAAAATAACAACAACAAAAACAAAACTTTCAGGAAAGGTGATCCAGGGAAGGGGGTGAAATCAGAATATTCAAACAAAAACAAGAACTCAATCAACACAAAGTAAAGAGAAACTGAAATCATCTAGGAATTCCAAAGTTTAATGTAAAAGGTGAAATTTCTACCAGTGTGCACATTGCATGTTTCCTGATAATGGTAGCAGGATTTCTATTTCTTGAGTTGGTTTGCTTGTATGTTTATATAATCAAAAGGTATAGGATACCTGGCCAACTCGTACTCAGGTAACAAATGTAAATCAGGTTTACCTCTTACTCTTTGATGATCACAGCAGTTCACAATGACATAGATGGCCAAATTGGAGATATCAAATATAAATATATTATATGCCATAAGGGGATAAAGACTGATGTCTTCTGTTACTTTGTTTTGACTGAATGGTTTTGTTGTTATTTGACCTTTCTGTATTTTTGCCTGAGGTGTTGTTAGCTAGAAAAATAACACATGGAAGAGGGAAATTGAACCAGAAAGCTAAATGTCTAGAAAGGAAAGGATGAAGAATAAGGTTGACAAATGATAGATGAAGAATAAGGGTGACAAGAAAATGAATCGGGCCACTGAAAGATTTAAGGCACTAACCTCACGATTATTGAATTCTATTTGAAATGACTGCTGCCTTCACCTATGCTTTTGTTTAAGAAGAGTTCATTTCAGAGGCACACTCATGAGCTATGTGACCATCATCAAGCACCAGCCTTCCCTTCAGTTAAAATCCCATATATTCCTCAGAATTAAGTTTGGACATTTTTTTTTTCATCTACTCATACACAAATTCTACAGCCATCAACCAAGTCAATTTATGAAAAAAGGTAGTTAAAGCAGGTACTCAGATCCAGTGTTTAAATGCAGACTCTACATTTATATGTAGATGTTGGAACAAGTTACATAACCTTTCTGTGCCTCCATTGCTTCACCTGAAAACAGGAAACATTATGGTCTCTTCTTGGTAAGTTTTTGGAACCAACCCAATGAGTTAATAATTCTAATATTATTAAGAACCTTGAATGATAAGTAATGCATGCCAGAATATTCAGTTATTGCTATAATTCTTATTAGTAACAGTGGTGTATAAGGCAACAAAATACCTGGAGCATTACAGCTATTCAATAAAAGTGAGTTTCACAACTCATCCCACCCCTCAGCCACCATCTCTCTTGCCACCTTATTTCAAACAAATGTGGGCATCTGTTGGCCTTCTCTTCTATCTCCAAAGTGCCTGGCACATACCCCATCTTTGAAAACACTGATACAGGTGTATTATAACTGAAACACATTATAGCTTGGTGGAGACAGTTGATAAATGAGATGTTTTATAGGGCTATTGATCTCAATGCTACTTAAAGCTCGAGTTTTAAAAATGGAAGGAGCTTCATAGATAGCTGTCTCCAAATCTGTTACCTTCTTTCTCTGGTCTCTAGATAACTCTATGTAGTTTAGCTCAATACTCTATATTAGTATATACTTCACCACTACATCTAAATTTCTAACTCTAAAATAGTATTTCTCATTCTGAGATACAAAGTAAAATTTTATGAAGCTATAAAACATGCCAAGTATATAACTGTAATTTTTTTTGGTATGTGTGGGACTGGGGGTAGAATCCAGGGTCTTTCTACCTCCAGGCGATACTCTCAGCCCTATTTTATATTTTATTTGGAAACAGGGTCTCTCTAAGTTGCTGAGAACCTCATTAAGTAGCTGAGGCTGGCTTCGAACCTGTGTGATCCTCCTGTTTCAGCCTCTCAAGCGTGGGGATTATAAATGTGTTCCAACATGCCTGGCTGTAACTGTAATTTTTTAATTTGTTTGCCCATTAAATTCAACAGATAAGCTCTTCAAAATTATATATACTGACCATGGCCAACAGAATCAATCTAATTTAGTGTAGGGCACTCAGATAATTTTTTGATAAAGATCTAAACCAAGACTAAACTCGTCATTTTGATAATCTTTTTTATGTCTTAAATAAGAAAAAGATATCCTTAAATATGCATACTATCTTGTTGGGAAGGATGTCAACACCTCTTGGGGCACCTTTGAATGTAAGTGACTTGTTTAAACTTCTACTCCTGGGATATCACCAAATTCTCAATCTGTCACTGTGGAACTCTCCTCGTTGTGACAAAAACACCTCTAGACTGAAAGAAAAGGTAAAAGGCTAGGTGTAAAAATTGCAAATCAATATGCCTAGAACCATAATAAATACATGAACTAGAGATATAAAAAGGAAAAGCATGTATGACAAGCATATACAAGACCTCTTTTGTGTTGTTGTCCTTGTGTTGTTGCTGCTGTTAATCTCTTTCCCATTTCTCACCTCCTCCCTCAAAGTTATTTTTGTATTTTTTAAAAAAAGAGCTACCCTGACAAACAGGTACTTGGTAGCTGGCTGATTGCCCCCTCCACACACACATACATACACACCAAATTCTATCCACATAAAAGACTACTGGGGAAAAACCCACAAAGTGCTGTATGAATGTATGTCCCTATTATGATGAATTGCATCATAATATGGGACTATAATACACCAAAGTTAAAAAAAACTTTACCTTTAGTTTGCCTGAATAAATGACATTGCAATATTTTGGTATATATTTGCTTTCTCTTATCCCAGAAATATTTGATGAGAATAAAGAAGATAAGAACCTTAATATTCCCCATTAAAGGCATTAAAGTTTGTTCCATAATCTTCTGTGGCAATTTCTCTTGCCTGGTTTGATAGTTTTAGACTACAACCCCAAGGAGCAGATGTTTCTACCCACTACTTTGTTTTAGGTATCAAGCACCTTCCTTCCTAAAGTCTAACTGCAAATTACTCAAACTGTCTTCCCTGAGGTTCAATTAAGACATTCAATTTGGAAAAGTCAAAGAGCTAAGAAGGAAAGGCTTTGAAAACTGTAGACTATTTAGGACCCAGAACTCTAAGCCTCATGTCAGGGCTTGTCTAAGTCATTTAACTTTTATAACATTCACTACATAAAGAAGAAATCCTTCTTAAAATCAGTTTTCAAACTAAAAATCCAAAATGAATAGAAAATGTTTGTCCCACAGCACAGTGAATACTGATGCCACCACACCTGTCACAGCCTCACCTGCCTGCTTCTTCCGTGATATCCAGAACTCCTTACCACAAAAAACTATACCTGAGTCCCTGGCACTGTTACAAACTATTGATGAATGAGTAGAGTGTCTATAATAATACATTTTTTAGTTTATAAAAATAATCCTCAGGTTATAGAGAGAGGAAGCAGAGTGGTAAGGTGATATGCTTAAACACATGCTTTCTATGGCTGATGACCTCCATTCAAATCCCCATTCCTGCACTTACCGTCTGTTTAGGCCCATTAGTTGTTGCTGTAAGGAAATACCCAAGACTAGGTAATTTTTAAAGAACACAAATTTATTTCTTGTATTTTGGAGGCTGAAAAGTCCAAATTTAAAGTATCAGTATTTGGTCTAGTGAGGAACTACTTGTTGCATCTTCACAGTACAGAAAGGGAGCCAGCCAAGTGCTGCATGCACATCATTTCAAAGGGCCTTACTCCATTAATATGGGAGCAACCATGAAGGTCCAATTACCTCACACAGGCTCCACCACCTAACACTAACTACATCACATTGGCCACACCTGAATTGTGAAGGAGATATATTCAAATCATAGCAGCAAGCTTGGGCAAGCTATATACCATCTCTTGCAGCTCAGTTTCTCTTTCTAAAAGCTAGGTTATAATACTACTGACTTCATAGGACCATTTTAAGGATTAAGTGAATTAAGATATAAATATAATGCTTAGAAAAGGCCTAACACTTAACATATGTAATTGTGTTAGCAATTGGTATATGTTAGTTGTGCTTGATATTTTAATCATCCCAGAAATCATCTGACATAGACCCCATTAGCCAACTTTATAGATTCAAAAACGAAAGACTAAAAATGTCCTCAAATTCTCTCAACAGTTTATTTGAACCTACTACTAATTTATTGCTCTTTTCCCCTTTCTCTAATGTCTCCCTTTTGAACATCTATTTATTATCCTAAATTGATCAAGGTTCTACTTGATGTATATTATAGGTTGTACTGCTGAGAAAGTAAAAAAAAAAAAAAAAAAAAAAGATGAGCAAGGTAGCATGATGTCTTTCTTTAAGGAGATAAAGTTAACATTAGGGGCACACTAGTGTGAGGAAAATACTTAAGAGAAATGTAACAGAATTTTGAGGCTCTAAGAATTGAACTCAGAAGTATAATTCTGGCTAAAGACAGAAAAGTCTTCATACAATGGATAGGTTTTCAACTCACTTTATTATACCTGTGGGTGGAAATGACAGGCAACAGAAGAAGTGAGAAGGGGAACGAAAGCCATATCAGGTGGAAATAGTAATGATCAATGCCAAAGAAGCAAAAATACACAAATGTCCCCCTCTACCTCCTCCCTCTTCAGGGAGAGCCAGCTATGAAGCAGAACTGAGCTTAGAGAGGTAGAACCTGGCCACTTTCAGAAAGGCTCTAAAAGTTATGCTAGGATATTAAAACTTTGTTTTATAAGTTATGGGGAGTTAGTCCAGATTTACAAAAAGCCTTATAAAATGGAGGGTATGATCGGAATTATATCTCAGATTATGTAGAATATACTGGCCAGGGGGAAAAGTAAAATACTAGGGAAGTCTGGGGAAACTCTGTGTTTATGTGTGTGTGTGTGTGTGTGTGTGTGTGTGTGTGTGTGCGCGCGCGCACGCACATGAATCCAGAGGCATCTACCTCTAAGCTATACTTCTATACTTCTAGCCCTATTTTATTTCTATTTTGAAACAAGGTCTCCCTAAGTTGACGAGAGTCTCACTTCTTGCTGAGAATAAACCTGTGACCCTCCAGTCGCAGCCTCTCACGTACTGGGATTACAGGTCTGTGATACCATACCTGCTAGGGGAAACAATTTCATGGAAAAACTAATGTTCTGAATCAGGACAACAACACTGAGAAATAATAGAAGAGATGAATAAAAATATACAGAAATCAGGGATTAAATAATAATAACAGTAAAATAGAGAAAGGCAAAATATAATTCCAGTATGTTCAGGCATTTAGTAAAGTCCTGAAGTATAGTACACTATCTTATTAAATTTTTACCAAATAATTGCAAGGTAAAAAGAATATAATTCCATTTCACAGAAAAATAGAGGTCCAAGTTTAAATACCGACTCTGGCATTTATTGTATTAAATTATATAATTGCTTAGCCTTCCTAAGACTTGATTTCTTCCTATATAATAAATATAATATCAATCTCATGGTGACATTTAAAATTTAATTAGATGTCTTTAACTTGTAAATGATCTAAAACATCTACTGAATATTACCTTCTAATTATAGTAAAAATAAGACTGTGAAAAAAATAGACAAAACTGGTCAAATTCTACAAGGTTATGTCCCTAACAAGAGTAATTGGCAAATTTTAGTCTCATTTCCTTATAATTCTAAAGTCTGTCTTCTTTCTAACATTCCTCCTTTTACTCCTTATAGTAGGAAAGCTACTATTGTATTTTTGGAGTAAAGGATGAGAACAAAATGAATAAGGAGGATCACAGGAGTTTTTAAGTGAATTCAAGATTAACATTAGAGGATAGTTCCTTTTGTTCTAAATTGAGCCTGAGCACCACTTGCCACAGGGACTATTGATAACAATGTTCTATATGTAAAAGTTATAATTCAAATACTATATTACATTAGGATTCACTGCCTTATATATAACTTGACAATGAAACTCTCATGAAAAAAAGCATTGTGGGCACTTTTTAAAATTCACAATATATATTCATCAGAAGCTACCTTGTTTTTCAATTGTATTGGATATGTTGACAAGATTTTACTTTTTATCCCATGTATTTTCAAAGTATTATGGAAATGTTAAGGCTAGTACTCACTGTGAGTGTGTCATGACTTAGAAAAGGAACAATTGTCCTTTATGGTCTGGGATGACATCTGGAATTTTCTTTTTTTGCAGAAGTACAATATTCAATCAGATTAATTTTTAATTTTCTAATTTCTTAAAGGGCAAATCTTAAAACTGAATTTTCTTTCTCACAATACTGAAAATGTAAAAATGTCAGGATCATCGATCAAATAGCCATAATTATAGAAGGATACAACTTCTATGTTAATTTTAAATCACTGAAGGCTGAGGAATTGATGTTTGGATAATAGAACACCAGCTAGCCACTCAGACAACAAAAGTTAAGGGTAGCTATAGTTTTAGGCAATTCTGATTAAAAGACATTTTTTTTTTTTGCTTTAGCTTATTTGGCCCCATTTCTATCTCTGTGTTAGGGGGAAATAACCTCAAAAACAACAACCACTGATGAGAGTCACAGTGCAGGCTTAACTACTTTAAATTCTTTACTAAAGGTTACTAGATGGCAGAGGATTCTACAAATAGTCAAGTAGCTCACCATATGTTCCACCCTGCTAAAGTAGGGCTGTCTCCCTCCATACAAACACGGTCAGGGAGGAAAATGCACATGTGAATCTAAGATCAAAGACACTATCTTTTCTCAGACGATGTAAACACCAAATAAGAGGAACAAAGAAATATTCACTCCCACGAACACATTCAACTGATCAGTCTGCAACAGTGGACAGCAGAGAACAAAAAAATGAAAGAGACACAAGCCAAAACAGTACTTTCATCAGATGTAACTAAAGTGCCCATAAATCAAAACATCTTGGTGTATACCACAGGTACAATTTTGTCAATTTAAAAACAGTAAAGAAGGACTAACCTTCTTTAAGAAACACCATTCACATACCTATTCCATGCCCATCCGGTTCTACTCTCTACTCCACTGATTCCACAACTCATATTTATAGGATGACTGGCCTCAGTCAAGTCATGAGTCTCCAATTCCAAGGGGGGAAAAGAAAGCAAACTTCCTTAGCCAGCATCAGTTTTTAGAACTATATCCTCAACAGGTGAGGAAGCTAACTTTTCTTAGGCGAGAAAACAAGGCTGAGGCATTGTAGTCAATAGTAGCAATATGGTGGTGGGGAGTCCTTGAAGGAGATTTCTGAACATTCAAAATTCAGGTCAAGATACAAAATATTTTTATTAAGAAAAAATTTCCCCAGAATAAATCTCTAAAATCTCCTTGCAAGTACAAGTTATAGATTTTGGTAATTCAACACCACATCTCTCTCCCAAAGAGAAAAATAATCCACCTTCACTCTGGCTATATATATAGATTTCTCTGTATATAAAACGTAAAAGAAAGAGTTGGATGATGCCTTAAAAATATTTTGTTGTGTGGCTTAAAACAACATAAGAAAAACAAAACATATTTAATATTTAATATCACATACTCACTCTCCTGCTTCTCACACATTGGCGAGCCGTTCTTCATTGCTTCAAGATAAGGAACTTTATCAGCAACACAAATGGCCAATTTGAAGAAGACTGTATGCATAGGTTCACTAGGGCCCAGCAGGACAGAGGAGACACTGCTCAGAAAAGACAAGCAACAAACTAAAGGAAGACAGGAGAAGGAAGTTAAAACAGACAGGTGTTAACTCTTCCAAGGTATCCGGAAGTAAAAAAAAAAGATAGGTAGCCCTGTAGATGAACAGGAGTTTATAATTAGGCAATGGCCAGCAGGCAGTAAGAGATCAAATCAATCAAATATCCAGTACCTGGAGACCTAACCACTGTGCTGAAGACACCTGCAGCAACTTAGGATCAGCTGCAAAGCTCAGCTAAGGGATCAAACCCAGAAGCAGTGCACACTGAGATCTGGACCCCTGTGCTCTAGACACAGGAAGTGCAATGTGTTTACAACTAAAACAATCTCTTCCCTGAGCTAAGTGTAGGGGTCAACATGCAGCAGGAAAATAGTTGCCCATATATCAAGACTGGAGATCATATTCATGTGGAATCAGAAGACCCTTGCATTTTGAATAATACCAAGAACTTTGTTTGGATCACAGTCCCACATAAAAGTCCTATCAATTTGAAATCATCATATTGGAAAAGATAAAACCAATTATTACTTGGTACCAAAAACATTAAACTATTAGTGGCATTAAATGTCAACATATTTATTTTTCTATTAACATTAATAAAATGTTAATGTAGGAATTATTCATAGCATTTCTTTAGTTTGGGACTTAATTTGGATAGTAGAGATAGTTTTAAGAAGCAGTTGGGGGTGTAGGGCAGTAGATTATCAACCAGGGTACTCAAACAGGGCTCCTCTTTCAGTGGATAAGTAAATAGCAAGTAAATAATTGGTAGGCAAGGCTTTCGTTTTTTGGAAATAGCAATACCATCAAGTTATGGTACATTATATCCTCCACATGATAGAACTCAAAAATAAGAACTAAAACTAAAGTCATTAAAAAGATACTGTGATGACCCAATCCACTTTACATTTCAGAGAAAGAGGCAGATTGTTTCCAGGGGTTCTGGGCTTAGCCAAGGATTCGCTCCTTCCAGAACCCTTTCCAGGTATCTGAAATTTAACTCATCAAATGTTTCTGAGGTAAGTCTTAATAAAGCAGATATGACTCTTACCCAGAGTTTTGTGAAAAGCAGAGTTTAGAAGCAAATGCTAATATGTGAGAAGTCAATTTGGGAGATGTGATGCAAGGGAGTACAGATGAAGGACAGAAATGAAATAGAAAGGAAGGAAAGGAAGGAAAGTCAGTATAAAAAGCTTGGGCAGTTTGCTTCTGAAGGGCTTTCTGTGGAGCTTTATGAAGTGTGTGTGTTGGAGCCACCTGTGCAAGGTAAGAAAAATAAAAGCATTTATCTGTAAGTTGCTATTCCCAATTTGCCTAGACCCCAGCTTGTGATTTGCACTTGTTTGAGCACCAGGCTATTTTCTGCAGGTATCATCACTGTATAGAAGCTCCAGGGCAGAAAGTGAGAGAAGCAAGGAGCTTCCCACTGGAACCTGTGAAGCTGGAGAAACCTGCCTAACACTCACTACTGCAGTAGCTGGCATGAGGGTTGAGATTAAGATGATGGGAGATGGCACAGATGAACCATCTGACACACTATCAAAACTTTAGAGTCACTCTAAAGCATAATTTGTAAGCATACAATAATTTCAGGTAACCTAAATGCATGTACGTATTTGGCCAAATAAGGGAAAAAGAAAAAAATTATACTAGGTTGTAAGTAGGATTTAACCAGAAGTATGTAGGCCTATATTATTACTTTAGGTTCACCCACTATCCACCCTCAACAACTAACAGCAATAAAGGTTTACAAGGGTCTGTTGATTGCACCTGTTGCTATTCTGGAATCTGGCCATCAACAGTCAGAGAAATGAGTGTGGAAATGGAAATAATGAGCTTTTGTTTAAACTAAGCAGTGGTGTAGAGTATTATGATTCTAGCAGTCCTGGGACTTTTTAATATTGGAGGCCTCACTTCAAGTTATCTTAAAAACACTATCACAATAAAATAAAATTCATAATAATTAAGAGGTAAGCAAAACTGAATTTGCCTATATGGCATTCTTACACTCTACATATCTATTTAAATATTTATTAATTTGATTCTACATGATTTAATTTTTTTATATTTTATTCCTCATCATTGCAAGCACTTGTTTAGGCTCTTGGCCTAGTGATATTTTTGTTAGTTTAACTATTTGCTTTGTTTTGTTTTTCTAAATAACAGATTATTTCAATTCCTCAATGAGGTATTGAGCCTAATGTAAAAGAAAGAATATTAGGAATACAAAAAGACTGTAAACAACTTATAAGAACACTTGGTTAAGGCATAATAAACAGCTCAGATGCTGTGGGGTGAGTAAATTGTTTTGAAAGTATTGGTTAATATTTGGATTTGAGTATTCATTCAACACACAATACATATCTTCTCTGTATGAAGAGTATGCTTGAAATTACTTATCTAGCAGAGAATACAAAAGACATGAGTTTGGGTCATAAATTTTCCAATCTACCCACCCAGATACCAGAAATATATGCTCTATTACTTGACTGCATCTAATATACTTCCTAAGAGATTCTTATACCTACAGAGTTCTTACCTGAGGAAATAGTAGTTGTTAATTTTAACAAACAAACAGTGGGAGTGACACTTAAAATGGGCAGAGTATGAAGCTCTGTACTCCTCAACAACACTGTAACTACATGTAGAATTCAAGAGAGTCCATATAATGATACTGTGAAGAGCATCACCAGAATAGATTTTTTAAAGTACTTTTAATGGTGCATTATAGTAGACTAGACATTGAGTCTGAGTTCTTCCATTTACCTGGTGTGACTTTATGGAATGACCTAATCATCTGGACCCTTTCTTTCTTCATCTGTAAAGTAACTGTGGTAATAATACTGACTTAATGGGACTGATGGTTCTTATGGAAGGTGACTAACATAGTGTAAATGAAGGGTTCCATATAATGACCTAAGGACTCAGTATCTAAAGGCTGCTACTGCTGCTGCTGCTGTTGATATTTCCACAGATGAAGATATTTCATCTGGTTCCAAGAAAGAAATATAGAAAAGACGACTGAAAGGGCATTTGAAACTATCCAACTGAATAAAGCTCTTATTGAATTAGCATGTAAGCTCACAGTTCTTTCCTTCTGAGACTACATGGCACTTCAAGTAGAAGAATGTTATTAATCTCAACCCTTCAAAAGTCAAGCAGTGATAATAACACTCTGTGAATTTCTTTTAAGAAAATAAAGCAAAATATCTGCACAAAACTATTCATCGCAATGGTATTTAAAATGTTGAGGAGTTTAAAGCACTCCTAATGTCTAATACATGGCCATGTCTAAGCAAATTATGCCATATGCTTTAACTAAATCATATAAAATTATACTTTAAGACTCTACATTGTAATATGAGACATTCAATGTATTTATGAAATAGTATCATGAAAACCAATATACAAAATTATGATTACAAATACCTAAAAATTCATTTGAAAAGAAACTTAAAAGTGTCTACCTCAAAAGAGTAGAATGGTGTTTTGATGGAAATTTTATTTTTCCTCTTTATATGTCATTTCATAATATTTCTCAGGTACTTCTGCAGTTAAGGCAATAAGATCAATTATTTTTAAAAATAGCACCTGCACATCATTCTCCTGACATTAAAGTCTGGCAACCTACAAATGGCTAAGGAATCTTCTGCATATTTAAGATGCCAAGGATGATGTTAGTTATCTGCAACATCATTTCACCATAGTTATTGCTATTTCCTTCTTAGCATCAATGGAAATAAGACCAACATATTACTCAGACTTAACTAAGCAGATTATACTGATGCCAGTGAATAGAGCAGGTTGGAAATTCAGATTATCTACACAATGACCATATATATTCAGTCACCAATAAGGTTCCCGTGCATACTGAATGCATATTAGCAGAAGTACAATGAGTTTGCTAGCACTCTGAAGATTAATTTTACTCTGGTCAACATATTAATTATTCATCGATAACATTCATGACAAATTTTCCAAATAAAATATTCCACAAAAGAAAAAAAGAGCAATCTGAGAGCAATCTCTTCACACTCACCTGGTCACTTATGGCTCCTTGAAGTTGACTGAGGTGGCACACAAAGGGCAAGGGAAGTGAGCTCAGAGCACTTGGGAGCTGAAGATGCCAAGCTGAGCAGATTTGGAAACCAAATGCATTTGTTAATTCCCAAAGTGATTTGAAGAACAGAAACTTGGAAGGACTGCCAAATAAAATTAATCCTTTAAAATGATAATGAAAAATTTTAAATTGCAATGTAGAGTTGTAAGTATAAAGAGAACGATTTAATTATTGCACGCATCTTAACCGGAAGCTCAGCAAGTCACCTGTGGATGGATGCTTCCATCACTCTTCACAGTCACAGAGAAATAAGGAAGATTTGGAGAATTTATAGTTAACGTCATTCTAAGAAAATAAGAAGTCCTTATCTATATTTGTGTATAGGTTTATAAATCAATATGTAACCTTATAACATTCCAGTAGCTTATTAATTCTAAACGCCTTTAGTTTGCAATAAACAATGCAAACAACAGAAAGAAGTAATGACTAATTCTTATGCTTGGTCAATGAAGTCAACAGGAAAATCCCAACATGAAATTGTTCTTCAGCTAAGACATAATTAAGAATAGATTACTGCATATTTGCCATTCTCTGCAGATTCTAAAACCTTAAAAGTAAAAATAAATTTTAAAAGGCAGTTTGGATTCTCAGTGTTTATGAAAATTACCTATTTAATTAGCCAAAGAATATTTATTAAGTTACTACATGCCAAATGGTCTGTTCATCCAAAATTTCTGTTTCTATACATATAATCTCTACCCTCCTGGAACTTTAGTCTGGTGGAAGGCAGCTGTCACATATACACTCAAAAGGTCACAATTATGATGGGTGAAAATACAGAAATATAAAATATGCAGATCATATATATATGTATATATATATATATATAATCACCTGGTACAACAGAAAAGGCTTCTCTAAATTTAATCCAAGATATGAAGAACCTGTAGAAATTAACCAGTCAGAAGGGAGGGAAAGGGCAGGGCCACAGTACAGCCTCTTGCTCTATACCTGGATGGAATGTGGTCATAAAAGATGTTAAATAAAGACAAGTGACAATGAGACTGAGTGTGGGGTAATATAAGAGGTTATTAAGAACACAAAACTTAGCTTTTCATATCCTTGTATAAGGAAAGAGAGGCCTGGGTTGTTCAAAGTCTAAGTAGTTATTTTATCTCCATATTCTTGCCCCTTTGTACTATCTTCATCTCTACTCCATGTCCTAGACTCTAACCATAGACCCATTTACTGATATTTGACTAGCTTATTCTAGAAAAAGAAAGGGGTCAGAACAGCCTTCCAACAAAGAGATAAATATGTCCTGCTTCTATCCAGAGAGGCAGGCACATGCTAGTCTAAAAGAAGGGGTAAGGTTAGGTTTGGAAGGGGCTCACAGATAGAAAGGTCTCAGGTGTGTATTGTCCAGGGTAGAATGACTATTGAAGGTAGACAATATGAATTATGGCCTGGAGAACCTCAGTGAGAGTTCATGTGGGTGTGGCCCAGCCATACCCCATGGAGGTCGGGCCAGGCAGTGAAGATGGCCTATGGAATCCCTGAGGATGGTCTTTACTACATCACAACCAGAACTGCACTCAAAGCTTTTCTGATATTATCTCATTTGACTTTCAATTGCCTGTCAGTTAAAGGCTATTGTTATCCCTATTGTACATAGGAGGAAAGAAAGTGAGGCTTTAAGAGATAAGCAATTTGCTCAGCAACACATAGCTTGTACAGACAGTGAGACTCTGGCTTCTCTGATCTAAACCCAGTATACTGTTTGAATCCACTCATATCCATATAGCTCAGTCCTGGAGCAGAATTGATTTGTTGATGGAAATAAGGGATACTTACACTCCAGTTTTGTAGCAAAGGAACTACACCAGCTTCATTTGAAACTTAACTCTGGAGAGAAATGGGTGACAGGTAAGTATAAATGTAGACAAGTCAGGTATGACACCATTGGAAATCCTGGAAAAAATTAGTAACGTAACTTTAAATAGAATTAAGGTTACAAATTGTGGAGCTGGAGAGAAATTATGAGACTCTAGTAATATTTAAAAAGTTAAATCATGGGACATAGTGATGGTTGGTTACAGAAGGGTCAGAGAGATGCAACTATCTAAGATAACGGCCAACTTTCTTGCTTAATCCACTCCAAATTTCCTTTTGTTTTAAAATATGTGCTCTGAAACTCAAAAGAGTTTTCTGAACAGAGACACGGATTTGGAAGCCAATCATATAGTGATGGATTCTAATTGGTACTTTAAAATGGTCTCTCCCATCTATCCAAGTGTGTTAGAGACTTTTTTTTATAAAAAATATCATTGCAAAAACCTCTGGTGAAAGTAACAAAATAACAGGTCATATAGTTCCAAATCTAATTCTATGACATATGTATGGAAACGTCTTTATTTCAGTAGAGATATCTATATATTTTTCAATGCCAAAATTGAAAGTGGAACTGAATGACTCACTACTAAAATGGGCCAACTGTAAACTAATGAGAAAAATCAGTATGGTCATTCACTCAAGTATAGTCAGCTTCAGAAATAACTATAACTGTGTAAATCTTATACCATTTTCTTAAAAGCCAAGAGACATGTCTTCCAATGTGTGTTTTAAAATGAGATGTTTCCTCTCTGTTGTTGATAACACTAAATCATTTATCATAATATTAATGCTATCAATAACCAGTTATCTTTACCAATACCTAACACAGATTGTCACCTACCTGATAGTTAATAAGATTCTCTGCTACATTACTTATCTTTTGAATTATCTTCTTTCTCCTTAATTTTGTCAATGACTATATAGAGAGGAGTTTGTTGCTACCTCTACTGTCTGACTTCCTACTTATATTTTAACTTTCTTAAATATATATCAAAATGCAAGGACTATATGAATTTCTAAAAGATGAGTATGAGTTTTTGTGCTAATAAGTAAATAAGATAAATAAAAATATAGATAAATAAGAGGGAGAAAAGGCTCAAAGAAATATATTGTCATATCATAGTCATCTATTACATTTCAAAGTAAGAAATCCAGGTAAAGTGGTAGTACTTTAAATCCATTCAGATGAAGTGGCTATATTTTACATGTGACTAACTTAGCAGGCTCAGTCCATTCCCCTGGTACAAACTGTCCAGATATATCTACTTTACTTTACCAGAAAAAATCATTATTAAAGAAAAACTTTATATATACAAACATTATGCGGCATTTCTGAGTTGGCACATGCTTTACATATGACCCTGTCTCTACTCATATACAAAGCAGACGTCGTGAATCCATTCTTGCAGTTTCCCTCAGATACTGAACCTAGCCTAAAAATCCCAAGCACAGCACTGAAGAGAGACAAGATTCATTGATCAGATATTGAATGTGTGATGAAGCTCACTTGTCATTACTAGAAATGTGAAAAAACACTGAGTGTTTATTTTAAACTACATATTGCCACTTCACAGTGGGACATTTTTTGACAAGACACATAACCTTTTCTGAACACACAGATATTTTCTGCCATACAAGGTTGTCATAGGAACAAATTTAATATTTGTAAATGAATTTTGTAAACATTTGAAAGTGTTGTGAAAAATTAGTTCCTGTTATTTTTATCTAGAGCTGCCCAGCAAAGGGTAATGTATTGGAGTCAAATTTAAATAATTATAGCAAACAGTTTATTCAATGTTCCTGGGATACAATCTCTTTACTTGAAAACACATATTCTAAAATTTGGTTCCACCTGAGATAGTAGAGTTTCTGTGAGCCATCTTGGGGCTTGATGTGCACTGAGCATTCCCTTCCTACTGTGTCTTTTTCATATTTGCATTTATGTGCTTGACCATGTGTGCACTTAAGTAAACAAGTCTTCTTGCAAGTGTGTTCCGTGATTGGTATATGCATGCGCAAAAGGAAATGCTACTGAGTAAATAGACATCTTAGCTCCTGCAAGAAAGATACAGAAAGGAATCATGGAGGAAAATCTCTGCTTTGAAGAGATAAAGAAAGCCTATAATCAGAGTTATCCAGGCAAAGGCATTACCTGTGGGAGGCTGCTCTACTTTGTACTCACGTAACAACTTTTATCCAGAAAGCTCAAATCACATACTATTTATTAAGCCTCTTCATGTACACAGCCCTCATTGATCCTCTCAGCAGGGTTATAAAGTATATTGGACCCAACTATGTGAATATGAAAACTAAGTCAATAGGAAGTGCCATGCCTCATCAAAATGCACAGAAAAAATGAAATGAAAAAATTAGGAATATAAAAATAATTGTGGGTACTGATTTATTTTCTTTAGTGTGAGCCCTGATTTTTAGCTATTTATTTCCATTAAACCACAAATACTTGCAGTAGCTGCTGTGCATGCAACAGAGGCTCTCTTTAAACATTACCTTAAATATCCCTTCCTCTTCCCTTCCTTCCAACTGAGAGTGCAGAAAACGCCTAAGATTCTCAATCAGAAAAGGTCTACAAGATCCTTCACTAAAGTCCGAAAATAACATTTATTTATTTATTTGAACATTGAGGTAAAATAAGGACAAATATCCACAAAACACACTCCAGCCAGCTTTGCAAATCACAATTTGCTCTTCTGGCATAATATGCTTAAGGACCCAGTGGGTGCATTAAATCAAAACACAAACAAAGCAGGCGCTGCCGTTGCTATATGTCAAACCTTTCCCACCTCGGAGCTCTGCTTCTGTTGTTTCCCAAAACATCTCTGACACCTTCAATCAAACTGATATAGTTATTCTCCCTTCACAGCAAACAAGATCTATAAGGCTACAGCCTCCTTTTCCTAAGCAAGGAAAGAGAAAATAACATGTCTTCTATCCTCACGGAAACTGATAAAAGAACATAAATACGACCCCCTCCAGTAATGCTTATCTCTGTCTGGGTCAAAGGCTAAAGGTCTCAGTGCTGTGGGCTAGTGGTAATCAACTTTGGAGAAGTGAAAGGGAATTCAAAATGAGGGTTATTTCATCTCCACACTGACAGTTGACTTGAGGAGAAATTCCGACTTTCCCTCCACTTAGTGTCCTATTGTGATCAATAACCTGAATGACAAATCCCTGAGCTAATTGTCTGCTCCTTGCACTTTAAAAACAGGGTGTACTAGAGTTTCTCATAAACATTTAATAAATCATTTGGTTCTTTTCTCTTTCTACATACATGATTTATAAAGTAAACAACAAAAAGGCACATTTATAAAACAAGCCACAAAGCCTGTTGAACCACATGAGGCAATTTTTCTTATGATACCATCTCTAATTCTGCTAAATTGTGTTTTGGCAAGATTTATAAAGTTTGCATAAATAATATATATGCAAAATAAAATTAAACAGTAACAACAAAAAAAAATAAACCCCAAGACATTGCCACTGATTTTTCTGGATGGTATCTATCTGTTTCTTTTTTATATAAACATACCAAAATACATACACAATGAAAAAAAGCTCACATTCCAGAGAGCAGACTCCACCAAACCAAAAAAAAAAACTGCAATTGTCAGTCTCTCTCCCTCCCTCTTCCTCCCCCCCACCACACACACACACACCCCTGAAAAAAAAAGTTTGAAAAGATCAGAATACATCATTGGAACAAAATCTACTTATGGAAAATCACTTTTCAAATTAAGCTAATATCTTTCGACAGTTAGATGGCATGCTTGGCTTTAAGAAGGATGCTGCCAGAAATTAATAAAAACCAGAAAGTTTGTTTTGGATTAGAAGATTCACCTGAATGGATAAAACTCACAATAAAACTGTAGCAAGTAGCTCTTCCTGCTATTTCAAAATTTAATCTTATAGACAAAGAAATCTAGAAAAAAAGGCAAAAGTAGAAGGAAAATAACTCCCTAATCTATTACTGGCAATCCCCGTGGGTGGCTTGATTTCTCCACCTAGACTTATCCTCTCCTACTCATTTCTACCCGGTTATGACTCAGCACCCTATGCTCCCAATATCTTAGCAGCAAGGAAGCTAAAATTTTAGTGTTTTAAATGTCAAAACTCTGAATTAGGTGCTTCAACATGAATACTTTATTGTACATGTGCATAGTCCTTTGTTGGAAGAGAAGTACATGGTCTGAGATTGTAGATCAATAAAAAGCAGTTTATTATACTGCTAGAAGTACCAGGGCTACTTAGAGACATTGGATAGATACAAGGTAAAGCCATCTATAGGCAACTGGATGTTATGTGATGGATAAACCAAGATCTCCATAAACTTCTAGAATCACAAGGGTAAAGTTTGCACATAAATAAATGTTAAACCACTTCCCTCCTTTACAGAAAAATGAAAAGCACAAAGGAAAGTGCTTAAGCTTCTTTAAAAAAAATTCTGAAGATGTGTAAAAATCCATAATTTAATCCCAGAGGACTAAGTCAATGTCTGAAAATAAAATATTGAGGGAAAATGAGGACTTTGTGAATTACTAATGAACCTTGATTTTTAACCAATAATTTACCTTTTCAATTCTTATTATTTTTATTATTAGCTCTACATAAAAAATTCTATTTCTCAATTGTTATTTTTTTAAAAACTGGTACCTTGATAAAGAGATTGAAATTAATATGTACAAATTAGATATCAAATTTATATGTAAATTTATTTTGTTTGAGGCATAATTTGCTGGGAAATATGTCCTTTATAATTGTTTACTTTTTCAGTAAATGTCTATTAGTCGATTATAAAACTTTTCAACATCTGA
The DNA here is from genome assembly GCF_963383645.1 of Muscardinus avellanarius. Taxonomy (NCBI): domain Eukaryota; kingdom Metazoa; phylum Chordata; class Mammalia; order Rodentia; family Gliridae; genus Muscardinus; species Muscardinus avellanarius. Next base: position 49,969,088 of record NC_137799.1, read on the forward strand.
ATCTACTTCTCATTCAGCCATGAAACTTGGTTTCTATTTCATTGAGGGTACAAAGACAGTTAAAAGAATTTCCACATGCTTTCACCACTGCATTTGTGAACATACACATATCTGTGCCTTGACTTACTCTTTTTCCTATTTCTATGTAAACTGTCTTTATAAACTTCTCCCCTTGCGTACTAAATATCCTTCCCTCTCTCCTTCTCAAGAACATCACCAGGAATTGCCCCTTTCACATCATTAATTTTCTCTTTTAACTAGTGTGTCCCAGCTAACACACACACACACACACACACACACACACACACACACACACATGCACTCACTCACGCACTCCTATGGTATCATTGTATTAGGGTTCTCCAGAGAAACAGCACCAATGGGAAATAGATTGATACCAAAAAAATGGCTCACACAATTACAAAGTCTAAAAAGTCCCATGATCTTTAGTCAATAAGCTGTAGATCCAGGAGAGCTGATGATATAGTTCCAGTCTGAGTTTGAAACCCTGAAAACAGAAGAGCCAAGGCTGTGTGTTCCACAAGACTGACATCCCACCTCAAAGACAGTCAGGTAGAGAGAGGGTCATTTCTCCTTTGCTAGCCTTATTGTTACATTCAGGCCTTCAACAGATGGAATCAGGTTGGCACACAATGGGAGAACTATGTGCTCTTCTAGTCTACAAAGTCAAATGTTAATCTCATCCAATAATAGACTCAAAGATGACACATCCCAAATAAACAAATGTCTAGGTAGAGATAAACCATTTCAATCTTCCACCTAAAAAAATTTGGAAACAAATCCTCCTTTGACTTCTCTATTTGTTCCAATTACTTTTTAATTTCATTATATCTTTTGTAAGAAATTTATCTAAAGTTTGTGGATATCAACCTTGTTTCATCTATATCCTCTCATTCTCTCCTGAATCCTTTCCATTCACAGGTCAATATAAAATAACAACCTCTGTTCAACCCCTTTACTCTGCTTAATTTATTTCAATAGAAATTACCACCATCTGACATATATGCCTATTACTTGCCACCCACACTAGAATTTAATTCATATAGTGGATTTTTGATGAGTAAAGAAATAAATATTAGCCAGGCATTGTGGTACATGCCCATAATCCTAGTACTTGGGAGGCTGAAACAGGAGAATTGCAGATTTGAAGCCAGCCTCAGCTATTTATTGTGGCCCTCAACAACTTATCAAGACTTCATTTCAAAATAAAAAAAAATTTAAAGGACTGGAAGAGTAGAATGTCCCTAGTTTCAGGCCCCAAAACCAAAAAAGAGAGAAGAGGAGGAGGAGGAGGAGGAGGAGGAGGAGGAGGAGGAGGAGGAGGAGGAGGAGGAGGAGGAATTAGAAAAATATGGAGGGTGCATTGAGTTGCTCATGAATATATCAGAGTATATTATTATATTATTGACCATGGCAGGTATTCAGTATTTTATATTAATTAATAAATGAAAATAAAAATCCTTGAACAAACACTCATTTATTATCTGTATATTTACTTCTAAAATAAGTGAAATAAGAAAACAGTATTGTTACAGGTTCAGAAATGAATAGTATTGACATCCTTGACAGTACTTCAGGTAGGTAGACCTTTTAATAATTCCAATTCACCAAGAAATCATTATGATCCACAGAAGGAAGCCAACTTTTTCCTTTTGAAATGGAACTACAGGAGCAAATATACTGATGTTGTGTTATAAGACACGTATGGGAAGCCTGGCTTTCTCACTGCCTAGCCATGAGACTTCATTTATCCTATCTAATCTTTCTGCACATTATATTTCTTTTCTATATGGAGGTGTAATATCTTGTCAGTTGTTTTGTCATTTTCCAATGCTCAGGCATTTTAAAAACAATATTTTCTTTCCTCTCTGTTATAGTTTAGGATATAAAATGTCCCCTGGAAGACCTCATGTGTTGATATTCATAGGTGATACAACAAAATCATAAGGACTCTAACCTTTTCAGTGGATAAATCCATTGAAGGATTAGTGATTTATTTGGTAGCATGGTAAGCCACAATAGTTGTAGCAGAATGAGGTAGGTCGCTGGGGTGTGGCCTTAGGAACTGTATACAGGTCCATCAACTCGCTGGTGTTTCTCTCTCTCTCTCTCTCTCTCTCTCTCTCTCTCTCTCTCTCTCTCTCGTCTCTACTTCCCACTCCTATACCCTGAGTTACACACACTTCACCAGTCCTGACATGGACTGAAACCTCTAAATTCTCTGCAACTACAACTGTGAGCAAATAACTCTTCCTCTAAGTTGTGGTTGTTAGGTATTTAGGGGTCGCAAGAGTGAGAATCTGACAAATACTCTCCCAACTTTCTTTAATATTTCTTAATCTTTTTTGTGTGTGTGTGTGGTACTGGGGTTCCTGGAAACCCTTCTACCTCTGGGCTACACTCCCAGACATTTTTTTATACTTTTTTATTTGGAAACAGGGTCTCTTAAGCCAGCGCGGCTGGCTTCGAACCTGCGTGATATTCCTGTCTCTGCCTCCCAAGCGTGGGGATTACAAGCGTGTGCCACCACACCCAGCTAATTTTTCTTAATCTTTAACCCTACTATAAACATTTACTACATAGGTTGTGGTAAATGTATACATTTTCAAGTTTGCATATTTAGCAATATTTCTGAGCTTGAGGTTATATATATCTTCATTTATATGAGAGAACACCAAATTATATTACAAAATAATCCTACTGATTTGCATTCATGAACACTCCAAATTTTCTCCATATTCTCACCAAAACATTATTGTCTGATTGCTTGGTGTTTGTCAGTCTGCTAAATATCAAATCATTATTGCTTATTATTTTAACTAAAATGATAATAATTATTAAGGAAGTACTTTTAATAAGTTTATAAATGACATTTCTCCATGAAATATGCCTGTTTATGTCTTTGGCCCTGTTAGCTGCAGAACCACCTGATTCTTATTAACTTTTCTAAAAAGGTCTCTATATCCTAATCACTTATTGGATAAATGTATTATAGATATATACTCCTTGTATGAAGTTTGTCTTTTTTTTTCCTCCTTCTATGGTAACTATGGATGATAAAGGTTTTTGTAAATATGCCCAAGTCAGTGAATATTTTGCTTTGCTTCATGGAATGTTTAGTTGCATCACACCTTAAAGACATGTTAAAACATGCTGGTGATGAACATAGCTTCTATGTTCCCATTTCTAGAGCTCTATGTCACCCACCTCTCATCAACTGTACAGTTTTGGGTACCTAGCTCCACAAGCTTCACCTGACTCCTTACAGTGGGGATCAACTTATATTGTAGGTCTGTTTTAAAAATCAAATGGTCTAATGTGTTTAACTTTCTGGAACTGCACTGAATATTTTAAATGCTTAATCAGCATCAGCTATTTTTATCTAAGAAATTTTCTTCTACTCATAATAGTTTTCATAATACGTTTTATTATATTTGCTTCTAAAATTTGAACTTCAAATGTAAAGGTTTCGTTCAAATAAATTTTACATTTCTGCATAGTGTGAGGTCTGTATAGAATGGGCCCACAAAAATATAGAGAGAATTTCACAGATGTGCATGCCATTTTTGCTTAGGGACAAGAGCTCATGTTCTTTGCATTGTTCTGATTTGAATACTCATGCTGCCAAATCAGATGCTCCTGCATCATTTGATATATTAACCTCTTATTGATTAACTTATCTAGGGATGCCACAGCTTATTCTCCATTAGACTCCCTCCCTTCTCATCGACCGGTCCTATTTATTTCTCTTTCAGATGCCAGCTCCTCTGCTTTGGCCTCAAAATGTTAAATTGCATTACAAGTGAATCTTAGTCCTTTTTTTCTCTGTACTCCAGTGCCCATAAACTAGGATCAGGTTACCTAGGCTCAAATTCTTATTTTTCATTGAATAAGTATGGAACTAAGCAAGTTATTTAATATCTATGTGCCTCTGTTATCATCAATATATTGAAATAGTTACATTTTCTATCATGTAGGGTTGCTATGACCCTTAAATGAATTAATACATACAAATCACCAAAACAATACTTGGTGTTTAGTAGGTGCCGAAAAATACTATTATTTCCTATAAGATATCAACTAAAATCATAACCTTAAAGCTAACCTAACTGCTAAAGATGCCAAATTCTATACATTCAGTCATCTCTGTAATCACCCTAAAGTCAAAATTCACATGGTCAACTGCTCACTTGATTGCTTCACGTTCAGCTATAGAACTAGTATTTTAACCTTAGCATGCCCAAAGCATAACTGTTGATCCAAACTTAATGTTCTCCTTCTCCCAGAATATGACACCACCACAATCCACTTGTTTGAGTTTAAAAAAAAAAAAACCTGAATGAAGCTTATCTTGATATTTTCCTTCCATATCCAGAGTGACACACTACATCTCCAAAAGTTCTCTCAGATCGGACCATTCTGCCCTAGCCCCAATCCCACAAGCAACATCTTCCCTCATGTGAACCTCCACGGCTCAGCTTTTCTCCCTGGTTCTTCACTCTATTACATGTCTACTCTGAGAAGCCACATTCATTCAATGCCATACAATACAAACCCAATCACTACTCCTACCCCAGCCAGTTGGCCTGAAGTCATTTTGCAGCTCTGCGCAGTAATCCCAGTAGAACTGAAAGTGCTTTCTGTGGAGTACAAGGCCCCACCAGGTGATCAGCTTACTTTTTAAGATCTTATATTGCCACTGCCTGCATTCACTGTGTTCCAGCCACATGCTTTAGAGCTGGGTCTTAAACGTATTTATTCATTTTTACCTCAGGTGTTTGCACTGTTAACTTGGAATGACTTAACACAGGCCTCTGCATGGCTTCTTCTTCCAAAATCAAAAAGTCACTTCATCAAAGATGCCCTCCTTGACCACCCTAGTAAAACTGCCCCACCTCCAGCAGACCATATATTTTTAAATTTTCACTTAACAGTAATTAAATATTGTATATGTTTTGGCATTGCCTGTGTCCTACTGGAAGGAAGCTCTTTGAGTGCAGCAACTGTAGTATTGTTTTCCTAATCCCAGAACAATGCCTGATAAATATATAATCAGTTCACAATACTGATCATGGAATGATTTACTGCCAGATATTGTTCTAAGGGCTTTATATGTGCTGTTTCATTAAATAAAAGAAACAAAATTTTCATATATAACCATTGAGGTGGAAAACATATAATTTCTACTTGTTAAATTTAAAAACCTAGACAGAAAGCTAATAAGTGACAAAAGTAGAATTCAAAACCATGTCTCTCCCTTTTTTTTCAGTGCTTATGATTAAATCCAAGAGCATTCTACCCTGAGTTATACTCCAAGCCATTTTTGCTGTTTTTATTTTTTGAAACAGAGTCTCACTAAGTTGCTGAGAGCCTTGTTAAGTTGTTGTGGCTGGCCTTAAAACTGTGATCCTCCTGTCTCAGCCTACAGTATTGAGATTACCGGTATGTGCACCATGCCTAGCTCAAAACCATCTCTTGTTTGTTATTGTATCTCCTATTAGTTAGTACATCCCTAGGTGTTGAATCAATATTGAATATATATACATATATATATGTATATATATTTGAAGATGTTTAAAAATATAAAAGAAAAAACTTTACAGGAAGGTGAAAAAGAAAAGAAAAAAAGGCCAAGAAGCCAACTTTAGAGGCTCCCACACCATCAGATGTACTTCAGAAGGTCAGAATTGGGTTTCAGAATTCACACCCCAATAGAACCTATAGAAAAAGTTGTTGCAATTTCCTGCGAAGTGCCTCAGGATACGATGGTTGTGAAAAATGCTATAAAGATGTAATGTTGTTCTTCACACATTTTCTTGCTGCTTTTGTCTCTGTTTGTCAAGTTACAGCCTACACCAAAAAAAAAAAATCACAAAGTTTTACATAATTTAAGCATAAGTCCAATTTGCCAAAGAAAGCTAAGGGAGACTTTCAGAGAAAAAAATCTAAATTTCATAAATACTATCTATAGAATCTCATAATTTCATATGGCAGAAATCTATTTGATATCCTTTCCCTATGGCTGTGGGTTACTTATATTTCACAAATTCACTGTCAGGAAAACAAGTAACCCAGGTAGGAGCTGCTATTGAAATGACCTAACATGCATACAGAGGGCATGGCTACCCTGAAGGACAGGCATCTATAAGAAACTGTTTTATTTTTCTCATGTTTCAACTATTTTACTAACGTTTTTATAAATGTTTTATAAGTTATAACATAAAATAACTTTTATAAGCCCTATTTCTGGGGTTCCAAATCTAGAAGACTACTATACCTTCTGAAAAATGGACCTGGCCTTGTTGGTTCTTTCATTGCATTACACATCATTGGTCACCCAGCCCTTATGTCTGTGCCTACTGGTTCCAAGAATAATGTAAGGAAGTTAGGTAGCAGGAAAAAAAGAAGAGGTAAGATAGGTTAGTGGAAAGAATACATAGGTGTTGGTGTCAGAGGTCTCTCTATCCAAAGTCCCAGTCCCAATTTTAGTCCAAGGACCAGGAGAGGTATGGTAAGGTTTCAGTCTGAAGGCAGAAAGAGATGGATGTCTAAACTCATTCAGGACCAATTATTCCTTACACATTCTCTTATTTTGTTTAGGCCTTTAATAGATTGGAAGGAGCCCATCCACAGTAATGAGGGCAATTTTCTCTACTTGGCGTACCCACTGAAAATTTAATCTCATCTAGAAATAACCTTGTAGACACACCCAGAAATAATGTTTAATCCAATATCTAGTCATCCTGTGGCCCAATCAGGTTGGCGCATAACTATATCTACTTAAGAAAGTAATACAATTTCTGTTTATTTGCAAACTAAGCACGGATGTTAATTCTAGGAACTGAACAACTTCAAACCCTTGGCACATGGTAGGCACTCTTTAATTGTTGGTAAAATTACATCTTTGGCAGAATGGAAAACTATGGTATATATTAGATCCCTTTCCCTCAATAGTGAAAAATGAACAGGAAGACTATAAATTTGAAAACTATTCTCTTACACTTTGAAGAAAATATAATGAGAATTCTTATTTCCTCTAGACACAGAACGAAAATAGAGGATTTAGTCTTAGAGCCACAGCTGATATTTAGTTTAGAGAGAGAATTTCAGGGAGAAAGCATTACTAGGTGCTGAATGGATTACTGAGCAGACTATAGACTCTCCCATTTCTAAGTATTCAGTCTAAGACAACAAACATCATGTGTCTGGAATAACTTCGGTTTGCTTTTTTCAAGAGGCAGGAAAGAAGCAAATTATAGCTCTCTTCCTCTATATTTCCTCCTATACACTTTTTGTCTCTTCAGCTACCTGAGAATATAAACAAAAATATTAGAATTATATTTTCTTACCCATGCTCTACCCATTGTGAGATTAATATATTTGAAATAAGTAATGTCATTATTTTTTACTTACTTTTAATCTGCAGGTTATGCTTGCCTACCTCCTATGAATAGAATAAACAACACTGAGGTTACATTCCTGTGCTCACTGTCACAGACACCTCCTCCAGGTGCCATATCCTCCGAACAAGGTGGCTTTTCAGGGGTTTTATAATAGTCTTGTGTTATTGCAACCATGGTCTGACTCTTTATCCTGAGATGTCTGAAAATACGCTTTTGTACAGTTAATTTTTCTATGATGCAAAATTTTTATAAAATTTAAGGATTTGTACATTATAAAAAAGAACATGACAAAGATATTAGAAAGACGGGCATTGGATTTGAAGAGGTTTCCACTAACAACTATGGGACAGTTTAACTCTCAAGGGAAATAATAAAATGAACAAATAATAGCCCATGGAATAAAATAGGAAATCATGAGTTTATAATTGGCTTATAAACTTAATAGTTAAAACATTCATAATGTTTTACTATTCCCAGTTTATACATAGAAAAAAAAATGAACTCAGAAAGTTGAAGTGATTTGTCCAAGCTTATTTGGCTTCCAAATGACAGCATTTTTCTTTTTCATCTATTTTTAAACCATTTTAAAATTACAGAAAAATTAAGTGCTGTGTGCATTTACTAATGTATAACTATAAATCTCAATTTCATGTATAATTACAATGCATATACTAATATATAACTATGAATCTCAACATCATGTATAATTACAATGCACCAATAAAATGTTAATTAAAAATAAAATAAATTTTAGTTATTTAAAAAATTACAGAAAATTTTTGTATGTAATATTAAAAACTATTTTCTTCCTGAATCATTTGAGAGTAAGCTGTTGACCCACTGTCATATCATTCACAAATACTTTAAAACAAGGATGTTTTCTTATATAACTACAAGACAACCATCAAATTCAATAGTTCTAATAAGAAATAGAAAAAATCAATTGCTTTACACATAACAGACACTCATTTAATATACCTGAACTCTTTTTTCCAGTTTACCTAAGTGATCAGCAAGAAATATCAGCTAATAGGTCAATATAGATTTCAAATGTAGTTACTTTACTCTTTCTGCCTCTACTTTCTTAACAAAGTTAGATATCATCTTCTCCTACTAGACTATGGTACTAGCCAAAATATTTTTCCTATTTCTGTTATTCAAGTTATATTTTACTCATTCCACAGCATGAATTGCATGATATATATAGTGTGTATGTGTGTGTGTGTTGTGTGTGTGTGTGTGTGTGTGTGTGTGTGTGTGTGTAGTACTGGGGGTGGAACCCAGGGGCTTTTCTACCTCCGGGCTATACTCCCAGACCCATTTTATATTTTATTTGGAAACAGGGTCTCACTAAGGTGCTGAGAGCCTCACTAAGTAGCTGAGTCTAGCTTCACACCTGTGCAATCCTCCCATCTCAGCCTCCCAAGCACTGGGATTACAAGCATGCACCACTATGCCCGGCCAAATTATATTTTCAAAAGTAAATCAGATTATATGGTTTGCCTGCTAAACATTTGTCAATATCTTTCAATCAGTCCTGTTGTCCTGCAATGCCCTGAAAGGCCATAATTTATTGTGTTCCTGAACAACTCTCAGACTAACTTTACAGTATCTTTGTGTCTTTACAGTATCTTAACTTTACAGTATCTGATTCCTCAGAGTACTGTCTTTTCTATAAATATTCACATATATAGTCTCATACCCCCATATTCCATCACTTATACTATTTATAAAAACAGAAACTTTATCTGTCCTATTCACCACATAGTGTGTGTGCTGGAAAAGATCTTTGTACAAAGTGAGTACTCAACAGGAACAGTTGCTATATAAGTAAATATCTTTGGAGCTTGTCACACACATGCACACACACACACACACACACACACACACAGAGAATGAAAAACTGAATGAACCTGCCTGTAAAAGAGAAACTAGTGCCATTTCTAGAAATAACTGGAGCATGTGTTAAGGGATTGATCGTGCCAGTATTAATGCATACCATCATAACATGAACGTTAAAGGAAATGGACCTCATTTTATATTCACAGACAGCAAAGTCCTGGCCATACTCATTATATTGCAACAATTCAGGGTGGTGAATGTTATCTGCACTTTCAAATAGCAATATGAAACCTACAGGGATACAATAATTTTCCCAGTTCCACGTGGTAAAATAAATGGTGAGGCTGGGATTCCAAGCCTACTGTGTTTGATTCCAAGGCCCAGGCTCTTCCCTTTTATGCTAGAAATAATAGACTGTTGCACATAATTGTGACGCATCTTCTGTCCTGAAATCATTTATTGCTATTCATGAGCCCAAAGGAGAGTTAACAATGTGAACATGGGAGTTGGTCTGAAGGGTTAAGAGAGTGAGAAAAAGAAGGAAACTGTGTATAAAAAATGCAGCCGATGGGTGTCTTTTTCTAATCCTATGGCGTTTCAATAAGGCCTGTTGAATCACACACACATAATCAGTGTAATTCCAGGAGCAAGCCTGCTTGGCTCAGCAGTGTTAATATACAGATCAATTTTGCATTACCTCCTTCTGGCTGTGAGTGCTCATAGAGGGAGGTCATAAAACATTTATTGGGCCAAGGATGCAAATTGAGCAAAGAGTGAATCTTCAATCTGTGGACAGGCTCTTGAAAGAGACTTGTCAAATGCGTCTGTGATGAGCATTTGCTCTGCCCTACACCCTATAAAATTTTTATCTTCATTTCCTTTAAAGAATTCACCTCTTTGAGGGGGGGTTAGAAAAAATATATATATACATTTTCTATATAGATAGATATAGATATAGATATAGATATAGATACATACATATATATGAATGACTAGAGCATAATAATCCAAGTGCTACTTTTATTTTAAAAATAAAATGCATGTGACAAAGGCTATTAGAAAACTAGACTTTGACTATGAAGAAAAAATTTCCAATTATATTCTATGGGTAAACCAATATTTGAGGATATTAAAAAAGCATAATCAGTATTAATTTTTTCTATTAATTAGGACTTTAGACCAAAAGTACAAATTGGGGCACAAGATCCCGAGAGCCAACTAGTTAATCACTTGTACAGGGAGAGTTCAAAGCCTGAATTGGAACCCAGAGATATGAAGCAAACAGGATAATTTCCACACTTGCTGTGTTACATTTAATTACTCTCAGGGTGGCATGGCCTGCTGCTGCCCATCTTAATCCATCTTGACCATTTTTCCTAATGTAATTAATGAGAAATGAATAATGGCTCACTGTAACGCAGTCATTTTGGCATAGAGAAGGCAAGAAATGAGAGAAAATGAGCAAGTGAGCAGAGAGAGAGAGAGAGAGAGAGAGAGAGAGAGAGAGAGAGAGAGAGAGAGAGAGAAGTTTGATAAACTTGGCTGGTTCAGCTAAACCCTTGATATCTGTGTACACATGTAGGGCTTTATTCTGAGCACAATCTGAGGCTTACCTTTTGGAAGTCTTGCCAGCCAGGTCCATCCAGGAGTTACTGCCTGTCCTGTTCTTCTAATCTACTAGAGAATTTAGATTGGTAACATTATTTGGAACTAACTGAGGCTACCCTGTATCATTGTTTTCCTTTTTTAGGACAATAACCAAGGTAACAAGATAGAAATGGCACAAATTATGCAAAATTTGTTAATGAAGATAAAAATATTTACTTGAATGAATTTATGTCCTCTTTCTCTCTCTCTCTCTCTCTCTCTCTCTCTCTCTCTCTCTCTCTCGGTGGTACTGGGGATCCTGGAAGCCCTTCTACCTCCGGGCTACACTCCCAGACCTATTTTTACATTTTTATTTGGAAACAGGGTCTCCTAGGCCAGCGCACGTGGGTGGCTTCGAACCTGCGTGATCCTCCTGTCTCTGCCTCCCAAGCGCGGGGATTACAAGCGTGTGCCACCTATGCCCGGCTGAATTTCTCTCTTAACAAATAATGGCAAAGTTATGACAGTGATTGTATTTCCAATCTGTGGACATCTTACATGACAGAAAAAAAAATAAATTATAAATTGGAGGAAGAGAAACGTTTTTTTTTTTAATTTTAGGTTTTATGTAATATATCCAGCATTTAGCCATAAGCTTCTTGAGGGCAGGAACAGTCTTGTTTATCTAGTATCCCCAGTAATTAACAGTGTTGGTCACATAGGTTAGTGCTCGATATTTATTTGTTTAGCTAATATGCCAACTCAAATGCACACATACACTTTCAAAACATTTAAATAGATGAATTTTATATTTGAAGAAGGTATAATCTATACAAGAATATTTCTATGGCCAGCAACCCAATTTCCTAGGGCTTTTTAAAGCTTTATATAATTTCAAGTTGATTCTCCTTGTTTTACTCTATTCTGCCTTATCCAAAATTATTTTTACTTCTCTCTTATTTATTACACCCAACTCTCCCAGTTACTACAGGTTTGGATTATGAAGTCAAGCTTCTTTTGGCAGAGCCCCAGCAAAAGAAGGGTCATCATAACTATGTCCTAGCTTCCTCCTTCTCAGGAAAGGTTTCAGTGAAAGAAGAAAGGCTCATTTACCCTCATTGTCCTCATAGCTGAGAACTCCAAAAAATGCAAGGAGTTTCTAAATGAAAAAAAAAAAAAAGTTTCCTCAGTGGTATCATTTTCAAGTCATTTATCAGGATCCATCTAGAAAATAATTATCAAACAAGAAACTGATTGTTCAAGTTATTTTGAATGGTTCAGAGTTGAGTCTAGAACATAATGGGTATCATTTTTCCAAATATCATTCATGGGGCAAAAATGTCCTCTGATAAATCAAAGAATTAAAAAAGTCCAAATTAAATATTGTTTTTAATTAATAGTAATATTCCAAATGTGGCCCTTATTTGTAACAAATGTTCTATAGTAATAAAAGTTTTAAGTGAGAGAAACAAATATTTATTTGTAAAATATTTAGGATTGAGCTAAAGATAAAGAGTTTTAAGGCAAAGAGATCTCTTGCTTTTTAACTGTTTTGAGCTCAACATTTCCCAACATTTTAGGTAGGGGTACTTTGATTTCCTTCATTATCTGTAGGGAAACCTGAAGAAGGAGAATAGTGAATTCTGTGCTATCTCTTATAACTTTCAGTAAATGTAAAACTATTTTAAACTAAAAGACATTTAAATATTTTTAGTTGACATAAATTCAAATAGAAATATCCCAATTTTTTTCCTCAAGAAATAAGAGTCATGGGAACTTCCCCAGCCCCGATCGCAATCATACACCAAATGGAGACAAGGAGGGATGGCCTGGCTGAGAAGCAGTAGCCGTGGTGGTCAGTCAAATTCAATGGGACAACACAGTATCCTTATTGAGAGATAAGGAATAAGTCTATCAGGCCTTACCAAAGGTTTAAACAGAATGAAGGTAAAATTATACTTGACCTTGCACCAACCTCTTTCCCTTCCCTTTCCAGACTGCCTCTGTACCTTTTATAAGAGAAATATTTTGCTGAGAGAGCTAAGTAGTAAAGTGAACCCAACTGCAGTACTAGGAGCTCAGACATCCTGTTAAAGGAGGGAAAAGTTTTCCAAATACATTAAAAAGAATGGATGAGTGGTGATGATTCTAGGGCCAAGAGCGTTCCAGGCAGACAGGGCTGTGGAAGGAATGGATGGCTCTTGAGGAAGGTGAAGTTTGAGAGCCAGTAGGAGTTTTAAGTGTGAGAAGAATCAAAGAAGAAGGGAACAGGGAACCCGGAGAAATCATGGACAGGGCCAGTGTTCTACAAAAAGAACAGAGAGCGTTGTGATCAATGAAGGCAAAGGCAACCATCAGTCTTACTGAGAAGTTGCTCCAGTGACCATGTTAGTAACACGAGGCCTGGGAGTTGTTTAGAATATCTGAAGATATTTCATGAGAGGATTCCAAACATCTCAAAACTCCAGCAGTCAATGTAGTATTAGCCAGAAGTCATGGAACTTAGGAATAAAGCTAATGCAAATGCTCCCTCAGCAACCAGTAAAATTGGGACCTTTTAAGTTATGTTACCTCTCCAGATGAAGGCTTATCATAGACAACCATATCAAACAGCCTTGCCCAACAGCCTCCTGAGTCCTGAATATTTACAGGCCTGGTGCTTACCAGTTTGTCTGTAATGGAAGGATAAGGAGCCTACTTATTCCTTATGAATTACAGAACTAATTTCAGTCATATTAACATTCTATATTAATAGAAGTCTTGGGTCCACTGAGATTTTATTTTGGGGACAAAACCAGAGTCTTATAAAGAGACATAAGGAGGGAAATTTTCCCCAAGTGAGCCATAGATAAAATGTTTTTCTATCATGAGGGTCCCCAGTCCTGCCCCATAGTTAGAGACTGAAACCTGAAATAAAGTAGTGGGGTTGATTTCCCTTTCAGAAATCAAGGCTACTATAAGTTATAGAGCTGTAAAGCAAATTTGAAAAGATTGATTTTTTATTATTCTAAAAATCTCTGAGCTATGTTATCCCAGATTTATAAATTAAGGTTTTTCAATAATGATATACTAATTCAAAACTTAGCATCAGTGGAAGGATTTTTACCCCTTCAAGAAACAAGAAAGGATCAAAACCTGTCCTAGCCCTATTTTATATCCAAACTTTTAAGTTACTTTGGTCAGTACCTTAATTATGTAGTGTCTTATAAAAACTTTAATATAGAACACTATAAAATTAGTTTTAAATATTTTTGTTTTATTCTTATGCTCCAGGATTTGCCACCAGTAACCATTCAATAGGTATATTCCTAGACATTTTTCTTGTGAATACAACCATAAAAATCAACTTATTTTTATTAAAAAAGAATATATACTACATGCCACTTTTGTAATCTGCTTTTGATGCTTCAGATTTTCTTTACATATCAAATCCTTCTGCCATAAAATAATAACATACCTACTTCATAACAATATTACACCTATTTGATGAATGAATAATAAGGCCTCAAAACCACTGTGTATTCTGCCTGAATTCACAAAATTTAAGTAGGATTCAAGCCCAAATCCATTATGGCTTAGCTTGAGGTTCATCCAAAGAATGGAGATTTGGACCAATGGGAAATAGTCTTTTAATTCTTGATGTAGTTCCAATTGTACAATTTATCAAAAGTGACTTTTAAAAAGCCCAACTTTGCTTGCCTGCCACTGACTGCATCTTTTCTTTTGGATAGATATATACACTCTTAAAATACAAACCAGGCTTCAGAAAGTTTGGGATCACTGACTCCATCCATGTAGATGCCACTCACCGTGACACCGCCCATCAACGAGAAAGTTACAAGGCTTCCCACATCCCACTCAGGTCAAAACCAGTGCAGCTGTGGATTGCCTGAAAATGACACAGAGAAAACAGAAAGACACAAGAATAAATCTCTCTCCCAGTAGTCACAATAGAATCCTACTTCGAAATGTTTGTGTTTTGCTCTTTTTCCTGTTTTTTTGTGAGTTCACAAGAATTTGCTTTCACCAGAACTACATTCTTGATTTTGAGACAATAATGAGCAGGCCACTGGAACACTGGCTGCCATTTATTATTACAATGATGTCTTTGTGCTTCATATTTCCAAATCACCACTCCTCCATGTTTCATTCTTCTTTCCTTCATATAAGAAAAATAATTTGGTATGCCCTTGAACTCTGAAAGAAGGTAGCAGGATGCACTGGAAAAAATAGGATCTTTATAGACAAACTTAAATACAAAATCAGTGCCTTTGTTCATAGTTCACTGATACCAGACAAGTTATTTACCCTCCCTAGGCCTTCCTTAATTTATCTATAAATTAGGTTGTTAAAGAATTGTATTATCTGGACTGTGGTGGTGCACACCTGTAATCCCGGTATTTGAGAGAATGAGACAAGAAGATCACAAGTTCCTAACAAGCATCAGTACCTTAGTGAGACTCTACATAACTTAGTGAGACACTTTTTCCAAATAATAATATACTATTTTAATTTGTATAAAGCAATAATTAAAAGCACAGATAAATATGACAAAATCATTATAGAATGCCAATCTTTAGCTGTCCTATGAAACCCTAAATCTGGTGTGTTTTATACCACAAAACCCCATCTGTATAACTGCTTTTAAAATTCTAATAAAACTCCCAGAGAGCAGGATGCAGATTTGATAGAATTTCAGAGACAATCTAGTGTTAAGGTGCACATTTTTCTCACCTAAAAAGACAAAAAATATAGGATATCTTATCAGAAATTGTGTCCTGTTTGTAAATGCACACAATTAGAAAAGTAATACAGCTTCTTTTAGCTGCATCTAGATCATCTCCTCTCCATCAACCTGAGCAAGAACAACAATGCTAACGCAATGTCTGTTCTCTGTTTAATAATAGATTCAGTGAAGGAAGAATACATCCTAAAAGATTAATAAGAAGCAAATATCCAGGACAGTGAAAAGACAAACAGCAGAGTGGCTGTTTTGCTTAACTGCCTGTCAGTAAATATTCATGCCAGCCTTTGGTCTTTCACTCGGCCCACACTGCTCGGCTAGGCCTCCCGTCTCCAATAGCCTAAAAGCAACGTTCAAAGGAACATTCACATGTGCCTGACTCTAGCTCCTTTGGACGTACTGACACAATGGGTTTCTATTTTAATTGGGGTGGCTTCTAAAATGGTTTACATCAGAACCATGCAGGGCTCTGTTGCAACTGATAAAGACAGGGATTTCCCTTATATATTTACACTAATATTTGCTTAAGTTGTAGGATGGCATACTTTGAGGAAACCAGAAAGCAGAATGTTAGACGATATAATTCTTCAGTGATATAAAGATTGCTTAAAGAACCCGCTATTAGATACAAATCAATTGTCTGAAAGGTAAGTTATTTTTCACTGCTTTTTCCCAATACTATCAAATTAATTTAAATTCCTCAATTGTTAAATGTCTTCCAAAAGTGAAAAACAAAAACAAAACAAAACAGATTGTCTTTAATGGTAGGTGCTGTTTGAAAACCTTATTCTGAGTGTTATGGTCTTCTCAAACTAGTCTGGAAGTTCACAGCTCTCCTCTCTCAGTCTACTTTATCAGGTTTCTAAGAGTTATCTGATTAAATAACAGATATTCCCTGTTACATATGTTCACATGCCCATGCACATAAAATAGATTTCAGTGGTTTAACAGTGCCTACCTGTTCTTAGCCAGACACCCTTCAACCTGTGACCTGACTGTTCTAGTTTGTCCAATGCATTCTACCTCACTCTGTGCTCTTTCTTGAGCTTGCCACCCCCAGGAACACTGGACACATTCAGGACCTCGTTCGCACTGTTCCTTTAGCAAAGCTGCAAAATCAAAATTAATAGCATTTCAAGTGACAATTGTGTCTGGCAGGTATTTTCTTCTGATGTATTCAACTTTCACCGTTCTTGCACATAGGTTAAAGTTTATGTTCAAGGATTAGGGTAAATGTAATTTTTCCTGGAAATGTTGTGAAGTCTCTTCTCCCCTCTATTAGCACAACTTGGAAATTAATGAAATTTTATAATAATACTCTGAATATCAACTTTGACTGAGTACTGTATAAGAGTAAATTCTCTTTTTCTTATCCCTACACCACCCACCTATGCTATTAAATAGACTAATACTTAAAGGGCATTTATCCACAATATGTAGAAGTTTGTGATCTCTCCTACTTAAATTTTACCAATGTGATGTTATTACGATGATTAGAAATTCAATACTAGGCTCAAAGCAAAGCCTTGATCCAATTGTGACAAAAAAAACATTCACCTTGCTAATTATTCAGGGTAATGACAGAAGTCACTATAACCTTAGGTAAAACTTCAATGTAACAGTAAGGTTTTGTTTAGCAACTCCCAACCAATATCTTATCCCTCTATTACATACTCACAGAGGCTGCATATTTACCTTGTCAACAATTCTCAATGTTTAGTATGTTCTTTTATGTCAGTTTGCTAAGGCCTGTTTTGCCCACAGAACTGTAGGCTTCGTGGGGACAGGGGATATGTGTGTTTTGCTCATCATTATATGCTAAGTACTTACTATAATACCTGGCACTGAATTAGCATCCAATAAATATCTGTTGAATGAGTGAACAGAATATATAATTTTCAAATCTGCTAGATAAGGTCTATAAGTGAATCCAGAGCATTAGGTTAAGAAAGCAAAATGGAAGGGAGTTTAAGATGAAAGGTGAAATATTTGTGGTACCAACACTTCATTTGGAAGTTGTTATGGTCTGGATATGTCCCACAAAGTTCCTGTGTTGTAGAATTAATCCCCAGTGCAACAGAGATTGGAAGTGAGTCCTTTAAAGGTGATTAGCCCTTATGCTAATGAAAGGATTAATGTCCTTATTGTTGGAGTGGGTTCATTTTCTTGGGAGTAAAATTGATAAAAATGTGTGTTCAGTCCCCTCTTGCTATCTCTCACTTTTGCATTTCTGCCTTCCACAATGGGAGATGCAGAACAAAGATCCCTGCCAGGTGTAGAAATTTACCAGATGTGGGTCTTCAATATAAGACATACCAGCCTCAAAAACTATAAGAAATATATCTGTTCCTTATAAATTACCTAGTAATAGCCTTTCTGTTATAACAGTAAAAAACAGATTAAGACAACATATAAGCCTATTTCAATATCAAATCAAAAATATTCTACTAGAGCGTCTCCTTTTCTTATTATGGTCTTACAGAAAACATATAAAAATAGTATACAAAAATATTGTCAATGTTTCCAATCTATGTTAGACAATATTTTTTAACTTCCTAGTCCTTCCAGATACAATAATGGATTTACTGTATGCTTGTTAAAAGATACAATATTAAAAATATTAAAAATCTGCGTGTGGTGTCGCATGCATATAATCCCAGCATTTGGGAGGCTGAGATCAGACGATCACGTTTCTCAGCCAGCCTCAGCTACTTAGTGAGACCATTTGCAACTCAGTGAGACCCTGCTTCAAAATAAAGCCCCAGTACCACCAAAAAAGAAAGAAAGAAAGAATTAAAAATAGGGTTAGAGGTGTTATTCAAAGGCAGAATGCCCCTGGGTTCCACCCCCAGTACAAGAGAGAAAAAAAAAAGTATATATATATATATATATATATATATATATATATATATATGGAGAGAGAGAGAGAGAGAGAGAGAGAGAGAGAGAGAGAGAGAGAGAGAGTGTCTTGGGAATGTAGCTCAGTGGTAGAGCATGTGTTTTGCATGTGACAAGCCCTAGGTTTGTTCTCCATCACTATAAATCATCATCATCATCACCATCATCACCATCATCACCATCATCATATTATCATCTAGAGATCGACGTTCAGTAACTTATTCTATACTGTATTAAGAACACATATTTGGATCTCTAAATGAACTATCAATGTTCTATGACTTGAAATTTCCCTTACGGGCATTACTGGCTTTTGAATATTCTCTTTCCCTGTATTTCTGTCTTCATGATTAGTAGATTGAAAGGTGAAAGATAATGAAAAAGTGTAGCAGAATATAGGTGTATTAGTCAGCTTTCCAGTACTATGCAAAAACACCTAAGATAATCAACTTAAAGAGGGAATGGGTTTTTTGGCTAATGATTTTATAGATATCAGTCCATGACTGCTCGGCTCTGTTGCTTTGGGTCTATAGTCTCATCACCTCATGGTGTCTGGGAAGCCAAAAGAGAAAGAAGAGCCTAGGCCTCAAAACCCCATTTAAAAGCAAGCCTCCAGTGACTACTTCCTCCCACCAAGCCCCAACTCTTAAAGGTGCTGCCACCTTCCAACAGCATCACTGGCTGGTGATCAAGCCCTAAATATGTAGCCTTCTGGAAGACACTTATCCAAACACACAGTAGGGAAGGAAAGGATGAGATATTACAGCACTGGAACTGTTTCGGTGGGTAACCCATTTGGTTCATTTTTCACTTCATTAAATATGTAAATAAACCTACTAGTATAATATTACATAGAATTTAATTATGCATTTTTACTTTATTCTTTTTTACAGTATTAGGGGTGGAACCCAGGGACATTCTATTGCTGAGCTATACCCCCAGTTATATTTTTTTATTCTTTATATTGAACAGGGTCTCACTGAGTTGCACAGGGCCTCACTAAGTAGCTGAGGCTGTTCACAAACTACCATCCTCCTGTCTCTGCCTCCCAAATGCTGGGATTACAAGCGTGAGCCACCATACCTAGCTACTTTATTACTTTTAAAAGCAAAAATATAAAGATATATTGCAATATTCACAGTTAAGCCTATAGGACTTCTGCAACAATAACATTTTCTATCACTTATCAGTCAAGATGATGCCATCCTCCAGGGAAACAAATTATTCCTCATAGACTCAGGACAATCTTTAGTCTCCGTATCATAAAAAATATAAAAATTCTTTAGTACCAGTACTGTAAAAAAAACATTAGACTCAGGACAATCTTTAGTAGTTATAACAAAATGTCCTAAGTACAAATATCCTGCTTAGAAAGCAATCAGAGACATTTAAAAAATCAACTAAATTTTAGAAGATGAAAAAACTTCCAGTTGTTCAGTTCAGACTAACAGTCTTTTAGAGATTTATATAAAAATGTTTTATAGAGAATATACTTTAACTACAACTTAAAATTAGAAGGTCCCAGAGCCTATCTGCTGTTGATGTGTGCCCTCCAAACCTGTCCTTCAGGTCTTTGATATTCATGAACATAAACAAATACATAGCAGAGTCATAAGACAACTCAAAGACTCTCACTGCTTCTGAAGCACTGCAAAGGATGGGGGGCAGCAGGTGTGGGCCCACGCTGTGCTCAGGGCCAGGCTTAAGCAATGCAGAAGGAATGGTGATCTCAGCTGCTCCTATGGGGTTGTCAGTATCCCTCAGTCCTCATCAATCAGAGTCATCCTACTGTTTCTGAAAAGGAAACATTTCTGCCTTTGCCACTTGATTCTTATTCTTTTTCCAGTATACAACTGAAACACAAAGTTAGAGATGGGACTGTTGGTGAGTTTAACATTAAAAAAAAATACCCTTTCCATGCTACCGGCCCTACAGTATGAAGGAAGTACATAAAGTAGCCTTTTCATCTCCAGATGCTTTTACTCTGAAGTGGATCCAAATCCAATGTCTGCTACCTGCAAGCTTGAGATCATAATCAGGTTGATTAAACTTTTTGTAAGTCAGTCTACCCATCTGTAGATATTGGATCTTGATTGGGATGATACCTCTAAAAAATTTCTGATACATTATCAGCCACATACTAGATGCAATATATTATCAAAATAGTATTTAAATGGCTATTAACCTATTTTATTTGTGTGCAAATTTAATTAAATCACTTAATCAGATTTTTAATCACTTTAAAGTTACAGTTTTTTTATTTATCTCTATCAGTAGCAAGTTGATTAGGTTTTTTCAGTAATCTAGACCACTTCTTTCTACTTATTTTCCTTCCAATTAACTTCAATTTGAACATTGAACATTTCATTAATATCATCATGATTAGTTAGATATTTAATAATAAGGAAAAGAAACTTGGCCCAGCAAATTTGCCACTAAAGTTTAATTTGGTGGTCTGGATGAGTATGCTTCATATTGGTAAATTATATATGTCTTAAATCTTTGTGGGGAGAGGCTTCTGGTTTCTGATAATGGTGAATATGTATACTAGGGTTCTGCATGCATACTAGGATACTTTGGTAAAGGGCTAGATAGTAAACATTAAAGCTTGGTGGAGAAGACTATAACTATCAAAACTAGTCTATTTTGCCACTATAGCATAAATTTCATAGACCCTATGTTAATATATAGAAGTGGCTTTTTTTCTAATAAATATTTACATAAAGAGGCATTGGCCTATATTTGGGCTGTATTTCACCAACTTCTGTCCAATCCATATTGAACACATATAAAATCGCTAGCTCCTTCCCAAACTCAAGCCTCAAATCATAGTAGAAATAAGGAGAACTACTAATCACTAGGGGAAAATCACAGAACAATACAGCTGAGCAGAGCTTCTACTCTAGATATTTTGCAGATTGACTAAAGGCAGATGAAAGGGGAAGGCTTTGCTTTCAGTGGAGTCATTGAGCCGAGGGCAGGGTAAAATATTCAACAAGATGGCAGAGTGGGGATCACCAATTTTTGGGTTCTGGCCTGCAGGGCTCTAGCCAGGTAGAGAAATATGACTATAGTCCAATGGGTTACTTCAGTATTCCAGAAAAAATTTCAAATCTTGACCCTAGCAAAGAACATAGGAGAAGAAAGTATATCCACTCTTCTTGCTATTCTACATTTGCTGCCCACATCTACTTTTACCCTTTTTCTCATTACTACTGTTTTTTTTTAGGGTTACAGATCCCTGGCAGACTGCATCATGTAGGCTTCTTTGTTCTCTGAGTTTGGGTAGATTGGAACAAAGAAAGAGTGAGGAGGAAATCAGGGGCTGGTAGAAGAGATTCATCAGGCCATTTCTCCTCCACCCTGTTCCTGCTTTGGTGCTACAGTTCTGGCTAAAACATGCACCTAAAACTAATGCTCCACAGGCAGCTCTTCCACCACCTCTCCTAGTCCTTTCACATAAAAAGTGGGTAGTATAGAAAATAACACATCCATTCTACTATGCACATGAGATTTAAGCTTACAAATACAATAAAGCTGATGAGTGAAGAAAAAATTTCCTTTTGGTAAATTTAAACAAAACATTTGTTATAGAAAAAAAGTATCTTGTAAAAGTTTATTTATAGAAAAAATTAAAACACAAAATAACATATAAACTTATATATTTACACACACACACTAAATATATAATATTTGAAAGGGATAAATAAATTTTTTCCCTAAAATCTTGTATATTAATAATAGTTTAAAAATCAAGAGTACAAAAAATTATTTTCAATATGACACCATAGGAAAAATGTTTATAACTTCCAGACTTTTAAAAGTGTGTGCATGAGTGTGTCTGTGTGTTTCTGTGTTTTTGTGTGTGCATATAGCAGCAAAAAAGAAAAAAGAAATATAAAATATATGAAAGAATTAATAATCTTATAATATTGCCTCAGTTAACATTCTCACTATTATAATCCAAAATGACTGACCACATAAAATTTAAAGGAAGGAAGATTTGCTCAAAGATTTTGTAGATTTTAGAGGCTCAGTTCCCATGTGAGGCTGAATATTCAGAGCTCAGAGCATGGCAGCAGAAAGGAGAGAGAGGAGAGTACTAGGCTTCCCTCATCATGGAGGCTAGAAGCAGAAACAAAGAAGATAGGAAAGAAGAGATCTTATAGACTTTATATAGCCTCAAGCCACACCCCAGGTGACCCTCCACAAGCAAGCCCTACTTCCAATATTGCTATCTTGTTTCCATGAGGGCTAGGGGGACATTCTAAATTCAAACATTGAAAGTATAATCAATTTGAACCCAAATATATTAGTAATTACATTATTGTACTCAGCATTCTCAGCACTGTGACCCAAAATATCTGATCATTACAACTTAGGGGAAGCATAATTTATTTGCTCAAGGCTCTTATTTTGGTTCATGTTAAACCACCTTTTAAGCAGGAGCTGGGGTGCAGACCCTCAGGACATAATGCAGGGAGAAGAGAGTTTGTTATCAATTCACTCACAAAAGCAGGAAAGAGAGAAGCAGGAAGCTTAAACAGCTGGTCCAGGAAAAAACTATCCCCAGCTATACCCTCAGGAACCCTTTGCTAGCAACAAGGTCCCTCCTGCAACTTGCCTGCCCTGTCTATCACATAAGGTCTGGGGGATATTTTACTTCAAACTATTCCATGCAACAAATGTGATGACTATTATATGGAGTAAATAAACTAAATGCACCACTTATAAAGCAATGCTTCTTATACTTGGTAGTTTGTTTTTTGATTTTAGGGTTTGGTTTTTTTGTTTTTTGTTTTTTGTTTTTTGTTTTGCTATTGTTGTTTTTGTTGGGACAGAGCCCATAGGCATTCTACCTCTGAGATACACTCCCAGTCCTTTTTATTTTTTATTTTGAAACAAGTCTCACTAACTTGCTGAAGCTATTCTCTAATCTGTGATCCTTCCGTCTCAGCCTCCCAAGTGCTAGGATTATAGACATGTGATACCACTTCCAGCTTATTATACTAATGTTTAAAAATAATAACTAGATCTAGGCCCTTTTTAACATACACATTTGAAAATAGAGTTTACACAAAGATTAAAAGTAAAATAAAATAAATCAAATAAAAAAGCCTAATACTAAGAAAATATTTTTTAAAAAAGTAATATTAAGAAGGTTAATTGGGTGATGTGTGGATGTATGTCTACACAAGTCTTTTATCCCATTAAGGTATACACCTTAACACACCAATAAAAAATATAAATAAATAAATAAATAAAAGAAGGAAAAGAGAAAAAAGAAAAATAGATCTTAGGTTAAGGAGAATTATAGAGAAATGGTTGTTGCATGAGAAACAATGTTAAGTTTACTAGAAATAAATATTAACAAACACCAAGTGTCAAAATAAAGACAAATGAATTCAGACCTTGAAGCACTATGGCAGAGATAAGTAATAAACAAATCATCAAACTAGAGAGCTAAGAAAGAGATCTAAAAATACCTAACACATAAGTATTACAAATAAAATATGTTTTTAATAAATATTTTGGCTCAATAAGGCATGCATATAAACATAAATTAATTCTCAATCTTAAAACACACAAAAATCAATTCTACATGAATATTTGGACTGAATGCAAATGGCAATAATAGCTAAATACAGCTTTGAAATAAAGCAAAATTAATATATCATTAAAATATTTAGGTATAGAAAGAATTTAAAACAGATTCCCAAAGCAAATAATCATTTGAAAAACCACTCTGAAATTTAGAGTATACTAAAATTGAAAATGTATCTGTTTGAAAAGATACCACTAAATATGAAAGAGTGAGCCAAAATGGAAAAAGATATGTGCAAGACTTCAAATCAACTGTGTTGCATTCAAAATATATAAATACCTCTACAAACAAACAAACAAAAACCCAGTAGACAAAAATAGGTAAAAAAAAATGTTTTTTGAATGTATATGTGACAAAAAATCCCAAATGAGGTAAAAAATACAAAAATATACTCAATGTTATTATAATGATGGTGATCCAAAGTTAAATTACTGTGATGTCACTTTTACTAGATTCAAAACAATTTAGAAACTGACAATTAGTAATAGCTAGGCATAGGTCAGTATGAATTTTGCTATATTATTTGTAGGTATGTAAAATGGTATAACTCTGGAAAACTCTGGAATTAATCTAGTAAACCAAAAATATAAAAACTTTTGACCTAGAAGTTCCACACCTAGGAATGTAGTAGTGGTTCCCAAAGTGTGGACACTGGACCAGCAGCATCACCATCAACTGAGAAAAGAAGAAAAGGTTAGGATGCAAATATCATCACAGGCCTTCTAGAACAGAAGCTGTCAGGTGGAATTCCAGCAATCTAGGTGTTTAAAAGCCCACAAGCCCACTTCGGTTAACAAATATAATTGGTGATTCTTATACTTGCTAAAGTTTGAGAAGTACCCCTTCTGCATACACACACACACACACACACACACACACACACACACACACAAAGATTGGATTATGTGCATCAGGCTACACACATAATTATCTTCATAATAGCATCGTTTATAATTGCAAAAAATGAAAACAATTGAAATCACCAGTATGTCCAATGATATCATAAAAATGTGTTGGTTTTGTTAAATAGAATATTATTCAGAAAAATGAGTACATTGCAACCACATGCAACAATGAAGATGAATTAAATTTAGAAAATTATGTATGGAGATTGGAAAGATGGCAGTGGCCGTAGTCGCAGTGGTGACTATGGCCACCGAATAGGACATTCATTCCTCTTAGAAGCCCTGGACACCAGATTTTGGTTTGATATCTTACTAGGACAACTTAAGGAGACATTTCCATTCAATATTTCCTATCTAGAATATAGGAGAGAGAGTGGATAATGGCGGAATTAGAAGCAAGATGACAGCATGGAGTCCGCCACGCAAGAAAAGTGAGTTTTGGAAGAACATCCCAGAAGAGATTAGAGAAAAGTCTGCTTCAGCCACGCATGCTGGGGAACTCTTAACAACATACCTTGTAATAAAAATGATCCGGGTGTGTTGGAGGGAGCCCAGCAGTGCCAGCTGGGAAGCCCAGCTACATCCTGGGGAACTCAGTATGCCTGGCTGCCACACTTCTCTATGCTGTGCTGGGGGCCATGATGTGCTCGGAACAGCAGATCCTGCTCTATGCAGTGAGGCTGTGGGCCTCTGTTCTTGGAGAGAAGATAAAATCCATGGCTGCTGAGTGCTCGATCTCCTGACCTCTTCAAAAGATACATACTGTCTTCTTTTATTTAAAAATATTGAAGAGGAGCCAAGATGGTGGCAGCGGCGGCCAGTATTCAGGAGTTGCAGACAAAGCCTACCCAATCCATCTTGAACTTTTGAAGAAATCTTTGTGAAGAGGGACTGCTCCTGCTGCACATGCTTAGGAATTCTGGACAATATACCATGAAAGGAAGGTACTCAGGGGAGAATCAGGAGAATGGTGGCAGCATCAGGGGTGGTGGTGGTCAGTATTTGGGAGAGGCAGAGATCTGATACAATCCATCTTGAACTTTTGAAGAAATCACCCCAAAGGTAGACTGCTACCGCCATGCATGTTTGGGAATTCTGGACAATATGCTGTGTGGGAAAGTTGTTTGGGAAAGAACCGAGATGGTGGCGGTATGTATTTGGGAGAAACAGAGATCCGATCCAATTCACCTTGAACATTTGAAGAAAACTCCCCAAAGGTAGACTGCTACCACCACATATGCTCAGAAATTCTGGACAACATGCTGTGTGGAAAAAGGGTTTGGGAGAAAACTGAGATGGTGGTGGCAGCAGCAGCTGCAGAAGCCAGGATTTGGGAGAGGCAGAGATCTGGTCCAATCCACATTGATCTTTTGAAGAAATCTCCCCAAAGGTAGACTGCTACTGCTGCACATGCTCAGGATTTCTGGAAAACATGATGTGTGGGAAAGGTGTTCAGGAGAGAACCGAGATGGAGGTGGCAGCAGTGGTGACAGTGACCAGTGTTTGGAGGGGCAGACAGATCCAGTCCAATCCACCTCGAAATTTTGAGGAAATCTCCCCAAAAGTAGACTGCTCCTGTCACACATGCTCGGGAATTCTGGACAACATGCTAAGTGGTAAAAGTGTTTGGGGCATATCAGAGGGAACCCTGCATAGCTGGGTTGGGACACCATGCTGCATGTTCTGGGAGACATCGCCCCTCATAGCCACCACACTCCTCTCCACAATGCAAGAGGCCAGGTTGCACATGCAGCAGCAGAGCCTGCTCTCTCTAGTGAAGCTGTGGACCTCTGCCTTCAGAGGGGAGACAAAATTCATTACCACTAGGTATTTGGGCTCCTAGCTTTTACAAAAGACATGTACTGCTTTCTCATATTTAAAAAAAAAAAATGGAAGAAAAAAGGGAACATCTGTAGATGACCTGTTCACAGTGACAAAGACTGGTGGCCCGCTGCACAGAGAGGATTGTGCCAGGGCTTCTGAGGCCAGGATAGGAGCCTACTGAACAGCAAGGCCAATGCTGGGGCCACCAAGGCCAGGATGTGAGACTGCCATGCAGTGAGGCCAGTGCAAGGGCAACGAGTCCAGGATTGGAGCCTGCCATAAGGTGAGGCCAGTGCCAGGGCCAGCGAGGTTGGGATCGGAGCCTGCCATGTGGCAAGGATGGTGCCACGGCCAGCAAGGCCAGAATCAGAGCCTGCTGGGTGGTGAGGTTGGTGCTGGATCCAGTGAGGCCAGGATCAGAGCCTGCCATGCAGCGAGGCTGTTGCCAGGTCCTCTGATGCCTGAATCAGAGCCTGCCTTTTGGTGAGGCCAGTGCCGGGGCCTCCAAGGCCAGGATAGGATAATGCTTGGTGGCAAG
This sequence comes from Muscardinus avellanarius, assembly GCF_963383645.1. Classification (NCBI taxonomy): domain Eukaryota; kingdom Metazoa; phylum Chordata; class Mammalia; order Rodentia; family Gliridae; genus Muscardinus; species Muscardinus avellanarius. The sequence continues at coordinate 49,996,455 of NC_137799.1, forward strand.
GCTGGTGCCAAGACCTGTGAGGCCAGGATCAAATCCTGCCATGTGGTGGGGCCAGTTTCGCGGTCAGTGAGGTCGAGATTGGAGCCTGAAGTGCGGTGAGGCCAGTGGTGGGGCCTGTGAGGCTGGGATTGGAGCCTGCCATGCAGCGAGGCCAGTGCTGGGGCCTTTCAGAGTGGGATTGGAGCCTGTAATGCAGCATCCACAGGGAAATATAACAGAAAATAAAAAATCAGATGCTTTCCCTAATATGCAAAAACTAGGAAGAAATGGGTAATAGGAGGAAATCTTGTTGAAGAAAGGGCCCTCCCTACAGAGGAGCAATTAAGGTGACTTATCTGAGGGAATTGGAGCGAGAAGATGGAATCTCTTTAAGCATGGGATTGAGGGAGGGGGAGGGAATCAGATGGGGATTGGATAAAGGCTAATTGAGTGATGTGTGCTTGTATATCCTCATATGTCTTGTATTCCATTGAAATGTTTGACTACAAATCACCAATAAAATATATTTTAAAAAAGAAAATTATGTATGGATATATGGAAGAATGAGAGGGGAAATAATAAAAGTGACAAATATATAATGTATTACCTCAAATACATAAAATTTAAAAACAAGAAAAATTAATCTAAACTGGCCAGAAATATGTGAAAGACTCTAAGAAAGCCCATGAATTTTTCCTTCTGCAATTTACTTTTCTGTAATCCTTTCTGATTGAATGTGGATGGAACTTGTAATTTACTTTTAACCAATCCCAAAGTGATAAGATGTACACAAGTATGTGTACATAATTACATAATATTTTAGCACTAGTAAGGGAGTAGCAATGACACTAATATACTGCATTGTTTTAAATTTAGAAGGAAAAAATTTGACTATTTCACCACAAAGATGAATGATAAATAAGAAATGTTTGAAAGTACCCTGTTTACCCTGATTAGAGCATTATACAATGTATGCATGTATAGAAATATCACATCGTATATCATTAATATGTACAATTTCTATGTGTTCATTCATTAATTAATTTTTTCAAAGCAATACCAAGTCTTGCTGGAATTTCTCTTCCTTCTTTGCTGGTTCTGATGAAGCAAATAAACATGTTGAAGGCCCATGTAGCAAGAATTTTCAGTTGATTGCCTGAGACTTTTCCAACTGACAGCCAAGAAGAAAATAAGGCACTCATTCCTACATCTGTAAGGAAGGGCATCCTGTCCACATCCTGAGTGGCCATAATTTCCCAAAGCCAAATATTTAGATAAGACCCCAGCCATAACCCACATCATGACTCTAGTCTTGTAGAAGACCTAGCTAAGCCAGGCTTGAATTGCTCTAAACCAGAGAAATTGAGGTAATACTTGCTTTAAGCCATAAATTCTGTTGCGATTTAATAGGAAACTGTCACTGAGATGGGCATAGTGTTGCATACCTATAATTCTAGAACCTTGGATGTTGAGATAGGAGGACCACAGGTTCAAGACTAGCCTCAACAGTTTTGTGAGACCCTCTGCAACCTAATCAGACCTATTTCTGCTCATCAAAGGAAACAATCTAGAGTATAAATAAAAAGCCTACACAATGGGAAATCTCTGCCAGCTATTTCTCTAATAGAGGACTAATATCTATATCTAGAATAAACAAAGTACTTAAAAGGCTTAACACTAAAGAAACCTCAATCAAGAAATGGACAATTGAACTAAATAGAATCTTCACAAAAGAAGAAATAAAATGGCCAATAAATACATAAAAAATGTTCAACATCATTATCAAACAGGGAGATACAAATAAAAACTACACTGAGATTTTGTCTAACCCCAATCAGAAAAGCAATCATCAAAAAGTCAAACAATAAATTCTACTAAGGATATGAGAAAGTAAGAACTCTTCTATACCACTGATGAGATTGTAAAGTAGTAACCACTATGAAGATCAGTGTGAAGATTCCTCAGAAAATTTGGAATGTATCCACCATAGGATCCAGCCATATCACTCCTGTGTATCTTTTGAAAAGAACTGAAATAAAAAATTTATAGTAATATATGCAAATCTATAGCAGTATAATTCATAATAGCCAAATTATGAAAACAACCTAGGTGTTCTTCAAAAGACGAATGGATTAAAAAATTTAGGGATATACACACAATGAAGTTCTACCCAGCAATAAAAACAAAATTGTGTCATTTGAGGAAAATGGATGGACTTGGAGAAATTATGTTAATTGAGATTAGCCAGTCATATAAGTTAAGGATCATATGTTTTCTTTCCTATGAAGAAGCTTGGAAGTAATTAGGATACCAGAAAGACCTCAGTCATGTAAGTTAAGAATCTTATGTTTTCTTTCATTTGTGAAAACTAGGGAGTAATTAGGATACCAGAGAGACTTCAGATAATGGATGAGAAACTAGTGAAGTGAGAAACGTGGTCTAGAGGAATGGATGGGTGGAGGGAGAATCGATTAAAGAATCACATTACGTATATATGTGAGAATACCAATTCCAATGTCAATATCTTCTATGGGGAAAAGCGGAAAGGTGAGGGAGCCAGGGGAAAGCCCACCAAGTACTGTGTGCATGCATGTCACTATAACTATGATGACCACATTATGATGCGGGACAATAATTCACCAATAAAAGCATACAAAAATGAAAAGGGCTGGGTGCCCTTGGAAGTGAAATGCCTCCGAGTTTAATCCCCAGTACAAAAAAATCAGAAAATTGACACTGGATATACCTTAGCTTTAGTTCCATAGAAGCAGAGCCTAAAACTGGGGTTCTTATTCATGTAATTTGCTTTATAGGAGGAGTGCTAGCAAGACATGGAGAGGAAAGGAGTCGAGATGGGGTAAGAGAATGTAGCATATAAGGATAAAGTTCTAGCTAGAGACCAGTTTGGTTGAAGTCAGGCTTCACCCAAGATGAACCACAGAAGCATCCTTAGCCCATTTCACCTTGAGTTAGGTAACTGGCTTTTTGGATCACAGTCAATAAAGAAGCTGCAGAAAGAAAGAAATCATGATCCCACTGGTAGTCCTTCCAAGGATAATCCTTCAGGTAAGTGGGTAGCTATGAGTTTTGTTTTGTGGGTTTTTTTTTTTTTTTTTTTGTGGTGCTGGGGTTTCTGGAAGCCCTTCTACCTCCGGGCTACACTCCCAGACCTATTTTTACATTTTTATTTTGGAAACAGGGTCTCCTAAACCAGCGCGCACGGCTGGGTTCGAACTTGCGCGATCCTCCTGTCTCTGCCTCCCAAGCGCGGGGATTACAAGCGTGCGCCACCACGCCCGGCAGAGTTTTTTTTTTTTTTTCCATAAAAAAATTCACAGCATTTGCTATGAAAATGTGGAAACAAAATAGAAGATTAAGCCAGGCGTGTTTGTTCACGCTTGTAATCCCCGCGCTTGGGAGCAGAGACAGGAGGATCAAGCAGGTTCAAAGCCAGCCTCCCTGGTTTAAGAGACCCTGTTTCCAAATAAAAATATAAAATAGGTATGGGGGTGTAGCCCAGAGGTAGAAGGGTTTCCAGGAACCCCATAGATGATTAAAGGTATCCATTACAAACTGCATAAGTGTGGTAAATTTTCAAGAAAAACTAAGAAGTGTATAGCAGAAAAATCAGCAGAGTAGTGATGGGTAATGCAGAGATATCCTGGAATTCTGACAATGTCCTATTTCTTAACCTAGGTATCCGTGAAATATATGTACCCTTTTATACCAATGTCACTTATTTTATGCACTTTCCACATGTTCATTATATTTGCAATAACCAGCTTTTATTAAAAAAAAATTCTGCCCAGGCAGAAATGGAATCTCTAAATTAGGGAAATTTAGAGACTACACGAGGATTTAATTTGTATCTGATACTTTTGAAATTCCACTATACTGTGGTATAATTAATATATTTTAATTACACTATCTCTACTAGTATAATCTTCCCACACCAGGGGTTCTGAAAATTTTATCACATTGACTATTAAGGAAACCAACCTGAAACCAGAACCTTGCAGTTCTAGATAGGAGTCTGCTTTGTGGTGGAGAAAAGGAGAAAATGCACAATGTATAAACATGTTAACTGGAAAACAAAATGCTGTTCATGATCCTGAAAACTATAACAAGAACTGAAAAATGAAATATCTGACATTCATCAAAAAAGTTTTCTAGTGAAGGTGATTCCTTGCCTCTTAATTCTCTAATACAAGGGGAGAAAAAGCACAGAAATAAATAACAGGCAAAATAAAGCTAATTTTTCAACAGGCAGATTTTCACCAAATAAAATTTAAATCACAAATCCCAGTATTCATATTAAAAATGAAAAATATCTGCCAGGATCCAGAATAAGCCACTTGGGTCATTTTAGTTTGAAATTCTTAGTAGTTTTTTGCTATGTCTCATACTGTTTTCCCAGCAGCATGATAGAACCTCATGACACAGATTCTAATGTGATGACCAATCATACTTCACATACTCTCTGGAAAATTCCAAGAAGTTATCATCAATTATAGGCAAATATCTCTCAGTGATCTTATAAATCATTATATTTCTCTAAACACAGAAAATAAAGATGTGAAAGAGAATGAATATCTAAGGAAATGAATAGATAAGAAAGTTTCAAAATATGCAAAAATAATTAAGGCATTGACTTTTTAATAATATTTTTCAGCTATATTGTCAAGTCAGTCTAGGTTGATAAAATGCACAGGGACAGAAAGTATTTCACATGAAAGAAATAATATGCAGCATTAGAGGTTATGAATTCTCTTGCTATGGTTTGATATTTAACTCCCCTGAAGAGCTCATGTATTAATGTTCAGAACTGATGTGATTAAGTCCTGAGATTTAGCTGTATTCTTATCAGTGTGTAAATCCATTGTAATGAATATACTTGGGAGATAACCCAGGTATGTGGGGTGTGACTAGAGAAGTGGGTCCCTGGGAGTGTGTCTTTAGGAGCTACCCTTTTGTCTTTAAATTCTATGCTTGCTTGCTCTCTCTTGCTTCCAGCCTTAATATTTGAGAGCAGACCTCTTGCTCGCTCCCTTTCTGCTTCTCATCACCATGCCCTGAGCTCTGCATACTATTCTAACACAGACTGAACTCCAGGATCTCCAAGAAAACAGTGAGCAAATAAATCTTACTTTCTCTAAGTTGTGTGGTCAACTTTTTTGAATCATAGGAAAAGTCTGAAACTTAGAGTCAAAGATCATGGCTTAGGAAGGGTAAGAGTCTAGCCATTTTAGACATGTAACTTCCAGAAGATCAGTTTTCTCATCTGTAACTTAGGAGCCATGCCATTGGCTAAATCCTCTTCATGAGATCACTATCAAATAAGAGTATTTCTATAATAGAATAGTTAGTGAAATATTCTATTCTAAAAAAAGCTAAAACTATTTTTGTAGGCTACTTTAATTAATTTTTAGTTCAACAATTTGAAGATTTTTCTAGGTTTGCAAATTATATTTCAAAACATATTAAGTAAGGGTTAGTAGGGAAAAAAAGAATAAAATTTTGATGATAATGAAAAGTCTGTGGTACTAACTTTACATCCACAATACTGGAAGCATAATGGGAAGTTTTCTCTTGGGAATGTTTTGTGAACTTATTCTAAGCCACAACTCAGTGTTAAAGGAAAAGATAACTCCCCAGATAAAAACTTTTTTCTTCTGCACTAAGTGGATCATGAATCAGTTTTAGCTCTGATGTTCTACTTCATTGAGCCCAGAACATCCAGCAGTTTCCAGAATCTGCCAAACCATCAAGCACAGCAGACAATTCCCTTTAAGCCAATTCAGGTGCCCAAGAGCAGTGGGCTAGAACATTCCCCCAAAATCTGGAGCTCAATGGTGTGTGGGCTCCATTCTTCTTAAGAAAAATAATTTAAACTCTATAGTACTACTGCAGGGTTCATCTAAGATATATTTCTAACATGAGTACCTTTTATCTCTTATTTTTCTTTTGCCTTATTTCTAGGTGAATATAAAACATACTGTTAGAATTCTGATGGTGACATTTGCTTTGTATCTTTCTAAACACTTTTGAACTATATGATTATTTGAAAAAATAGTAGAAAATAGTAAAAATAGAAGAAAATTTAAAAAGTAATAATAGGAGCATTCAATTCGAAAAATATATAAAAGAAGATGTGGTGTTCAGCTGTAAACAAATACCCAGTCATTACACTAGGAACATGCTATAGATAGCATGCCAGATAGATGATAGATAGAGCACTCAATATATATATCCATTGAAAGAAAAGATTTGATATAAGTTAAACAATAAGGAGATATAAATGTAGTATGCTGAAACTGAATATCAAACCATAGGGGAGAAGAGTGATCATTAAAGAGCTGAATAGAAAAAAACAACCTTAAGGGAAAAAATAACTTATTCTCCAACAAGCTAAAAATCCAAAATGCTATGGAATACACATGAGGTAAACACATGACTATATTTTACTTGTTCACCACAATTACTGTTATTTACAGTTACCAACATTTTCTTTTACAGTGAATATTTAAACACCAAAAGGAAATAAAAAATCTCAATTTTTTAAATAAAATTGGCTTAATTTAACTACATGGAGAGTATAGCATGTATTTTTATTTTTCTAATTTCTTGTCTGACTGGAAATGTTTCTTAGACTCTCATCATTTGTGGACTGTCATTTTAGCTATAAAGACACTATGATAGATCATATGGGATGTAACTTATTAAAAGTTAAGACAAAAGCATTCCAGCTGAGATTCAAAAGCTGACCAGTGATGTAGTCTTTAATTTTCAAATTAAGGATTTGGTTAAGGGAAATTGACATATTTGAATTTTAAAGGCATAGAGAATTTGGACCTACCAATGAAAATGTTAATTTTATATTTGTTATATTTATTATAATAAATTGATAATCAGTACTGTTTAGTATGCTTAATTTTATTTTATATGTTTTATAGTTGTCTAGAAGAGTGAAGTAAGTTACAGTCCCTAAAAGAAGTTATTTGGAAAATTTAAGAGTATATTAACATGGAATAGATACTATTTCAAATTGGTTTTGAGTAGAATCTACCCAGTAATGTATGTTCTTCAGATGTGAATGATAAGGCTATAGATAAAGTACTTAGTATTCACTAATACTTTAATAATCAAAGGTGCCAGTTTGGTACAACTTTAAATTATGACAAGAGAAATAAGGCAAAAGAAATGAAAATAGTCTGGCCCTATCTCTAATGAAAACCATTGATACAAAGCACTTACTTATCCAATAATATATTATTTCCCCATTATACTATGGATGAAAGTTAGGAAAATCTTAACGTTACTATAATAAAAAAATTTCATATCAGTTAAAATTAATTGAGCTCTATGTGCTTAAAAAGGTACTGAGTGTTTTGCCTGCATGATAATATAATCCTCATAATAATCTTATAAGGGAAGTACTATTACTATCTTTACTTTTTACATGAGAAAATTGAAGGCCAGAATAGTTAAACAGCTCACCCAAAGTATTTCATGTGTCTTTGTTTTCTTATTTTGTTCTTTCATTTATTCAACAAATACAATTATCCAGTATCCATAGGGAATCGTTCCAGGATACCATCCCCATACCAAAATCTTTGGATGGTCAAGTCTTTTATTATAAAATGGTATAGTGTTTATATATAAGCTATGTACATTCTCCTATGCAGTTTAAATCATTTCTAAAT